>NC_047050.1:72527017-73735996 GCF_011762595.2 Tursiops truncatus
TCAGTGCAGAAGGATGAAGGGACACCAAGCGTTGATACTGTGGCTCTTCACCTGGTGGGGACGGGTTGGAGTGGAAGATGACTCTGTTGGTGGGATTAAGAGGTTGAGTTGCATGGGTCTGGGGACAGTGTCAGCTCATTTGAGACCTGTGGAATTGCACAATCTTAAAGCATCGAGTCGTCCTGAGTAGAAACATGTGAGTTAGGAAATTTGAGACGTCAAAAATCAGGAGTGTAGGGGGAGTGGAGAGAAGCAATTATCAAAGTCATGGAAAAGACAAAGTGTTTGCCAGCTGGGAAAGACAGAAGAAGACATACAATATAATCGTGGTGGTGGGTGAAGAGGGTGCTGTGCTGACCTAGTGTTAATATGGAAATTGGAATTGCTTTTGTAAGTCAGTGGCATAGGTATTCATAAGTGAACTGGCCTATTTTGAAAAACAAAAACAAAAACATGGAAGCCAAATCAGAACTTTTATAATCAATCTGTCCCGGTCCTTAGTCACTTTCAGCTCCTATCGCTGTCTGCATTCATCCTTCCCCAACATCTCCACACATCGTAAATCCCAGGCACTCTAACCTCACTAAATAACTGCACCTTATCCTCATAAGGCACATACTTCTGTGCTTTTTCTCCTTGGTATTCTCTTTCTCTTCTCCATGGAATGCCTCATCACCATTTTCTTGCTTGTAAAACTCCTATCCATCATCCAAGTGTGGAACCTCCCCTGTCAAGCCATCCATGCCTTTTTCAGGCAAAGTTGGTTCCAGTTGCTTCTGTGTTCCTGCTACAAGTCAGGAAGCCATGTGTAGTGGTTTCAGAAAACTCAACCTTTCTTCCAAGATTCTCACCGAGGAAACTAGAAACAGACTTTAAACTAGAAACAGACTCTAAGCGTACAATCTCTATCAATCACCAGCACCTGTCCCTTCCCTGAGCCAGACTACTGGTAGAAAAATCTTTCTAAAATGCATCTTCCATCACACTGCACTTCAGTATGTATAATCTCAACATTTTTGTATGTGAAAATAACACCCAGAGAGTTTCATGGCACATCCGAGGCTTTTTACAAACGCGGAGCTCAGAGGGGTTAAGAGATTTGACCAAGGTCAGGGAGCTAATAAACGGCGGAGAGAATATTTGAACTCAGATCGGTCTGCTTCTAAAGGTGCTGCCCTACACTGCCCCTTTCCGCCACATCGCGAGGGGCAGGACCCCCTTCCTGTGCCGCTTGACTCTGAACTGGCAATGCATTGGGTAATTCGGGAAAGAAATGTTACATAAGCAACGTAACGTATTTCTTATGCGCAATATGTTTCTGCAGCCTGAGCTTATTGTCTCTGCAGCCTGAGCTTATTTTAAATCAGCCATGGGAATGTGTATTGGTGAACACATACTGAGCTAACAGATGGGAGTGGGCACCTTTGTCACTCATAAATATAGCACTTTGACCACAAGTGGAGGAAACTCAAGTGGTGAAAAGTACAGCTAATACTTCTTTCCCATGTCTCTATTTACAACTTTTTTTCTATGCCTTTAACACACTCTCTATCTCTTCCTCTAAATCTCTCTCTCTCTCTCTCTCATCTCTCTTCCACATGCACACAGACATACACACACACCCCATTAGCAAGTTTGCTTGTCCATATAAGAGGATAAATATGGAAGCATTTTTATCATCCAGGCGCAAGTGTACTTCCTGGAGCTAACATGGTTCTAACTTGGTTCTTGTTTCCATTCTTTTCTACTGAACCTAAACCTGAAGGTTCAGGGTGAAGGAAACTTGTTTTGTGGGTCATATGGTCTCTGTATCCCCACTACTCAGCTCTACCACCATAAAGCAAAACAAGCCTTTGACTTTACATAACCAAGTAAGAGTGCCGGAGTTCCAACAGAGCATTCTTTCTGAAGGCAGCATCTGGCCCATGGGCAAAGTTTGCTGACCTCTGCTTTGGAGAAAAGAATGCTAATGCGTCCTACGACCTTGCAGAGCCTTGGTCTTTCTATGCTTCAGGTATCTTGCTTATAAAATGGGAAGAATTCTTGATTCTTTTTTAAAAAATGTACAAAACATACAAGTAGGCTATTTATATTTAAATGATGTAATCGCCATTGTAGCCTGGAAAGATTGATGTGATTCTTGTTGTATGGATATGGAAACTTACAGAAGATAAGGGACTTTCCGCCTAGTCATGTAGCAGGTGAGTGGCAGAGCTGGAAAATAAATTTGATTTTAAACTAATGGGATGCCAAAATCCATGAGCACCTCTGCTATGATGATCAAATGAGAAACCTGATTTCCAATTCTTCTGGTAAGTTTCTTTGGGAATCTTTATGTCTTTTTAAATTTACACTTTCCACACATTTTCTTATTTTATTTTCTTCTTGTGAAGTAGCTTCAATATACATACATATACGAAAGCACTTTGCATAGGGTTAAGCCCGATGCATGCAATCACATGTGACTACCGAGGTGTAGGTTCATAGAAGCTGGATGAGCACCAGCTTAGCTCAGAAGACAAGAGGCTCAGGTTTGAACTGTGAAATGCCAAGGACAAAGTGATCCCTCCAGGGAGGTGCAGGAGCCGTGCGGTGAGAATGCCGAAACTGCAAACCAACTCTGGGGGCTGCTGGGAAGGAGGAGAGCGCTGTGAATCTGGGAGGCGGTGTTGGGAAGGATGCTAAGACAGCCGTGCTTCAGTAATGCAGTTGATATGGTGTCAGTGTAAAGTGGAGACGTGACTCAAACTCAGGTGAGATCTAGGGTTATGTTTAAGGATTAAAGTGAGAATAGTTCACCCCTGTAGGTATATGGGCAAGGGTTTGGTTTTAGAAGAAGAGACTGTGGGATTTTTCAGATTTTTTTTAATTGTGAACTACTTGGCATGGATCAATAACTCTAGCAGAGTATGTAATGTAGTATAATCAGCTGAGTTCAAATCCGACCATTTATGACGCATGTGACTTAAGCTCTCTAAGCCTCAGATTTCTCTTTTATTGCAAAGAGACCATAATAGTTTTCTAACAGTGCCTTGTTCATGGTTAAATAAATATTGGTTGTTACTAATTATTATTATCCAAGAGACCTGTGCATGTAGGTGACCAGTAAGTCCCATGGAATATTGACAACACGGCAGGCAGAAGCCCGATCACACCTGGGGACTGCCCATTCCCTCGGGAAGGATGGGGCACAGAATCCCTATCCAAAGCTCCTCTTATTCATGGGGCGGGAGCCTTCTTCAAATCGCAGTTGTCCTCTCTGGGTCCAGAGGAAGGAGTAAACTGACTATCATGACTAATTGGTCAATGCCCCTGGATGCCTGCCAACATGCTCGCTTGCTCTTCTGTGGCAAAAGGCATGAGGAAAGGTAACTGCACTGATTACATCTACTAAGATTCAGAAGTTGTGCTCCATGTTTTCATTGATACCATCTCATTCAACCTGGAAGGCAACCCTGAGGGCAGAGAAGCAAACTGACTTGCCCAGACTACACAAAAGTCAGTGTTAAGACTTGAATATATGCCTAATTCTAAACTCATGCCTTCTCTCCAATCCATATTACCTATTGTATTTTATATTTTGAGGATATATATATATATATATATAGTTTTCTTGTTGTTGATTTCCCATCTAGGATATTAGTTCCACAGAGATTTCATTTCCACAAATATTTGCTAAGCATGTAAATAAGTAGGCAGGTCACTGCATCAAAACTACTTTGAAGAAAGTAGGAATGAACCGTCTACTTTGTCCCATCCCGTTTTTACAAAAGCTTTTGTTTGGTACAGGATTCTCATTTTTAAAGTGAAGCAACTGAGGATCCACAAGGCTATCTAACTTTCTTAAGTGCAAACTGCCAGTAGATTGAGTTGCCGGAATTCAGTATCTGCTTACAACCCTCCCAGCTCCCTTTAAATAGCATTGCCTTCTGCCTACAGGGTCTCAGCAGCTGAGGCCTTCTTGTTTCTGTATGTACAGGGAGCTTCCAGAACCCCCGTATCCACTTTGTGAGCAGGTGAGGTTGAAGGGAGAGGAAGTCATTTTCTGATGTCTGTAATGATACTTTATGAACTTAGATTTCATCTACTGCTAGATCCTCTGGTTCATGTCCTCTTGGATATATTCAATATTTCTTTAAAGTGGGCACATGGATTGCCAGAGATGTTTCTATTGATGGAAAGATCCTGGCATGAGCTTCCAGTGCTAGTGACTCCAGTTCATCTGAACCACGAGGGCAGTGTCTATTGACATCCTTGAGAAAATAGGTCATTTACACTACAGACTGGTGAATGTCTCCTTCTCACTAAGAAGACAATAGCCCCAGATACTAGCCCTAGGGAACAGATATTCATAGAGCTATTCACTCATTCAAAAATGTATTCAGAAGCATTATTATATTTTGTGTGTCAGGAATAATATGGTATGTAACTATGGGCACAAAGAATGTTGGGACCTCAGCAATGAGCAGCAGGTGGAGGAGATGGATTTTATTCAGAGAATTCTGGGGACTACTAACGCAGCTTCTCTGCAGGAGAAACCCTCCATGTTCATCAGAGCATGGTGGACTCTGGGTTTCCTTATCCATCTATTCAACATGGATTAAGTGCATGTGGTACCAAGAGGCAGGAAGATGCAGCAGTTGAGAATGTAGTCTTTGGAGCGCACTGCCTAGATCAACATCCCTTCTCTGTCACTTCTTGGGTAATTTCCTTAGCCTCTGAGCCTTTTTCCTCCTCCGTAAAAATGAGGGTTAAAAAAAAAGAATATTTATGATAATTCGATGAGTTAATGCCTAAGACACACTTATAAGCATTCGATAAAGTTTAGCTGTTACTATTGTGTATTACTATTACAATACCAATCACAGAGCCAGACACTGAGACATGGAGAAGAAAAAATTTTTAACTTAAGTATGTGAAGATTGACAGTAAAATGTAAGGCAGCAGAAAGCAACAGCCTCATTCATCCAAAAGCCTTTTCGTTTATCACCAGATCCCAGATAACGTCTGGGGGCAAATGAAGAAATGATCCAGTGCCTCACATTTCCTCTCCCTACTTTCACCATTGTTTACCATTATATGACTTTGGAATCCTATTGAATATATAATTTGATGCATTTTCCCACTCAAAATCAGAAGTCTACATAGTTTCAGGTCATCAATTATTTCTTTTTTCTCATGGGTTCAAGGTCAACAAGTACACAAAAATGAATTAATTCTAATCCTGATACATGACACTCTCTTCATTGGTCCATTCAAGGCCCCCTTTTCTCTACTCTCTGCTCAAAAAACAGGCACAATGAAAAGTTTTATACCCAATGTATACCCAACAAAAACCGTAAATCCCTCAGTGTGATGTGTCTCCATCCTCTGTGCCCTCTGCCCCCATCTGAGTAAACAGTATTCTAAATTCGGTGTTCAACATTCCCTTGCTTTGCATTTTTAATATTTTTTTCACATCTCTATGTACTCAAAAAAAAGCACACTTGGGTATTTGGGTCTTCTAACATTATTTCAACTCATATTTTATGTAATCCTTTGGAACCTTTTTTTTTTTAAATTACGCAGCTAAGTTTCATTCACAATATTGAATGGAGGAGTGGTTTGTCCATTTCAGCAGCTTTAACACTGTGCTTACTGTACATTAACTTATTTTTCCATTCTTCTGCCAATGAGAATTTGAGAAATTTCCATGTTTTTTTTGTATTTTTTAGATACCCTATTGATGCAACATCTTTCTAACCACTGGAAGGTTTACTTTCCACTTTTATTACTTGAATGGCAGAGGTAGGATGTTTCACGATCTTTACTGTCTTTCCCTGAATACTAATTCAGAGGAAGATATCCTCATATGTTTATATATATCCTCTGGCCAATAACCATGTATTGAGTAATTTTCTGAGAATCACAGAGCCACAGGGCTGGTATTCAAACCTAAATCATTCAGATTTTAAAATCAAGCCGTTTCCTGCAGTATGGTATAATGATGACAGCATTGGAAACAGACAGCATTAGTATTGAATTAGCTGTTGGCTCTGAGAGTTCTTTGAATTTCTGGTAAATTTTTTAATGTAGACATTTGGAGCTCATTTCATTGACAGGAGATCTGTGCTATCACAATGATATATTTATAAACCATCCTCCAAGCTAGATTATTTGGAAAGAGGAAATGGATCTTTGAATAACTCTGAGGGAAAAAAATGAGAAAAAAAAAATCAAACTTCCTTCTGCATAATCACAGAATTTCAGAGTTGGAAGAAAACTAGAAATAAGTGCAGCCTCTCCTAGCTCTCTGCTCTGCTACTTTATTTTACAATCGAGAAAACTGGTAACCATACCTCGACATGACTTCCTCAGGGTTACAATTTGCTGGTGGAAGAGCTGTGACCAAGACCCAGGATGCAGAGGTATCAGTTATCCTTTGCTGTGTGACACACCACCCCATATTCAGTGGCTTTAAACCACACTCCTGTCATTTACTCATAATTCGGTAGGTTATCAATTTAAGCTGGATTCAGCAGGGTGTTCTTCCTGCTGGACTTATTTATAGTAACTTTTGCAGTTTTAGTCAACTAATGGGTTGGCTGGTCTAGGGATCCTAAGCTGGGATGGCTTGTCTCTGGTCTATGATGTCACCTCCTTTATTAGACCAGCCTGGGCTTTCTTCCTTGGTGGTGATAAGAGTTTCTGGTAGTAGAGAAGCTAATCCCCAGTCCAAAAGCACATTTCAAACTTCTGTTTTTTCACATTTGTTGATGTGCTATTGGTCAAATCATATCACATGCCCAAGTCCAGATTTCAAGGATGAAGAGAAAGATTTTAAGTTTTGATGAAAGGCGCAGAAAAATCACATTTTTTCACAATGCAAATTAATTTTTTAAGTGAATTGACTTGAATTATCCTCCACAGTGGCTTCACCATTCTGCCTTCCCCGCAACAATGAATGAGATTTCCTGTTGCTCCACATTTTCACCAGCCCTGGGTGTTATCCGTGTTTTAGATTTTAGCCATTTTAGTCTGTGCATGGTGATATCTCGTTTTAATGTGTAATTCCCTAATAACCTTTGGTGTTGAACATCTTTTCATACGTTTATTTAGGACAAGTTTTAATCTATAGATCAAGTTGGAAAGAAACAGCATCTTAACATTTTAAAGGAGTATACATGGGTCCTGCCTGCTGTCTGCCGCACACAGTGGGGTGTTGCTCCAGGACCTTGCTTCAGACAGGGTGAGGTAACACCAACCTCGGAGCCAGATTTGCTGGGTTTCTACCCTCGCCCCAACATTTAAGCGCTCTATGGCTTTGGGCAACTCAGGTAGCATGAATCTCCTCAGCACAGAGAGAAAGCGTCACTGAAAACTCATTGCCGAGCGGCAGGGGAAGCTGGATGCCACGACGGCAGCAGCAGGCTTCGTGGCAAGAATCACGGCTTGCAGGCCTCCCTGGGAGGTCTCGTCTTCCTGCAGCTTGTAGACCCTCAGGCTTAGGAGCTGTTTCAAGCACACAACCTTGAGAGAGTAAGGTGTTCTTGAGACCATCTGTAGCGAATCCGAGACTGAACCCAGTGAAGACCACTGTATAAGTGTTTAAGGTTCTGACAGTGCATGCGGAGACCTACTCTTTTAGCCACAGGTTGCTGGGGACAGCCTCGTAGACGAAGTGCTCCCAAGTCAGCCTGTTCTAGCTGAACAGCTACGGTGGACCCTCATAATCTGACTTCATAATGGAGACTGCCACATTCACTGCCGTGGGGCTGACAGGGTCTTGGTGCTCTGGCCGGGTGTAAGGCCTGAGCCTCTGAGGTGGGAGAAGCGAGTTCAGGACATTGGATCACCAGAGACCTCCTGGCCCCACATAATATCAATTGGCGAGAGCTCTCCCAGAGATCTCCATCTCAACACTAAGACCCAGCTCCACTCAATGACCAGCAAGCTCCAGTGCTGGACACCCCATGCCAAATGACTAGCCAATACAGGAACACAAGCATACTCCTTAGCAGAGAGGCGGCCTAAAGTCATACTAAGTTCACAGACACCCCAAAAGACACCACTGGATGCACTCCTGCCCACCAGAAAGACAAGATCCAGCCTCACTCACCAGAACACAGGCACCAGTCCCCTCCACCAGGAAGCCTACACAACCCACTGAACCCACATTACCCACTGGGGGCAGACACTAAAAAACAATGGGAACTACGAACCTGCAGCCTGAGAAAAGGAGACCCCAAACACAGTAAGTTAAGCAAAATGAGAAGACAGAGAAATATGCAGCAGATGAAGGAGCAAGGTAAGAACCCACCAGACCAAACAAATGAAGAGGAAATAGGCAGTCTACCTGAAAAAGAATTCAGAGTAATGATAGTAAAGATGATCAAAAATCCTGGAAATAGAATGGAGAAAACACAAGAAACGTTTAACAAGGACCTAGAAGAACTAAAAGGGAAACAAACAATGATGAGCAACACAATAACTGAAATTAAAAATTATCTAGAAGGAATCAGTAGCAGAATAACTGAGGAAGAAGAACGGATAAGTGACCTGGAAGATAAAATAGTGGAAATAACTACCGCAGAGCAGAATAAAGAAAAAAGAATGAAAAGAATTGAGGACAGTCTCAGAGACCTCTGGGAAAACATTAAATGCACCAACATTCAAATAATAGGGGTCCCAGAAGAAGTAGAGAAAAAGAAAGAGACTGAGAAAATATTTGAAGAGATTATAATTGAAAACTTCCCTAATATGGGAAAGGAAATAGTCAATCAAGTCCAGGAAGCACAGTGTCCCACACCAGATAAATCCAAGGAGAAACACGCCAAGACACATATTAATCAAACTACCAAAAATTATATACAAAGAAAATATATTAAAAGCAGCAAGGGAGGGCTTCCCTGGTGGCGCAGTGGTTGAGAGTCTGCCTGCCGATGCAGGGGACACAGGTTCGTGCCCTGGTCCGGGAAGATCCCACATGCCACAGAGCAGCTAGGCCCATGAGCCATGGCTGCTGAGCCTGCACGTCTGGAGCCTGTGCTCCGCAAAGGGAGAGGCCACAACAGTGAGAGGCCTGCGTACCACAAAAAAAAAAAAAAAAAAAAAATCTTCCAGCAAACAAATGCCCAGGACCAGATGGCTTCAAAGGCGAATTCTATCAAACATTTAGGTAAGAGCTAACACCTATCCTTCTCAAACTCTTCCAAAATATAGCAGAGGGAGGAATACTCACAAAATCATTCTACAAGCCTACCATTACCCTGATACCAAAACAAGAGAAAGATGTTACAAATAAAGAAAACTACAGGCCAATATCACTGATGAACATAGATGCAAAAATCCTCAACAAAATACTAGCAAACAGAATCCAGCAGCACATTAAAAGGATCATACACCATGATCAAGTGAGATTTATCCCAGTAATGCAAGGATTCTTCAATATATGCAAATCAATCAATGTGATACACCATATTAACAAACTGAGGGATATAAACCATATGATAATCTCAGTAGATGCAGAAAAAGTTTTTGACAAAATTCAACACCCATTTATGAAAAAAACTCTCCAGAAAGTAGGCATAGAGGGAACTTACCTCAACATAATAAACACCATATATGACAAACCCACAGCCAACATCTTTCTCAATGGTGAAAAACTGAAACCATTTCCACTAAGATCAGGAACAAGACAAGGTTGCCCACTCTCACCGCTATTATTCAACATAGTTTTGGAAGTTTTAGCCACAGCAGTGAGAGAAGAAAAAGAAATAAAAGGAATCCAAATCGGAAGAGAAGAAGTAAAGCTGTCATGTTTGCAGATGACATGAGAGTATACATAGAGAATCCTAAAGATGCTACCAGAAAACTACTGGAGCTAATGAATGAATTTGGTAAAGTAGCAGGATACAAAGTTAATGCACAAAAATTTCTTGCATTCCTATACACTAATGATGAAAAATCTGGAAGAGAAATTAAGGAACTACCATTTACCACTGCAACAAAAAGAATAACATACCTAGGAAAAACCTACCTAAGGAGACAAAAGACCTGCATGCAGAAAACTATAAGATACTGATGAAAGAAATTAAGGATGACACGAACAGATGGAGAGATATACCATGTTTTTGGATTGGAAGAATCAACATTGTGAAAATGACTATACTACCCAAAGCAATCTATAGATTCAATGCAATCCCTATCAAACTAGCAATGGCATTTTTCACAGAGCTAGAACAAAAAATAGTGCAATTTGTATGGAAACACAAAAGACCCCGAACAGCCAAAGCAATCTTGAGAAGGAAAAATGGAGCTGGAGGAATTAGGCTCCCAGATTTCAGACTATACTACAAAGATACAGTAAACAAGACAGTATGGTACTGGCACAAAAACAGAAATATAGATCAACAGAACAGGATAGGAAGCCCAGAGATAAACCTACACACATATGGTCACCTTATCTTTGATAAAGGAGGCAAGAATATACAATGGAGAAAAGACAGCCTCTTCAGTAAGTGGTGTTGGGAAAACTGGACAGCTACATGTAAAAGAATGAAATTAGAACACTCCCTAACACCATATACAAAAATAAACTCAAAATGGATTAAAGACCTAAATGGAAGGCCAGACACTATAGAACTTTTAGAGGAAAACATAGGCAGAACACTCTATGACATAAATCACAGCAAGATCCTTTTTGACTCACCTCCTAGAGAAATTGAAATAAAAATAAACAAATGGGACCTAATGAAACTTAAAAGCTTTTGCACAGCAAAGGAAACCATAAGCAAGACAAAAGAACAACCCTCAGAATGGGAGAAAATATTTGCAAACAAAGCATCTGACAAAGGATTAATTTCCAAAATATACAAGCAGCTCATGCAGCTCAATATCAAAAAAACAAACAACCCAATCCAAAAATGGGCAGAAGACCTAAATAGACATTTCTCCAAAGAAGACATACAGATTTCCAACAAACACATGAAAGGATGCTCAACATCACTAATCATTAGAGAAATGCAAATCAAACCCACAAAGAGGTATCACCTCACACCATTCAGAACGGCCATCATCAAAAAATCTACAAACTGGGGCTTCCCTGGTGGCGCAGTGGTTGGGGGTCTGCCTGTTGATGCAGGGGACACGAGTTCATGCCCCGGTCCGGGAGGATCCCATATGCTGTTGAGCGGCTGGGCCCGTGAGCCATGGCCGCTGAGCCTGCGTGTCCAGAGCCTGTGCTCTGCAGCAGGAGAGGCTGTGGTGGTGAGGGGTCCGCATACCGCAAAAAAAAAAAAAAAAATCTACAAACAATAAATGCAGGAGAAGGTGTGGAGAAAAGGGAACCCTCTTCACCGTTGGTGGGAATGTAAATTGATACAGCCATTATGGAGAACAGTATGGAGGTTCCTTAAAAAACTAAAAACAAAACTACCATATGACCCAGGAATCCCACTACTGGGCATATACCCTGAGAAAACCATAATTGAAAAAGAGTCATGTACCACAATGTTCATTGCAGCACTATTTAGAATAGCCAGGACATGGAAGGAACCTAGGTGTCCATCGAGAGATGAATGGATAAAGAAGATGTGGCACATGTATACAATGGAATATTACTCAGCGATAAAAAGGAACAAAATTGGGTCATTTGTAGAGACATGGATGGACCTAGAGTCTGTCACAGAGAGTGAAGTAAGTCAGAAAGAGAAAAACAAATATCCTACGCTAACACGTATATATGGAATCTAAAAAAAAAAAAAAAAAAAAAAAAGGTTCTGAAGAACATAGGGGCAGGACAGGAATAAAGATGTAGATGTAGAGAATGGACTTGAGGACATGGGGAGGGGGGAGGGCAAGCTGAGATGAAGTGAGTGAGTGGCATGGACATATACACACTACCAAATGTAAAATAGATAGCTAGTGGGAAGCAGCCGCATAGCACAGGGAGATCAGCTCGGTGCTCTGTGACCACCTAGGGGGGTAGGATAGGGAGGTGGGAGGGAGACGCAAGACAGAGGAGATATGGGGATATATGTGTATGAATAGCTGATTCACTGTGTTATACAGCAGCAACTAACACAGCAAGGTAAAGCAATTATACTCCAAGAAAGATGTTAAAAAAATAATAAAACAATAAAAAAATTTTAAACAAAACAAAACAAAAAATAGAAGTGTATACATAAAGGAATGGGAAGAATTTGTAGTTTTTTTTTTTTACGGTCTACAACACAGATACCCGTATAATGTGCCTTCAATAACAATATGGCTCTTCTTATAATAAATAAAAACAAGTATAAGCAGTTTATATGAGGAAATTTTACCTAACATTTATCATTCATTAGGTTTGAGCCAGGAAGTGGCACATATTATTTTACATAATCTTCCCTCAAATGCATAATGTTAGGCATTAAGATCCCCACTTCAAAGCAAAATAAGTCAAGTTTTAAATAGAGGTGCTGTTCCCAGCACTGTTTGCTCTCATATCTACTGCTGGCCCTTTCCGTGTTCTGATCCCTGTCTTCAGGCTACGTTTCTCAAGCAACTATATCAGATATTTCCCAGGTTTGGCCAACAGGAGGCACTAGAAATACACTGAAAGGAAGGAGAAAAGAAAAGCAAGGACTTTTCTCTTTTCGCTTTTCTGCCTCAGGTTGTAAGTCTAACAACCGCTGCCTCTGATGTGAAGCTTCATCTCTCAGCAGGCAGGTGCACCTTACTTTCTTCTTTTGGGTTTATTGCACAGATTCTGGTAACAACACCTCCTCCCTTTGTTCCATGAAGAGGTAATAGAAGCTTCCTCTCCTGCTAATACCTCAGTTGCCTCATTCTCCATTGCTTGGGCCCCTCCACCTCTTTCATCGCCTGTGAATCCAAGTCCCTGTACAAAACCCATCTATATTATTTATGGCTAATATTTTATCTTCTTTTGCTAGACTCTGATTCACACAGAAGCTTTTCCAAATTCCCATAGATTTTTAGAGGTAAAAATATAGGCCCAGATTGCATTCCCATTCCATGCTGCCTCTTATGTGAAATATTTATGTGTAATACAATAAAACTTCTAAAAAATAATTGATGTCCCCAGAAAGATTAGAGCAGATACTGCTTCTATAAAATGAGAACAATATCATCTGAAATATGAATAAATATCAATTCAACAGTCTAAAGACAAATTCAAAGAAAGCCCTTGGGAAATAAAACAAAAAGTCAAAGAGATGGAAACTTGGAGAGGAAACATTTACAGATTACTATCCGCAAAGAAGATTTTAGAAATAATGTCATGTACATACAGCTTCTAGTTGATGAAGTGGTTTGGTGAAACTACCGTGCCCACAAGTAACACTTATAAAATCTGGAAAAAAGATTTAAAAAGCAACAACCACCACCCGTTTTGAAAGTAATTAAAAGTAGGAAGAATTTGGAGAAGGATGTCAACTGTACCAAGAGAGATGTGACATTCTGTGGCTTTTTTTTTTCTGCATGAGGTTATTCTTCAGACTACCTGAAAGGTGGTAGAAAGTTACAATCTCACTGGCTTGCGGTGTCAAAGGAAAGAGTTAAAGTCAGGAAGAACAGAGGGATGTTTAGAGGGGGAGATAAAAGGGAAGGAGGTATAGAAGGCAGAAGCGCTAAAACCTCATGTGTAATCTCTGGCTCTAAACCATGCGTCAGAGATCTTGGGAAATGTCAAGGCACCCAGTGAAGAAAGAGAAGCTGGAAACTGAGAGAACTGAGAAGAGGTTTTAGCTGATGTTTACACAGTGAGCGAGAAAGAGAGAGAGAGAGAGAGAGAGAGAGAGAGAGAGAGAGAGAGAGAGAGGGAGAGAGACCAGTGAACCAGCAACTGTGTGAATGAAATTTACAGGAATTACCCTGAGTGAAACAAGCCTAACACAAAAGAATGCATTCATTAACGTGAAGTTCTAGAACAGGCATAACTAATCTATGGTGAACAAAAGTCATAAAAGTGGTTGCCTCTCTGCAGGAGTGGGAGTGGACTGGAAAGAAACATTATGGAAATGTTTTGTATCTTGAGACAGGGATAGGTTACATGGGTGCATGCACTTGTTAAGAGTACACACTTAAGATTTGTGTATTTCAATGTACAGAAAGTTTACTTCAAAATTTTTACATAAGGTAATAATATGCACAATAATATAACATTACATTTTAATACCTAGTCAATTTAGACACCATGCTAAGAAAATATTATCAAAGTTATCCAATTCAAATTAGACCACTTGAATACAGGGGAAAAAATAAAACTTTTAGAAGTTAGTTATTAACCCCTAAAATGACCTAGGACACAAAAAGGTTTATAGGATCAAATGTTAAAAATATTTGTATCCCATATTACATACATTTTTCTAGAATGAAGAAAAACATGAAAGTTCTACTACACATTTTACAAAGCCTGCAAAACCTGCAATGCCCACACTGGAATAAAGTAGCAAAAATAAAAATATGTCAAAGTAAGTTACAAATTTAAATTCATAAGTTCTAATTAAAAATCAGAGGCCTTCATAACTGAGTCTATGGAGACTCAGAAATGCTACTAAATTCCAATAAATTAAAACACTGACCAACATTTCAGAGAAAATCATAAAGAAAAGTTTAGTTTACTTTGATTTTACTTTGACAAAATCATTTACATTTATAAATATAGTTCAATGTTATAATAGTTACTGAAATTTGTGTTATCACTATGATGCAGTTACTAGCAATCTTAAATATTAGAACTCAAAATGTATTAATTATTGCTCTTCTTATTGTCATTTTCCTAAAACCATAACATGCCAGAATTTTACTTTTTTTTTTTTTTTTGCGGTACTCGGGCCTCTCACAGTTGTAGCCTCTCCCTTTGCAGAGCACAGGCTCCGGATGTGCAGGCTCAGCGGCCATGGCTCACGGGCCCAGCCGCTCCGCAGCTTGTGGGATCTTCCCGGATCAGGGTACGAACCCGTGTCCCCTGCATCGGCAGGCGGACTCTCAACCACAGCGCCACCAGGGAAGCCCCAGAATTTTACTTTTTGTTCACTCGCTACATGTTTGCTTGCTGAAAGTTATCATTGGGGTAGAACATTTTTTTTTTGCAAAATACTTTTGAGAGTTTCTACACTTTTTCTAATGACATTTTACTATTTTGATATTAAAACATATATCTTTCATTTATCATTTATCCTCTTTAATTTTTTTATCTGGTTGAAATATGAAAATGTTTCTCAATTGTTTTTGCATGATATCCCTGACTATTATTTCTAAAATAACCCCTCTCCCACCTTCACACTCTGTCTCTTTACTCTGATTTTATTTGCTTTTGTAGACCTTTATAACATTTATCACTAACTGGTACTTTATTTTATTTTTATTTATAATTTGTTTATTATCTGTATCTCCCAATACCGTATAATCTCTGTGAGGTGCTGGGATCTTACTCATTTGGTTTCACTATTATATCCTGACAGATAAAATAAATCCTGACAGATAAAATAATTCCTGACATATAGCAGTTGATTCATTAATATTTCATTAATATTTATTGAATGAACTAATAATTTGGGCATTCTACAAATGCCCAAATTATTAACTCCTAAATGTCTACATCTTCTCTGATATCCAAAATTTTACGTTGCAATCTGTTTATTCTCCTACTGTATTTATCAGATGACTAGAATATCTGACAATCACAAGAGATAGAGTAAGTTTTACTATATGAACTAAGATAGAAACCCAGTGTTAAAAGGAGAGGGATGTTTGAGTGGGAATTAACATAATTCATCAGATCAGTATTTTCTTTTCTTTTTGGTTCTTCCTAGGCAACCTCAAATGCTGACTCACATTATGAGTACTTATAATGAGTGTCCCTGCATTAGTAACACAATTCAGCAATATGTTAAAAAGCAATAAAAGACCAAGTTTAAATGAAACCATTTTAGTTCCAAAAATGTAAGGAAGATTCCACATTAGAAAATATATCAATATATTTCATCTCCTTAAAAGATTATGGAAGAAAAACAAAATATTCTCATCTAACTAGACAGTTAAAAAACATACTTGAGTACATGAAGAAATCTAGTTAGTTCAAGGATGACAAGAGTCAATATTGTAAAGACCTTTTCCTCCTTAAATTGATCTCTGCATCCAAAGCAAATCCTAATCAAATCCCAATGGGATTTTTCATGGAGTTTGATAAAGTGTTTTAACATTCATATGGAACAGAAAATGCATAAGAATAGCAGAGCCTATCAAGAGGTACAAAGTTCCAGTTATAAAAGAAATAAGTCATGGGGATGTAATGAGCAGCATGGTGACTATAGTCAGTAAGACAGGAATAAAGACACAGACCTACTAGAGAGTGGACTTGAGGATATGGGGAGGGGGAAGGGTGAGCTGTGACGAGGCGAGAGAGTGGCATGGACATATATACACTACCAAACGTAAGACAGATAGCTAGTGGGAGGCAGCCGCATAGCACAGGGAGATCAGCTCGGTGCTTTGTGACCGCCTGGAGGGGTGGCATAGGGAGGGTGGGAGGGAGGGAGATGCAGGAGGGTGGAGATATGGGAACATATGTATATGTATAACTGATTTACTTTGTTATAAAGCAGAAACTAACACAGCATTGTAAAGCAAGTATACTCCAATAAAGACGTAAAAAAAAAAAATATTGTATTGCAAATTTGAAAGTTGCTAAGAAAGTAAATCTTAAAAATTCTCATCACAAGAAAAAATATTTGTACCTCTGTATGGTAACAGATGGCAACTAGACTTATTGTGGAGATCATTTTGTAAATTATGCAAACATTGAATCATTATGTTGCACACCTGAAACTAATATTATGTTGTATGACAATTATACTTCAATAAAAAATAGAATAAGATAGCTAATATTTCAGTATAAATGAGATTAGTTTGATCAGAAACAAAAAATTATTTAAAAGTTTAATTAAAGGATTGTAGTATAAGTGTAAACTGCATACAAACTGATCATTAGAACAGATAAGAGAGTCCATTAATAAATTCTCTTGCACTTGAAAATTCAGTTAATGGTTGACAGTGAAGAGTGAGACATCTGTTATACAACCCTAAGAGGTGAGTCCATATTGACGGCTATGTGAATGGTGCCCCCTAGTGAGCTGGACCGTGCACTACCTGCAGGATCACACAAGAAACCTCTGTCTTAGGAAAGGAGTAAATTAGTCCTTTACATGGTTTAGGATCACTTAGTCATAAATTTGAAAAAATAAAATAAAATTGACCAACACTTCATACATTTAGACAAATAAGTAAGTGATTTAAGCACACAGTCTTAAAAGAGAACTTCAAAAAGTTTAAAAGAAATTGTATGAGAATACTGTATGATTATAATGTTAGTATAAAGAAGCTGTCTGTAAAAAGACACAAAAAGCAAAATCAATACAGGAAAAAAATTTAAAAATTCAACTGAATCAAACTTCACTTCTGTGAAAAACTATCTCATAAACACATCAAAAGACAAGTAAAGTGCTGAGAAAAAATATATGCTGGAATATATCAAATTGTCCAAAATATGTACAGAACCTCTTCAAATAAATCTGAAAAGCCTATAATTTTTAAAAGTTCCACAATTTAAGAATCCTTTCAAAGAAAATACAAATTGTAAATAAAAATTTAAAAAATACTTAATCTAACTGCTAATTAGGAAAATTAAAACTGTGAGGAAACTTTTTTACAAAATAGGTTAGCAGGTTTTTAAAAAAAATATTATACATGTTGTCAGCAAGTTGATGGAATTGATATATATATTCTCATAAAATGCTGCTTGGATTGAAATTTAATAAAGTATAATTTTATATTTCTATTAAAAGCAGGTTTATATAAACTATCATTAATCCATATCATAAAGATTATAGAAAATGGACTATAGCTCTGTACACTAACCAGAAAGATTTTCAAATTTTACACTACTTGAAAGCAATTTTTAAAAAATTGTATTATATTACACAATTAAAATGAAGTACATAAATCCATGAAACAAATACATAACTACGTATTTATATAACATACATATACATAAAGCAAGGATAGAGATGATAAAATATAAGTTACATAAAATATAATCTCCATCCTTACTTTAGTAGATGAAGGTATACAAGAGAAGAGGGGCGTTTATTATATCTAAATCATTTAAAGGTCTTTTTATGAGAAGTTATTCCCAAGCAACTTCTATAATTTGCAATATATAAAACTGTAAAATAATATGAATTAAATTATGTCATTACTGTGTGAAATACCTTTTAAATTAATTTAATTTACTTTGTTACTTCAGATTTTGATATTTTTCTTGCTTTCTTCAGTGAATTATATTTTAAATCAATTTAGTGCTTCACTAACATTTTCTCTACCTTTCACTAGGCTGAGCTTGCCAGAGTGCAGATAGGGTACCAATATTGCCTCTGAGTTGGTGTTTCTATTTATTCTGGAAGCACAGGGCATGTGCTTGTCTCTCCTCCTGGTAGTGTCCTAATAATGGTGCCTCTACCCCCATGGCTTTGTACAGTGTGTCATCCCATGCAGTGCTAAGAAGAAGACTTATGAATTAAGTAGCTATGAAAAGAACTTTAAACTGTTCTTTACATTCATTTTTGTAAGTCTGATTCAAGATTTTCTGCATTATGTATATTTTGTGTTTAAAGGAAAATACATGTTTACTGTTTACATTGAGTGTCTCACACACCATCTTCAAATACCTCTGAAACTCATAACATCTGCCTTTTACATACCATGTAAAAGGTCCCTGACATGAAGTAAAATATTATTAACACTTTGTATTTTATACTGTGAATAACTGATGTTGTTATCCTTTGCACGCTAAGTGATATAAACCTTCAACTTATGGCTGTTCTTCTCATCGAGCCATCTCTCTTTTCCTCCTCAAATTTGCGAAGATTCAAAGGGGCGGAACACAAAAGAAAAAGTGTGATAAAAGGTTTGCTGTTTACTTCAATATTAACGTTCTGTTGCAGATGTGTGTGGAGCTGGCTTGAAACTTGAAGGCACTTTGTGAATCGTGTCCAAATCGCTCCAAAATTTAATATCAGATCTTCCTTCTGGAGCCCCCTGCCTCAGTTACAAAACTTCAGACAGAATGCACATATCTTCTAGGATAAGGATGCTGTCTGAACCACCTCTTTTCTCTCAGATCATATGTACAATCTGTCAAGAGTGTCTTATTCTGCTTGGTGTCATACATTTAACATCTGGCTATAGTACAGGGCAATAAAAGAAGAAAGGGCTGAAGCCACAAAGACCAGACAGGAGAGACGGAGTATGAATCACATTTTTACAACAAAATTCGAATTAAGCTTCAGAAGCCAAGGAAAATCATTTGTGAAATTTTCAAGCAATTTTTCAATAATTTCAGAAGGTCAGATGGAAAGATAATACTAACGCACTGCTCGCTCAAAGGTCGTCTACAAACGACCCCACAAACCTGCACGCCTCCGCTAAGCATTACACACACAGACACCAACACCTAAGGCCGCCTTAAATACCACAGATAGTCCCACCCGCAGACACACGGACACATATTCTCTCTTTGCTTACCACTGTGACGTTGTGATTTATAATAAATGTGTGTTTGGTCTTCATCCCCGTCCCTGCTTCTGGCACAGACCTCTTAAAGCCTTTGGGGTTTTCTCTGTGATGAGAGCAACAAAGGTCTCTCTCTTATGTCAATGGATGACTTTTGGACGCACGTAAGGATGGGGCTGGTTGCCTGGAAAATCAACCATGTGATTAGAGGGTTGGAATTTTTAGTCCTACACCCTGACCTCTGGGGAGGGGAGAGGACCTGGAGGTGGAATCAGCCCCCAATGGCCAATGATTTACTGATCATGCCTACGTGAGGAAGTCTCCACAAAAACCCAAGAGGACTGGGTTCAGAGAACTTCCGGGTTGGTGAACACGTGAAGGTGCTGGGAGAGTGACTCATTTGGAGAGGGTGTGGGAGCTCGCCGCCCTTCCCCACACCTCGCCCTGTGCACCTCTTCCATCTGGCTGTTCCTGAGTTATATCATTTGATAATAAACCAGTAATCTAGTAAGTAAAATGTTTCTCTGAGTTCTGTGAGCCACTCTAGCCAATTAATTGAACCCACGGAGGGCTGTCATGAGAACCTCTGATTTATAGCCTGTCAAGTCAGAAGTACAAGTGACAACCGGGCCCTGTGACTGGAGTCTGAAGTGGGAGAGTGGGGCGGGGTCAGTCTTGAGTGCTTTACTGTGGCATCTGATGTAATCTCTGGGTAGATAGTGTCACAGTGGAGTAGGCGACACTGCAGCTGGTGTTGCAGAGGATTGCTCCTTGTTGTTGCAGAACCACAACCCCATGCTGGAATTGGGTCCAGGAACCCCCAAATAACAACCAACACTTATGCATATACTCACAGACCCATCAACCTACATACACACGAACTCATACACACACAACCAATTGTTTTCAATCAGATGTGACCCTGCAGCAAAAGCATTTCCGAAGTAAAACCACTATCCAGTAGAAGTTACTCTCATCAGGCAAAGGCCAAAGGGAAGACAGTAATGTTATCGTGGCAAGGACGATCTTCAGAATTTAAAAGAGTGAAAGGGACACTTTTCTTGCTTTCAGCTTTTCCTACAACCTAGTCAGCCCCCAACCCACGTCCTCTGGATTCAGTGGCAGTGCAGGGTGCTCCCATCAGGGATGTCATCACACTGCCCTGTATGTTTTCTCCACCCTTGCGCGAAATGGAGGCATTCTTAGTCCTGAGCTGAGGCTCTTCAGCCTCCTAAGTCTGTAACGTCAGAGGCTAATTAAGAAACTGGGCTGAATACAGAGTTTGCACTGTTAACCACAGCAGTGTCCTACCCCTCAAGCAAAATGTTTATAAATCACACCCTTCTTCCTCAAATCTCACCTGGACTCAGAATTTAAGTTCCTGGGACTTGGTAAACTTCACTGTTCTGACAGCAGTCCTAAAAATTTACCTCCTTTTCCCCTTTGGAATTTGCAGCTCTGAATAGAGTTGCCAAATAAAATATAAGGCACACATCTCAATCTGAGTTTTAAATAAACAATTAATTAATTAAAAATATGAACCCCAAAATGGATGGGATGTACTTTTTCTAAAAAAAATGTTTTTATTTAAAATTCAAATTCAGCTGGACAGATTATATGTCTTTTAATGTTCTTATCCTTTTTAAAATATTGAAGTATACTTGATTTACAATACTGTGTTAGTTTCAGACGCACAGCATAGTGACTCTAGTTTTGCAGATGATATTCCTTTATAGGTTATTATAAACATGGGTGTAAGTTCCCATGCTATACAGCGTATCCTTGTTGCCTATTTGTTTTATATGTATTGTTTGTATCTGTTAATCCCATACCCCTAACCTGTCCCCCCCCACTTCCCTCTCCCATTTGGTAAGCACAATTTGTTTTCTATATCTGTGAGCCTGTTTCTGTTTTGCATATACATTCATTTGTATCATTTTTTAGATTTCCCATATAAGTGATATCATATAGTATTTGTCTTTCTCTGTCTGACTTATTTCACTAAGCCTAATATTCTCTAGGTCCACCCACATTGCTGCAAATGGCAATTTCATTTTTTAATGGCTGAGTAGTATTCCATTGCATATACAGACAACATATTCTTAATCCAGTCATCTATTGGGGGGCACTTGGGTTACTTCCAAGACTTGGCTATTGTAAACAGTGCTGCTATGAACCCTGGGGTGCACGTATCTTTTCAAATTAGTGTTTTCATTTTTTTCCACTCAGGAGTGGAATTGCTGTATCATATGGTAGTTCTATTTTTAGTTTTTTAAGGAACATCCATACTGTTTTCCATAGTGGCTGCACCAATTTACATTCCCACCAACAGTGTACAAGCGTTCTCTTTTCTCCACACCCTCTCCAGCATGTATTATTTGTAGACTTTTTGATACCTCATTTTGATTTTGATTTGCATTTCTCTAATAATTAGTGATGTTGAGCGTCTTTTCATATGCCTGTTAGCCATTTATATGTCTTCTTTGGAAAAAGGTCTGTTGAAGTCTTGGCAGACTGTATTTTTAATTGCTAAGTCTCACAACTCTAATTCAGGATAAGAGAGAAAAATAGCAAAACATTTAATTATAATTTCTTTTTTTAATTAAAATTAAGTACAGGGACTTCCCTGGTGGTCCAGTAGTGAAGAATCTCCCTTCCAGTACAGGGGACCCAGGTTCAATCCCTGGTCTGGGAACTAGAATCCCACATGCTGTGGGACAACTAAGCCCGCACGCTACAACTACAGACCTCGCATGCCTCAACTCGAGAGCCCACGTGCTCTGGAGCCCCTGCGCCACAACTAGAGAGAGAAAGCCTGCATGTCACAACTGGAGAGAAGCCCGCGCGCCGCAATGAAAGATCTCGCACACCTCAACAAAGATCCCGCGTGCTGCAACTAAGACCCGAAATGGCCAATAATAAATAAATAAATAAAATTAAGTACAAACACACAAAAACAGTCAAAGAGAAAACATTTCTTCCTCCTGCGGGTGACCTATGAGGAAGTGGGCAGAGACAGGCCTAGGTAGGAAAAAGCCCAGAAAGTCTTCTTTTCCTATCATAAATTGGGGGGAAACAGACTGTGTTCCCAAAGAATTTACAAATTCCTCTGAATTAAGATTCATTATTTTTAGTTGAAAAGAATCTGTGTTATTTTCCTAGATAACTATACGATCTCAGACACAGAAAGGATTCTAAGAATATCAGCTGGGTGAGGGGATAGTTAACATTTGAGCCTTAGATATTTGAATGGGAAGTCACAAGACAGTATATGGGGATAGGTGGAACCAGATTCAATAAAAATAGACATCTTGGCAAAGAATCGATCTGAAAGGCGGCACAGACCAAATATCAGTGACCCCATGTTAGGACATTTCTTATCACCATACGGAATATTGAATGAACATGTTGTAATCTTACTGGTTCCATACTCGGGCATGCAATCACTTTATTCTTTTAGCCTTCTTCTGTATAATGAGAGGAATACATTTGTTGATATTTTTCAGCTCTAAATAGAGCATTCCATAAGATGCTTATAACTTACAATTGTACGGATCAGTGTCAAAGGTGTTTACAGTGAGGGGCGGGTCTGGTTTAGATGGGTCAGTTACTGGCTCCACTCACGTAACTCAAGTCCATACTAGGATGTATTGCCATGTGGATCACCACGTAGCAGCTGAGGATGGACGCTGGTGTCCCGGCGTACCAGGGCACCGTAAGAATATAACTAGCCTGCCTCTGAGCCTGTATTACGCAGCATGCCTCTGGCTGCAGGTAAGATAATAACCGAATCAATGCGGCTTAAGATAACATGGGTTATTTTATGAGATAACAATAAGTCCAGAGATTTGGTTCACAATTCAAATGTGTCAGAAAATTTCCAGTCTTTTCTGATTTTTTTAAAAATCTGCCTCCTTAGCCTATTGGCAATGTCTCAACATGATTGTAAGATGGCTGTGACAGCTCCAGGGATTAGGGCCTCATAAAGCAATGCCTGTAAATGGGAAGATATGAGCACACTCGCCACTGTTACATCTTTTAATTAGGAAGGGATGTCTTGCCTAGAAGCCCACCCTGCTTGTGGTCCCAGGAAAAATCTCTTGTGTCTCAATGACCAGTAATGAATGCCCCCCAAATGAAGAAGGAATAAAAAAAATTAGAACATAATTGTTTTGCAAGTCCTAATGAATAAATGGATGTAGCCAATAATTATCAGAGACTGCAGACTCCACCATAAAAGAGGCAATCAGACCTGGTATGCCTCCTGCTGGGTGAAGGGGTCTTGCTCCAAATGTTAAAACTGACCAAGACTCTAGACCCAGTTACCAATTTGCAGAAAATACAGAGAACAGTATAACATGATAAACAACACAACAGGGATCCGATCAGTAAAATTCACACTCTGGAAAAATCTATAAGAAAAATAAATTTCAAAAATTAAAGAGGTGGGTAGAGGAATCTACAAGTTAAAATATACCTATGAAATATAACAAGCAAAAACAATGTATGAACATTATTTGAATCCTAATGAAAACAATCAACCCTTAAGATAAAGAAGATTATTGTCAATTTTAGACTCTATTTTAGGGGGTCATTTCCGTCAGCAAGAAACATGGGGTCGGGGCTTTCCTGGTGGTACAGTGGTTGAGAGTCTGCCTGCCGATGCGGGGGACACGGGTTCGTGCCCCGGTCTGGGAAGATCCCACGTTCCGCGGAGCAGCTGGGCCCGTGAGCCATGGCCGCTGAGCCTGTGCGTCCGGAGCCTGTGCTCCACAACGGGAGAGGCCACAACAGTGAGAGGCCCGCGTACCGCAAAAAAAAAAAAAGAAACATGGGGTGACGATCAGTGTTTGCCCAGGGTTAATGAGACATCTGACTGAAAAACGGCCAGAGAACGCCTATGTTGCCACACACTAGGAAAAGTTATTTCCAAACAGACATGTTTTAAGGTTTACGGTATTTTCACATTCACTTTGTTTATTTGCTTCCTGCCTTCCCCTTCCCACTGGGAATAGTTTCAGAAGAGCCAACTGTTAAAGAAGTATTTTTGGTCCAGAGCTATTCAAAGAGGCGTTCAGAATCTCCTGGGAGAATCTGTTCTCAAGAGGCAGGCAGCATGAAACTTAAGGGGCTCAAGACTCGAGATGCAAAAACACACCGTAACTTTTGGAATTTGTTCACAACCCTCCATTGTGGCTGAGCTATTTTCCTAATTAACAAACAGGTGATCCATAGCATTTTACATGTTATAAAACCTTTTCATAAACATTTTTTTCATGTGAACTCCCCAACCACTACATAAAGGAGGTGGTTCAGGGGAGTAGGAAGTTGTACCTTGTTGAATGCTTTCTAGGTGCTGGACAATTTGTTAATAGTTATTTCCTTAATTTATAAACAGCCCTGGCCAGTGGATTTTCCTTCTTTGTTTTACAGATTGGACAAACTGAAATTCTTAGAGATGATGAAAAGAGACCGAAGTCTCATGATAATTAAGTGGCCGACTTCAAATGATATCATGTGATGTACAGATGATGAGCTAAGGGTAGTGCCTACATTATTTTGTTACGACTCAAGTGGTGCCAGCTACATTTTTTGAAAGAAAAAGATAAAATAAAAAAGGTTACTAGTCCGTGCGGCTCCCACGGGAATACTGGTCGTGAGTCTAACTTTTCATTTGTCTGTTCTGTTTATCTTCCATATCTATATATCTCGTCTGTTCTACACATGCTACAACTACTTCTCAAGTATCTGTTCACGATCTGCCATCCACTCAGCCCTATGCTGGGGGCCATGGGAGAAGCAGAAGTAGCGTGAGTCATGGTTGGTAACATCAAAACACTCACGAAACAAAGGTGCTTATTAACCCCAAGAACAGTGCAATCTAATTGAATACAAAGCTGCAGCTAGAGCTCACCACCCCATCAGGCGCCAGCAATACGAGAAATTTAGGAGGAATGAACTTAGTGGCTAGAGAGAGGAAGGAGGAAGATAAAGCGTGTGGTTTTTCCAATAACCAGAAGTAAATCCTACTGTGTCTCCTGTTGCCAGCTATCTGTGCACTGTAGCAAGTCAATCAACCTTGCTGAGCCTTGATTTCTTTGTTGTAAAATGTGGATAATTACATCTAGCAAGCAAGGCTATATGTGTGTTCTACCCTTTGTCTCTACCCTTTGTGTTCCCTACGTTTACCTACACAATCTTATTTCCCTTAGCAGACTGGGAGCTACCTGGGGACAAGTGCGGCATCACAGCCAGCAGTATTGAAAGCTTGCTCCCAATCAGCTCAGATACAGACATGGCAATGACTCAACAATGTTTATTAATGGAGGACAGACTTACTATCTACTTTTGCACATCACTAGAACCTCTTAGGGTTTTTTTTCCTGTATAAAATAAGGATAACAGTAATACAACAGATATGAAAATATGATAATTGCAAATGCCATAACAGTGTTAGATGTTAATTACTAAACAATTTATTTTTATATATAAACTGCTTTCTTGAAACTGAAACATAGAACTACAATAGTAGAGGGTCTCTTCTAAAATGTGCCCTTCACATACCAATTACATCCACTAGATTCAAAATATGTCAACAGCAGCTACTCATGCAGATTCCAAATGCACCAGTTAACTGAAACAGAATTCTTCCTTTCTCCTTACCCTATGTTCTAAGAAATCCCAGCCATGAAATCAGAGTTCAGGGATTGGCCATGCTTGGATGTTAAGGAACTGAGGATGCTACAAGAGATACTGCAGGAGGCGGTAAGGGAAGATGGCGGAAGAGTAAGACGCGGAGATCACCTTCCTCTCCACAGATACACCAGAAATACATCTACACGTGGAACAACTCCTGCAGAACACCTACTGAAGGCTGGCAGAAGACCTCAGACCTCCCAAAAGGCAAGAAACTCCCCACGTACCTGGGTAGGGCAAAAGGAAAAAAGAATAAACAGAGACAAAAGAATAGGGACGGCACCTGCACCAGTGAGAGGGAGCTGTGAAGGAGGAAAAGTTTCCACACACTAGGAAGCCCCTTCGCGGGCGGAGACTGCGGGAGGCGGAGGGGGGAGCTTCGAAGCCGCGGAGGAGTGCACAGCAACGGGTGCAGAGGGCAAAGCGGGGAGATTCCCGCACAGAGGATCGGTGCCGACCGGCACTCACCAGCCCGAGAGGCTTGTCTGCTCACCCGCCGGGACGGGCGGGGCTGCGAGCTGAGGCTCTGAGGCTAGGGTTTCGGTTTCGGACGGAGCGCAGGGAGAGGACTGGGGTTGGCGGCTTGAACATAGCCTGAAGGGGTTAGTGCACCACAGCTAGCCGGGAGGGAGTCCGGGGAAAAGCCTGCACCTGCCGAAGAGGCAAGAGACTTTTTCTTCCCTCTTTGTTTCCTGGTGCGTGAGGAGAGGGGTTTAAGAACGCTGCTTAAAGGAACTCCAGAGACGGGCGCGAGCCGCGGCTAAAAGCGCGAACCCCAGAGACGGGCGCGAGCCGCGGCTGAAAGCGCGGACCCCAGAGACGGGCGCGAGCCGCGGCTGAAAGCGCGGACCCCAGAGACGGGCGCGAGCCGCGGCTGAAAGCGCGGACCCCAGAGACGGGCGCGAGCCGCGGCTGAAAGCGCGGACCCCAGAGACGGGCGCGAGCCGCGGCTGAGGGCGCGGACCCCAGAGACGGGCGCGAGCCGCGGCTGAGGGCGCGGACTCCAGAGACAGGCGCAAGCCGCGGCTGGAGGCGCGGACCCCAAGGCGGGCGGGAGACGTTGGGGCTGCTGCTGCCGCCACCAAGGGGCCTGTGTGCGAGCGCAGGTCGCTCTCCACTCCCCTCTTCCGCGGAGCCTGTGCAGCCCGCCACGGCCGGGTTCCCGGGATCCGGGGACGACTTCCCCGGGAGAGCGCACGGCGGGCCTCGGGCTGGTGCAGAGTCACGCCGGACTTTGACGCCGCAGGCCCGCCCCGCATTCCGTGCCCCTCCCTCCCCGCCGCCGGCCTCCGCACGCCAGAACCCCCGAATCAGCGGCTCCTTTAACCCCGTCCTGTCTGAGCAAAAAACAAACGCCCTCCAGCGACCTACACGCAGAGGCAGGGCCAAATCCAAAGCTGAGCCCCTGTGAGCTGTGAGAACAAAGAAGAGAAAGGGAAATCTCTCCCAGCAGCCTCAGAAGCAGCGGATTAAAGCTCCACAATCAACTTGATGTACCCTGCATCTGTGGAATACATGAATAGACAGCCAATCATCCCAAATTAAGGAGGTGGACTTTGGGAGCAAGATCTATGATTTTTCTCCCTATTCCTCTTTTTGTGAATGTGTATGTGTATGCTTCTGTGTGAGATCTTGTCTGTATAGTCTTGCTTCCACCATTTGTCCTAGGTTCTATCCGTCCATGGTTTTTTCTTAAAATTTTTTTTCTTAATAATCAATTTTAATTTTAAGAACGTTATTATACTTTACCTTCGTCCTTTCTTTCTTTCTTTCCTTCCTTCCTTCCCTCCTTTAGACAACGAATCATCCCAAATTGAGGAGGTGGTCTCTGACAGCAAGATTTATGATTTTTCCCCCTTTACCTCTCTTTGTGAGGGTGTATGTGTACGCTTCTGTGTAAGACTTTGTCTGTATAGCTTTGCTTCCAACATTTGTCCTAAGGTTCTATCCGTCCCTTTTTTTTTTTTTTTTCTAATTAAGAATTTTTTAATTCAATAACTTTATTATACTCTATTTTATTTTTACTGTATCTTCTTTCTGTTTTCCCTTCTTTCCCTCCTTCCTTCCTTCCTCCCTCCCTCCTTTCGTTCCTTCTTGCCTTCTTTCCTTCCTTGCTTCTTTCTTTCTTCCTTCCTTCCTTCCTTCCCTCCTTCCTTCCCTCCTTTAGACAACGAATCATCCCAAATTGAGGAGGTGGTCTCTGACAACAAGATTTATGATTTTTCCCCCTTTACCTCTTTTTGTGAGGGTGTATGTGTACACTTCTGTGTAAGACTTTGTCTGTACAGCTTTGCTTCCAACATTTGTCCTAAGGTTCTATCCGTCCTTTTTTTTTTTTTTTTTTTTTTCTAATTAAGAATTTTTTAATTCAATAACTTTATTATACTTTATTTTATTTTTACTGTATCTTCTTTCTTTTTGTTTTTCCTTCTTTCCCTCCTTCCTTCCTCCCTCCCTCCCTCCCTCCTTTCGTTCCTTCTTGCCTTCTTTCCTTCTTTGCTTCTTTCTTTCTTTCTTCCTTCCTTCCTTCCCTCCTTCCTTCCCTCCTTTCCTTCTTTCTTTCCTCATACGTCTACTAATTCCCTCTACTTTTTCTCCCTTTTATTCTGAGCCGTGTGGATGAAAGGCTCTTGGTGCTCCAGCCAGGAGGCAGGGCTCTCCCTCTGAGGTAGGAGAGCCAACTTCAAGACACTGGTTCACAAGAGACCTCCCAGCTCCAGATAATATCAAACGGTGAAAATCTCCCAGAGACCTCCATCTTAACACCAGCACCCAGCTTCACTCAACGACCAGCAAGCCACAGTGCTGGACAACCTGTGCCAAACAACTAGCAAAACAGGAACACAACCCCACCCATTAGCAGAGAGGCTGCCTAAAATCATAATAAGGCCACAGACACCCCAAAACACACCACCAGACGTGAACCTGCCCACTAGAGAGACAAGATCCAGCCTCTTCCACCACAACACAGGCACTAGTCCCCTCCACCAGGAAGCCTACACAACCCACTGAACCAACCTTAGCCACTGGAGACAGACATCAAAAACAGGAGGAACTACGAACCTGCAGCCTGCAAAAAGGAGACCCCAAACACAGTAAGATAAGCAAAATGAGAAAACAGAAAAACACACAGCAGATAAAGGAGCAAGATAAAAATGCACCAGACCTAACAAATGAAGAGGAAATAGGCAGTCTACCTGAAAAAGAATTCAGAATAATGATAGTAAGGTTGATCCGAAATCTTGGAGATAGAATGGACAATAGAATGGACAAAATGCAAGAATCAGTTAACAAGGACCTAGAAGAACTAAAGATGAAACAAGCAATGATGAACAACACAATAAATGAAATTAAAAATACTCTAGATGGGATCAATAGCAGAATAACTGAGGCAGAAGAACGGATAAGTGACCTGGAAGATAAAATAGTGGAAATAACTACTGCAGAGCAGAATAAAGAAAAAAGAATGAAAAGAACTGAGGACAGTCTCAGAGACCTCTGGGACAACATTAAACGCACCAACATTCGAATTATAGGGGTTCCAGAAGAAGAAGAGAAAAAGAAAGGGACTGAGAAAATATTTGAAGAGATTATAGTTGAAAACTTCCCTAATATGGGAAAGGAAATAGTTAATCAAGTCCAGGAAGCACAGAGAGTCCCATACAGGATAAATACAAGGAGAAATACGCCAAGACACATATTAATCAAACTGTCAAAAATTAAATACAAAGAAAGCATATTAAAAGCAGCAAGGGAAAAACAACAAATAACACATAAGGGAATCCCCATAAGGTTAACAGCTGATCTTTCAGCAGAAACCCTACAAGCCAGAAGGGAGTGGCAGGACATACTGAAAGTGATGAAGGAGAAAAACCTGCAACCAAGACTACTCTACCCAGCAAGGATCTCATTCAGATTTGATGGAGAAATTAAAACCTTTACAGACAAGCAAAAGCTGAGAGAGTTCAGCACCACCAAACCAGCTTTACAACAAATGCTAAAGGATCTTCTCTAGGCAAGAAACACAAGAGAAGGAAAAGACCTATAATAACGAACCCAAAACAATATAGAAAATGGGAATAGGAACATACATATCGATAATTACCTTAAATGTAAATGGACTAAATGCTCCCACCAAAAGACACAGATTAGCTGAATGGATACAAAAACAAGACCCTTACATATGCTGTCTACAAGAGACCCACTTCAGACCTAGAGACACATACAGACTAAAAGTAAGGGGATGGAAAAAGATATTCCATGCAAATGGAAACCAAAAGAAAGCTGGAGTAGCAATTCTCATATCAGACAAAATAGACTTTAAAATAAGGACTATTAAAAGAGACAAAGAAGGACACTACATAATGATCAAGGGATCGATCCAAGAAGAAGATATAACAATTGTAAATATTTATGCACCCAACATAGGAGCACCTCAATACATAAGGCAAATACTAACAGCCATAAAAGGGGAAATCGACAGTAACACATTCATAGTAGGGGACTTAAACACCCCACTTTCACCCATGGACAGATCATCCAAAATGAAAATAAATAAGGAAACACAAGCGTTAAATGATACATTAAACAAGATGGACCTAATTGATATTTATAGGACACTCCATCCAAAAACAACAGAATACACATTTTTCTCAAGTGCTCACGGAACATTCTCCAGGATAGATCATATCTTGGGTCACAAATCAAGCCTTGGCAAATTTAAGAAAATTGAAATTGTATCAAGTATCTTTTCTGACCACAACGCCATGAGACTAGATATCAATTACAGGAAAAGATCTGTAAAAAATACAAACACATGGAGGCTAAACAATACACTACTTAATAATGAAGTGATCACTGAAGAAATCAAAGAGGAAATCAAAAAATACCTAGAAACAAATGACAATGGAGACACAACGACCCAAAACCTGTGGGATGCAGCAAAAGCAGTTCTAAGGGGGAAGTTTATAGCAATACAAGCCCACCTTAAGAAGCAGGAAACATCTAGAATAAACAACCTAACCTTGCACCTCAAGCAATTAGAGAAAGAAGAACAAAAAAACCCCAAAGCTAGCAGAAGGAAAGAAATCATAAAAATCAGATCAGAAATAAATGAAAAAGAAATGAAGGAAACAATAGCAAAGATCAATGAAACTAAAAGCTGGTTCTTTGAGAAGATAAACAAAATAGATAAACCACTAGCCAGACTTATCAAGAAAAAAAGGGAGAAGACTCAAATCAATAGAATTAGAAATGAAAAAGGAGAGGTAACAACTGACACTGCAGAAATAAAAGAGATCATGAGAGATTACTACAAGCAACTCTATGCCAATAAAATGGACAATCTGGAAGAAATGGACAAATTCTTAGAAATGCACAACCTGCCAAGACTGAATCAGGAAGAAATAGAAAATATGAACAGACCAATCACAAGCACTGAAGTTGAAACTGTGATTAAAAATCTTCCAACAAAGAAAAGCCCAGGACCAGATGGCTTCACAGGCGAATTCTATCAAACATTTAGAGAAGAGCTAACACCTATCCTTCTCAAACTCTTCCAAAATATAGCAGAGGAAGGAACACTCCCAAACTCATTCTACGAGGCCACCATCACCTTGATACCAAAACCAGGCAAGGATGTCACAAAGAAAGAAAACTACAGACCAATATCACTGATGAACATAGATGCAAAAATCTTCAACAAAATACTAGCAAACAGAATCCAACAGCACATTAAAAGGATCATACACCATGATCAGGTGGGGTTTGTTCCAGGAATGCAAGGATTCTTCAATATACGCAAATCTATCAATGTGATAAACCATATTAACAAACTGAAGGAGAAAAACCATATGATCATCTCAATAGATGCAGAGAAAGCTTTTGACAAAATTCAACACCCATTTATGATAAAAACACTGCAGAAAGTAGGCATAGAGGGAACTTTCCTCAACATAATAAAGGCCATATACGACAAGCCCACAGCAAACATCATCCTCAATGGTGAAAAACTGAAAGCATTTCCACTAAGATCAGGAACAAGACAAGGGTGCCCACTCTCACCACTCTTATTCAACATAGTTTTGGAAGTTTTAGCCACAGCAATCAGAGAAGAGAAGGAAATAAAAGGAATCCAAATCGGAAAAGAAGAAGTAAAGCTGTCACTGTTTGCAGATGACATGATCCTATACATAGAGAATCCTAAAGATGCTACCAGAAAACTACTAGAGCTAATCAATGAATTTGGTAAAGTAGCAGGATACAAAATTAATGCACAGAAATCTCTGGCATTCCTATATACTAATGATGAAAAATCTGAAAGTGAAATCAAGAAAACACTCCCATTTACCATTGCAACAAAAAGAATAAAATATCTAGGAATAAACCTACCTAAGGAGACAAAAGACCTGTATGCAGAAAACTATAAGACACTGATGAAAGAAATTAAAGATGATACAAATAGATGGAGACATATACCATGTTCTTGGATTGGAAGAATCAACATTGTGAAAATGACTCTACTACCCAAAGCAATCTATAGATTCAATGCAATCCCTATCAAACTACCATTGGCATTTTTCACAGAACTAGAACAAAAAATTTTGCAATTTGTATGGAAACACAAAAGACCCCGAATAGCCAAAGCAATCTTGAGAACAAAAAAAGGAACTGGAGGAATCAGGCTCCCTGACTTCAGACTATACTACAAAGCTACAGTTATCAAGACAGTATGGTACTGGCACAAAAACAGAAAGATAGATCAATGGAACAGGATAGAAAGCCCAGAGATAAACCCATGCACATATGGACACCTTATCTTTGATAAAGGTGGCAGGAATGTACAGTGGAAAAAGGACAGCCTCTTCAATAAATGGTGCTGGGAAAACTGGACAGGTACATGTAAAAGAATGAAATTAGAACACTCCCTAACACCATACACAAAAATAAGCTCAAAATGGATTAAAGACCTAAATATAAGGCCAGAAACTATCAAACTATTAGAGGAAAACATAGGCAGAACACTCTATGACATAAATCAGAGCAAGATTCTTTCTGACCCACCCCCTAGAGTAATGGAAATAAAAACAAAAATAAACAAATGGGACCTAATGAAACTTCAAAGCTTTTGCACAGCAAAGGAAACCATAAACAAGACCAAAAGACAACCCTCAGAATGGGAGAAAATATTTGCAAATGAAGCAACTGACAAAGGATTAATCTCCAAAATTTACAAGCAGCTCATGCAGCTCAACAACAAAAAAACAAACAACCCAATCCAAAAATGGGCAGAAGACCTAAATAGACATTTCTCCAAAGAAGATATACAGACTGCCAACAAACACATGAAAGAATGCTCAACATCATTAATCATTAGAGAAATGCAAATCAAAACTACAATGAGATATCATCTCACACCAGTCAGAATGGCCATCATCAATAAATCTAGAAACAATAAATGCTGGAGAGGGTGTGGAGAAAAGGGAACCCTCTTGCACTGCTGGTGGGAATGTGAATTGGTTCAGCCACTATGGAGAACAGTATGGAGGTTCCTTAAAAAACTACAAATAGAACTACCATATGACCCAGCAATCCCACTACTGGGCATATACCCTGAGAAAACCGAAATTCAAAAAGAGTCATGTACCAAAATGTTCATCGCAGCTCTATTTACAATAGCCCGGAGATGGAAACAACCTAAGTGCCCATCATCGGATGAATGGATAAAGAAGATGTGGCACATATATACAATGGAATATTACTCAGCCATAAAAAGAAACGAAATTGAGCTATTTGTAATGAGGTGGATAGACCTAGAGTCTGTCATACACAGTGAAGTAAGTCAGAAAGAAAAAGACAAATACAGTATGCTAACACATATATATGGAATTTAAGAAAAAAAAATGTCATGAAGAACCTAGGGGTAAGGCAGGAATAAAGACGCAGACCTCCTAGAGAACGGACTTGAGGTTATGGGGAGGGGGAAGGGTGAGCTGTGACGGGGCGAGAGAGAGTCATGGACATATACACACTAACAAACGTAGTAAGGTAGATAGCTAGTGGGAAGCAGCCGCATGGCACAGGGATATTGGCTCGGTGCTCTGTGACAGCCTGGAGGGGTGGGATAGGGAGGGTGGGAGGGAGGGAGACGCAAGAGGGAAGAGATATGGGAACATATGTATATGTATAACTGATTCACTTTGTTATAAAGCAGAAACTAACACACCATTGTAAAGTAATTATACCCCAATAAAGATGTTAAAAAAAAAAAAAAAAAAAAAAAAAAAGAGATACTGCACGTTTCAGATACACATCTGCACACATATGCATGCCTCTTGTCACACTGTCATAAAAATATGTTTATTCAACACAAGGTGTACAGTTGAGTTTTGTGTAGCTTGATTTCTAAAAGAGCATTTTTTGTGAGAGTTAACAGTAGCTGTGATCCTTGGCACTGTGACTGCTACTGAGTTGAAAACTGCTGCAAATAAAAATATTGCTAATAAATATAGCAAAAAAAAGTTTGAAATGTGATACACAAATGGCTAGTGAATCTACTATAAATAATTCCATGTCACTATTCATCAAGCAAATGCAAATTAAAGCCATGAGTAGATAGCATTACATGCATATTTTTTAAAGGACAATACTGAGCAGAGGACATGGAACAACCGGACCAGAATTCTCAAATACTGTGAATGGGTGTTTAAAACAGTACTTTGGAAGGTGATTATAAGTTAAATATACACTGTGATGCTTAATTTTATGTGTCAAATTGGCTAGGTCATGGTGCCCAGATACCTTCTAAAACATTATTCTAGATGTTCTGTGAAGGTGTTCTTAAGACGACATTAACCAACAGTAGGTAGATTTCTAATTTCTCTTTTGATTTTTCCTTTGATCCATGGGTTATTTATAAGGGTATTTAAGTTCCAAATATTTGGAATGTTTCTGGAGATTTTATTTCTTGTTGATTTCTAAGTTAATTCAGTTGTGGTCAGAGAATATGTTTCATTAATTTCAATCACTGTAAATTTATTAAGACTTGTTTTATAACTAAGCATATGGGGTTTCTTGGTAAATGTTTTGTACACTCTTGCAAAGCATGGGTATTCGATGTCATTGTGTGGAGTGTCCTATAAATATAAATTAAATCAAATTGATTAACAGTGTTGTTCAAGCCTGTATCCCAAATGAGTCTCTACTACTTGCTGTATCCAAATCCAGCTCTCCTTCTCAAGCGCCAGGCTTGCTGATTGAGGAGGGTACTGCCGCTTGTGTCCTTTTACACTCAGAGGAGCAGTGGTAATACAGGTTTACACCCTAACCCGCATTTGCAGTTCCACTCCAGAAACTGGACACGTCTAGCTTCCTGCAGTCTTTGATTTGTTCACCCAGGCCTGGGATGTTTGGTAATAGTTCTCTTATTCTTTTCTGACCTTTATTTCCTCAGCTCTTCCCACAGTTGTGCAATGTTTAATTTCCATGTTACGTCACTTGTAATATAATGTTCGGCTATTTCACTTCTCCGAGTGGACTCTATTAACTTGATCATTAGTCCTAAAAGTGTTTCCAGAAAAAAATAAATTTAAAGATGAGAACCTGGAATTGAGTCCCTGATACTATTATATTTAAGCCTATGATGTCCATATTGCCAGTTATGAAAGGGACATTGATAGCCCACAGCATCCTGTGACAGAATTATTACATAAAATATCTCCTCTGAAATGACCAAACACTCATAGAAGGCAAGCTTTTGGCTGACCAAGGATTTGCTACCACAGAATACTTTGGGCAGAATAAGCAGTAATATGGAGTTACGGGTTGCATGTTGGTACGCTGAAGAACTTGGAGTAAGAACATGATTAGCTCAGATATTTAAGTCCCAACCTCAACACCTGGCTAAGGACCAGAAAGTTTCTTGGGCTGCTGTGAAAGAAATGTCACCTTTCGTAGCCACAGGTCTGGGATTTCCTGAAAGCAAGACCCAAAGCCTCATCCTTTCGGTGGCGGCAGCTGAATCACAACACAGGTTGAATTCACAGCCTCTCAGTTTCACTTATGTTAAAGGTAGGGCATTGTTTGGAAAGAAGTAAAACTCTAAAAATCAGTACAGAAACACACGGACGGATTCTGATGACCTGAGCAGATTTTAACCTTAAATTTTGCTAAGTCTCTCTTGCTTGTAGAAATAAACTCTTCCCCTGCCTTGGTAGATTCATCTCCCCTGGACTGAAGAACCCACAACAGCCTCCTCTGATCTGGTCCGGCAGGGAATCCTCAGGACCCGCTCCCACCACCTTTCATTGCTCTACACCTACAAGCACAATCAATTCTGAATGTCCCCAGAGGGTGACACACAAAGTATGAGGAACAATTATACCGAAAAGACACACAGTCTTGCTAATTTATATTGAAAGACAATAGGTATCCTATGTGGGAATGGATTCTAAATGTGTTGGCTCAGGGGGAAGGAATCAAATATTTATCAGACATCTTTAGTGATACGGATGTACTGAACAGAGACACCGGATTCAATGTGCTCATTTAAGTGGCTGGGAGTGGATCTTATAGTTTGCTTAATTTGTTGACTGCAACCTGAACCCAAAGTTAGTCTACATAGAATGAAGTTCAAATTCCAGAACTTTATTGATTGCCTTATAGGGAGGTATCCAAAGGTTTAGGGAGATCAGAAAGCAATAAGAGATCTGTTATAGAAGACCTGTTTGCCCCTGCCTTGACTACAGAGCTAAGTCAACTGCCTTCTTCACCAATATATTTGCCAGAGCCCTTCACCAAGACTTTGAGAGGTACATTTTGATAAGTTCTTATATCTACATTTATTTATTTTATTTTGAAAGTAAACTGGCAGATTCCTGGGTCAGAGTCAGATCTATTATTTAATTACAGGATATTTATCTTGTGTATGTTCTCCATGCTTCAGTTCTTCTTTGGGGTGATGTACTGAGGGCAGGTATCATCTTCCATGTACAGAGGGGTTGGTACTATAAGAGGAAACCTCAAAATTATGAAACTTTGAGCTTATAGAAGAGCTGCCCCATATCTACCCCCCTCACATCTAGAGAAGAGGAAAAACTTTGCTCTTTAATCTAAATAATTCCTCTCTGGAGAAAGCACAGGAAGGTCCCTACCTCAGAAGGTAAGTGTTTAGCTCTGAGGGATATAAGAAAACTTTCATTACCTTTGTAATGAGAGTACATGTTTACACCAGAAAGGAGACATATGGTTCCAGATCTATCACCCTTACAATGAACAGAGAAAATAGTTATGGGGGAAAGAGTCATTCTCTATCTTCATAGCATCCAATTTTTATTGTTCAGAAAGTCATAATCATACAAAACCCAAAGTATCCATATTGTTTTATTTATTTGTTTTTTGACATATTGGTGAGGAGAACACAATTTCTTGAAGGGTGTTGTAGTTGCGTTCTCAGCAAGCTAGTAGGAAGTGCTGACTCCAACCTGGGCACTCTGAATTCAATGGAGATGATAAGGTTCTCCAGGGGCCAAATGGTGGCCCCTAACAGCAAGAGAAGGGTGGAAATAGTTACTATAAGGGGCAGAAGAAATGACATGACATGGCGATTACCAATGGTTTGACCAGCAAAGGTCTAATTGATCTTTGTGTCCCTGGACAAAGGTCAGTGGGCAGCCTGCTAAAGTTGTAATGTTTGGGATAAGCTAAACAGCTCTAGGTCTGGTGAACAAATTCTCATTTTTCCTCTTAGGAGAGATGACCAGAAGTATGGATATAAACTGATTCATAGTTAGTGGCTAATAGTTTGGCCTAATGTCATTGACTTGAAAGAATAAAATTGGAAAATTGGTTATATGGAGATGTAGAGAAGGCAAATTTACATAAACTTTTCTAAATGTAAACAAAATGTACAAATATGTATATGCCTGTGAATGCTTACCAAGAAAAATCTCAGAAGAGAAAAATTTTAATCATCATTGGGCAAATTAATCCATCTTGTGGATATCAATCAACCTCCTTCCCAGCCACATCTGTCCTTACACAATGGGTTTATGGACAAAATGGAAATGACAACAGCAGTGGAAGACATGCATGAGCTCAGCTACATAGCTTCCTCTCGCCAAGGGTGATCTGGCTACAGCCACTGCTGAGTGGCCAACCTGCTAATAACACAGATGAACGTCATTCCCCAGAGGGGTCAGTCAGTCACCTCATGGTAGGTTGATTATATTTGACCATGCCTATTATGGACAGGCGATAGTTTATTCTACTGCTTACTCAGGGCAACTGACTCTGCCCAAAATTCTGTGTCAACTTATCTTCTTTGGACTTACAGAATTCTCTATTTATTATCATTGTATTCCACACAGGATTCTTTATGGCCAAGGAACTCATTTTACAGAATATAAAGTGCAACAATGGCCTTTCGCTCATGTAATTCACTTGTCTTTTGATGTTCTCCATCACCTGAAAGCAGAGGGCCTGAGAGAAAATTGAATGGCCTTTCTGGAGGCTCAATTACAGTGCCAGCTGAGAGGCAATAACTTACAGGCTGATGCAATGTCCTTAGGATATATATATATGCCTTAAATCAACCAGCAATACATGGGGCTGTATCTCCCCTAGCCAGGACCTATGGGTCTAAAATCAAAAAGAGAAAATGGGAGTGGATCCTCTCACTATGAACTCTAAAGATTCATTAGTGATTTTTTTCTTATCTCCACAACTTTGGAATCTGCTTATTTGAAGATCTTTGTTCCTAAAAAAAGGAATGTTCTCATCAGGGACCACAGTTATAAAACAAGTCTTAATAAATTTACAGTGATTGAAATTAATGAAACATATTCTCTGACCACAACTGAATTAACTTAGAAATCAACAAGAAATAAAATCTCCAGAAACATTCCAAATATTTGGAACTTAAATACTCTTATAAATAACCCATGGATCAAAGGAAAAATCAAAAGAGAAATTAGAAATCTACTTACTGTTGGTTAATGTCTATTGAACTGGAAAATGAGGGTGTCATTTGACCAGTTTGTGCATCTCAGGCCAGTAAACTAAGAAAAAAATGGAATTATTGTCCTGACTTGGGGTGACTGGTCTTAATCATACAAAATAAGGATAAGGAAGAGTGTGGTTGCTACACACAATAATGATAAAGATTATGTCTCGAATGCAGGAAATCTCCTTGGAGGCGTACTAATATTTTCATATCTTCTCATAAAAATTAATGGAACTCTACACAGTCCAATACATGTAAGGACAGCTAATAGCCCAGAGTCTTTAGAAACAAAGATTTAGAACTACTAGTTAAGGAACCATGAACAGTTAAGGTGTTTTCTGAGGGCAAAGGAAATATGGAATAGTAGAGATAGAAGGAAATTATAACTATAAACTACAAACATGTACCAGTTACAGGAATAAGCACCATAATAGTTATAAGTATTTCTTTTTAATTTTAATATGGATTAATATTACCCAAAGGTGAATAAAATGATATATGAAACTTGATATTTTCTTTAATGGAGAGGATTAGCAGGTTTTTATTTATGGGAGGGATATTTGTATCTGTTCGATGAAAGCACTGTTTTGGTTTACGGGTGCATATGGATAGTAACTTAACAAGAGTGGATTGTGGTGATTTTGTACTGTGTTAACTTGGCTAAGCTATAACTAACTTTCCCAGAATTCCCTTTCCTGTATTAATCAGAATTAGTACTGGCCACAAAAAAAAGTGAGTGAGATTTGGGTGACGGAAGTGAAGAATAACCTTTAAAATCTGAAGGTTGTATTTATTTATTTACATAAATTTATTTATTTATTTATTTTTGGCGGCATTGGGTCTTCGTTGCTGCACACGGGCTTTCTCTAGTTGCGGCGAACGGGGCTACTCTTCATTGCAGTGTGCAGGCTTCTCACTGTGGTGGCTTCTCTTGCTGTGGAGCACAGGCTCTAGGCGTGCGGGCTTCAGTAGGTGTGGCACATGGGCTTAGTTGTTCTGTGGCATTTGGGCTCTTCCCGGACCAGGGCTCGAACCCATGTCCCCTGCATTGGCAGGCGGATTCTTAACCACTGCGCTACCAGGGAAGCCCTGAAGGTTGTATTTATAATTGCCAAAACTTGGAATCAACCAAGATGCTTTTCCTTAGCTGTTTGGATAAACAAACTGTGGTACATCAGGCGGAGCTCGATGTATACTTAGCTCCGGAGCAGCCAAGCCCGTGCGTCACAACTACTGAGCCTGCGCTCTAGAGCCCGCGAGCCACAGCTACTGAGTCCGTGTGCCACAACTACTGAAGCCCGCGTGCCTAGAGCCCGTGCTCCACAACAAGAGAAGCCACCGCAATGAGAAGCCTGCGCACTGCAATGAAGAGTAGACCCGCTTGCTGCAACTAGAGGAAGCCCATGTGCAGCAACAAAGACCCAATACAGCCAAAAATAAATAAATTAATTAAAAAATAAAACAAAATAAAAAATAAAAATAGGGGAACTGTGGGGTGGGAAACAGGGAATATATGGAAACTCTCTGTATTTTCTACTCAATTTTTTTCTGTAAACCTAAAACTGCTTTTAAAATAAATTCTATTAATTTTAAAAAAACCTGCAAAGTTGTGATTTTTTTAGAAAAAGTTAGTGGCAGATACCCTTTCCTTTCCCTGCCTACATCCAGCAGTCCTTCCTCAATTCCACCCTGTGGGTCAGCAGCAACCCCAGGCCCATCCCCAGATGCTTAGCTGTGAATTCACAGAGGTAGGAGCCATGAAAATCAATGACCATCCATCAACTCTATACCTTCCCTTCTTCACGGTTACACTCCAGCAGCTGCAGATGCCCATCTTCCCAGAAAGTGTGGCTCATTCTCCAAAGAAGAACTGGCTAAGACTATTTTCTGATTCTTTTGAGAACTTTACTTCCCCAGCTTCTCTTAAAATTGTGTAAAATCTAATTCCTGATATAAAGTTCTTATTCCATAATACATACACTGCTTCTGCTTCCCTAATTGAAATTTAACTGAACAGGTTTAAAAATATCTTTTACATTATATTCTAAAGACTACTCCGTGGAAGCAGGGCAATCTTGTTTATGATCACCAAGTAAAATTAAAAGACCATTGTGAAAAACGGGAGGAAATTCCTATTGCTTCATTCCCTGGTCATAGGCCTTCAATATTTGTTTCTTGTTTGTGGGCCTGTGGATGAAGACTTTATCTGGAATTGCAATGCATATTTAAAGTGACTTGCTATTAAGCTTCTTGCAGCTCTGGTAACACACCCTTCTACAGGCCACTTAATTTGTATACCTTATCCAGGCGCACATTTTGCATAATAAATAAATACTAACTCACTCCTCTGCTTGGTAAGTGACTAGGCATTGTATATTTTAAGCAAGTAGAACACATCTAATTCAAACTGCTTTTAATAGCTTATATTTTTCTCCCAACAGCTGCTCCACACAGTAGAGATAACTCTGAACTAGACCACAAGTGTTTATGGAAAAATTCCGGCACCGGGTATATTATCTGACATAATTACACCTTTGAAAGATGAAAATGTGAAGCCTAAAACCCTGAACATCCTGTGAAATGCATTCTAATTAACTAATTCCCTGTGTTTCTTGGTCATTGTTAGAGATATCATTTTACGGTTAATCAGCCTGATGGGAATGTGTGTGTATGCTTGTGTGTGTGTGTGTGTATGCTTGTGTGTGTGCGCGCATGCATGTATCTGTGTTTTCACATTGTGATGTTTAGGCAATGATACAATTTCTGTTAGCTGCCCCTGTAGCTATTTCCTAGGACACAGGCAAAACTACAGTTCTACTGTCTTCAATTCTTCCTATCCATTTGAATAGAGTCACTTTGAGAGAAAACAGACAATAGAATTCCCAATAGGCTGTTACCATAGTTTGACCTAATAGGGTCCTTAGCACAACATACTGAGATCCTCATCATCTAACCCCAGTCTGCTTCTTTAGCCTCATCTGTCTGTTCCCTTTCTTTGTACCATATACTCCAGGAATTCCATGTGATTTTGGGGTCTCTGATCTGCCATCTTTTGCTAGCATTCTGGGGTTTGGTTTGTGCTATAAAATACCCCTAAAATGATTTCTCCAACTCCTTCTTTGTTCTTTGTCTAGCTATTTATTCCCCCAAGGTCATCACCTGACTCTTTCTGGAGTTTTTTACATTTGAGTCACATATGGCAAATGGGTGACTCAGATCTTGAGATCACCTTAGAGTTATTTCCGTTTTTAATTTTTGTTCTAACACCTCTCCAATATACCTGTAGCTGCACTCCATGACTGTCCATCCTCCCCCAATATACAGGTGACTTTGCAAACCCACTGAGGATGGACAGTTCTGCTGTTGTCCACCTTGAGGCACTCTGAGACTCTCCACTACTGATGCACTCCGATTTGGTGGAAATAGCTAACCAAGCCCTCTCTCCACTCCTTCTCTAATGCGTGCTCTGACTCTTCTCATGAGATAGAGAAATCAGACAGCAGCAGCAGAAGAGAAATGGTCCAACTAAGCATCATAAGTATAAGTTAATTTGCCGACTTTTTCTCACTCATTTGAAAATATGTTTCTTCATTCTCAGTGCAAATTCAATCAATATATAAGGGAAATATGGCAGGAGATTTATATTCATTAATAAAAATAACAACAGCAACAACTTCTAATATCTATTGAGCTTAAAATAATCTTGATACAGTTCTAAATGCTTGGTGTGTTATTAACTCTTACAATCCTCACTAAAGAAATAAGAATCAGTTACTCCCATTTCACAGGATAAGGAAATCAAGGCATAAAGACAGCCAAAGTGAGGTTTATTTTAGCAATCAAGCAATCCATGGGAACCTCAGCTAAACTAAGGAGGTAAGAGAGGCAGAATTGAATTCATATATTTCCATGGGTCCCAAGTTAAGAGCTTTCTCTGACTCATGATACAATTAAGTAATTAGCTAGGTAATTCTTACTGAACTTTCAAGACTTAGCTTAAATGAGTTTCCTGAGAGAGATTTTCCCCTAGCCATTCTCCATACTCCGTATAGTATACTTTCCTATAGATGTCTGTTCTTTCTCTTCATGACACTTTTTTTCTATAATATGATTCGTACTTTCTAGCCCATCCCTGGGCTGGAAGGTCTTTAAGAGCAGAGACCTGATGCTCACCATGAGACCCCAGGGTTCAGTTCTGCATCTGTCACATAGATGCTAGAATTAAATATTTGTTGAATACCTAAAATAATTATAGCCACACGTTTTTCAACTCTATCAGAAAAAAAAATGGCAGTGTTTTAAATGATCAATTATGTAAAAATTTGAGGAATTTTTGTTGTTACCCGATATCAATGGTTGTAGTAAGAGTTTGAAATAAGAAGGTTCTTCAATATGGACATGTGCTGAGAATTTCATGATTAAACCTGAACATTTCCCTCATTTTAGTTAAAAAATTAACAGTTAAGGTATTTTATACTTGAGTCCCCACCTAGTCTATTTAAATAAATGAGTAGTTTTGTTCATACATTTCTTTTGTTTATTCAATAATATTTATTAAGTGTTTTCTAGGTGTCAGGCACTGGAGATCTGGAGATCCAGCAGCGAACAAAACAGACAACAAACAAAACAATACAAAACAAAAATACCTTGTTTCATGAAGCTTCTATTCCAGTGGAATATAATATTGTATTATTATATATATTATATAAGATATATTATAATTATAATAATATTTGAGTCCCAGAGTAACAGTAAAAGAGTTATCCAAAATCTACAAAGCTGATATCTGTTTCAGACACCTCTCTGAATTTTGAAAGGCTCCAACAAGAGCATGCATATAAAAACCCCTGTATAAAAGAATATTTTCTCTGCAACCCAGCTATTAGCAGATTCATATAAAATTAACTCTCCTCCTCTCACATTTCATGGGAATCTCCACTGCCCTCCCAATATCTACAGGAATTTTTGCTTTGGTGGGGAATGGGGGGAATTCATCAGGCATTAATTTTCAGCTGCTATTGAATTCTGTCATGAAGCTCCCTTCAGGGGGCCCCTCCCATTTATCAGTTGCTGTGTTGACGTAAATGTGAAATGCAGTCCCTTTATCTTCAATTTCACAAAACACTAGTCATAACAGCTCATTATGTATAGCTGACTTTTACCAAAAAAAATAAGTAAGTTGGTTACAGTACGGTAAAGCACAACAAGCACACAGGAACGTGGAAAAGTTAACAATTGCATTTTAGCTAGCCTTCTTCTTTTTTAACTGAAGGATCGTTGATTTACAATACTGTGTTATTTTCAGGTGTACAGCAAAGTGATTCAGTTATATATATTTTTTCGTATTATTTTCCATTATAAGTTATTACCAGATATTGAATATTGTTCCCTGTGTTTCGTTGATTTACAATACTGTGTTATTTTCAGCTGTACAGCAAAGCAATTCAGTTATATATATTTTTTCAGATTATTTTCCATTATAAGTTATTACAAGATATTGAATATTGTTCCCTGTGTTTCGTTGATTTACAATACTGTGTTATTTTCAGGTGTACACCAAAGTGATTCAGTTATATATATTTTTTCAGATTATTTTCCATTATAAGTTATTACAAGATATTGAATATTGTTCCCTGTGTTATAGTATAACTCCTGGTTGCTTATCTCTTTTATACATAGTGGTGTGTATCTCTTAGTTCCATACCCCTAATGTATCCCCTCGCCTTTCCTTTCCCCTTTGGGAACCATAAGTTTGTTTTCTATGTCTGTGGGTCTGTTTTTGTTTTGTAAATAGATTCATTTGTATTTAGCTAGCCCTATTCTTAAATCCTTCAGGAATCTCACTCCACCACCAGCCTTCCAATCCTGCATTCCCACCGGAAATGAGCACATCCACGGGGTCACCTGAAAATACACTCACTGATGTATCTGCATGCTCATCGTTCTCTGCTTGGGTTCTAGCCCCTTCCTACGCTGCTGAGCGTTCTCTATGTTTAAAGTATTTCTTCCCTAGCTCACCTACTCCCAGTAGAAAGTAAGCTCCAAAAGTGCAAGGAATTTTTGTTCTGATTTATTCTATGCTGAATCCCTAAGGCTTAGAGTGGAGATCTAAGCCAAATATGGCCTACCGCATATTTTTGTACGACCTGTGAGCTAAGATTTGCTTTTATATTTTAAGAAGTTAGTAAACTAACCCAAAAGAAGAATGCTTTGTGGTACATGAACATTATACAAAATTAAAAATTTTCACTGTCCACGAGTAAGCTTGTGTGTGTGTGTGTGTGTGTGTGTGTGTGTGTGTGCGATTGTTTTTGTTTGTTATGCAGCCACACTAATTCTTTTACATGTTGTCTGGCTGCTTTTACACTACAATGGCACAGTGACTGTGACAGAGGCTGTGTATTTACCATCTGTCCCTTTACAGAAAACATTTGCCCCTCCCTAGATTAGAGTGTTGCCTGTTATATGTAGGCACTCAAATAATATTTTCTGATTATTCTGATTAATCTGAAAAGGTGCAGTCACTACTAATTGAATCTCTCTCTCTGTGCCCATGAATAATCACTTAATATTCACTGAGTCTCATGTCTTCAACTAAATCATACAGGAAGAGTTTGATCCATCTTGTCAACCTCAAGAAGCCCTGAGGGACAAATGAAATGTAAACGTACTTGAAATCTAACTTCTAAATTTACATGGTAACTGGGAGTGGGTGGCAGAGTGGATAAGATGAGATATTAGAGAACATGTGAACTGTTACATGTTTCCAAATATCTTTATAATTCAATGAAAATGTCTGAAGAATTAAGTCCCACAACTAAACTTTTCTCTGGCTTTTTACTCTAAAATTATTATTTCTTTGATAATTATTATACAATCATCACTAAACAGAAACAGGGAAAAAGCCCAAGTTTTCATGAACAATGGACCCCAGTCATCTAATGAGCTGTCTTGAGGGTCAAGAAAGTAAAGCAGGATGAGAGAAAAGCATTCAATGACTTGAATTGATCTATAAACCTTCCTGAGGCTCAGTTTTCCAATCTTTTAAACTGATGAATTAAAAATTTCCTTCCCCTAACAATATTGTTTCGAGGCTTACGGTAAGACATTACACTGTCAAGGTCTACATATGTCCCCTCCCTTATCTAGCACAGAGTAGGTGCACATTGATTAAAGTTTCGTGATTCTGAAAGGAGTTTTGAGTGAGGCTCTAATTTGCCAAAAGCATATGCTAAAGATGTGCATTGCTTGGATCCAGCCCCAAATGTCTCAAACTCATTTGTAGAAGGTAACGTTCAAGAAGAGTATGATTAAATTACACAAAAAACAACTCCAAACCCCCCAAACAAATGAAAGTATCATCATGATTAATCAACAGAGCACATTTTAATGCTTTTATAATAAACCAGAATGAGTACACTGCATTCCCATCTGCAGAGTGAGCGGTCTGGCTAGTGCACATTAATGTGAGTTACAGTGTCTGAGAGCCGTTGTTTCCAAAGGTATATTAGTAATCCCCACTCTGTCTCCAGGGAGATTGCCATGGAACTCCTCCAAGGTGCTCGTTTCAGAAATCTGGAGTCCAGAGCAGGTCTATACAAAAAAAATAACGTGGACAAGGAAGGCAAACTTTCAGATAATTAAGCCATCCACTTTGTAAACACTTGCGAAACAGATCTGGGTTGGTCAGGACCTCTCAGACTTTGCTTTATATCAGAATTATTTGGGAGAACTTAGTAACAATAAAGATGCCTTTTGCAGATCATTGAAGGGAGATGTGATTTGGTGCTACCTTTTGAAGATTTTCCTACCTCTCTGATTGTTCCTTCTCTCTTTCACTGGTTTTTCTTTCGTTTCATTTGTTAATTAATTCATTGTCTCATTCATCTATTGATTCCACAAATCACTTTCCATGACAGACACCAGATTCTGAGTATGTATGCATGTATTTATTTATTTATTTTGCAGTACGCGGGCCTCTCACTGCTGTGGCCTCTCCCATTGCGGAGCACAGGCTCTGGACGCGCAGGCTCAGCGGCCATGGCTCACAGGCCCAGCCGCTCCGCGGCATGTGGGGTCTTCCCGGACCGGGGCACGAACCCGCGTCCCCTGCATCGGCAGGTGGACTCTCAACCACTGCGCCACCAGGGAAGTCCCTGAGTATTTATTTTTAAATAAAATAAACATGATCTTTGTCCTTGAGTTGTGTGGAGCACACAGGGCCTATCGGTTCAATTTTGAGTTTCTATTAATGGTTATCCTCTATTCTGATATCCATTCTTTCAATGTCCATGTCATTCGAGGCCTGTCTCCACACGGGGAAAGTTAAATCAGAGAGGGGTTTATTGTCTCCTTGGGACTCCTTCAACATACTTCCATTTGTTTTTCCTTGAATTATGAATTCTATGAATTAATTTATTATTTATTGCTTTAGTCCACAACTATCCATTGCATACTGTTTGTGTGCGTGTGCTTGCACTATTCTAGGTAATAAAGATAACACACTGGATATATCCTTAAGGAATCGAAATTCTGATGAGGAAGATTGAAAACGAATAATGTTTATACAGAGTGAAATGGTCTATACAAAAGACAACACATAATTCAATGTTTATTCCGGTGAGGGACTGACTTACTATCGTCTACTGGGGATGAAGTCTTAGAAAATTTCTTTAGAAAAGGGAAATATTAGCGGTAGTATGCCCTTTTCCACACAGAAGGAGAACGTTATTGGCTGAACTGTGTTCCCTCAAATTCATATATTGAATCCTTAACACCCAGTACCTCAGAATGTGATTGTATGTGGAGATAAGTTCTTTAAAGGGGTAATTAGGTTAAAATACGGTCATTAGAGTGGACCCCAATGAAATATAACTGGTGTCTTATAAGAGGACATTTGGACACGGACATACACAGAAGGAAGACCAAGTGAAGGCACAGTGAGAAGATGGACATTTATAAGCCAAGGAGAGGCCTTAGAAGAAACCAACCCTACTGACACCTGGAGCTTAGACTTCTAGCCTCCCAAACTGTGAGAAAATGAACTTCCGTGTGAAAGCCACCCGGTATGTATTCTTTTTATGGTAGCCCCACTAGTCTCATCTGGGGTGGGGAACTGAAGAGACACTCATCTCCTCTCTTCTGTGAAGCCATCCTGTCATTCCTACTCTCATTGCTTTTGCTTTTTTTCCCCTTATTTTTATTCTGTTTGGGGTTACACTGTTCTTTTCTGCCTTATATAATCTTCACTTTTACTGTGCTGATATCTAACTGTATTTTGGAATTACTTGTGGGGTAAGGGAAAGAAGCAGGGTCTCAGGACCCCATAAAATTCTAAATATGCCACTTACTCGGTGACCCTAAATGAATCCCTTCTCAATTCTGAGCGCCACTGACTTGGGCTAGTAGATGGAGATAGTGCCTAATTCACCAGATGGTTGTAAAGAATAAATATAAGACTACGAACTAAATGCCCAGTAAAGTAGGCATGTAATATATCCATATTCCATTATGTATTGAATCTGAATGCCTTGAGGCAGTTTATTCCAGTTTAATGAAACTGATTTATGGAGGAAAATGTTTATACGGGATCCAAACCTTAGTTACCTTTTACTCTTTAATGCAAGTTCTGCTCTCAGAACCAGGGCACAGTATCTCCAGAGTCAGAAAAGTAAATTAAATATATATTGTTTCCTCCTTGGCACTGAGTACTATAGGTTTCTTCTGGTTGTTTAGTTTGATGCTCCTCTGTTTGGTAGAGAGACCAAGTCAATTTTACTGGATCACAGGGGAGAAGGAAGGGAGAATGGGAATTACCAGGATTTTTCATAGGGTGATTGTTATATTGAAATTATACTTTTAAAAATCTGGAAGCATCTGTGGGAAAAAAATCAAAGGCCTTGTACAGGGACAAATGGAAACTGGAGAGTCAAGGAAGAGGAAAGTGAGAGATTCAGGTGAGATACTATGATGGGAGAAGGATGGATAAAATTCCAGAGATGTTTGTCAATATTACCATTGACATTTTTCTTTGCATACTCTAATAAAATAGATAACTTTTCTTGTCCCCAAAGTAACAACCATTTAAAATATTGTAGTAAATTGAAATAAATAAATAGAATAATTTAAATGTGACCTATAAGCCTATCATTCGGAAAAAAATAACTATTAGCTTTTTTTAGCTATTTTAGCCTATATATCTGAATTTTTGGATTTTTGTTTTAATTCACAAAATGCTATTATATTCTGTAGTCTCATTTGTAACCTACATTTTTGTACTTCAAAATTGATAAAAATTCAGTATCTTTACATGCAGACACATATTTAACTTTCTGTGGGGCATAGGAATTGGTGTATATTATCAATGCCCTTATAAATGGTACAATCCTTCTAGAAAATAATCTGTTAGAAGCTTTAAGTGAATTAGCACTTTGACATAAGTATGGTCTTACTTATGCTTTAATTTGCATTTCTTTGATGAGGACTTAAAAGAATATGTTTCCCATATTAACATTGGCTATTTCCATTTACTCTTTCTGGAATGGAATATTCATACTCTTTACTCATTTTCCTATTATATATCTATGATTCCTCATTTATTGGTAGGAGGGTTTTCACATATTAAATAATCCAGTATCTGTGATGTGTTTTGGTGATTTATAATTTACCTTTTTATTTCATAAGGTTGGATGATTATAGATTCCAGTCACTTCTTACTTTGATGAATTAATCTAGACTTGTTCTGTTAGCACAGAATCTGGGTTGCAGAATTTTGAAAATTAAACAATAAGACAGGAAGGAAAAAAGGAAAGAAGGGAGGGAAGGAGAGAGGAAGGAAAAAATAAAGGGAGGAAGGAAAATAGTAAGGAATAGATTCCACGGTGGTAGTGACCAACCATATTTTATGTTATCATTTCTTGAAGCTTGCATCTAAGATGTTGCAATCCAGACAGCTTTCAACAAAAGACAAGAAAATGATAAATTCTAATTCAATCTCTTCCTGAAACCCAATATACAAATGAATGATTTGACTAACCCTTGAATTCACTAAGTATTATAATTGAATTGTGAATTTCTATTCATTTGTCTCCAGAGGAGGTTGAATGTATCCAGCCCTTTTACTAGAGGTCAAATGGTGATAACTTCTGGGATCAATTAGTGAGCCACGTAATTAGATTTGATTAATCATCTCTGAGCCATGACTTATTCTTGTGTAAGTGATGCCTCTTCAGTGTGTGAGCTTTGCTGACTAACTTGGCAACTTCTGATGGGCTGTATACAAAGAAAGGCTTTACCCATTTGTAGAGGTGATGTCCCATGAAGAAGACGGGAGAAGCAGCAGCAAGTAAATCTGTAATTTTCCCTTTCTGCAACATGCCTAAAATTCCTGGAAATACATTTGCTCTTGTGTTGAGCATGGTAATAATATTAGTACTAAACACTTGTAATAGCCTGTGATTCTTTTCCACTCATGAGAGTGTTCAGGATAAGTGAAATATCATAAGCATTGGAATCTGATCAGTCCTGATTCAACTCTTGACTCTACCATTTACCCCTCTACTTTGCCAATCACAGCTCACTGCTTTCCTGAGTCTTATTACCTGTACACAAGCTCTAGAAAGTCCATATAAGGATAAAAGAAAATTTTATGACATTTCTGCATAGTCACCCTACTCAGGGGTGTCCATGAAACATAGTGTCCAAAGAAAATCCCCACAGTGGACAGAATTTCAAATAGCAAGTTAGATGATCTACTTTGTCTAAACTGAAAGATGGCCATAAATATGAATCTGCATTAATCTAAAGCAGTTGGTAAGTATAACCTGCTTGCCTACACTGCACCCTGTTCATCATGGAGGGGGGGGAGTTTGTCTTTTCTGGAATAGACATGTATTCTGGATATAGAATTGTCTGTCCTGGTCATAATGCCTCTTCCAGCACTACCATCTGTGGACTCAAAGAATGCCTCATTCATGGTCATAATAGTTCATATAGCATTACTTCTAATCAAGAAAACCATTTCACAGTGAAGGAAGTACAGCAATGTTTATGTCTATGGAACTAAGGGGTTTTACTACATATCCCATCATTCAGAAGTATTGATACCAGTGTAATGGGGAGATGGGCTGGCTTACTGAGGACTCAGTTATGATGTCAGTTTGGAGAGAGCATTCCAAAAGAATTGGTTCTATATTACAGAGCACTTTACATGCTTTAAAACAATTTCAATCAATATTATAAGGTGCCTTCTTCCTTATAGCTAAAACAGATGGGATTGGAAAAGGGATGTACTGAAGTGGCTCCTCTCATTATTATACCTAATAACCTACTCACAGAATTTTTGTTTCCCATACCGGCAGCTTTGAGGTCTGCTGGTTTGGAGGCCTTAGCTCGAAAGAGGAAAATGCTGCCATTAGGACACATAACAATGATCCCAATGAAAGGAAAGTTGAGACTGATCTCTGACCATTTGGGGATCCTTACGCCGTTGAACCAAGGCAAAGAAAAAATTAAATTAATAAGTAGGGAGGGGAGTTATTACACTGACTAGAGTGACTGATCCACATTATTAAGGGGAAACTGGGTAGTTGCTACACTTACAGACAAAGAGAGCTATGTAAGAAAACCAGAGGATTCTGAGATGATTAACATTTCCTTTGCCAATAGTAGAAGTTAATGGAAAACTATGACCAAAATAAGATGATCATAAAATATTCAAACCTTTCAGAAATAAAGGTCTGGATCATTCCCCCAGTGAAGAATTTTAATCAGATGAGTTTGTGGCTGAGGGTAGTGGAAACAAGGAATGGATAGTGGAAAGAAGGAAACCACAGATATAAACTATGACCTCAGAGGAAATTGTAGAAACAAGAACTGTATGCATGTTTTCTTTCTCTTTTTTTGTGTATATAATTATTCCTACATATTAATCTTTTTCTTCCCTTCTTCCACTTACAATTCTACACAAGTTTGTTGTAGATTAAATTTCATAGTATTATTTAGTACCAGAATATTTAATGGGACTGTGATTAATTGTAGTAGTAAATAATATAGCAATTAACAGTTAACACAATGACTGTCAAGACTGTGTGTCTCCTCACTTGGGGGGAGAATATGAGAGCTTGGACACTTGTACAGAGGCTAGCAGCCTCTCATACGGTAAAAGCATAGCTGTTTTGCTTTAGTATGGAAGTCCAAAGCTGTGCAGAGGGGTATTCGTGAATGCTGAGTATCCCAAAGGGTGGACTCTGCAGATAATTCATTTGTTGTCTCTCAGCTCCTAAACCACTCTGCTTTGCCCTGCTTGTGATTTTGAGGACCAGACTCTGCAAACTGTATTTCTCTTTTGCCCCCTGGTTCCATGTTAGGGTCTGCCAACAGCCAGTCCTAGACTGGCTTATCAGCTGGGATAAGTTCCACTTATACTTGGTAGTCTCCTGATGACTGAGTCACTGATGACAACTCTTTGCAGAGTTGGTCAGCATGGTGGTGATGGGGGCAAGAGTTCAAATGGGACCTTGGATGGGAGAAGACAAGGAGACGGACTCTGATTTGGATGAAGACCACCAGAGTTATGCCATACAGAGACCTGAAACTTTCATGAAGGAGTGAAAATACTAATAGTTCTTTTCTTCCTATGGTCTACTCTTTTGGAACGTCTGGTCTGCTGGATGTCTGTGTGCTTTGCTTTCTTCATTCCATTGTGACACCAGTTATGTCGATTTTTCCTGGTCAGGTGATCTAACCCCTGCTTGAAAGATAATCCAAAATTAGAATACTGGACAAAAGTATACACAAAATGGAAGTAGGGTGCATGGACCACATTGCTCTAGGCTTTAAAATTTTTGTCTTCTTTTATTGGCTACCACCTCAAGCAGCTAGAATTCTGAATCTGTCTATTCAAGGTTCAGTTGTAAATCTAGCGGAATATATCCAAGGACTGGGCTACTTAACACTACTCTAGTCAGGACAAAAGGAGGCCTCTGTTTCACCCAGTTCTATAGGGCTACAGAACAAATGGAAATACAGAGCTGGATCCAAATGTGATAAAAATCAGAAAAAAGAGGAATCATGCATATGTCCCTTCTGAACCAGAGATTGAAACTACTAACAAAATCTCTTTAGAAGTAGATATAACAATGGCCTACTTAAGAGTCACACACAGTGCTAAGGACACTGATACGACAAGATATAATTCATTTTCCTTGTGCTCAAGAAAATATTAGAACAGAGTATAAGTCCGAATAAAACACATGATTATAAGAGCATGAAAAGGGATATAATACCATGCTGTGGAAAAGCAGATATAGAATATATCATTTGTTGTAGACATCTGCTACTATTTGCCTATCCAGTCTCTCTCTCCTTTTTTTTCTTCCTTTGGTAATAACATTCTGATTTCCTTTTGGGAATGCACACTTCCTCCATTCTCAGTCCACATCTGTTGAATGCACTCATCCAGGCTCCTGGGTGGGCATGTGATACAAGTTGTGCCAGTGAGAATTCATAGTAGAATTTGTCTGTGTTTCAAAATTAGAGAAGCTTTCTCTCTGTGTGTCTGTCTGGGTCTCTGTCTCTCTCCTCTCTCTTTTGTTGTAGTTAATAAAGTTCTAAGGACTATGGAAACTGCTGACGGCCACTTTCCCCACCACATACAAAGACCCTATGTTCACAGTGTGACTTCCACAATGGAAAGCTGAGGAAATAGTTGAAGAAAGAGAAAGGGAGACTATATCTTTGGAGCCCTTGGATCCAGCCATGACAGAAGTTGTATTTATCCCTGAAATTTTTAGTTGTGAGAGCTAATAAAGATATAATTTTTTTGTTTATTCCACTTTCTGTTTGGCTTATAACATTTTAATAGAAAAGTATTATGATCGATACATGATTCAAACAGCAAAGACATTGTCTTCAAACTTACTTGTGCATCACAGCTAGGAGGAAAAGAAAGAGATAATAATAAAATACTCGTCTGAGTCCTATTCATGCAGACTGACTTGAATGTGGAACATCAGTTTCTCTCAGTTCCAAGCTTAAGCTTCAATAGACCTTGTGAATTTCTTTTCTCTCCATTGTTCCTCTGCCTTCACTGTTAGAACACGTACAAGCTAGCCTTCAGGAGAGATGAGCCCCGTTGAGACCTCAGGCTTTTGAGAAAGCCACACCAGGATTAGAAAAGTTACTGAGTTGATCTGCAGCTGCCCAAATACAGATGAGTGAAGTTTGCCAAGCTCAACTTAGATCTGTAGCACTGCAATACTAACTTACAGATTCCTGAGAAATAAAAAATGGCTGTTATTTTAAGCACTAAGTTCTGAAGTGTTTTGTTATGCAGCAATAGCTAACTGATACACTCACATGTAGTTCCACACTTTGACACATCTGGAACTCACATTCTAGTCCTATGTCACCAGAGCCCATAGTCTTTTACTACTCACTACTGCCTTGCTTCTTCTCTACTGAACTTTTTATTCATGGATTTTATAAATATAATCTTTCTGAAGAGTATAGAACTCTGAGGTTTACTCTTATTTCCAGTGGAGATTACCCAATTTCTTTTCAAATCATTTTCTTAACCTCATCAGCACTTGTCATCCATGCTTAGCATATCAAATGGTTCTGAGCTACTTTTGCAATTCAACTGTGTAGACCAGGGGTTAGCTTCTGTGAAATAAATACACCTCCAGGAGAGTTTATATGTCAGGACAGGTTTACCACAAGTTTCTGAAGTACAAGGTGACACCCCTATTTACAAACAACAGGTATGCTACCTGCCTGTGCTCAACAAACCCATGGTTGACTCAGAGTACTATTTAGGCTACACACTATTCTTTGTAACTATTTGTGATTTAGAGGAAAAAATGGGAAGAAGAACAGGGAATTAAGTTTTGGAGTTCTTTTATTGTGCTAGAAATATTGCATACATAATCTATTTAATCATCACAAAAACTTTATGAGGTATGTATTATTCATATATCTTAAAGATAAACTAACAGTTTAATAGAAGTTAAATATCTTATGTAAAATGCTCAGCTGGTACATAAGTGAAGCTGGAATTTGAACCATGGTTTTTTTACACTGCACTGCAGTATAATAATCTAACTTCTGGTATGATCAAGTCCAACGGAATAAGCAGCTCACACTTAGAGGAGGTATGTATTCCTTTCTCAGCCTAACTGCTAACTAGTTTTGTGACCTGGGAATAGCCTGATCTAGCCATTTTTCTCATCTAAGTGCAAAAGGAACTGGCCCCCAGTTTTTAGGCTCAAAGCTGGATTATATCAATAAGCACAATAATAATTTCAAAAGATATACCTTTATATGATTTCCAAATTTTATATAGTTTATTTACTACCATTTAAAAGAAAAAAAAGATAAGCCTTTTTTAGTTTTCTCTCATGGTATTTTACCATTGTTCAAAACAATGTGGAATGGTTGTTCAGTGTTTCCCCAACAGATATGATCACAAAAAAACCCCACGAGAGCATAGAGAGAGGCAAGACGGCTCTCTTCAAATGCATTTATTATCCGAAATATAATCTTCATCTCTAAGAAGAGAGAATACCTGATACCTTCTAAAAGACAAGCAGTTGATCCTAAGAGCACTTTTGAGCAATTTTTGCTCTGATATAATGAGATATTTTCCCAGGCTTTATTATTACTTAACATTGCAAAATGTCATGATATGTGAGAAGAAATTTACAAAACCATTTTTATCCATGCTTAGCTAGATGAGCATAGATTGATTTTCATTGTGATTTTAACAGTGCTCTATCTTTATCTTCTATATTTCATCTGCACTGCATTTGGAGCATGGGCTCAGGACTCCAACACTTAGGTTTAGAGCCAAGTCTCTCAGATCAACTTCCGTGACCTAGAGCAACTTGTTTCCTACTCAGTAGAACTGGGCTAACAATAAGGCTTACTGAGAGGTGTTGCAGCTAAGGAGGTAAATAAATATCAAAGACTTGGTGTAGAGCAGATAGTACATGCTCAATTAAGTCTCCTTGTTGGTTTGTTTTTCTGGGGCAAAGAGTCAAGTGGAAATGATTTTTGGATACCAACTCTATCTTTTACTTCCCAGGGCACACACAGCAACTCATGTCTCTGCTTTGAGACAGCTGTCTTAATTTGCAATATGGGGTGTTAAATTCTCCTCTACTGTTTTTCTGAGGATTAGGAACAATGCATTATCATTCTGGGTTGTAGCACTTGGCTGGCCCAAACTATGTGCTAGGGAAAAAAAAAATGAAGCTCTTATAATTAGATCCCCTAGTGTGGCTATACCTTCATTTCTGAATCTTCAGGCTACAAACCTAGAAGTTCTTCCCTGTAGAGAAACCTCATGAAGCAAATCAGTACAGCATTCATTTTTAAGTATAACTACAAAGCAGCATTCAGGGATGACTGTATTGCATTAGTCTTCAAAACAGTTAAGCATAATGCTAAATCAGGGTAAACTAAATTTCTGAATTTATCTACAGTGTAATGAATAACGTCTGCATCTCCAGGGGAACAATTTATACTCTTCTGTAAAGTGTGACACAGTAGTGAATAGATTCTCTCTCTCTCCTCATCTAATATTTCTTTGTTATTGGGTAAATCTTTCTTTTTTAGGCTCACACCGGTGCTGGCAGGAAGCTTTGCCATCTTACTGCCTAAGTACTTTATTTCATGAAGAAACGCTCTGAGCAGTGGAGACACCAAGTTATTGCCCTAGGGTTTCACACATAAAAAGTAACAGGACTGAGATCAGAACGTGGGAGGTGGGACTCTGAGTAATGTCCCTACCATTATACCACATGCTTCACTGAAAACTGGAATCTCAAGTCTGGAGTGGAGCCAACAAAGTGTCTGGTGCTTCTTCTCTCCAATTCATGCATCCCCTCTGGATTACCAACAAACGATGACCATTAAGCCTTTTTTAAGACTCTCTGCATTGACCAGAAATGTGCTACTCTGAGTGCTAAACTTCTAGTATTAAGAGAAATGATTGTGTGCTGGGATCAGAACATTAACAGGGACAGGAATAAATAAATCAAATTTCCTAAAATCACCTTCAGATGTCCAGGTTTTCATTTCCTAACTCTTGTTGTTAGCAGACATGATAGGAATCTTAAAAACAAATAGTTTTAGGTATGCAACATTTCTAAATTAGTTGAAGCCATAAACTTCATCTTGCAAGTTTTATAAAAAAACAAATGAAATCAAAATACATAAAATATACAAATTCATTGTAAGCTCAAACTAAAGCTTTTTTTAGTGTAAAAATATTAAAATGTCTTTGGTGAAATTTGTTCTGCTATTTGAATTATTAGGTTCATCATATTTCAGTTAGAGTCATTAAGAATCTGATATATGCCTGGCTCACTGCTAAGGACTTTCTAAATGCTATCTCATTTAAATTATTTATCTCACCCAAAAGTGGAAGAAAGATATTTTTTAATTGTCCTTCTTATATCTGGAAAGATATAATAAGCCAGTGGTTCTCAAACTTGAGCACGTATTAGAATCACCTGGAGGGCTATTAAAACGTAGATTTTGCCCCGCCCCAGAGTTTCTGATTCTGTGGGATGTGGGTGGGGCCAGGTAATCTGCATTTCTAAGAAGATTCTGAGCAATGCTAATGCTGCTGGTGCTGGGTCCACACTTCCAGAACCACCACTATAAGCCATAAGCTTTTCACACTTAAAAAAAAGTGAAAGGAAAGCTCATCTAATTCAGTTTACCAGCTAGATAATGTCAAGCAAATAAATCTCTCAGAAACACACTTTCATCATCTGTAAAATACTTCACTTTGAATTCGTCTAGATGGTTACCACATAGTGTCACTTCCAAGACAGTTATTAAATATGTGTTATCTTTCCCTCTCCTCTTCTGAAATCAGAAAAGGCACATTTGTGCCGTGGAACACATATGTACAGAAGTCATCCTAGCAATATGAAGTACTGGAAAAACCAAGGACTTGGAATCAGATTTAGGTGTAAATACTGTGTCCGCCTTTATTACTTGGCCACATTACACACTGTCCTTTAGTAGTCTTCCCTCCTGTGAACTGGCTTATTTAGCACTTCTGCCAGCTTCAGCCAAATGGGTCTTTCGACCTGAATGCCCCAGAGGCACCTCAAATTCAATGGAAGTAACTTCATTACCTCCCTCTATATATACACTCTGTTTCTCCTAAAGTCCTGATTTTAGTAGGTTGCGATAAAATCCCTCAAGTTACCTAATCTAGAGATCTTGGGGTAACAACTGATTCTTTGTCCTTGGCTACATACGTTCAGTCGAGCTTACAAATTTCTCTCTACATGTTTCTCAGTTTACATCTTTTCCAAGCCTTGGTTCAGCCTTCTGCCCTCTTCCTCTGAGCCCAAAGCAAGAGCTACCAGAGCTGAGACTTGTCATTGTTTTAGGGAAATGCAACATTTGATCCTCCTTTGTGTTTAGAGAGTCCTCTTAGTCTTAAACTGAAAGCTCCAATAAGCCAATCCCAGGATCTACTAATTAGATGCACCTATTAGATGATCAGGAGCTAGGAACCCCAGAAATCAGGGACCCTTCAACACTAACTAACTGTGGTGATGACTTAGTGGCAGTGGAATCAACCGTGTCCTAGAAGGATGACTATCCAGGTTTTAGTAGCAGATTTTATGCCCAGTGTCAGAGATGTGCAAAATATAATTTCTGTCTCCATTGATCTCAGCAGTGGTATCTTCACAGGCCCAATTCTGCCCTGAGAGTAGGGTGACCAACTCTACCAGTTTGCCTGGGATAGAAGGGTATCCCAGGACAGGAGACTCTCAGCTTTAAAACTGGGACAGTGGTGGGTAAATCAGGATGAGAGCCTGAGGGTATCTAAGGAAATCCTTGTTTTTGACTGCCTCAAGTCTAAGTCTCTGAACCTTCCAGAAATATGATACTTTAGTTTCCTTTACTTATTTCCTTTATTTTTTAAATTTTTTGGCTGCCTTGGGTCTTCATTGCTGCACGCAGGCTTTCTCTAGTCGCAGTGAGTGGGGGTCTACTCTTCGTTGCAATGAGCGGGCTTTGCGGTAGTTTCTCTGGTTGCAGGGCATGGGCCCTAGAGCGCGGGCTTCAGTAGTTGCAGCACGCTGGCTCAGTAGTTGTGGTGCATTGGCTTAGTTGCTCGGTGGCATGTGGGATCTTCCCAGACCAGGGTTTGAACCCGTGTCCCTGCATTGGCAGGCGGATTCTTAACCACTGCGCCACCAGGGAAGTCCCATAATTTCCTTCAGTAAGTACCTTTCCTTCTCAAATCTGCCAGACAGTTTATGTTGTTTCCAACTAACCCTGGCCAATACCTCTTCATGTGTGATGTCCCAGCCTCCAGTCTCACTCAGCTGAAGTCCTTTCTGCACACTGCTGTCAGCATACACACACACACACACACACACACACACACACACACACACACCACACACACACGTGTCCAGGTTGCCCCGTGCCTAAATCCATGAGATGACCTCCCCTCATTTACTGATTCCCATAATCATCTCATAGCATCACCCAGGTGGGGAAGGGTGGCTTTGGCTTGCCTTTACATCCTCATCTCTGAGCATGGAATGTTCCTCCTTTGTGTGCATCTTAAGTCTTATTGACTGAAGAAGCTTGGTAAGATTTTCTGTTAAAGGGTGGAAAATACTGCAATCAGACGTTATTTGCTTCAGTTATTAATGGACTTTTCCCCTGAATTCTTCTAGTTACGCTTTCATGCCTATTAAGGTTTAAAAAGTTTTTATCCCAGCAATTTTACAAGTAGACTCCCTTATTTTTACACCTGGACTCCTGCTTCTCCCAGCACAGCAAGTTCTTGTAGTATCTTAGCAATAAGTAAATAAATTACGACATAAAACAGTGCCCATCCCGGACTTTGTATTATTAACAGCAGGTTCATTTAGCAGCTTATCCCTTGCGGGGTGAATTTTTCTACACACACGATGCAAGAAACAGTAAAAGAGATTAGAGGCTATTTGAAACTACAAGAAGACAGACTCCTGGATAAGTGAAAACAAGAAGAATGGACCCTGGGAACCAAACGATTCTTTAGATACAAAAGAACCCTGCAGCTGAGGGATGTCAGTGTCACAATCACACCCCAGGGTTTGGAGTGGTCTGATAGAATTACCATTTGGAACATGGTGATTCCATACTCACACATACCATTCACACATTTCTAAGTCGAGGCTGACAATAACTTAATCAATAGCAACATTTCTGGAAACACCAGGCCGTCCTTTGTGCTTTTATGTCCAAGTTAATGGGTTTGCTGTATGGTTTCTTGATTATCAATTGGTTAATCAATGCAATTGCTAAAGTAGATGGCCATATTTTATGTCTGTTGGGTACGCTTAAAGTGTTTGTGATAGATTTTCAGTTCTTAAATTTCACTTTTCTTTAAAGGAGACATGGTTATTCTAATGTAAAATGCAGTATTATGGAAAGAAATCACATTTTGGAGTCTAGACCCTGATTCAACTGTATATCCATGACTTACAGGGATAACTCCATGGGCAACTTTCTTAGCTTCACTGAGCTTCATTTTTTTACATCTATAAATTGTTGATTATAGAGAAGACTCAATAAAACTAACTTATTTAAAGTTTGCACAGTTGGACAGAACTTAGTATATGCATAATAGCTATCTTTCCAGCATCCCTGGTATGTAAAGAATAAGCCATGATTCAAGTGGACTTTATTGAGCAGCTGCTATACTATTTGATTCCTTTTTTCACCCCTTTATTTATAAAACCATCTAATGAGGTCACATGGTTGGAGGTACAGGGATGAGTAATTCTGAGTGGGGGGCACAGTCCAGTGGAAGAATCAGACAACTACAGTGCCTTGGGATTAGGTGTGTATTATGCGAAAGGAACATGGTACCAACCGTGCTTAGCCCACCCATGAAGCCACAGGAAACAACAGTGAAGGGCCAGTTAACTGTGGTTACTGAAGAAGAGGACAGGGATCTCACAGGCAGAAAGGTGTGAGGATGGCATCCAGGGAAGCAGAAGAATTACATCCTGGGTCAGGACCAGAGGCTTAAAAGTGTAAGAAAACCATACAGCAGGGTGCAGGGAGGAGAACGGGAGGAATCGAGATGGAAGAACAGTTTAGGGCCTTGTCGAATACATTCACTGTATGGAACTTATAGTGGATACTTTCTGGGTTTGGGCTCAGGAACCTTGTTTTCTTTCAGGAATGATTCCCTCTTCATTTAGCAAGTGTTTCTGTGTACTCTCCCCACATGTCTAATGAGAGCTAACTGCTTCTCAGTAATATCAGTCACTATACCTACGATTGCTTTAGCAGGTAGGATTGCATATGACCTAAATCTGGCCAATCAATACCTTTGAGAAATAGTATAGTGAGGTAGTTAGGAACAAGTAATGGTGGTTAGGATATGTAGTCACTGCACTGAGAGTATGACATAACCACAGTCATATGTTTGGAAATTTACTCTGGAAGCAGGGATGCGGGGACTGGAGCCAAGGAGACAAGACGGACAGGTCCAGCAGAGGTCAGCAAGATGGTCATGAGGGCTTGACCTGAGGCGTTAGGGTAAGGACAGAAAGGAAGGGATGTGCTGGAGATGGAATTGACAGAACGTGACAAATAACTGGAAGAAGATGGTTGGGAGGATTTGGTAGAACCCACCATTAGTAGAGGTTTAAACCTTATGCACTGTCTTTCCATGTTTCAGTGGTGCCAGTCTTGTGAATGCTCCCGATGTATGCATACGTACATCAGCTCTCACTTCAGCAGGGTACCGTGTTAATGGAAACGCATGCACAGGGGAGCCACATCCTTGATTTGCACATTTCCATGCAGTGACAGGGAATTGTGCAACAGGAGGACACAGTTCCAATATGTACAAGTTTCAGTTTACACACAGGCATGCAAAGAAAGAATTTCTTGTGTGTGTGTGTGTGTTTGTGTGTGTAGGTGTGTCTGTGTGTGTCATTCCTCCTCTGCCGCAGCCTTGAGGCTCAGGTTGTCCTAGCTTAATCTTCTCCGTGAGTCTTTGATTTGGAAGTGAGCCCTATGAGGGTACAGACTGCGCATAGGGCATTGATTCTTCTGACATCGCAGCAAACCTGACATGAAGCAGAGGGTCTCTGGGATCAGAGGTGGTGGGTGACACTGCTGACTTTCTTACTATAGCTGAGGAGTTCTATACTGGAGTTCTGGCAACAATAATCCCCTTACAGATCAGATCATGGTGGGTACTGTTCTTGGGAGCTCAGATTAGATATATCCCTATGGCCATTCCAGATATTCTGTGAACCATCAAATATCCCTTAATAGCAGCACACCTACCATGGGTGGAGAGGTGGGAACAGTCTGCACCGGGTATAGGTAAGAAGGAGGTACATTATTTGCAGATAATTTAAAATTCAATAACAAGATTAACAAAAAGTTAGTCTGCTTCTTATTATCACCATGTGCCAGTAATTCTAAATGATCTCAGTGATAAAATACTCCTCCTCCCTGGGGCAGACTATTCCCACAGGACTCCTGGCCCTGTTATGTCACTGTTGTCTGCAACCAAGGACTCTGACCAATAGAGAGGAAAGGTGTTAAGAAATCTTAGTTGTCAAGTCTGAGCAGCAGGGAAAATGATTACGGCATTAGCTAGTTGGGAAAAGCTGGTTTGGAATAATGATGATGAGGGTAGTTTTGGACATCTTAAATGTGAGGTAATTGTGAGCTATGCAGAGAAACGTGCACATAGAGATTAGGAGAAAGAATAGTGCTGTACCACTGCGACGGGAAACCGGTAGTAGATTAATCATTTTAGCAGTGGATTTCAATTGTTGCTTGAATACCTGCTCTGTGCTGGACATTGTACTGCTGGTACTTTCACACTTTTAAATATTTGTATTCCTTACATGATATAGGTATACCTTTTCCTTTTAAAAAATTTTCTTTTCCTTTTTTAATTAAAAATTTTTTAATTGAAGTATAGTTAATTTACAGTGTTGTGTTAGTTTCAAGTGCACAGCAAAGTGTACATACAAATGAGCTTATTTACAAAACAGAAATAGACTCACAGACATAGAAAACAAACCTATGGTTACCAAAGGGGATAGCCGGCGTTGAGGGGAGAGATAAATTAGGAGTTTGGCATTAACATATACACACTACTGTGTATAAAACAGGTAAACAACAAGGACCTACTATATAGCACACAGATCTGTACTCAATGTCTTGTAATAATATATAATGGAAAAGAATCTGAAAAAGAACACATATACCTTTTCCTTTCTTTTCTTTCTTATTTTTTCCCATTTAGGAAAACTGAGGTAAGAGAGAGAAGGTTGAGAAGCTTTGTCTGAGGCTACGTGGCAAGAAGAGACCACGACAGATTTTAATTACTATCTGCTTGTCTCACAAGCCTGTCTTCACAGGGAGATGGACTATGGACTGAATTTCTAAGGAAGGGCTGGGTTTTGAAATGAAAAGGGGAGATGGTAAAGAGTATAGCAATCTAGGCTGAAAAATTAGCTGAGGAAAAGATACAGATGGAATTAATAAGCTTGGAAGAGTGAGAGGCCAGCCTGCTGTGAAGTAAGAGTCACACATCTATTCAAAATTTATAGATGAGGAACTACTTAATACCAGTCGGGTCCCAGTCCCTGGGGCTGCAAAAGTGGCAAAACTATATTTCTGCCCTTGGAGAGATTATTGTCTATGGGTGGACATGGAATCTCAGAGATCCTGTTACGGTACTGCATGGTGAACGTTGCGAAAGCAAAAGTTTACAAGTGCTATGGAAATCCTCAAAAGAGGGCCACCTGAAGTTTTGCTGGAGGATGTGCTCATTGGGTCTTAATAGCCAAAGGGGATTTGCCTCCAGACAAGGGAGCGTGAGAAGCACTGAGGGGGACAGAAGATCTTGAGCAAAGGCATGGAAGGAAGAAGCAGCATAGGGTATATGATGGGAACAAAAAGTGGTTTGGTGTCGCTGGAGAATTAAATGCAAGGTATAAATGGTCAGGGAAATTGGCATTTAAGGAGCTCCTATTATGTATCTGTCAGGGACAACTTCCCTAGTCTGATTTAAGTAGTAATAATAGTTAACGCTTTCTAAATGCTTAATATTTGCCATTTTGAATCTAGACTTGTCCTATGCTTCACTTGGAATTACATCTGTGGATTCCCTTAACCTGTAGTATTCCTGAGGTATCCGGAGTGGCTGAATTACGTTCCACCGAATGAATGGATACTTGTTAGCATAACAACTATGTATTAAGTGCTTACCCTGTGCCAGGGACTGTTCTAAGTGATTTATGTAAATGTGCTTCTTTAATATTCATAAAAGTCCTATGAAATCGGCTTGCTTTTATTCCTATTTTTCAAGTGAGGATGCTTTGACAAAGAAGTAAAGCCACTTGCCTATGGTCACTTAGCTAAAAAGAATCTGAGTCATCTTTCAGGGGCAAGAGTGTGGCTTACAGTCTGTTCTCTTTACCTCTGCTCTGCAATGCCTTCTCACTCTCCCAGAACAGTCTGCACTCACCTCTATCCATCACTTCTCAAGCTCCAAGCTCCTGGGAGCAAGGGCTCAGCTGTTCCTACGGCACTACTCGTACCCAGCACTAGGCTTGACATCAGGTAAGTGTTCACAGGAGTTTGCATCAAGACCATTGAAAGAAAAATTGTCAGGACCAAGCATGTACATCTAAAAGGGTCTCACAAAACTCTTAGCCCCACAGTCCTTCTTGGACTCCCTTGTAAAGCTTGCCAGCGCTTTTGTTACTTAGAACAATGGCCAGTCCCAAGACCATCCCTCACAATCCTCTACCCTTAACCAGTCAGAATGTCACACCTGAAATCCTTCTCGCTCCCTCATTTGCTTCTATATCTAGCGTGCTGCTTTCAACTGCAGAAACCTGATGAAACTTGTTTCTTCAGTGACCCTGTCTCCTTGATTGAAAAATTAACTCAGCTAATTAATTTTCGGGGACTCACACTGGTCCCTGAAGGAGCCAGTGTGAGCTCCTTCGGGGACCACCTTGACTGTTGAGCTGGGGTCATGGTCTTCATAGAGCACCTCCCCTGTGAATGACCAAGCGTGGTGTTGGTCCAAGGATCCGGCCATTTCCACTGAGAAGGAGACTCCTGGACTCCCATCGGGTTGACAGAGGCAGTGCCAGGCATGCATTTCACTCTGAGGGATCCCCACCCTTTCCAGCCCCTGCCTTTTTATTTTTCATACGTGTTATTCTTCCGCACTCTAAACTCCATGTCAGTAATTGCCTTCGGGAGAACCCAGAAGACATAGCTACAGGCTACACTTTGAGTACTTAGGAGGTAAAAAGCCTTTCTGTCCACATCTTGGCTTTCAAACTCTGAAGCAGCTGATGCCAGGTGTTCTTCAGTGGATTCTACTCTGACCATCTTCCTGAACTCAACGGACAAACCAGGATGAGCTTGAAACACAGGCAAGGAGGAGCCAACCCTGTCTACACCACCGCCTCATCTGGCGGGGGCCCTTTGAAGCCTGCTCTGACCTCAGTTTGTTTGCACATTCCTTGACCCCGACCTCTTTGTTCATGCCTCTTGCAAGTGTTTCATGTTAGCAATTAAAGATTTTCACCAACAAATCTCAAGATGAAACACAATAAAAACATAGATTCATAAGAAGCAGTTTGGGCTAAAGTGGGGAGGGCCACAGAGCCCAACTAGCTGATACCCCCAGGGCTGAAGTCTGTCCTGAGGACCTCAAGCTCAATCAGGTGCTGTTTGAAAAATAATTCTTTTCTCATGCTGGCTCTGAGGATAGCAGGCTGGAACAATTTTTCACAGCCTCCTAATAGATACCTTGCTTGAAACTGCTGTTTAAGTCAAAACCATCAGTTTCCTCTCAATGAACTGGAAGGTAATGCAGTTTTAATTTTAAGTCCAATTATATCTTGAGAGATGAATGGTACAGGGCAAATCCTTGCTTAGGGCCAAATGGGAGTGATAAATCATTCACTTACATGATCAGATTGCTTCCAAGCTCCTCTGGACCTCTCAGAAAACAGAAAAAAAAAATCGTTAAAATCAGCCTCTTGGGTGAAAAATAAAATGGAAGGGAAGCTCAAGGTAGACTTTGCCTGCATCAGTCAGGATATTTCAGTTACACCGTGGCTGACTAAAATCTCAGTGGCTTATCACAACAAAAGCCTTGTTCTAGCTCACACCTCATGTCAGCCCAGCTCATCTAGGGATCCTGCCCACTGTGGTTATTCAAGCATTCACTGTCAGAGCCTCCAATGGGACACATACTGCGAGGAAAGGGGACGTGGTGAAAAGGGTGTAGCGCTTCCATTTGAAGCTGATAGAACTGACAGGCCATCACCAGCCACACGGCCAAAGCAAACTTCCAAAGACAGAGAAGAACCATGTGCCCAGAAGGAGAACTGGGAATAAGAGGTCACAACCACCAAGGGCTCCAGTGGCTCCTGCACTGTTCTGTCTGTGTTCACGATATCCAAGTTGGGGTGAGGCTGAGAGTAGAAGCAACACACATTAACTGCCCACCAGCCACCAAATTTTGGGTAGGTACCCTGGGATTTAAAACTCTCAAAGGTACTGTGGAACAGGTATGATTTCCCGTTTTGTGTTTGCTGTGGCCCAGAGAAGTCCAAGCCTTCTCCTAAGACCAGACAGCTGGTGCATGGAGTCAGGATGCTCGCTGAGAAATGCCTGATCCCACAGCCCACATCCTTCAGTGCCACACACTCCATGTGGAGATGTCCACGCTATATTTTAATAAACCACAGTTCTTATAGCTGGAGATGCCTTGAAATTGGGCCTAGAAAGAAAGAGAAGGGAATAACCAGGCAAGGTGAATAAGATAATAACTTCAGAAGAATAAATTAAAGTAGCTTAAGTGAGCACATCTACAATAATAATAGTGGTCAATTACGGAGTTCCTACCATGTCTGGTATGCACTACCCATTATTTGTATCTATAACCCAATGAGATAAATTCAAATTTTAGTTCTGACATCTGCTAGACCATTGAATTCTTTGAAATGTATCTCCCTTCCCTATAACATGGGAAATTTTTATGTTTTCTGAATATTTTTGAGAATAAAATTAAAATTAAAAAGTAAGGTAGATGTTACATCTAAACTCCTTTGAACATACTAGGTGCTAGTATGAATATTCCTCCCAGTCTTTCCACTTCCCTCCCTTTTACGTGGACCCTCCTATATATTTGGTGTCTCTGCCCAATTTGGGTTGAGAAGTTGATTTGCGAACTAGGTTCCCACTTCTCCATTCTTTGGCCACTGAATGAAGTTTGTGCTGTTCCAGTCTCAGCATCGGTTTCCTTATAGGCTGTGCGAATCCAATCGAAAAAAGAGCCTCCCTGGCCGGGACAGGGGGTCTCAGCCTGGGCTAGGACTCTGGCTCGTGTCCGGTTGACCAATTCGGTAACAATTATAGAGGGATACTGTTCTCCCAAGTTCTCTGGAAGTCGTTAAGAGTGGCTCCTGTCTTAGGACAGAAAATACCTTTGTCTTAATCACGTTGCTCTTGACCTCTGCACTCAATGTTTGTTCAACTGGGCAAAGCCTGATTCTACCTGGCTAAGTATACGTCTCTAATCCTTGTTTTCTGAGCTCAGCAACCACTTTTTTCAGTGAATCCATTCCTGAGGTCCTTCCGTGTATCCATTCCTGAGGTCCTTCCGTGTTGTGGCTAATCTCTTTTCTCCTTTGCGCATCTTCCACTCAATCACTGTTGGGCATTGGGGGTGTCCCTCCTGGGAGTCTGTAGCCATCCTGTCATCTTTGTGGGGATGACCATGAGAGCCAGAGTGCTCCTCTGCTTCAGGGTCCTTTGCAACCTTAGCTTTATGAAAAGGGATTCCCCAGTGGGTAGAAAGAAGGAAAGGAGCAGAAAAGGTCACAGTCCAGAGCAGCAGTGGAGGAGGAAAGCAGTGGGCAAGCTCTTTGTCAATCCTAGAGCCCAGGTTGAGGGCCGATTGCTCCAGAAGAGAGTGCACAGCAGGAGCGACCACAGTTGGGGGGAAATTGGAAGAAAGCAGAAGTAAGGTTATGTGACCAAGGAGAGACTCATTCTTCCTCTGGAAACAAGTTTCTGGAGATCAAAGTGGTCACAGAGTGTGAATGGCTATTATCTTGAAGGGATTCACCACAGATGAATATGCTCCTGTTCCCACAGACAGTGACAACAACAGAACAGAATATTCAGAAAATGAGGGAGAACAGAACTTTTAGAAGCCTTTCCAGTAATGGAAACACAGGTTCTTGATTTTTAATGACTTATCCATCTCTCCCCATAGGGTCAGCTCTTCTCTCTGGTGGCTTGATATGTGGTATCAATGATCTGTGCCAGTGCAGTATTCAGACACTGATATACCTCTATGCCAGTAAATGACGAGCTTGTTAGGATGGACACATTAGGTGGAAATAACAAATCCATCGGCCAGTGTGCAGTCTCACTCATGTGGGACTTGTAGTCCATCCAAAGAAGGGAAATGCATCGTTATAACTTAAAAGCGTTGAAAGTTTCTCTCATGTTGGCCTTACCCATGACTTCCTGGTATTACATGCACATGCTGAACTTCATGAGTTTGCATCAAGTTCTTCTCTTAGATGCATTCTTCACTGGAATATAAGTACATGAGGGCGAGAACCGTGCCTATCTTTTCTGCCATTATATCCAACACCTACATTCCACTGGCACATCAGTGATGTTTAACTGTTTTATGTCGACTAAATGACTGCAAGGCTGGCTTTCTGAATCAGTGAATGATGAATGAATCAATGAGCATAGGAGGATGGTAGGTCTGGGAGAGGAATATTCTAGCATTTTTTTAATTTGTAAAATTTTGAAGACTAGAAGCCCATTGTCTGCCATCAAAACCCTTCAAAACAAAATCTGATTTAGTTCCAGCTTATGAAAGCCAGGGCTGGCCTCAGCTCTCAGCTCCTGGAATCCACAGAGGGCGCTTCTTTCAGCCACCATACACGACTTCCTCACTCACTAGGTCAACGATCTTGTTACATTAGCTGGCTCCCCTTCCCTGAGGGGTGTGGACTGATCAACACAGAAGTCTAGTACAGGCTCTGAGCAGGGATATAGCAGGATCGAGATGATGTTTAAGTCAGAGGATGCGTCATTGGCAGCTGAATAATTGAGGATCTGTAGTAGTAAAACTGCAAGTGGCCTTTTCATTTCTTCCTCTGGATCCTGGTTCATTTTCCCCCCATAGAAAATGAAACAAGGCAATTTCCACGCATCCCTGGGTGATTTGGAATCCCAGGATATAGGTGTCTCCTCAGTGTGATACACAGTTTTGTAACAAATTACCAGGAGCTGAAGAGAACGGCGTCGAAGCTGGAGTCTGATGGACATGGGGTATGATTTATGTAGAGATGGAGTAATAGGCAGGGATTTTAAAATTTGATGGAGAGCTACAGAAATTCAATATAAGTGGGTCTAGGGAGGCAAGTTTTACTGTGTGTGAATGTCTTCATAAACACCTCTGAAGAGATAATACTATACAAGTGAGCTTAATAAAAAAGGACTTTCCTTTTTATTCCTGCCGAGCCAGCGCATTCCCATACTCTCCAATGAGAGGAACACGGGCTTCCTGGGGCTGTTCCCCCTTAGTTACCTACTTTCCTTTTGCAACCTTTCTAATCTTGCTCCCCCACCTTTCAGTCTTTATTGAGTTTTTTCAAGAGGAACGAATTTTGCTAGAAAGGATTTTACTAGAAGGAGCAAGGTAACCCAGACGCCGACAAATGCACGGCACTCAAATGCCTAACGGGTCACCTGAGGTCCTGCGTCCTAACGAACCCCGGTATCCCCAGTGCGGCAAGAGAGGGAGGCCGAGGAAAAAGCTGCCTGTCTCAGAAGAAGCGATTACCCTGAAAACAGTACAGGGTGTTCATCAGTGTACTGGCTTTGGTGCCTGGAGTGCCTGGTTTTAAATCTTAACTCAGCGTCTTGTCATCTCTGTGGTCCCTAACAAGTTGCTTAAAATTCCTCTGAGTCTGAATTTCATCTTTTTTGAACATCAGATCATTTTTCTTCCCAGGATGGTTTGTGTATACGATGTACACAAACTATTACGCCTAGAGCCTGGGCACAATAGTTTCCTACACATTCACAAAGTTCAAATTCCCTCCTTTTTTCTTCAGGGCCAGAAAAGATGCTGGAAGGAAGTGGAAGCGACACATCCTTTGGCTCCTCTAGCCTTGCTTTTGGACAAGAAGGGAACCATTAACACGGAAGTGAATGGAAAGCCTGCTGAATTATGAACTTGATCCTTGTCCTTTTCATCCGTGAGTCACTTAGCCCAAAAAGCGTAGTCCAAGGGGAAAGATTCTGATTTCCCAGTCTTGGCCTCTCCCTGAGGCTGTACTGCGGAATGAGAGGGAGCCATTGAGGTGGGAGAGGAGAGAGAGGAAAAGCCTAGGATGCTTGAGGGTTCTACCTGGGAAGCAGCACAGGCATCGATGCCCTTAGCCAACTGGGCACCCAGGGGGAGGAGCAGTTTGTTGAAGGTCAATGACATTCGGTTCAGTCAGGCTGAGCACCCACCCTGCTTAATTAACATCTTTTGGAGTGTCAACTTTGGTGCATTTTCTCCACTGTCAAGGCAGCAAAGTAGCACGTGCACCTTGTTTAGAAAAGCAGCTCCTCAGCTGCCATGCGGTGGGCCCACAACTTGGTATCAGTCTTTGTGCCCCTCTTTCATATTCCTTTACTTTTTCAGATGACTGTCTACTTGTCCTCCAAGTTGGTGACTGAATGATCATTTGTCTCATCCCTGAGTTTAGTCTCTTTACTTCATTCCAGAGTCAATCCATTGCCTTTTGTGCTGGACAAAACATTTTCCCAGTGGATTATCCAAGAACAAATTTGCTCACCAATAGTGTCCCCATCAAGGAAAAAAATGCATCAGACTATTAGACAAGGGATACTTTATTCAAGACTATTGCCATAGGAAAGAGGGATTGGCTCAACTCCACTGAAACAGCAGGCAGCAGGGTTTTTAAATGCTGGTGTGAGCTAGTGGAAAAGTACTGGCAAACTTTAGGAAGAGGTTGGTCTGTGTGGTCATCTGTGTTTGTTCATTGGGCGCATCAAATTTAGGCTTCTATCTTCCCACAGAGACCTGAAACAGGTGAGCGCTCTCCCTTTCAAAGACTGCATCTCAAAGGGATGGCTCCCAGCACCTCAAGAAAGACATTCCTGGGCAGAAAAACTGGCAAGAGGCTGGGGGAAGATTTACATCTCAAAGGAAAAGGGAAGAATTTACAACTGAAAGTTATCTGAAGTAAATGCTCCAGGAAAAGGGAGTAAAAAGCCTAGAGTCAGGGAGAGCCTGTGTAAAGTTCAGTGAAGCTGAGGGGAACACTGCGGGGATCTTTATCCCCCCCTCACCAAATAGGAACTGCACACATGAGTGGCCCACAGGTACACTCAGGAGCCCGCACCCCCCTAAGTCTTTGACCCAGCACAGAGTCTGGACTACTATGGAATAGAATTGAAGATGCAAATATACATGGTAAAACCAAATGGCTATGATAACTCTCCTTTTCCCTCAGTGGATTATTACCACTCCTATGACATACTATTTTGTCATCCTTTCTGTTCAGAAATCCCCTAATTCCTAACTAGCATCCTCCTGCTTCCCTCAACAGACGCTTCGGATCTCCACCTGCAGGCACAGCCCCCAGGTCAAACCCCCAGGTGCACCCAGCCACTCGTAATTAAACGAAGAGGATATATGTAAAAATATTTAATCAAAGAAATGTTTGAAATATCGTGGGACTTCTTGGTTGTGAGGTGGGGGGGGGGGGGAGAGAAAATGCCAAGAAGAACTCCCAGGTTTCCATTTGGGAGACTAACTCCTTCACATCTATCATCCTACCATGCGTTAAAGAACACAGGAAGGGAAGTAAGTTTTAGATAAAGTACGTAGAAGGTTCATTTACAACAAGGTGAATCTGAATTTTCATATAGTACACTTTTTACTTTTTTCCTTGACCAGACAAATATTTCTTGTCATATCCTACTTCATAATTTAACTACAGCTCGTAAAATCTAGTTAAGGTCCCGCTCCTTTCTGCACGCTCTCAACATTTCTCCCACATTGATGTTCTTAATGACACAACAGCCCACTTTCTCTCCTCTGTTTCTTATGGGCATAGCCTACGTACCCATCAAGTCTACGTTTCTTAAGAAAGGGTGTTCCTCTTCCATATTCCATTAAAGTTTTAACAGTGATCACTAAAAGAAAATGCAATGTACTATGAATGTTGTAAAAAGTTAGAGTTTTGAAGGCATTCATTTCCCTTTAATAGTTTCCAGATCACTTGCCAACAAATCAAAAGAGGTTTAATCTTCCTTTATGAAGTTTTCATTTAACATTGTACAATCTCCTTCTGCTGTTTCTGATTATCCAGCTAATGTATTATTCAGATACTAGTCAAACTCATGGGAGGTTTTTCTTTATTTTATTACCAATTAGAACCTGTTATCAGTTGGAAAAATTATATTATTCAGTTTTATCCAATAATGTTGCTCATTAGCCACTTTAAAAGAAAATCGGCTTAGGAAAAGATTGGAACTCTTTAGTAAATTGGTTTTCGATTCATTTTCTCAATAAATATATATGTCAAACACTAGGGCTGCAACGGTGGGTAAGGTCCAGTTTCTACCCTTAATGAAATTCTAATTAGGAGGTAGTTAAGGTTTTACTATAATTTATTAATCTACCCACTTTTCTATCAGGTTAAAGATGACAGCATTTAAATTTATATGATGACAATCTTAGGAAAGGGATAAGGTTTAGACACTTTTAAGTGGTAAAATCACTGGCAGTTAGTAATAACTGAACCCCACCTATGGTGGATTATCTTACTGTTTCCAGTGTTTCGTGCCTCCTACCTTTTTGCCTTATAACTTTGCAATTCCTTTTACCTCCTACCTTTTTGCCTTATAACTTTGCAATTCCACCTCATCGATGCTGGGTTTCATGGGATTTTGGTCCTCAGTTCCAAGACTAAGCCTCAAGAAGCATCCAGTGGCTCTGTCCACCTCTCTTTCACTCCTGCTCTCAATGTGGGAACACTTGCCTAGGGCAGCTGCTGGCCCAAGGAGGAGAGAAGACATGGGATAGATCTGGGCTGAAACTGAAGCTGGGCACCAAGCTGACCAGCAATACATTATCAAGAATAAATCATTTTTAAGTCTTTCACCCATGTTTTCATTGGGTTGTTTTTTTTTTGATATTGAGCTGCATGAGCTGTTTGTATATTTTGGAGATTAATCCCTTGTCAGTTGCTTCGTTTGCAACTGAAAAGAAAACCATAATTCAAAAAGATACATGCACCCTATGTTCACTGCAGCACTATTTACAATAGTCAGGACATGGAAGCAACCTAAATGTCCATCAACAGAGGAATAAATAAAGAAGATGTGGTACATATATACAATGGAGTATCACTCTGCCATAAAACGGAATGAAATAGTGCCATTTGCAGAGATGTGGTTGGACCTAGAGACTGTCATACAGCGTGAAGTAAGTCAGAAAGAGAAAAACAAATATCACATAATATCACTTATATGTGGAATCTATAAAAATGGTCCAGATGAACTTATTCGCAAAGCAGAAAAAGAGACACAGAAGTAGAGAACAAACTTATGATACCAAGGGGGGGGAAGGGGGATGGGATGAATTGGGAGATTGGGACTGATATATATACTCCACTATGCATAAAATAGATGACTAATGAGAACCTACTGTATAGCACAGGGAACTCTACTCAATGCTCTGTGGTGACCTAAATGGGAAGGAAATCTAAAAACGAGGGGATATATGTATACGTATAACTGATTCACTTTGCTGTACAGCAGAAACTAACACAACATTGTAAAGCAACCATACTCCAATAAAAATTAATCTAAAAAAAGAATAAATCATTTTTGTTTTATGCCACTGAATTTTGTCTGTTGTGTTATAGAACATTATTGTGGCAACAACTTACTGATAACCTACCTCTTTCGGGCTTCCTGAGGGAGTTACGGACACAAGAAATGGTAGCACGAGGGAAATTAAAGAATTGCTGTGACATAGAGGAGTGTATACCCAATACCTCCATGCAGAGCTATGGGAAGGCTGGGTTGGCACCTGTGGCTTAGTCTTAGTCCAAGAAGAGTTTCTGGCTTCCCCTGAATCTAGTTCTCATAGCCTCACCAGTTCAATCTGGTCTCGATTGAAGAAGAAACTAAAGAAAGAGAGTAGCGGAACCGTAATGGGGCCAGCCGTGGAAACGCGTGCTGCCTACATCTGTGAAGGCTGTGTGAAGGCATGAGCTGACCTGACCGCTGGGGAGCAGACTGGGCGTCAGCAAACCTCTGCTTCCTCCCTCTCCCCTCTGTCCTCCTCTCCTCCCTCCTCCCTTCCTGTCTCCTTCCTCCCCCTCCCCTCTGTCCTCCTCTCCTCCCTCCTCCCTTCCTGTCTCCTTCCTCCCCCTCCCCCTCCTCTCTCCTCATCTTTCTTTTCTTCTTCTTCTCTTCTTCCTCCTTCTCTTTCTCCTTTTCTCCCTCCCTGCCTCTCTCACTTATTGGCAGCTTCCATGGCAGAATTAACAAAAACAAAACATCCACTTATTAGAAGTGCCTATATCTTAGACAGCAGCCAAGAGTCCTGTGACACAAGCCATCCTTGAGTTCTGCTTTCACTAGTAAATAATGATAGCAAACTGGATTTCATCCTCTAAGTAGGAAGTAGGTGACCCATCTCTCAGGCTGGAGTAGGGACGGTCACTGCAATCACCAGTGGAGACAGCTGTGCTCATCAGAGCAACCAACCCATGAGGGCATTTAGCTGGAGCAGCACGATAAAACATATGCAACTGAGAGGCTGTTTTTTTTCTCCCAGAAGACCTAAGGCTGTGTGCTGTGAAACTCCCAGGAAAAGCAGGAAGTATTCCAGTTCACTGAATGACAATTAATTTTGATCAAGTGTCCCAAAGAGGGTGTGGATCATAATAATATGAGAATAACAGGAAAATACCATTTATTTTGAGAGCATAGGGCAGTAAAATTATGCAGTGACATGAAATTTGCATCACTTATAACCTCTAAGCTGTTGTCAGAAGTCTCTTGGAATGGTCAGATGACAAAGCTATTCTCTCATTTACAAGGAACCTTTCACATACATAAATAAATCTTCCCTATAACCCTTTACTTTTCTTGGCTCTAAACAAAAATTCCATTTTTTTTCATTAGATAGGCACCTTATTAAGTGTCCAGTGAATGCCTATTTCCACCTGCCATGAGATGCACGTTACCTTCATGAGGCTTAGAGAGCCCTGCTTCTTTCTCATCTGGGGCTAAAGGCAAGAACAAGAGGTAAAGACAATGTGAAGATCTGTCAACTACGACCTTCCACGTTCTTCTCAGGCACAGACACAATGTCCTTTGCCTCTGGCTTAAGGCAACCAGCTTCATGAATTAATTTTCATAAGGAAAATAGCCTAAATAAGACACAGGCTCTATTTTGAGCCTTCTTGCCATGACGCTGTCACTTGGTTTACCCCACATGAAACCCAACCGTCTGTGCATCCTACTCGGAGGTCCAGCTCCCAGTCTGGCCAAAGCTTCCGACTGTGTGTCTTTGTCAGCACTGACAGGTGGGTGGGCACTCAATAAATATGTGTTGCGTGTGAAATGGAAGGATGTCCCCTTTTTAACCATCACTGCAGGTGTAAATTCCAGGACAGAACCTGAGGCCTCAGGAGAAGCACCTTTGGTCAAGGTGAGAGTTTGCTCAGGGCTCTATGCAGGGCAGACACACGGAATTCAGGTGGAGGAAGGAGGGGTGGTCAGTGCAAGGCCACGGAGAGACAGTGAGGTGAAGCTCTGCCGGGAACTGGGCAGGAAATGTGTCACTGGCTACTCCCTGAGCACGGTCTTTGGTCTGTGACTTTGTGCCCTGAGCGAGGTCCCACACAGCTGCAGTTGTCAGGAAGTGTGCCGAGGTGGTCAGAACCCAGGGCCTAGAGCCACGTGGGCCCAAGTTCAAGCCCCCTTCCATGGCCCGCTGCTGCTTGGTTATCTGTCTAATCCTGTAGTTCAATGTAAGGAAGTCCACTTTCATGCAGAAATAAGCATATTTTTCAATACTACATTTATTGACATAAAGGTATATTTTGATCTCCATAGTCTCACTTCTTTTTTATATACCTCAGTTAGTCAGAATTTTGGCAAAATAGAAGAGTGCTAATCACCAGCTCCTTCAGACCTGCTAAGAAAGTATTCCTTCCTCACTGTGTTATTGTGAATATTAAACGGACCTCTCTGATGCTATCCTGATGCACAGAAGCAGTGAATACATGTGAACTGCTTCTTTTAGCATTTTTATTATCATTTTTGATATTTTATCAAATTCCTCCTGTTCTTATCATCTATGTGGACAAATCAAAGAAACAGAAGCATGCGTCATTCACCTAACTTTTAACTCCAGGGAGGAAAAGGATTTGTTCAGAAAAGCATTCTTTGGAATGTGAGACTTTAAATTTTAGCACATTGTCACAGAAAGACACCAGCATTCAGAGTCAGGAAGATCCTGACTCTGTTCTGACCTCAATTCTGACATTTATCAGCTCTAAGACCTGAGCTAAATTACCTAGCAGTACGGATAGTTGACACTTACTGAGAAGTTCGTGTTCCAGACACTGATCTAAGTGGTTTGTATGTATAAACAATTAATTTTCACAAATCCCCTTCAGAGAAATGCTATTTTGATTTCCATTTCTTAGGTAATGAAAAGTTATAACTCACTGTGCTTTGAGGTGTTCCAGCTCCAGAGACCGTAAACCTAACTTCTAAGCAACACAACCTCTCAACTTCAATTTTCTACCTGTGCAATGGGGGCAAGGCCCACTTTACATGGTTTCTTTGTGAGAACTAAACACACAAAAAAAAGTTTTTTGTAAAGACCCCGGTACGCTGGTTGCCACATTCTGATTACATTTAACAGAAAGGCTTATGTCATTAAGTTTCTGGGTTGCAAGCAAAAGAAACAATCCTGGAGGAGTAGAAAAGCTATTTAGCAGAAGGATTTCTGGTAACTGACAGAATTATGGGAAGGCTGAAAACCAGGCTATTCAAACAAGCAGGAACCAGATGAGCTTGGGGTCATGAAGGACAGCCCAGGAGGGCACACCCAAGAAATGTTTGTTTAGGATGCTGATGAAGACACCATCATCGCTGTTTCTCCAAAATACAATCACTGCCAGACCGGCTGCTAGACACCACCCCCAATGCTGCTAGTCACCCTGTAATATCTAACGTGCCCCTTTGTCCTTGGGCCAACTGTTCAATAGTAAGAACGGAGCATGAAGCATCTGATTGCCAAGTTCAGATCCTGTGGCCACGTGCTTGCTTTGAGGAGAGGAGGGAAGCGTTTTCTCCCATTTGTCTTCCATAGTGAGGGTCACAGTTTTTCTCCCACTAAGACTTAAACGATGAAAGAGTTCACCAAAACTCTGAAATATGTTTTCTGACCTACCAAAAAATAAGAGCAAATTTCCACTGCGCAGTGATGTTGATGTTCACAGTCATGATAATCTGCGACAGTGCTGGCCCCTCGAGCAAGCCTTTTATGGAAGCTTTCTTGGTAAAATGCTCCTACACACCTCACTGTCACCTGCATTCAGCTTCCAGCTACTTAAGTCTTGAGATCTCAGTGTCCAGAGACCATCCGTTTAACTCTGTTTCCACCACTAAACTGTAAATTCCTTGGAAGCAAGAATTTTTTTCTGTTTGCAATGAACAGCCAGTGCCTGGCTCATAGTCAGCACTGAATATCAAACTAAACTGAGTGTCAGGGATAAGGAAGGGCATTTTTAGTTTAATTAAAAATTGTTTTTTTAGTTTTCATAGTTTGATAATCTACCGCAAAGATGGTATCAGGTTTAGCCGTGTGATGTTGCCAGTATCTGACTATTCTGACCTACACAAATGGCAATTTGTATGGTTCAACTACAGGCATATCTTGGAGATATTTGTGGGTTTGGTTTTAGATCACCCCAATAAAGTGAACGTCGCAATGAAGTGACTCACACTAATTTTTTTTGTTTCCCAGTGCATATATCAGTTATGTTTACATTATACTGTAGTCAATTAAGTGTGAAACAGCATTATGTCTAAAAAAATAATTTAAGAATGCTTTATGGCAAAAAATGCTAACTATCATCTGAGCCTTCACTGAGTCGTAATCTTTTTGCTTGTGGAGGCTTTGAAATATTATGGGAATTCCCCAAATGTGACACAGAGACAAGAAGTGAGCCAATGCTGTTGCTAAAATGGTGCTGATAGACTTGCTCGACACAGGGTTGCCACAAACCTTCAATTTGTAAAAAACGCATTATCTGTGAAGCACAATAAAATAAGATACGGCTGTATGTATTTAATATTCAGAGTGTAGGTCACCCTGAGAAGCTGCGATTTGTTGCAATTACAAGGAAGACTGTCCAGAGGTATCTGCTTAGTTGGCCTCTCTGGGCTGAGGCAATGGGGTTCAGGTTAAGTCCAGGATGGCATAAACAGGAACATGTTAGTTTAATTAAGACAGATATTTACAGTCTTAGAGACTCTCTAGCAAATTTCTGTTCTGTGTTCAGGGTGTGCAACTCTGAATAGGGTGAGGTTATCGAAATGTATTTCTATCAGTAACATTTAGGGACGGGTGTGCAAATGGAGCCAGCTATGGGAAGCACATCCTGAGTGCTGGGTGTTGTGAGACCACCATATACATCAGTCCATTCGAGCTTTACTGCACTGGGAATAGCATGCCAGAGTAGGAAGCAGAATCACAGGAGTAAAGGCTCACTCAAGACGGCACAGCTGACAAATGGCAGAGCTAGAGTTGGGGCTGTGTCATTACGTCCCAGAGCCCAATGTTGCACCAGCAGCCCTTCCAGGTCAAGGAAGTCCTAGTAGAAGCCACCAACACCGTTCTTTACCAAGCACCTGGCCTCTCCTCGTGGGCATGGCTCTAACATCTCCTAGTGGAGGGGCACTCCTGAGGAAGTTCTCAAGTGCTGAGAAGCTTTGGAAATTGTGCTGTGCCGCCATCAGCATAATTGCTAGGTAGTGGGTCTGTTACCATATTAGTTGCAGCAGCAACGGAGTTTATCAAACACAGGACAAAACCAGCCACAACGTGCTTGTTCGTGTAAAGCTTCCAATGGCCACTGGACCACCTGCCTCAGCCTCACTCTAGGTTCTACTGCCTGTTTTACCTGGGTCACCCCAATAGCCTGCTCTGCCCCCCAGCCCCCTGCATGCACTCTGTGACCAATGCAATTTTACAAAATGCAAAGCCAGAGAAAGAGAGAGAGAGAGAACGCAAGAGCCCTTATACTTGATTCTGTTTCTCTGGGGGAACTTGACTGTTGGGGTATCTATCTATATTTATATAAGATCTATTTATCTATCTATCTTTACTTATCTATATCTCTGTATCTCTGTCTATACCTATCATCATATATTTATATGCATTTACAGGTATATGGATATCTGTAGAAGTAAACAGATGGCTAAATATATCTATATCAATATCGATATAAATATATATCTCTGTACCTCTACCTCTTTCCATATCCATATCTATATCCATATCCCCTTAGGGAAAAGAAGTCATTTTAGCAATTTATATCTCTTTTCCATAAAGAAAATCATACAATAAAAAGAGCATATGGTATGCAATGTTTTGAAATATTTCTATCATGGTATGATTTTGTTGCCAAAAATAATGAAAGTTGTGTCATCTGTTAAAAAGTCTCATATCTTGACACTTTAACCCATTTAAAATATTCATTCTATAAAATGAAATCGCATGTATTAAAAGTGTTCTGTGTCCTTCGACTTCTACTTTCAGACTAGCCTAGTCTCTCTAGCGCTTCCCGGACCCTCAGTCTCTCCCGAGCAGTTCAGGCTCCCTTTTGTGACCACATAACCTCCCCCTGCCCACATACATACATGCACGCACACGCAGTCCAGTCTCTCCCAGGATCCTCTTTTGCCCAGTTACCAACCATGCCCGCCCCCTAGTTTATGTTCCTGTAACATATGCAACTCGCTGTGACCTCCTACCTCCATCAGTATGTGTTTTCACACTCAAAATGATCCCCTTTTCTCTGACTTAGTCTTATATTCAATTTAGTGGTAACTTTTCTCCACTATTCAAATTTTTCTGCTTCCCTCCGGCAGAATGGAGGGTCCTTCTCTGTGCCCACAGAGCTCTCTCTTTGTATTGCAAAAAATATACATTACATTGCAGCCATTTGTTCATGTTTCTCCCTACCGGTGATATATAGCAATATCCTTAAAGTCAGGGACATTATTTTTTCATATTCAATCTGTCCCCTAGGAAAGGGCTTATGGAAAGCTGATGTTGGGCTCTGCTATTAAATGAGAACTTATACTTTCTAGTTCTGCACCTCTACCCCATTCTCCTCTAAGATTTCACACAATGTTCCTTGAGCAACCTCATTCTTAGCACTCCTCTTAGTGTTTCATTATGGGCCATACTTGTGGTCCATATACTTTTGACTGCATCCACCTAGAGTCATCCTTTCCTGGAGGCATGGCTTCCCTGATGAAGCTCTGGCTGATATCTGTTATAATATAGCAGGTGCCTCCTGTAGTAGCCAGGAGCTATGGTCAGGAAGAGGATGCTAAGTATTCTTAACACTGATTATTGACCTGTTCACGTGATATTTCTCACACTAGGAGTTGTAGCAGGTATTCCAGACCCTCTGCTGCCTCATACCTCTCAGATCCTTTAAGGCCTAACATTGATATTAATGTGCTATTCAATTTTCCACATTTGCAGTAATTTCTCTGCCAGACCTACATAATGATATATGTTTGTGTTCCTACATGCTGTTTCCATCAAGCAGGGCAGCAATGTCAAAAAACCGTGCTACATTATTCAATTTTTATTGAATAACCAGCATCTGTTCTGTGGCAAGGATTATTACAACTGTCAGTATTATCATAATAATCAAATAAGTGAGGTCGCTGCTTCAGCTGGGTCACTTGACATTTTGCACGTGTCTATCTCTTTAATGTCACTTTAGAGAAGATGACTCAGTCTGTCCTGGCACCAAATTAATGGCTTAAAATCAACCTGGATCTTTCAAGGAGGGGTAGAAGTAGCTCAGGACTAAGTGAAGAAAAGTGGGGTTTCCAGTGCTGTCAGGGGAAGGTTCATTCTTGGTGATGTGTAACAAGTGTCTGACTTTCTGTGGGCCTCCATGTTCTCATTTTTAAAAATATGGTCCCATTTAGCTCAACAAGTCTCAATTCTACTGGGAGCTCCCACGGGGATAAGTTTAATTGGCTGTTTGCTCTTATACATACCTGCATGGAGTTCATTGCATTTGCTCTTTCATTTGTTGAGAAAATTTCAGTGTAACTATCCTTCGGAATTCTAGAACCCTCAATTGTCAGAGACACCCAAGAACAAACTTAAGCCTTGGACAAGCAAGTTTAATAGAACGAGTGTGGGCTTTGGAATTCTGTCTACCATTTGCAAGCAGATTCCCTATGTGGAAAACAGGGACAATGATGCCTTCTACTGTATGTAACAGGACGCAGCTATTCTGTTGGGTTCAAATGCACAGGCTCTCATGACAGAGGCCTCGGTTTAAACCCTTACTAGGTGAGTCTTCTTAGACAGGTGACTCCACCCTCCTGCACTTCCGCTTCCTCGTTCCTAAAAGAAGATAACAATCATAGTCCCTACTGCAGGGGACTCTGGGGTGAATCAGTGGTGACTTAAATAATACTTAATGGCTTGACTAAAGGGCTGAGTTCATGGAATAATAATATGAATAACCAATATTAACATAGTCTTTATAAACTTAAACATTTCAATTTAATATTCTTTCTTTATACATTTATGTATTGAGTATTTTTTTAAATTAATTAATTTAATTTATTTATTTTTGGCTGCATTGCTTCTTTGCTGCTGTGTGTGGGCTTTCTCTAGTTGCGGCGAGCGGGGGCTACTCTTCGTTGTGGTGTGCGGGCTTCTCACTGCGGTGGCTTCTCTTGTTGCGGAGCACGGGATCTAGGAGCGCAGGCTTCCGTAGTTGTGGCTCACGAGCTCTAAAGCACAGGCTCAGTAGTTGTGGCGCACGGGCTTAGTTGCTCTGCGGCATGTGGGATCTTCCCGGACCAGGGCTTGAACCTATGTCCCCTGCATTGACAGGCGGATTCTTAACCACTACGCCACCAGGGAAGCCCCTACTGAGTATTTTTTAATGTCCACTGAGTTAGTAAAATTTGAGGTTATGAATTAAACCATAGAGCCTACTCCTGAGAAGCTTAATTCTAGTGAGAGAAGTAATACATCAGGAATTATATACCTTTTGGGGTAGCTGATGATCAATAATGATCCAGATACACTGGAGATACCTTCCAGTGGGAAGAACAAGGCAGATGACCCTGTAAAAGCAACTTTGGCCAAACTGTGAAGGATAGTATATAGAGGGCTTCAGCTTTTGGTTCTGTAGGCAGTGAGGAACCATGTTTGTTTCATTTGTAAAAATAACAAAAAGTGAGTTTTGGGGGCCTCCCTGGTGGCGCAGTGGTTGAGAGTCCGCCTGCCGATGCAGGGGACACGGGTTCATGCCCCGGTCTGGGAGGATCCCACATGCCGCAGAGCAGCTGGGCCCGTGAGCCATGGCCGCTGAGCCTGCGCGTCCGGAGCCTGTGCTCCGCAGCGGGAGAGGCGACGGCAGTGAGAGGCCCATGTACCGCAAAAAGAAAAAAAAAGTGAGTTTTTGTTTATTTTTATATTGTTTTAAGTGTTCATTACTCTCTCCTTCCATAAATATTTATTTAACACCCATAAAATACCAGGCATTGTGCTAGGTTGGCAGTATTCACAACTCACTTACAGTAATTTAGCTTACGTTCAGTGTAGCGGATAGAAAATGAATCCGTAAATAAATAGATACAGATTGTGATAGGTACTATGAAAGAACCAAGAAGGGGTTGCAAGTTGCAATACTAACTAGTGTGTTTAGGATTGGCTTTACCCAAGACATTCAGTTTAAGCTCAGTTCTGAAAAATAAGATGACAGAAGATTCTGGACGTTAGGATTGGGGGTGTCTGGGGACCTGCATGGGAAAGTTGCCTGGATGAGAATCAGCGTGGTACGGGGTGCGTGTAGTGGGTTTCTGCTGTGGTTTGACTATGACTTATGTCCCTTCTTGAGCAGCCCTCCTGTGGCATTTCATGTCTCAGAACCTTTGTGCGCTCATCTGTAAAACGGAGCCGCTACTGTTAACATGCAGAGTTGTTCAGAATTAAATGACTTAGTTTAGGGCCTGTGTCATAGTCAGTTCAGGCTTCTGTAACAAAAATACCATAGACCAGGTGGCTTAAACAACAGAAATTTCTTTTCTCACAGTTCTGGAGGCTGGTGAGTCCGAGCTCAACATGCTGGCTGACTTATTGATAGTTCCTGGTAAAACTCCACTTCCTGGTTTGCAGGTGTATGTTTTCTTGCAGTTTCCTCACATGGCAGACAGAGAGAACTCTGGTCGCTTCATCTTCTTATAAGGACACTAATTCCATTGTGAGGACCCTATCCTCATGACATCACCTAAAACGAACTACCTCCTAAAGGCCCCACCTCCTAACGCCAGTACACTTGAGGTCAGAGCTTCAGTATATGAATTGTAGGGGACACACACATCTAGTCCACAGCAGTCTGGCACCAATGAGTTCTCATTAAATAAAATATTAGTCAGCTCACATCTGTCCTCCACTCAAAAATCTTTAATGGTTACCTATTTTACTCAGAGTAAATGCCAGAGGTCCTCAGCAAGTCCTACAGGGTCACGGCGATCTCCTAATAGATTCTTAAACACTCTGGGCTTTTGCCTATGGTCTTCCTCTGTCAGAAGTACTCTTCCCAGCTCCCTTCTGGCCTAATCTTCTCTGCCCCCATCAAGGCCCTTTGCTCAAGTCTCTCTCCCCCTTAAATTAGGCTCACAGTACCACTCTGTTTACTACTGTAAACTGCTGCACATCCCACCCTTTGATGTCACTTACCTGATCCATGTATTCATTCCAACACGACATGCAATCTACACATGTATCATGATTATTGATAATGAACTGTCTACCTCCGCTGCTAGAATATAAATCCTGAAAGGAAGGGATCGTGTCTGTTTGGCTCACTGGTCTATCCTGAGCATTTACAACAGTGCCTGGCACAGTAGGTGGTCAGGATTTATCTACTGACAAGATGGACAAATTAGTGAATAGATGGCAAGTTGTTGTTAAAGTTGCTGTTGTTGAAAGATGATGACAAGAATATAGTGATAGTCTAGGGGTCTGGGCTACATATTCCAAAGAAATAGTGTAATTTTGGAAATACTCTGTTTCCCTTTCTTGAGCCCTTTTGCCCAGAGCAACTATTTAGATCCCAAATATAAGCTATATATTAAAAATAACCAATATCATTTAACATATTGAACTGGGCTTATGGAAAGATGAAGTGTAGTTGTGTAACTAGAGAATTAATGTAGGAGGTGACTGTCGTAGAAAAGGCCCCTTTAGGCCCTGACTGACTTTGGTATTTCATTACGCTTTAATTACAACTAGTGATTTGTGGTTGGAGACGGATCCCTCACATCACGGGAACTTAAACTACTGTGATTTTCCATTATGCAGAGAATTTCTGTGCAGGAGGGAGAAGAGAATTGAGCATGGAGAATGTTTTCTACATTGGGAATAGGGATGAAGACCCAACTCCAGGGAGGGAGATGCACGCTGAGGAGAAAGTCTGAGTCTCGAATGTGGTGGTTGCATTGCCTTCCAATACATACCAAAGGAACTGGCCTGGTCAGAACTGGAAAGTGGTCCAATGCAGGAGAAAGTGTCTTTGGCATGAAGAAAGGGAAAGTGGGGCATTGGGCTAGAGTACGGGTCTTCTAAAAAGGGAGACTGGCTTCAAATACTGACTAGGTTATGTAGCACACGTATGAACAGGGGAGGGGCATTGATTTACTCTCTCTGAGCCTCAGATTCCCCATCTATACATGGATATATTTCAGATAGTATTGTGGGGCTTAACTGACATAGCATGTGCAGTGCGCTTAGCCTATGTAAGAACAGATGTTAGGGTTTATTTTCCTTCTTTATCAGCAAAATGAGGTAACTGGACAATCTCTCTTCTTTTCACAGGTATTTATCAGATGCTTTATAAAACATGCTCATATCCATTATCTCATAAAATCCTTGTAATTTATGAGAAATCTACTATTGTCCTCATGTTTCAGACTATGAAATTGAGGGACAGAGAGATACAGGGATTTATCCAAAGTTATCAAGCCATAGCTTAATAGAACCAGCTTTACAACCCTTTATACTATATCATATCTCCATTAACAGTGATTATTTTCCTAAAATCAATATATTCAGATTTTACTTTCTAGTTGCTCACTGAGGAAACAACCAGATTCCCAAGGATTTACCATTTAAAGAGTTGATACCAATGGGTAGAAGGAACATAAGGATTTGGATAAGTAGGTATAACCGCTCCAAATAATCACATTCCTGATTCAAATATAACAGACATCTAAGATATATTAGAGAAAAACTATTTCCCACTCCTTGTTCCTAAGCATGGCCAAGGGCAATTTTAGAGATAAAAGCCTAAGAAATCCAATAACTGGCCTTTTATATATCCAGAACATTACTGAAACAGAAATTGCTTAATTTATGTTTCAAACTCTACATGCTGAAAGAGCATGAATTCTGATGTCATAATGCTTAAATCCTAGCTTAAATCCCATCTAGTTCTGTGGCTGTGTGACTCTGAGAAGGCACTCAACCTCTCTTAGTTACAGTTCCTTCATTTATAAACCAGAAATAACACTATTTACTAGGAGAATTAAATTCCGAGGGGAAAAAAAAATACATATATTCCTTAGCATGGTACCTGCATATAGTAAACACTCAATACAATTAGCTATTGTTTGCATTAATATTAGCAAAAAATGATATCTAGCAGTGAAAATTTCTATTCTATGAATCAGCAATCACCATTTTTCCAACAGTAAAGAACTACCAAAACCACAACAACAACAAACCCAGGAATAAAAGAAATAAAGCCCTCTAAAGTTAGAAGACTGACCAAGCAAACTTTTTAAGGTATGACCAAGAGCTCTTGTTTCCCCTACAACTGATGTGGAAAAACCTTTAAGAGAAAATGGAATCTGCAGAGTGATAGAATTAAAACAGGAAACCTGATGAACTCAACTGAATTGAAAGACAGACATTTTTCCAAAACTGAATATGCTGCTGCTAATTAGTAATTCATCTTGGTGGTGAACTTATCCAGGAACTTGAGTTAAAGAAACATATAAGTTAATTTTTGCTTGATAGGATGTGGGCAAAGTACAGAACATGCACAGAGGTTTTAGAAAGCAATTTGGCAAAACTAATGTTATCCAATAAAATTAATTTCTCAGAGAACTATTTACACGAGTAAATAAATGAAATGTCTCATAGCCGTATTAGGAAGTACATTTTGTTAGCTTACTTTTTAAAATTTTATTAAATTTAAAAACAGACTTTCAGAAGTGTCAAGTTATTCTGTAGATATTAAAATTAAATGTAGAAAAATTTTCAATGGCATTGCAAAATGTTCGTATTTTAATACTAAATAGGAACAAAATTAGGTTTCTACCTGGATTGTATAAATCTCAACTATATAAAGGTACTAAGGAAAAAGCCATGGCAGTAGTTAGTTCTGAGAATTGATTGTGGCCGATATTTTATTTTATTATTTTACTTTATTTCATTTTATTTTATGTTAACTTCTACAAGGAGAGTGTATGCCATTTACAAGCAGAAATAAAATACTATTTAAAAATCTCTAGAGGATGAAAAATGAGAGGACAAATTACATTTTTCTCCCCATGAAATTAAAGGTAACCTCAATTTCACTGGTTTGGTACTTTGTAATCTAACTTTAGCAACCTCAAACCATCCACTGAAGTTGTAAGTCTTAGTTCCATGATGGTAGCAAAATTTCTCTGCCCCTGTCTGACTTCTACATGAAAAAAGAAACAAGCTGTTCACATCTGTCTTGTCTTTTAATAATTGTATTTTACATTATAGCTATCTGTCAAAAACTCTTAAACTTGTAGCTGTGGATCAGTAAGTTCGCCATGACCTGTCTCCTCTGGAAAGGCTGATGTAATTAGAAACGCTCTATCATCAATCATTCAACTAATGCGCGCCCTCTGGCTCCCGCTCTCTCTGTCTCTATTTCTCCCTCCCTCCCTGCCCTTCTCTGACGTCAATTATTCTGAATATTTTAAACAAAAGATTCGACCAACCCTACCTCCTCTCAGCTATAGTGCTGTCATTGTCACTAATGGAATTTAAAATGTTCCCTTTGAAGGAAGTTTCCTGGGGAGACTTCTTTGCAATTGCCAGTTAAAGGGAAGCTAGTTCTTATACTCTCAGTGGAATTAGCAACAGATTGTAACAAATGTGGTTAAAAGTAGCCCATTTGGAACAAAGTGACTTTTCTGACATTTGATGGGGTCTGCAGTTGTTTTTTCCTCCTCAGATCAAGACTAGTACATTCCAAAGTGTTACTTACATGCTGAAGTGTTCTGTGAGAGAGCTTTTCTCTTCTCTCCTACCCCAGCAGGGAATTTCTGCAGGAAACAGAAAGATTAACAAGAGTTGAATATTGTTTCTGTGTATTTGCCTTTATTTTCTTATGCATGAAGATGGCACTTTGAGCATGTTCATCCTCTCCCCTATTTAGCCTGCTTGCCTGATCTCAGAGGAGTGTTTTGTCCCAGCGATTACCATGCAGAGAATTTCAGAGCTGCTCCGCCCACCTGTGTCTGGAAATTCACAGACAGTTCCTCCCTTAGCTCTCCCCAGACCCTCATCTGTGCGAAAACCTTACCTCACCTTCTTATGTGATAACTGACTGTATATGGGGCTTTCTCCTAAACTGTTCTCTGAGAATATCTGTAGTCCAGAAAAATGTCTCATTTTTCTTTGAGTAGATGATAAAAAAAATTGTCTTATGATGTTTAGATTAATGGAAACTTAGTTACTCTATTTGTTTTAAATGAAATCAAATCTGAGCCCCCAGTGACCAAGGCAGTGGCTAATTCAATCTACCATATTGTGGGGACCACATGTCTTTCCTGGGCGCTAAGTCCACACACCTAAAACAGGAAAAGGGTGCGGTCCTGAGTCACCGTGGGCACCATCACTGTTGGCTCTGTCTACCGCACTGCACTGTAATTAAGTCCTTAGCTCTCTGAGTGCTGGTGCAGACCCTCAGCACAGCTCTCAGAGGCCTCCGGCCTTCATGTCAAGCCTTTGCTGATATCCAGGACTCACCCCACAATGGAGGGACAGTGGGCAAGCGGGGCACAGATCTCTACAGTTCCTAAACCTCTAACCTGCCAGTATTTCCATTACCTCCCCTCTCTCCCTTCCACGAAGCGGCTCCTCAATTAGGTTCTCTTCTCCCCCCTTGATAAGCCATCAACTCCCAAATATGATGTGTTTTTTGGCCCTGCAACATTTCTTTTCAGCCTTGAAACACAAAAGCATTGACCTGCTGGCTAAAAGCTTTTTTGCTAAGTTGATCTTGTATTTAACTTCACAACACTTGAACTGGGTAAACTGATCCACTTTTGAGAGATAAGGAAACTGACAGAGAGTTGAGGTGACTTGACAAATATGGATGTCTTGGACTGGAAGTGGCAGTAGGATCCAAGCATCCCCTTTAACCCTCAGTCCTCCTCTACTACATAGGCTGACCAAATGTCCTGGTTTGTGTGGGATTGCAGAACAGTCCCAGGAAAACCAGTGTAATTTGTTCACTCTACTACTACGTATACCATGGTTCCTATCTTGGAGACCCCAAAGTCAGAGAGCTTGTATGGTACTTGAAGTATTTTAAAAGTTTAACAAAATCATTTTTACTCATGTTTTATGCATTAACTTCGTGTTTGTCATTATTTCTACTTCTCCCCCATTTTCTTTTACCTCCTTCTACTCTTCTTTTTAATTTGACATTGAATTTGGTAGAGTCCCATATGTTTCTTACTGAACCATCTTTAGCAAGAAGGGCCTCCCTGTTTCTGATTCCACTGTCCCTTTTAACACTTCTTTAAGAGATATCCGGGGATCATGGAAGTTGAAGTTAGACTATCATGGATTCAAATTCAGTCACTATCAATTCTAAATAGTGCTGCCTTAAGTAAGTCATTTAAACTCTTGTATTTTAACTTCATTAGGTAACAATAATCCACATTCCATCCATCTCATATAGCCATTTTAAGGTTCAAGTTTGATGTTCTAAATAAAAATAATTAAAAATCTTTAAGTATGAATATACTTGCCATGGAGTAATGTTTTTCTGACTAAAGAGAGAGGATGGTGACCCTGTTTTTTGTGGAGTCTTGCTACTAGGAATAATCAGATCTGTTGAAAGGATGCATTTCTGAATTGGGATTATTTTGATAAATCAATCACTGATTTATTATAGATGGTATAGGGGACCTTTCAATAGTCTTCTACTGTGCTTTTCCACGTAAAATTTCCTGGGAGGTATCCTAATATGATCATTTGGCTCTTGGTATAAATTACTCCTGACTTAATTGGTTCTTGAAGAATCATCAAAAACTTGTCTGAGTGACTTTGTGGGTCTCAACGGTCTTTCTCCCAACTTGGAGAGGTAGGCCTGGATCACCCAGGGAACTATTCAGTGATAAATCACCCACTTCAATTTCTACCATTGTTGAGTTGCTGCAGTGTCCAGAGAGCTAATTAGAAGAGAGGGAAGAGCCTAGCTGATTCTCTCAGGCACAATAAAATTGTAATGTAGCCCTAAAGGAAATCATAGGTAAGGTTTCTAATTAAGGTCACTCCCTGCCTTGAGCAGGAATGATGTGGGTACCTGATCTCAGGAAATCCCTGGAATGTCATGTGTGAAAGGAAGAAGTAGAGGGGGAAGATGATGAAATCCAGAAATCTATTGGAAAAATGGGCTGTCTATAGAGATAGTCTGAAGTGAAAAAAAAGATGAAAAAGGAACAGGAAGAAATGTAAAGTTAAGTTTAGCCTGAAGAAAAAAAGTTAACCATAACAAAAAAATGTCTCCGGTCAGAAAAGAAGAGTCTTAACTTCCCTTCATCAGTCTCCTACACTGCTACCTACCTACTACTTAACCAATTAACTCATTGCCTAGGGCCAGGACATCTGTGGGAAGTAGCTTATCACTAAGCAGAGTGTTGATGCATTGGAAATCACATTCTTTCTAAAGGGACTGGGGCAGGATCTGTAGGGATAGACACAGCCAGTTCACTTTTTCTACATGTTTCTACATACCAATAAGGTGAGTGGAGTATTAGACCAGAGTCTCTATCCATCCTTCCACTCATGTTCCTGAGTATGCCTGAGGTTTAGCTACAGTAGGAAAGGGAAACCTAGCTTAGACTTCAAACTAACTTAAAGATGTGCTCCAATCCAGTTCATATCAGAGCTCTCTGTTTTGGAATTTATTTGGTTAAGATATTAATAAAGTATTTCCTTAAGTCTCATTCTACTGTTATTCTTTTACATTTACAGACAGAGAATGTCAGAGTAGATGAAAACATATGAACAAACAATATGTTGTCTATAAGAAACTTACTTCAAATATAACAATATAGGAAGGCTAAAAGTAACAAAACAAGGAAGAACATAGTATGAAAATACTACATTAAGGAAAGCAGGAGTAGATACTAAATATATACTATTAAATATCAAATAAATATAAATATCAAATAAACTAGACACCAGAGCAAAGGAAATCACCAGAGGCAGAGAGGGATATTTGGGGACCTCCCAAATATGAAACCTCCACGGGACAGAGCAATCCTAAGGGTGACGCACCAGATCTCATAACTGTAAAATATGTGAAGTTAAAGCAGATTAAACTGGAAGGAGGTACAGGCACATCCAGTTACATGTGGAGATTTCAACATCTGTTTTTGAATAATTGATAGAACAAGTAGACAAGAAGTCAACAAGACTACAGAACTCATAAACACCATCAACCAACAAGATCTACATTACATTTATAAAACACTTCACACAACAGCAGAAAACACATTATTTTCAAGTGCACATGGGACACAAATATCTGGATAATCCATATCTTGGGACATAAAGCAAATCCTGACAAATTAAAAGGAACTGAAATCATACAGAAAGTATTCTCTGACCATACTGGAATCAAACTAGAAATTAATCGCAGAAACACAAAAGGGAAATACCAAACCACTGGAGACTAAATAACACAATTCTAAATATTTCAAGAGTTGAAAAGGAAGTCTCAATGCATTAAGTGATTTTTTAAATTCGCTGAACTGAATGAAAATTAAAAACTTTGACAACTTAAATGAAACGGACTAATTTATTGAAAAACAAACTGCCATAATGAAATAAAAAATGTGAACAGCCTTATAGTTATTAAGGATATCATAGCTGTAATTACAAAATGTCCCCAAAAGAAACTTTCAGACCTAGATAATTTCACTGGAGAATTTTACCAAGCATTTATGAAAAATAACACCAATATTACAACTCACTGACAGAAACAGATAAATTGGACTTCATCAACATTGGAAATGTCTGCTCTATGAAAGACCCTGTAAAAAGAGCAGAGGAAGATGAGCTACAGAGTGGGAGAAAATATTTGAAAATCACATATTTGAAGAAGACTAATATCTAGAATTCATAAAGAACTTTCAAATCTCATGTTTTTTTTTAAAAGGTACATGAAAAAAATCCATTAATCCAAATAGACAATAGGTCTAGAACATGAACACAAATTTCACCAAAGTGGATATAGAGTGGATAAATAAGCACATGAAAAGACTTTCAATATCATTAGGGAAATGCAAATTAAAACCATAATCAGATATCACAACACACCTATCAGAAAGGTTAAAATAAAAATTAGTGACCACATCAAATGCTTTCACATTCACAAAGACTGTGGAAAAGCTGGATCACTCATACATGGCTGGTGAGAATGTAATAGAGCCCAGCCTCTCCGGAAAACATTTTGTTTTTGTTTTGTTTTGTTTTTGCAGTACGCGGGCCTCTCACTGCTGTGGCCTCCCCCGTTACAGAGCACAGGCTCCGACGCGCAGGCTCAGCGGCCGTGGCTCACGGGCCCAGCCGCTCCGCGGCATGTGGGATCTTCCCGGACCAGGGCACAAACCCACGTCCCCTGCATCAGCAGGCGGACTCTCAACCACTGCGCCACCAGGGAAGCCCTGGAAACATTTTGGCATGCTCCTTAAGAATTTATATTCATGCTAAAACTTGTACACAACTGCTTTTAGCAACTTACTTTGTAACAGCCTGAAACTGGGAACAACCCAGATGTCCTTGCACAGTTAAACTGTAGTACATCCATACCATGGAGTACTATTCAGCAATAAAGAGGAGGAATAACACAAAATAAATGAAATGCAACAACCTGCATGCAGCTCCACAGAACGATGTTGAGTGAAAAAAGCCAGTCTTAAAAGGTTACACACTTTATGATTCTATTTATAGAACTTTCTTCAAATGAAAGAACTATATAAATGGAAAACAGATTAATGGTTGCCAAGGAGAGGGTGGGGATGGAGGAAAGTAGGTATGGCTGAAACGAGGTATCCTGAGGGATCACTGTGGTGATGGAAATGTTATGTATCTTGACTATACTGATGTCAATAACCCAGCTGTGACATTGCACCGTGCGGCTGAACCGCAGTGACTCCTCGTCAGCGCCATCTTTGGCCTGCCGTCCTACCCCTTCCCTTTCTGTATGACCGAGCTTTAGCCTACGCACAAGGAATGTGTCCAAGCCAAGTAAGTTCCCTATCACCTTTTACCCTTGCCTTCATGTGACGTGAAAACCAGAAGAATGCCTTTGCATATAGGTTATTTATTTCAAACAGTGTGTTAATACAGTGGTGGGACTACTGAGGAGAATGTCTAAATTTTATATTGTACTTTACCCTTACAATGGATTTTCATAAATTTATTGCTCAGATCACATAGTCATTTGTTCATTCATTTATTCAATACAGATTTATTGCTTTTTTACTATATGAGCAATTGCTGTGATTGGCTAAAAGAAAAAATAAAATGATATGGTTTCAATAGTTTGCATTTTTACAGTCAGACTATTAAACACATTATCTCTCCCACCACATTATTAAACATTATTATCTAAAACAATAATTTTTTCTCTCTCAAACTTTCTCTAGGTCAGGAACTCAGACAAGGCACAGCATGTATGGCGTGTATTGCCCCGCAATACATAGAATTTCATCTGGGGAGACTCCAAAGCTGGAGGCTGAGTCATCTAAGGGTGCTCTCGCTCACACAACTGGTGATTGATTCTGGCTCTTAGCTCATACCTGGAACCCCTATTTTTGGCCTCTCCATGTGGTCTCTTTCTGTGGCCTAGTTTTGGCTTCCTTACAACATGGAGTCTGGGCTCTGAGACAGCAGCATTCCCAGAGTCCTGGGCCCCCAAAAGAACGTAACTTCTACTGTATTCTGTTGGTAAATCAGTCACATAGCCCAGATGCAAAGGGAAGGGAACCATCCCCGTCTGTTTAGAGGCAATCACCGAAGAATTCTGAGGTCACATTTCAAAACTTCCAGTCATCCCTCTGGCCACACATTATTTACGTTCCTCCCAAATGCAAAACAAACCCTCTGCCTACCAAGAACATCAAAGTCCCATCTCATAACAGCGCCACGTTTAAGTTCAAGGTAGGATCTCATCCTATACATCAAGTCCAGGACAGATGAAGCTCCTCAGGTACTGATTATCAAAGCATTTTAGAGCTGTATTTAAAATGTCCTGCGTGAGCTGTGTTCACCCAGGGAACACATGTGGATGAGAAACTGCGTGTTTCAAGGAACAGACATGTAGGGTTGAAATAATGTGGATGTTATGTGCATCATTATATCACTATGGAAGGTATTTCACTACAACAGATCTTAGTTATGGGACAGATATAGCTAAACATGAGACAATGTTCACTGAAAACAGGGTTCACAAGATATGCCAAATTTTTCAGGCTTTTTTTCATTGAAGCATTCTCATTTTTGGAATACGTTGTACGGAGGAGAGTCATTTAATATTTAAAGGAGCTATTAAACATTTATATCTCAGGAAAGGATTTTTTTAAATCTCTAAAATAAGAATGGGTTTTATGAATGATACAGAATTAAAATTTTTTGTTGAACAAGGTGGCACATCAATCATGGCTGGACTGATCCTCTCAGAGTAGCACTCTTAAAAATATCCATGTCTGCAGAGGTTACATGGGTTACACACAGGGTTAACATTTGATTTTAATGAAGCAGGACCGTATTTGATTTCAACCTGTGAACCAGTGGTTTTACAGAAACTGCCCTTCATACCATAAACAACTCCTTTAGATTTCAGCCCAAGCTCCTCATACCCAGAGATTTCCCTGACAGCTCTAACAGAAAAGGAAACCCATTATTTCACATAATGGTGTGTCAATTTCACATATCATTGTGACACTGATAATAGAAATGGCATAATAACCATAATATACAAGCATGATTTTATTATTGCTACATGTTATACTAGGCATTAATATAGAAGGAGCCTAGGAAGATGGAATCCAGATTGTAAAATGCCTTGATTGGGTATGATATAAAACAAATACAGTGAATTTCTTAGTTCATCTGTGGTCCAGCAAAAGAATATGCTGGTGATCTCTTTGGATGAGGGTCCAAAGGGCTCTTGGGAAGGCCAGTGATTGATTAAATGAGAGCTACATTAGGATTAAAGCTTTAATACAAGCAGCTATCCAAGTTCCCTCCTATATCCTATCACAGTAAGAAGTGGATAAGTAAGAATATTACCCTGAGAGGAGAGCAGTCTTGAGTACTCACCTTCATCTACATGTAAGAGTAGGGTCTGAGGTAGAAAAAGACAATTCGAGTAAGGTATGTGGCACCTACATTGTCTACCTGCCAAACACAAAGAAATCTATCCCAGGCTCCTAGAGAATGATGGTCTCTCATACTGAATTCAATGACTCACAAGTGGTCATGCATATCAGCTTATCTGGGCAGGGCTAGTTTGTATCTGCTGTCCTACTGTGATCATTAATTTCTCTTTTCTATCTTAAAAGTCCAGTTTGGATGATATTATGGACTGAATGTTTCTGTTCCCCCCAAAAGTCCTATGTTGAAATCTGGACCCCCAAAGTGATGGTATTAGAAGATGGGGCCTTTGGGAGGTGATGAGAGTAAAGCCCTATGAATGAGACTAGTGCCCTTGTAAGAAAAGATGGGAGAGAGCTCCCTTCCTGTCTTTGCTCTCTGCCATCTGAGGACATAAGGAAAAGATGGCATCTGCAAACCAGAAAGGGGACCCTCACCAAAACCTGACCATGCTGGCACCAGGATCCCTGGCTTCCAGCTTCCAGAACTATAAGAGATACACTTCTATTTTTTGATGTTCCCTCATCCCCAGTTCACGGTAGCTTGTTGTAGCAGTCCAAGCTGACTCAGACAGATGGTAAATGTTATGGTCATCTTACTGAGTAGGATCCCTAGAATCGTATTTTTAAATTTTGGCCCAGCTGCTCCGCGGCACGTGGGACCCTCCCGGACCGGGGCACGAACCCGTGTCCCCTGCATCGGCAGGCGGACTCCCAACCACTGCGCCACCAGGGAAGCCCCTTGACAGTTTTTTATTCCTGTGTTTCTTCATCCTGGTAACATTTGAAAAAAAAATTATTCAAATATGTCTACCTCTTACACTAAATTATAAATTTCTATTGAGGCTGAGAGTTCTCAATTCTTTAGTTTTGGATTTCCTTATAACTTAGGAACCATACAATTATGATGCAAACTAGGATGCTTTAGTGAAGAAGAGGGGGTGATATTAATAATTACTCCAGGATAAGTCAAAAACCAGCACTGTCCTAACTAAATTGATACGGTTACCCTACATATAAGCCCTTCCACAAACATATTCACATAGGAAACAGCTAATAAATTACTAACAAATTAAAAATTTACAGATCAATGCCTCACAAATCAAAAGTATCATTTCCAAATTCAGACTTGTGTGCCACTGACCTATTTCTAATTTCATATTCCCCATATACAAGACTGGCATAAAGAATTTACCTTCCAAAACAGATATATCAGTGCATCTTTGGCTTTCTTCCTCTCTTAATAACTATATCTCCAGGGCTGCCAAGCTTGTTTGACCCTCTGTCCTAAATACTCTTAAAATCTGCTTCTCTTTTATCTTCTTCACTGACACAGCTTGAGCCCAATTCCAGTTATGAATATCATGAAAGCTTTCGAAGGGATGTTCTTACTTCTGTCTTCTCTTTTTTCCTGCTCGTTCAAAAGCGTGCACACACACACACTATTCTTGTTTAATTAATTATAACGAATTAAAATTAATAATTTAATTTAAGGTAATTAAATTAATTCAAATATGATCATTTGACATCCAAATTTTAAAAACCTTTGATATTCCCCCATTAACTGTATTATAAAACTCAATCCCAAAATCGTTACAGTTGCTGATCTGACCTCAATAGCAATTGAATCCCCAGTCTATTTCCTACTCCCTGTACACTACTGCAATTCCTCCTAATGTCTCATGCTTCCCTGAATAGTGATTTTTTTAAACAAACACAGTCTTTTCTATCTTCCTGGAATCGCTTCCCTGTCTTCTTCACTTGGAGAATTCCTAATTTTTATTCCAACTACAATTCATTTGGTGCCTACTCTGTGAAAACATTCTGCCCCCCTTAGGAAGAATGAGGAATCACTTCCTTAAAGATTCCAAAGCACTTTATCCCTATTTCTATGAGCAGGGTGATTGTTTTAAATACTTGTATCTGTATTGGAGTGTGAGGGTTTTTTTTATTAACCTCTGTATTTCCAGGTTTTTTTGGAAACATCTTACAGGCATTGAAATCTGTGTATGAAGAAAAAGTAAGAAAAGTAAAGCAAGAGTAGGTTAGTTCATGGTTTCTATAGATCTTTTCAAAATCCTGACACTCAGAATTGTTAATGTTGCTGCTGATGAACAACAGTGTTATTATTATCTTTTTTTAGCACTAGTATTATGGACAGTAACATGGGCAAACTCCATTCGTTGAACACTGATTGTGGTCCAAGCACTATGCTAGTACATATTCGCTGAGTGCTTTCTGTGTGCCTATCACTATTGTAGGGGAGGGGATGATATCAACTATTATAATAATACCATTTACAGAGAATTTACTATGTGCTAAGTATACTGTTCTAAATTAAGTGCTTTATAATTAGTTGATTTTTTAGAGAAGAAAAATAGGTTAAACAAATTACCCAGAGTGATACAGCTACTAAGAAGTGAAACCAGGAATCAGTCCTGGGAAGTCTGAATCTAGTGTCTGTGTTCTTAACAACTCTGTTTTCCTGAAGCAGGTCTAACTGAGTCCCATTTCACATGAAGCTGTCATACACATGAGGGAAAAAGAAATAGATGGTGTAAATAAATAAGTAAATAAGACAAGCATTACTGAAAATTTAATAATTCAGAGAGCAAAAAGTTATCTGCACAGAATGACACAAGATGACACAACAGAGAGTAATGGGCAGTGAAGGCTGAGGCACATGGGCTACAGTGGAGTTGGGACCAAAAGTGAGGTGGGCTACTAACCCACTGGAGGAAAGAGCAAGCCGCGTGCCTCTGAGGCTTTTGTGACCATGACAGGCTTAAGGACCAGGGAGAAAGCCTGAGTGTCTCAAACACAGTGAGCAAGCTGGGGGGTCTCAGAAACAAGTCTGGAGTAGAGGCGAGAGAAAGGAGACTTGCCTTGGTGAGTGGTTTTTACTCTAAGTGCAATGGAAAGACAGTACCTGGCTTAAAGAAGGGTAACCGGATTAACATTTTTAAAGTGTTCTGGCCAGAGAGAGCAGTTAAGACTCATTGCAGAGGTCCAGGATTACAATGATGGTGGTTTGAACGGGGGTTGTAGCAGTATGAATGGAGGTAATTATATGGGTGATATTTAGAGCTTCACACGTTGTGTTCACCGTAACTTTATGAGAAAGCATGATTTTGTCCATATTAGCTATGAGGGAACAGAGGCTCAGAGTGATTTAGCATTTTAACCAAGGAAACTCCGTAATCAGTATCTGTTACACGAGCCGAGTAGGGGTTTGAACCCAGGTCATCTGTCTGTTTCCAAAGCCCATGCTTTGTCATTTCTGCGAAAAGACAAGACTCTCCAGGGGTTTAGAAGACTCCAAGGCTGCTATGGCTGATGATAACACTGACAATGGAAACTTGGGGTTCAAAGCAGTGAACAAAGAAGGCAGAAAATTTAGATACAGCTCAACAAGTCCCTGATAGAGGAAGCACAGTTCGTATGGTGGTGATTGTAGGCGGGCTATAGTTGTAATGATAATGATGTGGCCAGGCCTGGTGTGGTGCTTCCTGAGCCTGGGAACTGGAATGACCTTAGCGATGGCAGACATGGGGCAGAGGGACTGTGGACAAGCTGGACAAGCACATGAAATCCAGACATGGCAGAAACGGGAAAACAGGGTCTTAAACGAGAAAATCTCATGGACTATAGCCACAGTACTAAAAAAAGCTTTGGGGTCATTTTTAAAACACAGGATAATGAGTCCAGTCGTCATCAGGGAACTTAGTGTTGAGGTTCAGCTACTCAGTACCAATAACCAATATCCAATAACCACAAATAACCACCAATAACCAGTATCTGCAGTAAAGTCTTGTAGGTACCATGGTAGGGGTATTCTTTTGGGTTTCTGATCCCAATTTCAACATGGGGCGGGGAGTTTCTCCTACAACCCCAAGTAATTTTCAAGCACCAGTTGGATGTCCTTCAATTCAACGTGAGTCTGACACAATCTACCTGGAGACTGCATAAGATTCTGCAGGTTGCGGGCTCAGTCTTGACTTTCCCCCTACATACTTAAGGCACCAATCGAAAGCCCAGGGTGTTGCCTATGCTTCCGACCAGCTGGCTATGAATCAGAGGTTCCTACAATTCCCTCCTTGGGTTTGATTAATTTGTCAGAGTAGCTCACAGAATTCAGAGAAACATTTTACTTACTAGATTATCAGCGTATTGTAAAGGATGTAATTCAGGAAAATCCAGGTGGAAGAGATGTGTAGAGCAAGGAGGGTAGAGGTTCTATGCCCTCTCGGAGTTCCTCATTCCCCCCAAATCTCCACATGTTCACCAACCCAGAAACTCTCCAAATCCAGTCCTTTGGGGGATTTTATAAGGCTTCATTATATAAGCTTGACTGATTTAATCGTTGGTCATTGGTAATCGATTTGATCGCCAGCCCTTCTCTCCTCCCTGAGGTCAGGGGGTGGTATTGAAAGTTCCAACCCTCTAAGCACATGGATGGCTCCCCTGGCAACCAATCCGTATCCTTAGGTGTGGTCCAAAAGTTATGTAATTAACATAACAGGAGATACCTTTATGGCTTTCTTCAGTTTGGAAATGTCCAGGGTTTTCAGAGCTCTGTGTGGGAAATGGGACCAAAGACCAAATGTATATTTCTTATTGTAAATCACAATATCGCAGGTATGTAGAGGATAATGCAGGGGCACACAGAAAGAGGGATTAACCCAAATTTACGGGTTCAATAACAACAAAATCTAACGAAGTTAGTAATTAATATTAAATGAGTGTTAACATGAAAGGATGGGGAATTTACATGCTCCAAAGTCCATGCCATTTCACATATACTGTCTCAACTGCACTTCCCCAGAGGTGTGTCCCTTAATTATCCGTGTTCTCTGGAAAAGAAGACTGAGACGGAGAGAAGTACCTCATCCAAGGTCACCCCTGGCGAGTTGAACTCCAGCCTATATGAACCTCACAGCCAGTACCTTTAACACTCTGCCAGCAACTCCCTGTGGCTGAAATCCAGAGTAGCAAGGGTAATCTCTGAAAAGGCAACACTGAAGGTCACGGCAAATGACATATTACAGTGGTGCTTTCAGGCACACTTAGAAGTTTTGCCTTCTGTTCATTGACAGACTTTGAGCTGGGAAATCACATAACATGTTTTGTTTTGTTTTTCCAGCTTTCTCTGAGATTGACTCAAGGCCTGAAATAACGTCTAGAGAAGACTACACGAGTAGTTTTGGTTTCAGAGTGTTGAGGAAGAGGTGAAGAAAGAGGTAAAGAATCAGGAACAGGCTTCCTTGATCTCTAATTGACAATGGATTTGAAGATAATCTGGTCAGTATTCAGTTTGGTAGAAGCCTCTATTCGTAATCTTAGGAGACATATTTTTCTCTCCTTGAGGCTTACTTTACTTACCTGAAAAATGAGGCTGATGCAATACATGATGACTCATTTCCCTTTAAATCACTAATTCCTTTATATAACAAAGGCAAAACATCAATAATTTAGAACCCAGTGATTTCATGAGTAGATAAGATATGGTATGCTTTACTTTAAAAATTCATATTGCAACTATAATTAATACTGTAAAGCATGTCTTCAGATAAAATATTCAATCTCCTCATCCCAGTGATCCAAATCTACCACTCTTATTATGTTTCACAATGGTAGAAACATTCATCTAGTTGTCCAATTCCAAGCCTTGCCAAATATCACCACATTTGATTAACGTTTAAACCATGAAGAGTCTATTTCCTCCATGCATATATCCCTGTATTAAAAGACTTATCATTTCTTACTTGAGTTACTATAATATCAACTCCATCTGGTCTCTGCCCCTCACCTGGATCTGCCCAATTCTCCCTCCACACATTTTTCAAACTAATAGTTTCAAACAAATATCCAATAGCATCTCACCTCTGTTGAAAATCCTTCGATGACTCCCTATAGGTTTCTTGTAAAAAATATTCCCCCTCCCTGTCTTAATGTGGGAAGCCCTTCATAATTTTTGCTAAGAAAATGACTTACTCATCTCTGTATCTTCAGTCACTAGAACTGTGCTTGGCTCATAGTAGGTCTATAAAAATGTTTTGAATGAATGAGTTACTGAGTTTAAGCTCTCCTCATCAGTATAGAAGGTCCACGAAATGCATTCAAGTAATAAGAGCGTGTTAGTTGAAATCACAATATGCACATGAAAACCATGGTGACAAGTAATGCATTACCTATGTTTTTCATTCAGATTCCCACAATTCTAACAGATGTTCTCTCCAGTTACATTTTAATGAACGAGATAATTCTGTGCTTTGTATAGTTGCCTCATAGGAAAGCACTGTATTCATGAAGTCAATGATGTCCCAATAAATAACGGATAGTGATATCATTGACTGAAGAAACAAACAATTTAGGTTTGGTTAGCTGTGAAATAAAAAAAAAAAGGCTGTAATAGTTATGATAACCAAAGAATTTAACAAACAAATTTGTTTGTTAAGAATTTAACAAAGTCTTCCAACTATAATTACCATTCTACTGCTTTATCATATACAAAAATGCTCATCTAAACACCTGGAGTGTAAAAATATGACTCTTGGCTATGAAAACCACTGCCTGGTATTTCTTTCAGCTCTCTTATATTTCCATTTATTTTAAGTCATCAAGCCAATCCATGTCAACAGATTGAAAAGGATGCTATTTAATTTCGTGTGCAATCACAACATTTTTACCTATGCAAAGTAAGATAATAAGGATAATTGGGTCTTATGCCTGAAGGCTCAAAGCTATTCTCTGTGAGTGGCAGGAAGGACATTCTCCCATCCTTCATCTCTACCTGGATATACAGTGCAGCATGGAAGGTTTGCAACATTTCAAGGAAGAAAGGAACTCCAACCTTATTCTGTAATAAAATGGGCATGTGGATATCAATGGGTCTTCTTAAAATGTTTTTGGCATATTTTGTAACTTTGTGTATAAGATATTCTCTCTACATTCTAATATAAGAAGAGGGGAGTTAGTTTCTGCTGTATAACAAAGTGAATCAGTTATACATATACATACATCCCCATATCTCCTCCTCCTTGCTTCTCCCTCCCACCCTCCCTATCCCACCCCTCTAGGTGGACACAAAGCACCGAGCTGATCTCTCTGTGCTATGAGGCTGCTTCCCACTAGCTATCTGTTTTACATTTGGTAGTGTATATATGTCCATGCCACTCTCTCACTTCGTCCCAGCTTCCCCTTCCCCCTCCCCATGTCCTCAAGTCCATTCTCTATGTCTGCGTCGTTATTCCTGTCCTGCCAAGCAATTATACTCCAATGAAGATGTTAAAAAGAAAAAAAAAAAAGAAGAGGGGAGAACAAAATCAATGGACATTTCTCTGATAAGTACTGTATAAGTATTTTAATCCACACAATTTTATGTGGTGCCTACTTTTATTTCTATTACTCAGATGAAGAAACGATGCCCTAAGAGGTTATCTAAATTCTCTTATCTCCTTTTTTAAGAAGTTGCAAGAAGAGAGATACAATACTAACCTTTTCATGTAAAAGGGGATTTTGTTTTGTTTTGTTTTGTCCCAGTGTTCAAATATATTTCTTATCAGGTGTAAGAAGGACTGGCTCAGACAGGACTGGAGTGTTCCACATAGGCATTTTGGGACATGAAGTTGGGATACCTCAAATTTGTGGTCTCATTTTTTTTTAACACATATTTATTTAGGAATCATACAGCAGGTACTAGGCTGGATGGGCAAGGTAGACGGTTTCTTTAACCTCAAAAGGATAATACAGTATACCTTTGTGGTATAATACTTGCTAGGGTAGAGAGAAGATAGAGCACACATAGGACACTTAATGTAGACTGGGAAACATGAGTTACTAAAGTGAAGTTAGAAGACACAATTTGAAGGGATATCGCAGAGGAAAGGTAAAAGTGAGATGACAAGCCCCAAATAGATCACAGATTAAAGGTATTGATTCAGGTTGGGAGACAAAGTATAAAAATTGTGTGTGTTGGGTAAAGATTGTTGGGTGTGAATGAGAGGTAGGATACAGAGAAACAGAAAATGATAGGAATGTGTGTGGAACAACAAAACAGAGATTTCTTGGAGAAATACAAATTTAGGCTCCTGAAAAAGTTTTCTACCCCAGGCCAGTCCAGGCTCTTTACATGTAGTTGTGCATAGATAATGGAACCAGAGTAGGAGACACAACAAAGAGTACTGCTGGGGAAATACAAGGGTGAAAATTTCTGAAACTAGTGGAATAAAGAATTCATAGCTTTTAATTTATTTTTCTGGTCATAAATCAGTAATAGTACAACAATGGTTACTCCATTTATTGGACAGTTACTATGTACTAGTCTCTGTTCTCTACCAATATTTTTCTCATCTAATCCTTCCAAGCAAGTCTCTTCAGAAGATATTATTATTCCATTCTATAGATCAGGAAATGAGGCTTGAAACGTTCAGGGGGATTTCCCTAAAGTCATAATAGTAGGAGATAGAAGAGCCAGCATTAAAATATTTGTCTAATTTTAATTTATTTAACAAATTTTTGTGTGTGTCAAGCCAACTGAACTTCATAAGCATATTCTCCTTTACTCCTCCCAACAAAACTCTGAGAAGTGATTAGTTGTCTCATCTTATAGATAAGGTAATTTTGGCTAAGAACTGTCAGAATCTTTGTCTAAGATTACAAAGATAGTAAGAACCAACATTTAATCTGAATTAATTCAAAGAATGTATGTTGAGTGACTATTATACGCCATACGTTAGGTGCTGAATCAAGAATGTTGAACAAAGTAGACATGGTATTTGCTGTTTTGGATCCAACAGACCAGTTTGGAGACAGAAATAGTGAAAGGATCAATTTGTTCTAAGAGGCAAAATCAAAATCAGTTCACAGAGAACTCTTAGCCAATTTAAGCATTCTGGATCTTATCCTTAAGTGCAATGGAAAGACACTGCCTTATTGTAAGCAGATGATTTATATTTTTAGAAGACCCTACTGACTGTGGAGAGAGAAGAGGCTTTATAAGACCATGTAGAAGGTTTTGAATGGGAACCAGGAAAGGAATTTTAATAGCTTGAATCTAGAGAGTGGGAGTAAACATGGATAGGAGTGGGGCGAATACTAGAAGCAGAATTTTTAGGACTTACTGGGCTTTAGATACATACAGGATAAAGGGGAATGAGGGCTCTATGGTGACTCTAAACCTTCCACTGATGTAATTTAAATAAACAACCAAAACTAGTACTCAGTCCAGGTAGACTAAGTGATTATTTCCTGATGAGACTGACTTTAAGTGAATAATTACCATCTGTGGACCCGATGACCTTAATTCAACTGAACACAACACACAGGAGCTAATGTTCTCCATTGGTCACAGCCCAAAAGGCACGTGATCCCGGGAAAATGAACAAGTTGGAAATTTAGTCACTTGCAAGTTTCACGGCTCCACCGGAAGAGTGCTGATCTGATTTTCTGAGATGTCAATACGTTTCACTAACTATGAAACAGTTGCGTTTTTAAGACGTCTTCATTAAGATAAGGTGCTGATATACCATAATGCAGATTGCAAGGATTTCTTGCAAGTCCCTAGGAGATAAGACAGTGTTTGCACGGGTGGTAATTTGGCAGAGTGCCAAGCCATACGACAGCAAGGGCTCCATTAGCATTTCTTCTTGAAACCATATTTTCTGCCTTGACTGTCTGGCAGTTTTGGATTTGCCTCGGGCTGGTAACTGGCAACTGAGCTGTTAGACCAGATGGCATTTATTTATTTATTTATTTTATAAAGGAAGGAGGAAAAAAGCATGATGCAAATTGCAAAGTCCATTTTTAGTTATAGAACAGAAAAAAATAAAGGAGAAAAGAAATTGATTTTAAGCAGTTCCAGATGTTACATGCTTTTTTATTTGCAAAGTCACATCTAAAAGGAACGTGCCATTAAAAACAGAAAACAAACAAACAAAAAAAAAACCAGAGAGAAGGAAGAAAATAAAAAAAGAATCTACAGAATAATGTGCAGTTGGATTCATTTGTTAGAGTTTGTATTTACAGTGAATAAGGCCATGTTTTTAAGGATCGAGAAAAAAAATCATACAATTTACATATGAATAATTACTTTCATACTGTGTCTAGATGAGGAACAGAACAGCTTCAGCTGCTGAAAGTTCCAGTGTTGTGTCTTAATCACCAAAGCCCTCTCCAGCCCACCTTGCTTATTCCAGGAGCCCATCTGTGAGGTTCTATTGTGTTTTGCCTTCTTCATCTGTTTTCTTTTGTCCAAAGCAAGACTTTAATTAGCATCCATTAATAGACTGCCAAGAGCATCTTCCATCAGCCTTTAATCTCACTTTAGATGGAGAAGAAACAAAGGGAAATTATAATTCCTGTGATAAACTGTGTCTTGTCCTGAAACTATATGCCAAGATTTTCCAAACCTTAAATTCTAATGTGTCAGGTCTCTTCACTGGGCCCCTGAAGTTTAGATTAGTGATATACTAAGGAAATCAGCACAAATGATTGTAGTGAACAGGTTTCAGGCCGGTTTGTTAAGTTGGAATTCTTGTCATATATGATCTGGGTTACGTGTCATCTTTGTGGGTTCCACGCCATCCAGAGACCTCATTTGGTTCTTGAGAGACAAATTACTAGGACAATTCTTAGTCTTCCTGGAGCGGACCCTCAGACATGGTGTTTCCAATAAGCTACCGCATGTTGCTAATGCTGATGGTCTGTCACAATCTGAGGAACAGGGCTCTAACCTACCATTAAAGGTCTGTCTGTATTAGGAATCGGTGTTCAAGGACGTGCCAGCTACACAACTCTGGAGAGGTTATTTTTCCTCTCCTGGTCTCAGTTCCTTGGTCAGCAAATGGATATATGCTATTGTAGGGTTGAAACCATACAAATCAGGAAAAATGACTCTGTATTCTTACTCTACTCTGCCATTTACAATCTATGAGACTTTGAAGTACTTACCTAACATAGCTAAGCTAATGTTTCCTTATTTCTAAATGTGATTACTCTCCCGGGAAGTTATGAGAATTAAATTACACATTTAGGTAGATATAATATGCCTAATAGAGTGCCTGAAATTTAAGGGGCACTAAATAAATAACAGATACTTCTGCCATCCTGTTTTCCTTCTCTCGGCAAATCAATTTTGTCCATGCTCATGATCAGGAAACAGCATAAGTGTAATTGCTTTATAAAAAATAGACTTGAAAACTAAACTTTTCACTATTAAATGCTTTCTATATGTTAGGCACCATTCTAGGCACAGGAAGTAGAAAAATGAACAAAACAGATGGGGTTCCGCAGACACAGGAAAGAAAGACAAGACACATGGATGTACAGGTGACATAATTAAAACAAGATATCTGATCTTGCCCTTGTTTCCCCAAACCAAATTCTGCATCATAAAGTCTGGAAATCAGTATAAAACAGAAACAGATTCCTTAGATAAGAAAATAAAATGGAGGAACATAAGCTGGTAATTATAAGGTTTTCTTTGTTAACGTGGAACATGGTAGAACCCATGAATGCTACCACATGCTACCAGAGGAAAGGCTCCTCTGCTCTAGTGAGTGTTAATGTGGTGGAAATGACTCGGATACCTTCATCCCTCTGCCTCCCATAAGCTGATGCAAGAGCACTGCCTTTATTATGCTGAGAACCCAGCCCTCTTCAGCTCCTGCACTCAAACTCAACTCAAGGCTTTTTTTTTTTTGCAATTTGTAGCAGGAAGAATGAGGAGGAGTAATGTGTAGAGAAGACAATCATATGAAATGACAATCTGGCAGAAGAAGGAAACTGAGGCTCTGAATCTGCCTAAGTTTTGGTTAGAACATTAAACCTCACACGAGGTATAGAATGGAGTTTCAGCTGATCTTATCTAGGGCTTAAAAGACAGGAAATGGAGATGATACATGGCTTAGACGCAGTAATTTGGTGCTTACTGTTCATGATGGTGATCCTGAGGTATCATGAAAAGGTGACAGAATGTGCAGATAGCTTTGTTAAGAACACCCAGGACTGCTACATGTATTTCTGCAATACTTACATCACAAATGTTCAAAATGAGACCAAATAAAAAAAACTGTCTTCTCAAGCAACTGACTTTTAGTAGATAGGTAATACTGATTGATTCTTGATCATAATTACGGTCTTCTGAAAAGACTGGAGATAGCTATGACCACTAGTCCACATACAGAACAGTTTGGAGGAAGAAGTGAGAAATGTGTTTAGTCTTTAGTACTGCCACTTAGTGTGTGGTGCTTGAAATCCCTGATAATCTCAATGCTGTGTATTGTATCAGGTTATTGTAAGACTGAACAGGAAAATGTTCTAGAAAGAGGCCTCCCAAACTCCCAAAATAAAATGAAACAAAATGTTTGGGAAACTGTTAGATTTATAGTAATTACATATTTCACTGGCAAACAAGATAACTACATGAAAGAAAAAATCCTGATGTAGAAATTAAACACAAGAACTCTGTACACTACTAAATTTTTTTGTCTGTGCTTAGGCCTTCAAAGAAAAGAAAACAATCTGGCTAATTAGAGAACACTACAGATGTGGCAAAAATAGCCAAGTCTAAAATTGGCCTCAGGTCATGTGGTCCTTGAAAGATAAAACTTGATCCAGATGATTGCGAATAAATGAAAATAAAACATTTTGTGAAATAAATAAGAAAAACGGCAAATCCCATTTTCAGCTCTTTTTAAAAAATCACAGCATAGTCAAGGGGTGGCAAAAAAGAAGAGAATAGAAATTTAGATGTTATCAGGGGGTGGCAAAACAGAAAAGAATAGAAATTTACATGTTAACTCAAAAACTGATTGAATAAAAACTCCATCCTGGACATTTTTGTTTAACTTAGTTTTAATCAAGGTTCTGATATTAACATGCTGTGTTAGGTTGGAAAAAAATGACCTAAGTTTCCTGGAAACGCTTCCACTTAAAGAAAATGGATTTGAAGCTTTCTGTTAGAAATAATAATATATTATTCTACAGCAAGACTTCGGGTACCTTGCAAATTGGTTGCACCTGTTTCTGCTTTCTTACATGAATGGTATTAATGCCAATTCACCCTTCCTAGTGAATTTAAGGAATTCATGCTGATTGTGATTCTAGATGGGAATCTTGTGTTTAAGTCTCTCTCTTGGCCTTTTTGCTCAGAGGCCACCTCCAGCCCTCAGCAGCCCTTCCTACAACAGTCTCTCTCACCCTTCCAGTCGTCAAGCACTGACGAAACTTGGGGGAAGAGGGCCTTACGGAGGCCTTGGGGATGGGGTGTATTTTAAGTAAAATGCACAGGTTTTCACAAATGTGTTTACATAACACTACTTGGACCCTTCAGAGAACATATTTTTTCCTTTTCAGCAATGTTGGTCACAGTGGAGGTGGTAGGGTAACTGGGAGACTAAGCTCAGAGAGAGGATGCATGTTCCTACCACGTTACACACAGCCTGGAAAAATTCATTCTCCTTCGAATAAGGCCAACAGCCCCACAAGTAAGCAGGCAAAGTTGGTCTTCGAACGCTCTGCTTATTCATATGGTACAGTTTTGTTAACTTCTGGAGAAGTCCAAAGATTTTCTCTCCACTTTAGCTCTCTCAGATCAAGAAAAAATAAAGTGTGATTGATCTTAAAGTAATGCCCCATACCAATATTTGCATCTTTGAACAAGCCTGGAGAGGGCAGAGTTTACAAACAAAATGCTCCCCCCCACCAAAAAAAAGAAAGAAAAAAAAAAAAAAAGAAAAGGAAAGTGATGGGGGTGATTTTTGCTGGACTGTTTTAGGAGGTGGGAGCTTAACTCCAGAAAGACTGTAAGATAGAAATAGAATCCAATCAAATCCATTTAAATATCCATGAGAATGGTGGCCCTGACAGAGGGGAAAGCTGTAAAAAAAAATTTCAGAACAGGATCAGACAATAAAGAGATAAGTTGTGTCCTATTAAATGGTTTTAAAAGCACACACAAACTGGCTTAATAATTAGTTTAGATATAAGTTGAATCCATGGGATGTGGGCTATAAGACTCCATTTGAAGGACATGGCCTTAGAGATCCTTTCCACATTCCTCCATATATATAAAGAGGATGAGGAAAAAAAAATCACCCCTCCTACCTGAAGCTCCAAGTCTCAGGTTCCCATGAAAACTGTTGGTTAATATGTAATCCCAATTGATTTGGTATACAGATAATCCCAAATTTGCTCAGTACAGAAACTTTTCTGTCCAGGCGCATAGATCTAACCACCTACGTGATAACCCCCCATGATGTTTAACACAGTTCCCGAACTCAGCATGCCCCAAACATGGACTCTTGCCCTTTCCCTTCACTTATGGTCTTCTCCATCTCATCCTGCCAGTGGCTCAGGCCAAATATCTTGAGGTCATGCTTCACTTTCACCCCTAATTTATCAGCAGATCCTTTTGGTCTCCTTTCTAATATACTCAAAATCTGACCACTTCTCAACACCTCTGCTGTTTCTACACTGGTCAAAACCCCCGTTGCCATTCACCTGGCATGTTGCTGTACACAGTGTGCTAATCTGTCTCCCAGCTTTTGCCCTGGCATTCCTCACCCCCTCCATACACAATCTCATCTCAGTACAGCAGCTAGAGTCATCCTGCTAAGTGCTGTATTACATCATGTCTTGTCATGACACTGCTACCCTCAAAGTTCTGCACTGAGATTTCTTCTCATTCAGAATAACTGTCCAGGAGGACCCCACACAGCCTGGACCCCTTCCTCTCCCTGACCTCAGCCCCTCCTTCTTTTCTCCTGCTGTCGCCTGCTCCAGCCATGCTGGCCTTTGGCTGTCCTCCTGCATGCCAGTCACGTTCCCTTCTCAGTACCTCTGTATCTGCTCCTCCCCCCGCCTGGAATCCTCCTGCCTCAGATTCCACAAGGCAAACGTTTTAATATCCTCCAGGTGTTTTTCATGCCACCCTAGTAATTGTTATCTTTTCCAGGAGTCTTTTGTGCCACCCTAGCAACTCAGAAACTCCCTTTTCTTCATGGTAATCTCTCCTTCTGAAATATCATGTTAATTTAATTATTATTATTATTATTTTTGTTAGTTTCTCTGCCTTTGCACTCCCCTTGTATTTATGTTTCATGAGGTTGGGGATATTGATTTTTTTTAGACCCAGCATCTTAAGTGGCGCCTGGCACATAGTAGGTACTGAAGGTTGTAGAATGAATTGATGTGTGAGTGAGTAGTTTAACTGCAGGGAATAACAGACTTAATTCTGAAAATGATGAAGTGAATTATAACTCATAGTGTTAATATTTTCATGTTAAGTTTGAAAATAATCTGAGCTTACTTGACATTTTAATCACTTATAACAGGAGAATTTGGCATACTAAAGTATAATTTGACAACGTAGAGTACCTAGCAAATTAAATTGATTCCAACTTAAAATGCGGAATTGAAAATCTGATTTTGCTTGTCATTCTAAGTTGAATAGTCTAAGAAAATTTTACTATATCTGCTAAAAGTATTAGAACATCTTACAATTTTGATTTATTAGATTTATAGAAGTTGGTTAAGTGTTTCGGAAACTTAGCTTAAAAAAGAATTGAAGTACTTAAAAGTGAGCATATTAGGGCTTCCCTGGTGGCGCAGTGGTTAAGAAAACACCTGCCAATGCAGGGGACATGGGTTCGAGCCCTGGTCCAGAAAGACACCACATGCCATGGAGCAACTAAGCCTGTGCACCACAACTACTGAGCCTGCGCTCTAGAGCCTATGAGCCACAACTACTGAGCCCACATGCCACAACTACTGAGGCCCGTGCTCCTAGAGCCCGTGCTCTGCAACAAGAGAAGCCACCGCAATAAGAAGCCTGTGCACCACAACAAAGAGTAGTCCCCACTCGCCACAACTAGAGAAAGCACACACGCAGCAACAAAGACCCAACACAGCCGAAAATAAAAAAAATTTTTAAATAAATGAACACATTAAATTTATAAAGTTTAAAACATGTAATGGACTTTAATTTAGTTGTAAAGGCTGACTTAAAAGTTTTGTTAATATATTCTGTATTTATAAATAGAAAATAAAATGATTTGTAAATTAAATTTGTGAATTCAAAAGCACAAGAATCAGAGTTAACTTTGTTATATTAATGCTTTAAATATTAACTTTTAAAACCAAAGTAACCTTTCAGTTATTTCTATTAATAAAATGTACTTTCAAATACATCAAAAACACATACTGATGGTGAAAATTCAGACATCAGTACAATGATATTTCATTTTTTGGAGAATTATGTTGCTGGAAGAGAATCATAAGTTTATTCTTAGGTCAAAAACAAATTGTGAAAAAAAAATTGTGGTCCCATTTGTTTATTTTTGCTTTTGTTATTTTTGCCTGAGGAGACACATCCAAAAAAAATATTGCTGAGACTGATGTCAAAGAGCATACTGCCTATGCTTTCTCCTAGGAGTTTTATGATTTCAAGTCTTAAGCTTAAGTTTTAATCCATTCTGAGTTTATTTTTGTATATGATGTGAGAAATGGTCCACCTTTCATTTTTTAACATGTAGCTGTCCAGTTTTCCCAACACCACTTACTGAAGAGATTGTCTTTTTCCTATTGTATATTCTTGCCTCCTTTGTTGTAGATGAATTGACCATATGTGCACGGGTTTATTTCTGTGGTTTTTATTCTATTCCATTGCTCTATGTGTCTGTTTTTGCACCAGTACCATGCTCTTTTGATTACTATAGCTTTGTAGTATAGTTTGAAATCAAGTAGCATGATACCTCCAGCTTTCTTCTTTGTTTCTCAAGACTGCTTTGGCTATTTGGGGTCTTTTGTGGTTTGATAAAATTTTAGGATTATTTGTTCTAGTTCTGTGAAAAATTCCATGGATATTTTGGTAGGGATTGTATTGAATCTGTAGATTGCTTTGGATAGCATGGGCATTTTAACAATATTATTTCTTCCAATACTTGAACACAGAATGTCTTTCCATTTACTTTTTGCACAGCACAGGAAACTATCAACAAGACAAAAAGGCAACCTACAGAAGGGTAGGAGATATTTGAAAACAGTATGTCTGATAAGGGGTTAATATCCAAAATACATAAAGAACTCATATAACTCAATATATTAAAAAAGCAATCTGATTTAAAAATAAACAGAGGACCTGAATAGGCATTTTTCCAAAGAAGTTATACAGATGTCCAACAGCACATGAAAAGATGCTCAACATCACTAATTGTCAGGGAAATGTAAGTCAAAACCATAATAAGGTATCATCTCACATATGTCAGAATTGCTATCATCAAAAAGACAAGAGAGAGGTGGAGTCAAGATGGCGGTGTGGGAAGACGTGGAGTTAGAGTCTCCCCACAACTAGGGTGCCTGCTAGCCGCTGGTGGGGGACTCTGATGCCCAAGGAGATGGGAGGAACCCCAAAGTGAACTGGTAGGATGTAGGGGGACTGAGGAGTGAGGAGAAGTGGCAGCGAGATAGGATCGGTGCCCCTGAGGCCAGGGAGATCAGGAGAGGCAGGTGGGAGGGGCCCTCTGGGAAGAGCAGGAGAGGAGCAGAGGGCAACTGACCCATCCACTTGGGCACAGGGAGCCTGCTGAGCTACCAGGCCACTCCGCTTCCTCCCAAAGCCCCCTCCAGGCCGTGTGGGTCCTTGGGGGCATAGGAAGGAGGCTGGGGAGATCAGGAGAGGCAGGCGGGAGGCTCCCTCCCAGACTGGAGGAGCAGGAGAGGAGAGGAGGGGAGGGTGTTTGCCTGATGTACTCGAGCCCAGGAAGCCTGCTAGGCTCCCAGGTGATGTCCCCTGTCCTCTGAGACCAGGGGTTGAGGGCACGCCTGGACCTCTCCTGTTCCTTGAGCCTAAGCCCCACCCCCCACAGCCCCCAGGGCCTTTTCCAGTCCTGTGGGTCCTGAGCATTGGCTCTGCCCACTGCCCAAACCCTTGCTTAGTCCCCACCCTCTACAGCCAAGTCCTTCCCCCCCCCCACACACCTTCTTTTCCTTTTCCCTCCTCCTCTTTTTTACTTTTGTGGTACTGATGTACCTTCTGGTTGTTGATTCATCTATATTTTTATTTTTATATTCTTTCTAACATATCTGTTAGTTTCCTAATATAATTTTATTTTTTACTTTCTTCTTCTTTTTTTTTTTTTTATTGCCGTCCCATGCAGCTTGTGGGATCTTGGTTCACGAGCCAAGGGTTGGGCCAATGCTCCTGCAGTGGGAGCTCTGAGTCCAAACAACTGGACTAACAGAGAACCTCAGAGCCCAGGGAATATTCATCCGAGTGACGTCTCACAGAGTTCCTCAACTCAGCACCAAGATCCAGCTCTATCCAACAGCCTACAAACTCCAGTGTTGGAAGCCTCAGGCCAAACAACCAGTAAAACAGGCAAACAATCCCATAGGAAAAAAAAAAAAAAAGGGACAGCAAAAAAATATGTCACAGATGAAGAAGCAAGGTAAAAACCTACAAGACCAAATAAATGAAGAGGACATAGGCAATCTACCTGAAAAAGAGTTCAGAGTAATGATAATAAAGATGATCCAGAATCTCGGAAACAGAATGGAGGCACGGATTGAGAAAATACAAGAAATGTTTAACAAAGATCTAGAAGAACTGAAGAACAAACAGAGGTGAACAACACAATAACTGAAATGAAAAATACACTAAAAGGAATCAATAACAGAATAACTGAGGCAGACGAACGAATAAGTGAACTGGAAGACAAAATGGTGGAAATAACCGCTGAGGAGCAAAATAAAGAAGAAAGAATGAAAAGAATTGAAGACAATCTCGTAGACCTCTGGGACGACAATAAACGCACCAACATTAGAATTATGGGCGTCCCAGAAGAAGAAGAGAAAAAGAAAGGGTCTGAGAAAATATTTGTAGAGATTATAGTCAAAAACTTCCCTAACATGGGAAGGGAAATAGTCACCCAAGTCCAGAAAGCACAGAGAGTCCCATACAGGATAAACCCTAGGAAAACACATCAAGACACATATTAATCAAACTAACAAAATTAAATTCAAAGAAAAAAGATTAAAAGCAGCAAGGGAAAAACAAAATATAACATATAAGGAATCCCCAAAAGCTTATCAGCTGATTTTTCAGTGGAAACTCTGCAGGCCAGAAGGGAGTGGCAGGATATACTTAAAGTGATGAAAGAGAAAAACCTACAACCAAAATTACTCTACCCAGAAAGGATCTCATTCAGATTCAAAGGAGAAGTCAAAAGCTTTTCAGACAAGCAAATGCTAAGAGAATTCAGCACGAACAAACCAGCTTTACAACAAATGCTAAAGAAACTTCTCTAGGCGAGAAACACAAGCCAAGAAAAAGACCCACAAAAACAAACCCAAAACAATTAAGAAAATGGTAATAGGAACATACATATCGATAATCACCTTGAATGTAAAGGGATTAAACGCCCCAACTAAAAGACACACACTGACTGAATGGATACAAAAACAAGACCCGTATACATGCTGTCTACAAGAGGCCCACTTCAGACCTAGGGATATATACAGACTGAAAGTGAAGGGCTGGAAAAAGATAATTCTATGCAAATGGAAATCAAAAGAAAGCTGGAGTAGCAATAGTCATATCAGCTAAAATATACTTTAAAATAAAGACTGTTACAAGAGATAAGGAGGGACAGTGCATAGTGATCAAAGGATCAATCTAAGAAGAAGATATAACAATTAAAAATGTTTATGCACCCAAAATAGGAGCGCCTTAATACATAAGGCAAATGCCAATAACCATGAAAGGAAAAATCAACAGTAACACAATAATAGTAGGGGACTTTTACCACCTCACTTACACCAATGGACAGATCATCCAAACAGAAAATTAATAAGGAAACACAAGCTTTAAATGACACAATAGACCAGATATATGTAATTGATATTTATAGGACATTCCATCCCAAAACAGCAGATTACACTTTCTTCTCAAGTGCGCACGGAACACTCTCCAGGATAGATCACCTCTTGGGTCACAAATCAAGCCTTGGTACATTTAAGAAAATTGAAACCATATCAAGCATGTTTTGTGACCACAATACTATGAGACTGGAAATCAATTACAGGAGAAAAACTGTAAAAAACACAAATACATGGAGGCTAAACAGTGTGCTATTAAATAACCAAGAGATCATTGAAGAAATCAAAGAAGGAATAAAAAAATACGTAGAAACAAATGACAATGAAAACACGATGACCCAAAACCTACGGGACGCAGCAAAAGCAGTTCTAAGAGAGAAGTTTATAGCAATTCAATCTCACCTCAAGAAACAACTCAAATAAAAAATCTAACCCTACACTTAAAACACCTAGGGAAAGAAGAACAAAAAAAACCCAAAGTCAGTAGAAGGAAAGAAATCATAAAGATCAGAGCAGAAATAAATGAAATGGAAATGAAGAGAACAACAGCAAAGTCGATAAAACTAAAAGCTGGTTCTTTGAGAAGATAAACAAAATTGATAAACCCTTAGCCACACTGATCAAGAAAAAAAGGGAGAGGATGCAAATCAATAAAATTAGAAATGAAAAAGGAAAAATCACAACTGACACTGCAGAAACACAAAGGGTTATAAGAGACTGCTACAAACAACTATATGTCAATAAAGTGGACAACCACGAAGAAATGGACAAATTCTTGGAAAGGTACAATTTTCCAAGACTGAACCAGGAATTGTTAGAAAATATAAACAGACCTATCACAAGTAATGAAATTGAAACTAAATTAAAAATCTTCCAACAAACAAATGTCCAGGACCAGATGGCTTCACAGGCAAATTCTATCAAACATTTACAGAAGTGCTAACACCAATCCTTCTCAAACTCTTCCGAAAGACAGCAGAGGGAGAAACACTCCCAAATTCATTCTACGAAGCCACCATTCCCCAGATACCAAAACCAGAAAAAGATATCACAAAGAAAGAAAATTATAGACCAATATCACTGATGAACATAGATGCAAAAATCCTCAACAAAATATTAGCAAACAGAATCCAACAGCACATTAAAAGGATCATACACCATGATCAACTGGGATTTATCCCAGGGATGCAAGGATTCTTTAATATATGCAAATCAATCAATGTGATATACCACATTAACAAATAAACACCATATGATCATCTCAATAGATGCAGAAAAAGCTTTTGACAAAATTCAACACCCATTTATGATAAAAACTCTCCAGAAAATGGACACAGAGGGAACCTACCTCAACGTAATAAAGGCCATATATGACAAACCCACAGCAAGCATCATACTTAACGGTGAAAAACTGAAAGCATTTCCACTAAGATCAGGAACAAGACAAGGATGCCCACTCTTTCCACTCTTATTTAATATAGTTTTGGAAGTCCTAGCCACAGCGATCAGAGAAGAAAAAGAAATAAAAGGAATAGAAATTGGAAAAGAAGAAGTGAAACTGTCACTGTTTGCCGATGACATGATACTATACATAGAAAATCCTGAAGATGCCAACAGAAAACTACTAGAACTAATCAATGAATTTGGTAAGGCTGCAGGGTACAAAATTAATGCCCAGAAATCTCTGGCATTCCTATACACCAACAACAAAAAATCAGAAAAGGAAATTAAGGAAACACTCCCATTTACCACTGTAACAAAAAGAATAAAATACCTAGGAATAAACCTGCCTAAGGAGGTGAAAGACTTGTACTCAGAAAACTATAAAACACTGATGAAAGAAGTCAAAGATGACATAAACAGATGGAGAAATATACCATGTTCTTGGATTGGAAGAATCAATGTTGTGAAAATGACTATACTTCCCAAAGCAATCATCAGATTCAATGCAATCCTTATCAAACTACCAATGGCATTCTTCACAGAATTAGAACAAAAAATGTTACAATTCATATGGAAACACAAAAGACCCCGAACAGCCAAAGCAATCTTGAGTAAGAAAAACGGAGTTGGAGGAAAGAGGCTCCCTGACTTGAAACTATACCACAAAGCTACGGTAATCAAGACAGTATGGCACTGGCACAAAAACAGAAATACAGATCAAGACAGTATGGCACTGGCACAAAAACAGAAATACAGATCAATGGTAAAGGATAGAATGCCCAAAGATAAACCCACACACATATGTCAACTTACCTTTGACAAAGGAGGCAAGAATATATGATGGAGAAAAGATAGCCTCTTTAGTAAGTGATGCTGGGAAAACTGGACAGCTACATGTAAAAGAATGAAGTTAGAACACTTCCTAACACCATACACAAAAATAAACTCAAAATGGATTAAAGACCTAAATGTAAGGCTAGACACTATAAAACTCTTAGAGGAAAACATAGGCAGAACACCCTTTGACATAAATCACAGCAAGATCTTTTTTTGACCCACCTCCTAGAGTAATGGAAATAAAATCAAAAATAAACAAACGGGACCTAATGAAACTTAAAAGCTTTTGCACAGTAAAGGAAACCACAAACAAGATGAGAAAACAACCCTCAGAATGGGAGAAAATATTTGCAAACAAAGCAAATGACAATGTTAATCTCCAAAATATACAAGCAGCTCATGCAATTCAATATCAAAAAAACAAACAACCCAATGCAAAAATGGGCAGAAGACCTAAATAGACATTTCTCCAAAGAAGATATACAGATTGCCAACAAACACATGAAAGGATACTCAACATCACTAATCATTAGAGAAATCAAAATCACAATGAGGTATCACCTCACACCAGTCAGAATGGCCATCATCAAAAAATCTACAAACAATAAATGCTGCAGAGGGTGTGGAGAAAAGGGAACCCTCTTGCACTGTTGGTGGGAATGTAAATTGATACAGTCACTATGGAGAACAGTATGGAGGTTCCTTATAAAACTAAAAATAGAACTACCATATGACCCAGCAATCCCACTACTGGGCATATACCCTGAGAAAACCGTAATTCAAAAGAGGCATGTAGGGCTTCCCTAGTGGCGCAGTGGTTGAGAGTCCGCCTGCCGTTGCAGGGGACACGGCTTTGTGCCCCGGTCCGGGAGGATCCCACATGCCGCGGAGCAGCTGGGCCTGTGAGCCATGGCTGCTGAACCTGCGCATCCGGAGCCTGTGCTCTGCAACGGGAGAGGCCAGAGCAGTGAGAGGCCTGCGTACCGCAAAAGGGAAGGAAAAAGAAAAAAAAAAAGAGACATGTACCACAGTGCTCACTGCAGCATTATTTACAATAGCCAGAACATGGAAGCAACCTGAGTGTCCATCGACAGATGAATGGATAAAGAAGATGTGGCACATATATACAATGGGATATTACTCAGCCATAAAAAGAAACGAAATTGAATTATTTGTAGTGAGGTGGATGGACCTAGAGTCTGTCATACAGAGTGAAGTAAGTCAGAAAGAGAAAAACAAATACCGTACGCTAACACATATATATGGAATCTAAAAAAAGAAAAATGGTACTGATGAGCCTAGTTGCAGGGCAGGAATAAGAGGTAGACGTAGAGAATGGATTTGAAGACATAGGGTGGGAGGGGGAAGCTGGGGCAAAGTGAGAGTAGTATCGACATATATAAACTACCAAATTTAAAATAGTTGGCTGGTGGGAAGCAGCAGCATAGCACAGGGAGATTGGCTCAGTGATTTGCGATGACCTAGAGGGGTGGGATAGGGAGGAGGGGAGGGAGAATCAAGAGGGAGGGGATATGGGGACATGTGTAGGCATATGGCTGATCTGCTTTGTTGTGCAAGAGAAACTAACACAATATTGTGAAGCAATTATACTCTGATAAAGATCTATTTAAAAAAAGACAAGAAATAACAAGTGTTGGCAAGGATGTAAAAAAAAGGGAACCCTCGTGTACTGTTGGTGGGAACATAAATTGTTACAGCCACCATGGAAAACAGTAAGGAGGTTCCTCAAAAAATTAAAAACAGAGCTACTATATAATCCAGCAATTCTACTCCTGGGTATTTCTCTAAAGAAAACAAAAATGTTAATTTAAAAGGTATATGCATCCCAATGTTCATAGCAGCATTGTTTACAATAGCCAAGACATGAAAGCAACCTAAGCATCCATCAACAGATTAATGGCTAAAGAAGATGTGGTACATATATATACACATACACAGTGGAATATTACTCAGCTATAAAAAGAATGAAACCTTGACATTTGCAGCAACATGAATGGACTTGGAGGCGCTATGCCTAGTGAAGTCAGACAAATACTATATGTTTTCACTTACATGTGGAGTCTAAAAAACAAAACCAATGAACAATATAACAAAACAAAAATAGAGTCATAGATGCAGAGAATAAACTATTGGTTGCCAGAGGGGAGAGGTATTAAGGGAGGGGTGATATAGGCGAAGGGGATTAAGAGGTACAAACTACCAGTTGTAAAATAAATAAGCCACAGGGATGTAATTTACAGCACAAGGAATACAGTAAATATTTTGTAACAACTTTGTATGGTATGCAATACATAAAGATCTTGAATCACTATGCTGTTCACTTGAAATTAATATAACATTGTCAGTCAACTATACTTCAATTTAAAAAAACTGTGCAAGAATACTAAGAATTATATATATATATATAATCATATACATAACCAGCTCTCCCCCCATTATCTTTATTCATTTTTTACTCTCAAGTTAAGATTTGCCAAGCGTTGTTGTTTAAACTGAATTAGCATCCCATGAGCAGTAGGAACTAGATTTGCTCAAATACACTGAAAAATACTGGGACTCCACAGAAAATACTTTCCTGAAGTTCTCATCCTTTATTAGAAATGTAATCGTAATTGATTTAAGAATGTTTCTTTCCTTTCTGATTGTATCACTGAGGAGAAGAAATATAAAGACGTTTAGTCCAGTGTCCACTCATCTCTTTAGGGAGAGATTCCAAAGCAAGGATCTTGCAAATTCCATTTGTTCTTATTTTGACCAGCTTACAAGGTAATGGGAAAATAATAATAGCGGCTAAAATTGATGTTCTTGGTACTCTTCTAAAAACTTTGTGTCTATTATATCATTTAAGAATTCAGGGCAAAAGTTTGAGTTAATTCAGAGAATGTGCATGACTCTTGCAAGGTGTTTCAGAGACTTTAAGGGGTAGAAGCAGAGTAGCTGGTGCATTATTCACCAGGAAAGAATGAAACTGCATCCAGGAGGCATGTACAGCTGATTTCTCACCGTTTAAAAGGTTTCTTGCAATTTCAGGATGCAGTGTGCTTTCACATACGTTATTTCATGTTACCCTGACAAAATCCCAGTCAGTTAGGTGTAACATACAAGATTCTGCAGAAATAAGTGTAAAATGTATAATAAGCTGTCCAAAGCTGATGAACTTGAAGTTGATTGCCTTCACTTTCTTATTTCCTGGCACAGTCGCACTCACACATTCTGCTCCAGCCACACTGGCTTTCTTGTTTTTCTTCATAAATGTCATGTCCTTTTCTGCCAGGGCTTCTGCACTGGCTTTTCCTTTCTTAGAATGCTTTTACCTCCGATCCAGCAAGGTTCCTTTTCACACATCATTTATACATTTTTCATCATCTCTTTATTTTCCTCCATAGTACTTGTTACATCTGATTGTATACAATATTTGATATATTTCTTCATTTTCTGTTTCTTATATTTCTTCATTATTTCTTCATGCTCTTATCTCATAAGGATAAGGACTTTGTATATTTTGTATATTGTATGCCCAGCACCAAAAGTAATTTATAATATTTTTTAAATGATGTGATTGAATGATGCAGCAGTAAGCAGAAAATTCCTGCCTTGGATCTGCATCCACTGACACCGGCCCCAGAGCTCTTCCCAGGGTATGGGCTACTGCCGGCTCCTCCCCTTCCTCCCATTAGAGCGTTGTTCCTGGGCCTCACCATGAAATAAAGAAATTGTCAGGGCTTCAGAGGATTTTTTTTTCCACAACAGGCTTGTAAAATAAGAGCTCCTATTAATACAATTTAGCAGCTTTTACTACTCAAGTTCAGAGAGGCTAAGTGATTTGGCCAAGGTCATGCAGGGTTATCAGTGTAGGGCTGTTTCTGACCCAGGTCTGCTGATAGTCTCCACTGATGGATGGCTTGTGTCGAATCTCTGCTGTGTGCCTACTGCTCATGGGATGCTAATGCAGTTTAAACAACAATGCTTGGCAAGAATACTTCCCAGTGGTGCCACTGCAGCTCTTTAATCTATGCCATGATCACTGATCATTTTACCTTAATGTTACTAGCACTCTTTAATAAGCAGTGACCATGGACTGAGCAGATGGCCAAGCCTGGGAAGATGGAAATTCCATAGAGGAAAAACAAGAGACACTGAAACAGTACTGACAGTCAGCCTTTTTACTTACAATAGCTTTTGTACAAGTTGCAAAGCAATTTTTAGGACATGATCTTATTAGTTTCTCAGTTCCTCCATACAAGCCAACAAGGAAGGTGGGATGGAGTGTCTGATATCCACCTTATAGATGATGAAACTAAGATTCAGAGAAGGGGTGGGGGATGGATATAAGGTATAGTAGTCAACACAGGCTGCCATAACAAAATAACATAGATTGGGTGGCTTGAACCACCAGAATTTGTTTCTCACAGTTCTGGTGGCGGCAAATCTGAGATTGAGGTGCTGGGAGATTCATTTCCCTGGTGAAAGCTCTCTTCCTAGGTTGGAGATGGCCACCTTCTTGCTGTGTCTGCACATGGTAGAAAGAGAGAGACCAAGCTCTCTGATGTCTGTTCTTTTTCGTCTAAGGGCACGAACCCCATCATGAGGGCCCCAGCCTCATCTGACTTGTTCTCTAGCTGGTTTCAAATTTGAGAGGGAAAGAAAGATACATGTTTGGGCCCCCAAGCCTCATCAGTTAGCAATAGGAGATTCAGTTGAATCTCCAGGCATGAAAGTGAAGAATTTCAGGATGTATTTGGAAAATAAGCCAGAGTGAAGAAAATTTTTCCTACAAGCAATGTACAGTTTATGCAAAACACAATTCTCCCAAACTATATGTGTCATCACGTTACTATAATAATAATAGTAATGGCAATAATAACAATGAAAATAATACCATATTCTTTCAAATAACTTAATAATGAAATACTGGTATGTGAGATTTTGATAGGTGGTACTGGGAAGGTTACCAGACTATTGCATGTATGTATGTGTTAGCCCAGTATTACAGCCTGAGATGGAACTGTTGCTGGCTTAGAAATATTGGTGGGGTCTATGAATAAATCTCAACAGTAGGATCTGGAGACACAAAATGGAGGAGAAAGAAAGGAAGCAGGAGCTGACAATAAAGTGTGATCTTTATTTTTTAAATTTGCTCCATCAACTGGTCATCGAATTTCTTTATCACTGTGCCTAATGGAAAATAATTCAAAGACTACCATATTAGATATATTAGCGACTCCTAAATCTAGGCTTTCATTAACATTTGACCATAATACAGTCTCTTGTTTGTGCATGAGTTTGGAAGTACATTCCCAATAATGGTCGCCTCGTTATTATTAAAGTAGGAGAAAATTTAAATTCTTAACTCAAGAAACAAGTGGGAACATGACATAGCTTTGTTTATCACTATGGAAAAATAATTAGACCTTTTTTATAATAGAGCTGCTCTATGACTTTATGGTAAACATAATTTCAAACTTCTAGAGCTGTGCTGTCCAATCTGGTAAACACATATGGCCACTGAGCATTTGAAATGGGGCCAGTTTGAATGGAGATATACTGTAAATATAAAACTCACACCGGATTTCAAAAATTTTCTATGGTGAAATATTTAAATATTTAAAATATTTAATTTTAATAGCAACCTGAAGATAATTGGAGGCAGGCATTGTCACTGTTTCTCTGAGATCCCATGACATTGCACTTGTTTCTTTACTTGCTTTTTGTTTTTCTTCTTCTCACTGTAACTCTCCATGAACTTGTGAAAGGCAGTGGTAATGTCTTTTATCTTTATATCCCAGGAAGTGGCAGATAGCCTGGAATATTATAGTGCTTCATAAGTTTTCTTGATTATATCTTGGGTGACAAAAAACCAAGATTAATTCCTATAGATGTGCTAGGTACACAAAATAACAGTCAGATTTTTTTTTTACAAAATTTTGGAGTCATATATTATAAAACTCTAATGTTTAAAGGAACTTTAAAATCATTTCATTTCACAAATCAGGACATGAAATCTCATAGAAGTAGCAGGAAAAAGTGGAATCTTTATAGATTATTCCTATTGTTAGTCTGATTAATTATATATTCTTACTGTTGGGAAAATAATATTTATAATAAACAAAGAGCTCATTTAACTTTGATAAAAGCAGGCTGAGAGGATGGATTCAAAGTGGCATGCCTGATTTCAGATTTTGACTGTCACTATTACTGTATATGATAATGGACTTACATCTCTGAAATCATTTTACTCATCTGTGAAATGGGAATGATGATATTCAATTCACAAATACCTTATTGATCCAGCTTACACACCAAAAAAGATATGTTGAGAACACCTGGCTAGGATTACGTTTTTAACATATTATGGATCCTGTGCTCTCTTCCATCCTTTTGCCCTCATTCACTTCCTCCTGTGTCTCTCATTTCCTCCCTGATTCCTACTTGCCAGCTTTTTCCACACTAGAAAAAGTCATCATATGTGATACATCAAGATTACAAAAGAAAAGCAAAATCTCTCAAAATCATGTCACATTTTGGTAAGTGACTTACTAAACAGATGCTGGGATTCAAGTCCAGAAAAATATTCCACTATATAAATGTAAAGAAAGAAAATTCGAATAAATTCTGCTTTGAAAATGAAAAGGTGAATTTAAAACCCATTTAATCTTAGCAAAAAAAAATTTTTTTTTAAGATGTTGGGTAGGAGTTTATTAATTAATTGATTTATTTTTGCTGTGTTGGGTCTTCGTTTCTGTGCGAGGGCTTTCACTAGTTGTGGCAAGCGGGAGCCACTCTTCATCGCGGTGTGCGGGCCTCTCACTATCTCGGCCTCTCTTGTTGCGGAGCACAGGCTTCAGACGCGCAGGCTCAGTAGTTGTGGCTCACGGGCCTAGTTGCTCTGCGGCATGTGTGATCCTCCCAGGCCAGGGCTCGAACCCGTGTCCCCTGCATTAGCAGGCAGATTCTCAACCACTGCGCCACCAGGGAAGCCCAAAACTTGTTTTTAAAATATTTTAATTCTTTCACAAAATAGTTGAAGATACACTGATTTCCAATTTTGATAAAAAGCAAAATCTTGAGAAAATGTGTATAATAAAGAAGAAATGCCTGTTATTATTTCTGAACTTGATCAGCAAGGAATATCATCAAACTAGAGACTAAATAAACTGTAGATATGATTTGAGGGCATCCACTATCTTGTAGAGAACTAAAGAAGGAGTTGTATATGTGTGTGTGTGTGTGTGTGTGTGTGTGTGTGTTCACACACATATATGCACATGCATGTGTTTAGCATACCCATTCTTTCTCTTTTTTTTTTTTTTCCTGTTTTTGGCAGTGTCTAGTTATACTACACACTTCCTAAGTAACTTTAAATGACTCTGTAATTTCATTTACCCATTCTCTTAATTACTCTACTGAGGATTCTTCTGTCATCTGGCTATACTCATCTGAATATGATCTCATTTTTCAAGGACACATTGCTTAATCCGATTTCTGATGCAGGTAGTTTTGCAAGGTCCTCACAACTCCTTAATTAACCATATTTCCTTTATCTTTGCTTTTTCTCCCCACATCTTCTGCTCTTAAAGAGCCTGTCAAATAAGAAAAAGGAAGCTCTGAAGCTGCTGCCAAATATTGGTTCTGCAAACCAAGTGTCTTCCCAGAGATTCTCAGTCCTCTTTTCTCCTCTTATCCTTGGTCACATCCTTCAAATCGACCTTTCAAGTTTCTTCTCCTTTATGAAGGCTTTTTCTTTTTTTTCTTAATACTAAAAGCTATTTGTTGTGTATATTTTTGAGAACTCAGGAAATTTATTATAGAAAATGTTAACCATACACAAACTAGAGAGAATTATTTACCATGTACTTCACCCAGATTCAATAGTTATCAGCTAGTAACTAACCATGTTCTATATCTATTTTCACCTGTTTCCCATTTCATATTATTTATTTATTTATTTATTTCCATTTCATATTATTTTGAAGGGAACTGGAGATATATCATTTTATCCTTAAATATTTTAATAGGTATTTCTAAAAGATAAAATTTTTGTTTTTTTATTTTTTTGTTTTGTTTTTATTGAGTTATGATTGACATATAAAAAAGCTGTACATATGAATGTATACTACTCAATGAGTTTGGGGATAAGCATACACCCATGAAACCACTGTCAACATCAAGAATATAAACATAGGGCTTCCCTGGTGGCACAGTGGTTGAGAGTCCGCCTGCCGATGCATGGGACACGGGTTCATGCCCCGGTCCGGGAAGATCCCACATGCCGTGGAGCGGCTGGGCCCAAAAAAAAAAAAAAGAATATAAACATATACATCACTTATCAAAGCTGGTTAAGTGAGTGAGCACTGAGCTAAGGAAGGGAGAAGAAGGAGAAGTAGGAGAAGAAGAAGAAGAGGAAGAAGGAGAACGAGAAGAAGGAGAAGAAGAAAAAGGAGAATGAGAAGAGGAAGAAGAAGAGGAAGAAGAGGAAGAAGAAGAAGGAGAAGGAGAAGGAGAAGAAAAAGAATCATCATCTCAGCAGAAAATAAAAGTTTCTCTTAGAAAAGAAAAACTCAAAACAAGACAAATGTTTACCATATTGTTCTAAAAGAAGACCAGGAGATTAAGAAATGCATAGCACTTTTGGTGGCATGAGACCAGTTTTAATCTATCTTCTCAAGTTTGCTAAAATATTTGCATTTTCACTGGCTTTTTTTTTAAATTGCTAACATTAATTTGTCCATTAGCAGCTGTTTTCTCTTTTTAGGACAAGCAGCAAAAAAGAAAAAGGAGCACAGAAAGCAAATACTAGTGTCTTTCTGACACTACCATTGTGTTGCCTGAAGTTCTGAGGAGTCAAGGAAATGTGACTGATACTGAGAATGGATCTATAGAAGGTATTCATTAACAGAGAGGAGTGAAATCAAAGGGTCATATGCTCAGTGTATACTTAACCTTATAGTAAACTGTCAAACAGTTTTCCCGGGTAGTTGTATTATTTTACTTAATGAAACCAGTGTGTGGAAGTTGCAGTTGTTCTACATCTTCACCAGTACTGGTACTGTCAGGCTTTTTAGAATTTCAGCTATTACAGTAGATACATAGTGGTTTTTCATTGTGGTTTTAATTTGTATTTTCCTCATGACCAATAATGTTAAGCTTTTTTTTTTTTAAATGAGCAATGGTTATTGGCCATTAGTATGTTTTAGTGAAGTGTCTGTTTGAAAGTTTTGTCCACTTTTTAATTGGACTGTCTTAGAATTGAGTTGAAGGAGTTCTTTATTTCTGGATACAAATCCTTTATTAGACATGAGGACTGAGAATATATTCTTGCATTCTTCAGATTGTCTTTCATCCCCTGACCATGGCTTAAGTAGAGCTGAAGTTTTCAATTTTGATGAAATCCAATTCGTCCATTTTTATATGGCTTATGCTTTTATTGTTCTATCTAAGAAAATACTGCTTGCTACAAGATTCTGCAAGATTGCAGATTCCTCCCATGTTTGCAACTAGAAGTTTTACAGCTGTATCATTCTTTAGGTATATGAACCATTTCAAGGTAATTTTTTCTGTATGTTGTGAATTAAAAATTGAAAAAGTTATTTCTCCTGTGAATACACAGTTGCTGAATAAACAGTTATTTAAAAGACTGTTGTTACCCCTATTGAATTAACGTGGCATTTTTTGTCAAAAATTAATTGATGCGTATGCGTTGGCCTGTTTCTGGAACTACTATTCTATTCCATTGATCCATACGCATCAGTCATCAAACTGAAAACTACAAAACATTGCTAAAAGTAAGTAAGTTCTAAGCACATGGAAAATATATCATGTTTTTGGACTAGAAGATTAAAATTGTTAAAATGTCAATTCTTCTCAACTTAATATAGGAACAGAGTCAATGCAATACCAATCAATATTATCAATATGTTTTGTAAAGGTTGACATGCTGATTTAAAAATTTATGTAGAAATGCAAAGAACTCAGACAACAAAACTGGTTTGAAGAAGAAGAAAAAGTTGGAGGACTCTATCTGGTTTGAAGACTTACAGCGAAGCTATAATAATAGTGTTGTATTGCCAATAATGCAATCTACTACAACGTGTACACTGTCACAGGGAAAAGGAACGAGAATTTAGCTCTCTCAAGTTATATGCTTCCAGTATTGCATGAATGGGTCTCAAAATGCCCTTATATTCCCAACGAATGTGAGAAAAAAGCCTTATCTGCCAAGGAGAATGAGGGGATGAGTTGCTATGGAGAGGTGGCTTACAGGAGTGAATTGAATCAATGACAAAGATGGAAAACATTCTGACTGAACAGAGAGGTGAAAGGCAGTTACTCACTTTGCAGCATTTTCAGTACCAAAAAGAGTTGAGGTGGCCTGTGAATAGTATCCCAAATAGGTGTACAACATTGCCACCCCATTGGACCCCATTTTTCTGGAGATATAATGACACAATGTATTGTGGGAGGGAAGACCATCTTACTAATAATGCAACATAATTTGAGAGGTATTATATCAGTAAATGGCAGAGTTGGGATTTGAACCCTGCTCTTCTTAACACCAATGGTATTTTCACGCCTTTACATAATGATTTTCTTGGTACTCATCCGTAAAATAGGATACTATGCTACATATCCTATTTTCTATATTATACTATTAACCTAATAACAATATCTGTTAAGGCATATATCTGTGAAGTCTTATTTGACTCATCCAAACATTACAGATGAGGAATCCCTGCACTGTTGTACAAGAGGGCACATACACACGGTCGTGTGATTATTTATACATCTGATACTTCTAATATGTTTTATTTACTTGCAAGGAATGATGGTGGTACAATTATTTTTGTATAATGAAGAGATAGAACAGTGCCTGGCACATGGTAGAAAATAAAGGATTGATATGTTGATAGCGTGATCAGATGACTCATAATGTCTTTTCCATTAAAACTATATGTTTGTGATTCTCCCTCAGTATTAAACCAGAATTGATGCTGACAGACAAGCTGTCCTCAGAAGTTTTTTGCATCTGACCCAAAATAAAACTATTACAAATTCTATTGGGGATGGAGGTTCTCATAAGACTGGAGTTCAATTTCATAGCCTCTACGGGCTAAAACAAGCTCTGGATGAAATTCCAGAGGCTTATCAGAAGTAACCTAGTTTCAGAGCCAGGCTTAACCAATATAAAATCTGAAGAAAAGGAAGAGAAAAAAATATATAAATACATATATATATACCTGTAGAATGTATTCCAACCAGGCAATTTCTAAAATAATTGACATGGAATGGAAACTGTGAATTGAGGTAGGCATCATTCAGAGAAGTGGTGTGTAGTTGAAAAAAAAGGAGATTTGCTTCTGGCAGAACTGTGGTGATGCCAGAGGCTGGGGTCATGGTTGCAACGGAGTGGAGATGGGCCATATCTCTGCGACCCAGTGGAGCAACCAAGAACTAGTGTTCTGGGAGATGACTGCTGCACAAATGCAACCTGGGAAACTAGGCAATAGGTAACAGTGATCTCTCGAGAGAATAAAAGAAACTACCTTGTCCTTTTTGTGACTGGTACTACATTTGGTTACTGAAGGAGGAGGAGAGCTGGTTAAATGAGCATTGAGTCAAGGAAGGGAATCCAAAGGCTGCTTTTCTCTATAACTGATAATGTGTTTGTTTCATGTTACTTTCCAAGGTATGGTCATAAAATATTTTTGTTTATTTTTCAATTATATGTAAGCTCCATGAGAGCAGTGACTATGCCTTCTACCTGTACCAGGTAATACTAAGAGCTCGCCCTTGTGTAAAATCATGGAAACATGGACTTAAAGACAAAAGATGAATGGACTTGTAGGTACATGTGGTACCAACCTCATGAAATCACACAATTCCCTTTTATAGGTAGGGAAAATGAGGACTAAAGAGTATAGTGAATAGTCTTCGCATTGCACAGCTAGTGAGTGAAAAAGAAAGTGTAAGAACCCATTTTCTTTCTTTTCTATTTCTCTGCCCTCACTCCCTGCACTCCTACCTCTACCCCCTCAAGAGCCCACCCACCCTCCCCATTATAGAGGGAGGTAGGACAGTCATTATTGTGACAGCATACCTCAAGCAGAGTAGTGGACATATAACAAGCTCTCTCTCCATAAATGTTAAATATTATTGTTTTTAAAGTTTTAGGTGTTCTTTATTAGTATCAGAGCCATTTTAATACTCTTTGAAGGGTTTTTAGCAATGATGTGCTGATAAATCTGAACGACTTGTCATCTGTATTCATTTTCTAGGGCTGCCATAACAAAGTACCACAGACTAGATGAGTGAAAAAACAGAAATTAAATTTCTCACAGTTGCTAAGACTAGAATTCTGAGATCAAGATATCAGCAGGGCTGGCTTCTTCTGAGTCCTCAGCCCTTGGTTTGCAGACGGATGTCTTCTTACTGTGTTTTAACATGATCTATATATGTCTATGTCCTAATCTCTTCTTATAAGGACACCAGTCCTGTTAGATTAGGGTCCATGCTATAAAGCCCCTATCTCCAAATATAGTCACATTCTGGGTTAAGACTTCAACCTATAAATTTTGTGGGGACACAACTCAACCCATAACACTCTATTAAAAAGAGCTATGATTTGTTGCATTTTCTGATTTCTGTGGAAGTAAATGCTACCTCTATGTCCAATTATAAGCTACCAACATGACGTAGTACAGAGAGATATAAACATTTGATAATTCTGAGCCAGTGTAAGCTGTTTTAACAGTATATTTTTTCCAGTTCTATTTGTCAGCTAAGAAAGAAGAAGAGAGAACTGGGGAAAAGAGAGAAATGGTAAACACACAAAAATCTCTAGGAAATATAAACTACATTTTAGTGAAAGAAAGCTTCTCAGTCATTTCATGAGGACAGAAGGAGTGATAACAAAGAGGCATGAGTAAGCTGTTGGAAATGATGGAAGTATGCTCATTATTTTTATCGTCCAAATGCTTTCAAGGATATATACATAGGTGAAAACCTTATCAAAATATATACCTTATACATGTGCAGTTTGTTGTTTGTAAATTATACCACCATAAGTCTCTTAAAAATATATTTATGGAAATATAAAGAAAAATAATCTGAATGTGGAGAGCTAGATAATTCAGATCCTTACATAATAAGAAAATTTAAAAAAAAGCTTATACCTTATTCTATAGAGGATATGGGCCTTTGAAAGTTTTTAAAGAAGGGAAGTGACATAGTCCTATTACTTTGCTAAAAAGACCACCAGACAGCAGTGTGCAGGCAGGGCTGGAGAAGGTTGAATCAAGGACCCACATATCAGTCTCACTTGTGCTGCTTGGTTATTTGGTCATTGCTACCATGAGTTCCCAGAATGAAAGAAATGTAAAAAGCAATTCCAGGAGACCTGAGTTATGAATATGAATGCATGCTCCACAGGCTAGCTCTTTGTTGCATGTCTAATGGGCAGATCAAGTCTCCTTCAGGGGAAGAAAGGGCACCAGGTGTAGGTGGAAACCTGGCGTGGTGAAGAGGGCAGCTCTGCTCTAGTTCCTTGCCTAAGTAAATGCCTTCTCTCACTAAATATTGGGCCTGAATACGCTCTACCATCTCTTGTTTCATAAAACATTATTGATGGATAGTCAATTGCTTAACACTAAAAAAAGAAAAAAAAATTCACATTCAATTTTGGAGAAACAGTCTTTGAAAATTTTTTAGTTTCAGATCAATCAGGTGAACAATTATTATTATTTGCAAGAAATACACATTTTGAAAATCAAAATATGAAGAACGTTTCGTTTGCTAATCTTAGATCCTTCTAGTCTTCCCTAATGAAAAGTACATTTCATCCATGCACAAGTCCATGCATGGGCTCATAGTTTTGCACCTACTTTAGTCTTTGCCAGAAATGCCTTTTTGCTCCTTAGCCCACATTTCTTCTATAAAATTTCACCTTGATTATCCTAAACAATAAGATGAACTTGTCTTTATTTTCTACCATTAATAAGTTGTACATCTATCTATTATTAAACTAGCAAATATTTATTGGGCATCTACTTCTTGCCTAACACTTTTCCAGCCACTAAAGGTAAGGCAATGAAAAAAGAGAGAAAAAATCCTGCCCTAATGGAGCTTAATACTCTCTTAAGGAGACTGAGAAAGTCAAAATGATAATAACTAGCTTATGTAGTATGTCACGTAGTGCTAAGATGGAAAATGGTATCTAAGCCAAATGTTAGACTCACATATTATGAAAGCTCTACCATTTCTACCTTTGGGAATTTGAACATTTCCCTTCTTTCTACCCTATTTTCCTCAGCAATCAACTGTAAATATTTAAATTTGTTGATAATAACAACAGTGAAAATAGATAACATTTACTGAACCCTGATTTTGTACACAGACATATACAATCTTCAGAACAACACTGTGATATGCATTGCATTTTGTTCATCCCTTTGGAGGATAAGAAAATGCAGCTCAAAAAGGGTTAAGTATCCTTCCTAAGGGTGTGTAGCCAGCAAGCAGCAGAGCTGCAATTATGTCCACTTCATACACCATCCACACAGTAAAGGGGACCTCTACAGCATCCCTCTTCTACTTCCTTTCTTGAACTGTACATCCTTGCCTCTGACCAGCTTCTTAGGGTGCATTTGTTGCCTTCCAGCTATGTAAGTTCCTTGACTGCAATGCCTTCTTCTACGCCCCATCCTACATTAATATGATCATGTCATGTATATGAGAACTTAGCAGGACACAGGGAGACGCTCAGAAGAATATGAGTGAAGAGAAATAGTCCTAAGGCTATTCTATTAACCATACTGGCTAATCCATTATACATTTTTTTTTACAGAATATAACCATATTAAAGTATTTTCATATACTTGTTTCAGGGATATATTATTCTTAGGAAAAAAATGAAGCATGAAACCCAGTGAACAAAATTAAGAAAACATCTAATATTATTTTTATAGCAAGAATTGAAATAGCTCAAGACGACAAAAACTTAAAAGTAAGCACTGTCATATAGTAGGTACATGCACACACATATTCCATGTTTGTGTACATGTGCATGTTGGCATGAGAAGCAAAGACACTTCTGATTAAGTATCAACCTCATCTTCTAACCATTTGCCTTGGGAACAGCATCCATCCTCTCTGACCTGTGATATACATATTTGTCAAATCAGTCAGTAATGCCTATTTTCTAGGCTGGAACAGATTAAATGACAGCATATATGTGGAAAGCATTATTTTGCATGCTCCCTTTCAGTAGGTACTTCATATATGCTCTTTCTCATTTATGCCAAATGAGGACAGGGTCTAAAATATTTAGCTTTAATTTGAATGAGGTAGTTTACATATTATAGTCAATTGCATATTCTACCATGTGTTGGATCACAATGAGTTAATAAATCAAAATTCCTCTCTTTACTGACAAGATATTTCCACATTTCACCATCACATTCGTGCATGTTCCAAACCAGGCAAGCTGCCACCACTGCTGGTTAAAATCAGTAAGTACTGAAAGCAGAGTAGAAAGCAGAAGATCAAGGCTGCTAGCATTAATGTGCAGTTACTATGTCCCAGGCATTTTCTGATAATTTTATATTAAACCTCCGCCAAGGTCTCATCAGACAGTTTGTCATTCACTGATGGTCGCAAAGCTGGTCACTGGTAGAGCCCGCAGTACAGCTGGCTACTGGACACACACGTCTGCCACCCACCAGCCCTGAGACATCTGTGTTCCTCCTGCATGTACTCACTGATTCATTCATGCATTCCCCAGACAGGTTCCTATGTTTGAGATTCACATATAAATATTATATGACCTCCTCTCCCAACTAGGTCACAGCCTATTTGGAATAGAATACAATTTCCTCATCTGTAAAATGGGGAAAGTATACCCTGCCAATCTTACAAGGCTGCTGTGGGAGTTAAAGTTAAGTATTTGAAGGTCTTCCCGGTTTGCGAATTACCAAGTAGCAGGGAAGCATTACTGCTGCAGCCGAAATTCTTGGGCCAGACATTGAGATCTGTGCATTTGCCATGGGAGAAAAAAAAAAAAAAAAAAGATGCACGCAGTATCTTTGCCAAAGCCCAAAGCAGCTCAGAGCTTTCAAAACAAAAGAAGGGAAGGATGGGTCCATCAATCATCTCTCCTCACCACAGGAAGATGTCACTCAGAATGCCAAGATTGCATAGATCTGTCAGCTTAGCCCATGTGTTTTTTAATTACTTTGCTAATTAGTAGGCAAACTAAAATTGGAGGTAACTCCAGTTTTCCCTTTTTTATATTTCCCACGATTCTTTCTTGCATTTTAATTGCACCCTGCAGCTGCCAGGTATCTCCTGCCAGGACTAGAGGTGCTCCAGGACTTGAGGACCAGGGCTGGGTTTGAGGACCCTGCAGGCTGGAAGCTAAAGAAAGTGGGACAGAGGCTGAGGGATGAATTACAAAAGCTGAACATGTAAAGATACAGTGAAGTAGAGAAAATGAGTACTATTTGAATGTACACTGGCTTAGAGACCATTTATTAAGCACATACTATGCAGCACAACACTATAATAGATATTACTAACACCTTTAATTCCCACAACAATGCTATGAGGAAGATTTTACTATAATGCCTAATTTTCTGAAGAGGAAGCAAGTGAGAGAAGTAGTTTATCTGACTTGCCTTAATATTTATAGTTATAAAATCATGAAATAGAGAGTCAATCTAGAGGATCTAGTTTCAAAGTTTATATCCTTAAATTCTTAATTATGTCATACAACAGTCAGGTGAGTTTGCTTGGTACTCACCTTGAAACAAGTCTCAAGGTCACATATCCTACTGCTTGGGCTGCTATAGCAAAATCCCAAAGATTGGGTAGCTTAATCAAAAGAAATTTATTTCTCTAACTTCTAGAGGCTGAGAAGTCTAAGATTAAGATTCTGGGAAGGTAGATTTCATTCTGAAGACTCTTCTCTTGCCTTATAGGTGGTTGCCATCTAGCTGTGTACTCACATGACCACTTTTTCATGTGTGTACAGGGAGATTTTGAGGGTAAGTTCTTTGGTGTCTCTTATTGTAAGGGCACTAATCCCATTCTGAGGGCCCCACTCTAATGACTTCATCTTACCCTAATTATCTGTCAAAGGCCCCATCCCCAAATACCACCACATTGGGGGCTAGTTAGGTCTTCAACATATCAATATTGAGGGGACACACACATTCAGTCAATAATATTCTGCCCCTGGCACCCCAAAATTAATGCCCTTTTCACTTGAAAAATACATTAATTCCATCCCAACAGTCCCCAAAGTCTTAACGTATTTCAACATCAACTCTCAAGTCTAAAGACCAAAGTCTAACTAAATATCATCTAAATCAGATAGGGGTAAAAATTGAGGTACGATTCATCCTGAGTGGTTAGAGGGGACATCTTTGCCTTGTACCTGATCTCAGTGGGAAAGCATCACGCTTCTCACCACTAAGTATGGTGTTAGGTGTAGGTTTTATGTAGATAGTCTTTAACAAGTATAGCAAGTCCCCCTTTTACTCCTAGTTTACTGAGAGTTTTTATCATGCACAGGTGTTGGATTTTGTCAACTTCTTTTTCTGAATCTATTGATATGATCATATGATTTTTCTTCTTTAGCCTGTTGATGTGATGGATTTCACTAATTGATTTTTGAATGCTGAACAATCCTTGCATACATAGGATAAATCGCACTTGGTTGTGTATAATTTTTTTTTACACATTGATGGATTCAATTTGCTGACATTTTATTGAGGATTTCTGCATCTATGTTCATGAAAGATATTGATCTGCAGTTTTCTTTTCTTATAACATCTTTGTCTCATTTTGGTATTAAGGTAAAGCTGGCCTTATTGAATGAGTTAGGAAGTATTCCCTCTGCTTCTATCTTCTGTAAGGGATTACAGAACATTAGTATAACTTCTTCATTAAACGTTTGTTAGAATTCACCAGTGAACCCATATGGGCCTGGTACTTCCTGTTTTGAAAGGTTATTAAATATTGCTTTGATTTCTTTAATGAATATAGACTTATTCAGATAGTCTACCTTTTCTTGTGTGAGTTTTGGCACAGTGTGTCTTTCAAGGAATTTGTCCATTTCATCCAGGTTATCACATTTCAAACATAGAGCTGTTCATAGCATTCCTTTATTGCCACTTTAATTCCCACGGGATATGTAGTGATATCCCCTCTTTCATTTCTGATACTAGCAATTTGCTCCCGCTCTCTTTTTTTCTTAGTCTAGCTATTCTTTTTTTATTTTTTTAAAATAAATTTATTTTATTTATTTATTTTTGGCCGTGTTGGGTCTTCATTGCTGCAGGTGGGCTTTCTATAGTTGTGGCGAGTGGGGGGGCTAGTCTCCGTTGTGGTGCACAGGCTTCTCATTGCGGTGGCTTCTCTTGTTGCAGAGTACAGGCTCTAGATGCGTGGGCTTCAGTAGTTGTGGCATGGGGGCTCAGTAGTTGTGGTGCACGGGCCTAGCTGCTCCGTGGCATGTGGGATCTTCCTGGACCAGGGCTCAAACCCATGTCCCCTGCATTGGCAGGCAGATTTTTAACTACTGTGCCACCAGGGAAGCCTAGTCTAGCTATTCTTGATTTTAGTGATCTTTCCAAAGAACAAGCTTATATTTGTACTGACTTTCTTTATTAATTTCCTGTTCTCCATTTCATTGATTTCTTCTCTAATTCTTATTTCTTCTTTTATTCTACTTGTTTTGAACTTAGTTTGTTCTTCTTCTTCTAGTGTCCTAAGGTGGAAACTTTGATTACTGATTTTAGATCTTTTAAAACATTTTTCTATTATAGGCATTCAGTGCTATACACTTCTCCTTAACCACTGCTTTCACTGAATCCCACAAATTTTGATAGTTTCATCTTCATTCACTTAAAAAATATTTTAAATTTCTCTTGAGATTTTTTTCTTTGATGTGTGCGTTATTTAGACTTGTGCTGTTTAATCTCCACATATCTTGGGATTTTTCAGTTATCTTTCTGTTATTGACTTCTAGTTTAATTCCATTTTGGTCTAAGTGCAGTCATTATGTATTTGTAATAAAATGTATGGTTTGTATAGCTAATATTTATTTATAATTTCGGATTGTGTATTAATATGTGAATTTAGCCTATAATTTTCATTTTATGCATTTTATGCAGTGTACATTCAAATAGTACTCATTTTATCCTCATTTGGTTTTGAATCAAATAATAATACTTCATTAATTCATATGCCAAGTGTTCTCCTATTTTCTTGAATAATTTAACTCTTACTGGTAAGTATGGCATGTTGTGAACATTTATTGATGATATTATTTGGAGTTTATGGAAGGAAAGGTCTTTGACCATTAGTTTATTTAATACATATTAGTTTATGAGTTTTCTGTTTGTTTTTGCCAAAATTTGACATTTACTATCTATGAAGTTACATATTTCCTCTTGTTCTAAAATGTATTTGTGTATAATGGTCCATAATATTAATTTTTAGTCTCATATGTATTTCCTTTTCTCAAATAATATTCCCAGACCAAAGATCTGTCTAACCTACTTTTAAAGTGAGATCTTTTAATTTGATTTAGAAGTATTTGCTATTGTTTTGGTTGCTACGTTCTCTACTTCATTCATCATGCCTTTATCTTTATTACTTTTGTCTCTTTTCCTTTGGGTTCAGCTAGATGATACTTTTCCAATATTTTGAATTTAACATGTAATTTATTGTATCCTTTTTTGTTTGCTTCCTGACAGACATATTTAAAACTATACATATCTCTATAAGTACTGCTTTAGCAGGGTCTATCTAATATAAGTGTTGGCAAGGAGGACAAAGAGAGCAAGAAGAGACTGAAGAAAGAGCCAGGCTACCCCAGACTGGCAGGTAGCAGGTTCAACAGGCAAGGGACTTACACACCACACTTGTCTCGGGTCGCAAGATAGAGTCTGAAAAGTTTATAGAGAGGTCTTAATGTGGTTCTGTCATATACACCATCCAGATGGTCTCAACCACACACGCTCTCTCAAGGCTGTGTCCTTGGAACAGCTCCCACTGTAAAAACTGTGGGGAGAACACACATTCCAAGGACAGGGGAGGGAGTGTGGCGCCTCCAACTGCTCCAGTCCAGCTCTTGGGTCAACCTGTGGTCATGTCCTCTCTATGACCACACTGTATCCACATACACATCATACATGTAACTTTTCTGGCTGCAGAATATCCCATTGTTACTACTCTCTGGTATATACATTATTTCCAGCACATTACTATTATAAATGATATTGTGAAAAATATCTGTGTTTACAATTTTTTTAGGTGCTTAAGGTTGATCTGCTTCCAAGTCACATTTTGATCACTCTGGGCTTTTAAAACTATTTATTGAGTAAAAGGTATGAGTATTTTAAAGCTCTTTTGACACCCTGAATTAATTTTTGTAAAGCTATTATAACTATTTTAGCATCATCGGCAATGTGAGATATGGAATTTTGCCACAATTATTAATTTCTCTAGCTTAGAAGAATATATTTCTAAGAAAATGGGCCATTCTGTTGACCCTTGCTTGAATCTCTTAACGCTTTAACTTTGGGTAAAACTTTAAAAACTTTTGATCCTCAGTCTTTTAATCTATTATTATAGGTAAGAAGTTAGCAATAGGTATCAAAATATTCTTTTCTGTTTTAATCTTATTGGTTTTAATGATCTATCATTACTTATGTATTCATAAAAAAAGGTGGGGTCATATTTTTCAAGTTGTAATTATTCACCTTATAAAACTGTAACCCTCAAGTAGTTTGGCCACAAGTTTCCTCTATTGAATGTTCAAGAGAGTTTATGCTTATATTGGTTATATCTATTGATAATCAGCATGTTAGAAATTCTAAATTAAGAAATAATTAAATATGTATTTATTAGTTTTAATAAAACTAATTTATTATTCATTTACTCATTCATTATTTAACTTATTCATTATTCATTTAAAACTAACTATATGGGGACTTCCCTGGTGGCACAGTGGTTAAGAATCTGCCTGGCAATGCAGGGGACATGGGTTTGATCCCTGGTCCAGGAAGATCCCACATGTCCCAGAGCAACTAAGCCCGTGCACCACAACTAACAAGCCTGTGCTCTAGAGCCTGCAAGCCACAACTACTGAGCCCGCATGCCACAACTACCAAAGCCTGTGCGCCCTAAAGCCAGTGCACCACAATTACTGAGACTGCGTGCTGCAACTACTGAAGCCCATGCGCCTAGAGCCCGTGCTCTGCAACAAGAGAAGCCACGACAATGAGAAGCCTGCGCACCACAACAAAGAGTAGCCCCCACTCGCTGCAACTAGAGAAAGCCCACGTGCAGCAACGAAGACCCAACGCAACCAAAAATTAAAAAATAAAAATAATAACTATAGGACTTCCCTGATGGCGCAGTGGTTAAGAATCCGCTTGCCAATGCAGGGGACATGAGTTCGAGCCCTGGTCCAGGAAGATCCCACATGCCACAGAGCAACTAAGCCTGTGCACTACAACTACTGAGCCTGCGCTCTAGAGCCCACGAGCCACAACTACTGAGCCTGTGCACCGCAACTACTGAAGCCTGCGCACCTACAGCCCGTGCTCCGCAACAAAGGAAGCCACTGCAATGAGAAGCCCGTGCGCCATAACAAAGAGTAGCCCCTGCAACGAAGACCCAACGCAGCCAAAAATAAATAAAATTTATTTTTAAAAAAACTATATTAATCACATTACAGGTTAACATGAATAGCATATTTTTATGGGTTTATATTTTCAAAATGTGTTTTACATGTTTATATTTTTCAAAAATAAAGTATTTAGAGAGAATAGTGGCATTAATTTTAGATATTTGAAAGAACTGTAATGCCTATATTTATAATAGATAGCTTAACTCACATATCAGCAGCTGCATTCAATCTGCTGTGAGCTTTTATTTTATTTAACTTTTTAAATATAATACAGACTATCTGGCCTTGCACAGATAAGTAGCTGGAAAAGCAAAGTGTACTTTAATAACTGTTTTAGATAGTTGTAGATAGTTTTCGTTGATACTAAACCAAACTTGATTAGTGTTAAGTTTCTTAAAAATGAATTGCAATGTAGAATCTAAAATCCAGATCAAACTCTTTGTACCGTGTTACGTAAACATCCATTGGTCTGTCTTGCACTTTGAGTGGGTATTTTACCCGTGTATGATTTTGTAACATCATGCCCTACTCGTTTAAAAATATTAGTTCACTGATTTATGTAGGTCTTCCAACTGTTGGCATATTTAATTTAAAACATAAAAAAATAATTTGTTAATATTCCCAATATTTTCCTAAGCTTTAAGTGTTGAGAAACAACCAACCTCAGAGTGGGTGATACATTTTTTCCAAAATTCTATTTTCATTCATAAACTCAAATATCATCTTTGGCAACACATGATATTGTTTTATTCGAAGAGACACATTCACTTAGTTTGTTCCTGAGGTAATACCTGCCACACACCGAAGTCTGAAAACAGTCTGTCTCCAAGTAATTTTTTCAAGTGAAAAATAGTGTCAAGGAAAAAAGCACCTAGTTCAGCTTTCAATTTAAACACACACAATATTTTTTGAGGCAACCATTGTGCTTATGATTGCATCAGAAATGCTTTATATGTACTTTCCCCATTCTGCCACCCAGAATATTATAAATATAAGTATCCAAGTCTCATAATTTGATAAAATTAGTATTTTTGTTGCTTTATCAAGGCATTTTAAAGTAAAACAGACTCTATTCTTCTTTCTTTGAGCATAAGGCAATAAAGAGACAAATGTTTACCATTATAGATGGTTCTGCTGCCCTGACTTGTACTAAGATGCCAAGTTTCAGCCACCTCTTCTTATGTATCATTAATGTAAGTGTTTCACACAATGGAAACAGGCTAGTAACTCCTAGTATTATTATGGAACTGGTGTAGGCTTCATCACCCCCCCTGGAAGTGTCTTGGGGATCTTTGTGTCCAGAGGCACAATTTGAAAATTGCCATCCTAGAACGGGATGATAATATCACTTATTCTTCTTCTGTTGAGATATGTGAACATCTTTGTGTAAGCCACTATTTATTAGGTATTTTTTAAACATGGTCAAAGTTAATCCCTAGCTCATATAGAATTTGGTGTAAAAAATAGAATGCTACTGCTATGAGAATCTAAAATGTGACATTAGCTTAGTGGAAAGGTTTTAGCAGCAGGCAGAAGAGTCTAGCCACTGCAGTCTGGAGAGCTTGTGACTGCCTTCAAGCAGTGTCAAATCATTTTGCCTAACTACTGTTTGCTTTATCTCTAGGCTCAGGCCATGCAATGGACCAAGTATGGGGTCTTAGGCAACATGGAGAAAACATTTAGAATGGTGATATGTATAGTTTCTTGTTGATCCATTTAGCAAAGTCTGACAAAAGAAAATAAACATAATTTATCTTCCAAACCCGGACTCTTCCACAGTAACAGGGAGAACTATTGATAAATATGTCTGGATGAGGTGTGTAAGTCAGGATTACACCAAGTGAAGTGAAATATATGTTCAACTTGACATGATGGAGATAAACTCATATTATACCATGCCACTCTGCAGAATGAAAAGGAGGAAACATCACAGTGCTAAGGGATGTGCTATCTGTGTGTGGCTTGTGTTGTAAGCTCATTGAGAAACATAGTATTTGTAGCACTGCAAGGTTGGAAAAAATTGTTTTTGTATAGAAATTTTAAACAATCATAAGGGGTCACTGTAAAATGGCAACCAGAGCAGAACTTAAGAATGTGGCACATGGGCTTCCGTGACAGCGCAGTGGTTGAGAGTTCGCCTGCCGATGCAGGGGACGCGGGTTCGTGCCCCGGTCCGGGAGGATCCCACGTGCCGCGGAGCGGCTGGGCCCGTGAGCCATGGCCGCTGAGCCTGTGCGTCCGGAGCCTGTGCTCCGCAACGGGAGAGACCGCAGTGGTGAGGGGCCCGCACACCGCAAAAAAAAAAAAAAAAAAAAAAAGAATGTGGCACAGAATCCTTTTCAAAATCCCCACCAATTCTTCAAGTATTCCTCCTAGACTTTGGGAAGACCAGCACTGAGTCAGTGGATTTTCCGTCTAAGAGCACTGAGTCAGTGGATTTCCCGTCTAAGCTTATTGTTTCAAATGACCTTAAGCTACTAAAGTAAGAAAAGGAGGAACGGACCAGAGAGGGTCATGGTTAAGAGGCAAACACTATCGTGTTTGAAATCCATGATGTAATACCTTTGGCTGTGATTATTTGCACATAAAATTAACTATACACAAACATTCTGGCTATCCACTAAGTATGTGAGGAATTGGTATTCTCAAATAGATGTCAAACTCAGGTCTATACAGCAGAAGCCTATACTAAAATGGTTCTTCTCCATAAGGTAATTAGCTGGCAAAGAGTCAGATGCCAACTTGATGGAGAAGTTCCCATGACATTCAGAGATCCGAGTTTGAATTTGATGTGGTAAGTTTGATGCAAGTCTGGGTCGTACTTTGGGTTGAGCAGAGGGTGCCACCATCTTTAGCCCATTGCTGTTTTATTTTTCTGTCACATGCATCCAAATCAGCCCCCAACTTATGCAGCCTCCAAGTTGAGTTAACTCTAAAATCTGGCAAACTTAACTCCGACCTGAGGCTGGGACCTGGGACCCTTAGCTGCAGTGCTGCAATGCTCGCACCTGGAGAAACGTCTCCTCCAGCAAAAAAAATACAAAGAAACTGTAAGAGACTAAAAATAACTGTGTGCACACACAGTTGGGGCAAATTCTGGACAAAAAGATACAGAAAGACCAAAAAAACCCCCAACTGCTGCTTCTGAAGAGCTGGGAGCAAAAACAGGTCGGGAGCAAAAGCAGGGTACCACTCATGCGCCCTGCACTCAACACCACCTAGGGGTGGGCAAAACAACTAAGCCACCCCTCCAGCCCAACCCGTGGACACACCCCTTCCCTCACCCCATATAAGGAACCAGCTTGCTCCTCCTTGGAAGGGAGCGAGCAAGGGAACCTCTTACTCGTTCTCAATCCCCCCTGCTGCAGCAGGGGCCTCAATAAAGCCTTGCCTGAATTTGTTGTCTGGCCTCTAGTCAATTTCTATTGATTGGGGAAGGCCAAGAACCCTGGTCGGTATCAGATTCATCTATATCTCTTTATACTCTGTCTGTTTTGTCCTAACTTAAGTTGGCTTATATGCTGAAATATACAGTCTGGGTACCAGAGCTCCCCAAACAATCAAACGGTTGTTCCTTTATTTTTGTAAAAAAAATGCTTAACCTGCCCCTGAAAATAACTGTCTCTTTTTTGATTAAATAAACCCTGTAATTTATGAGTACCTACGTCAAATTTTGTGAAAACTCTGACATTACCTTGGCAGGATCCCTAATTTAACACTATGTGGTTGAATAACTGAATGAAAGTTTGCACACTCAATGAACTGACTGTATTTAGGTTTTCTTCAGATCTTAGCCTTTTAGAATTCTCTCTTCTCCTCTTTCCCTGTCGCTCCTCCTTTTCTCTCTTCTCATCCTCCCCTCCCTCACCTCCCCCTCTTCTCCTCCTCTGTCTTCTACCTCTTTTCACTTCCCTTAGGATCCAGCTATGAGGATGTTAGGAAGAAAGGCAGGAAAGAATTATCACCAATATAATATCTATTATTTAAAATATATCATAGATTTAATATTATGACTTTCTGAGTAATATCGTATGTAATTTTGCCCACTTAGACATGGCAAAAATATCCCACAGAGGTTCTATAACTTAGTCTAAGTCATACAAGTGGTGGCCGTATAACTTGTGTAGTAATTATCTAGTGCTTTATTCATTCATTTATACATTCAACAAATATTTTCTCAATTACCCTTGGTGTTCAAGCCCTGTTCTAGGATCTGAAAATACACTTGTCAACAAGACAAGTGATATCACTGTCCTGATTAGGCACATATTTTTGAGATCAGTCAGACTGAAAAAAAACTAAACTAATACATAAAAGAGATTATTTAAATTGTGGAATGCTGCAAAGAAAATTAAGTAGAATAATTTGGTAGTGTGAAGTAGAGGATGCTGATAGAGAATTACAGTTTCAGACAGGATGTATATAAAGAAGGCTTCTAAGAAAAAGTAATATTTAATCAGAGCTCTGAAAGCTAGAAGAGCCCAGCTATGAGAAGACCTGGGGAAGAGCATTCTAGGCAGAGGGAACAGCAAATGCAAAGTCCCTGTGTAGTGAACAGAGGGGACTGTTTAGGTTGATGTCACAGGTGAGGGCAGGAAGCCAATCATATGGAGCAGATACCATTGTTAGGAGTTAAGGTTTCATTTTCTTTGTAAAAGGAAAAAAAAATGGGGAGTTTTTTAAAACAAGAAGTGAGAGACATGGTGTGGTTAATACTTAACAGTCACCCCATTTGATATGTGAAGGATGTTGTAAGGAGAACACTATAAGCAGGAAAGTTAAAAAAAAAAAAACTTGAAGTGCTGCGGGTGAAAGAAATCAGAGATCTGGAGACTTACTTGATAAACATAGATCAATTAAAATTATATGAAGCTCCAGGGCTAAGACAAAAACACTTTTGAAGGATATACCACAAAGTAATAAATTACGAGGCTGTCTAGGAAGAAAGGAAACATTGAGAGCAGGAGTCACTGTACCATAAACTCTTTAAGCACTTGGAAATTTGAACCATGTGAACATATTATTTATACAAAAAAATAAAAATAAGAATACGTATATGTCTTTTGAATAGAAAAAGGTAATTAAAATCAACTTCATGTATATCAACCTATTCTCTAAAGAAGTTACTTTGTGGGATGCCAAACAAAAATTCCATTTCATCGGAAGTCAAGTAAAGAATGTGTTTCTGATAAATAAAATCATGGATTGAAGTACTGAGAAGTGTTTGCTCATTTCAGATATGTTATAGAAATGGAACCATACAGTATATAATATTTTGAGATTGGCTTTTTCACTCAACGTGATTCTTGGGAGATTTCTCCAGGTGTTGTGTGTATCAATAGTCCATTCTTTTTTTTATTGCTAAATAGTATTCCACGATATTGATGTACCCCAGTTTGTTTAATCATTTGCTCACTAAAGGACATCTGAGTCCTTTCCAGCTTGGAGCTTTTATGAACAAGGCTCGTATGAACATTTGTGTTCAGACTTTTGTGTGTGTGTGTGAACATGAGAATTTATTTATCTGGGATAAATGTCCAAAAGTACAACTCCTGGACTGTATGGCAGCTGCATGTTTAGTCTTTTAAGAAACTGCCCAATTGTGTTCCAGAGTGTCTGCAACGTTTTGCATTCCCACCAGCAATGCACAAGCAATTCAGTTTTCCCACATCTTTGCCAGCACTTAGTGTTGTAACCATATATTTATTTTAGTCTTTCTGATAGAAGGAAGGGTCGTGATAAACAATTGTGGTTTTATTTTGCATTGTTAATGATTAGTGGTATTGAAAGGGTCTTTATGTCCTTATCTGAAGTCTCTATATCCTTTTTGGAGAAATGGATGCTCATGTCCTGTGCTCATGTTTTAACTGGATTTTTTTCCTGTTGAGTTTTGAGAGTTCTTTGTAGGACTAGACACTACAAGACTGGACACTGCAACTATATTCTCCCAGTCTGCAGGTTGTCTTTTCATCTTCTAAACAGGATTTTCCACAATGCACACATTTTTTTTTTATTTTGATAAAGTTAAATTTGTCAGTTTTTCCTTTTATGAATTGTAATTCTGGTATGGAGGCTAAGAGCATTTGTACTATTCTCCATACTGAAAATTTTCACCTCTGTGCTTTTCTAAAAACTTTACTTTCATGTTTCGAATTTAACTCTGTGATACATTTTGAATTCATTGTTGTACGGGGTTTAATGTTAAGGTTGATGCTCAGTCTTGCCAGGCAAATGCAGAAGTCTAGGCTCTCCATTGGGAATTTGCAGGTGTGAGTACAGCAGGACACCGGTATTTCAGTGGTACCTGGCTGAAGTTGAGAGGTATTAGAAGGTTGCTCCTTCCTGGTCCTTCAGCTAGAAAAAACATGTGTGTGCGTGTGTGTGTGTGTGTGTGCGTGCGTGCGTGCGTGTGTGTGTGTGTGTGTGTGTGTTTCTGGTTTGCCAGCCTCTTCAGCTCCAAGCCTGCGATATGTGAGGTCAAAAGCAAACTCTCCACTGTGTCATTCCTCAGGTCCTGCTATCCCTTAGCTGATATGCCTTCTCCTCTCCACCTTTCAGAGTTTTTAATGTTTGATTTATATATAATCTCCAAAGTTTTTAGTTGTATTTAGCAGGAGGAAAAGAGAACACTGCATCTCCTCCATCTTCCCAGAAGAAGTATTATACACATATATTTATCATGTATTTCTGAAATAGTCTTTGAAAACTTCAAGGGAATACAACCTTTATTGTATTTAAAGGACATAATAAAACATACACCATTTAAAACTTGGAAAAATATTGTGGCCATGATTTGTTGTGCATATTGGAGAGTAAGACAATGCTTCTCTAATTTTCCATCACCTGATTGCACATCCTTAGGATAAGATGGGCAATGGCAACACATAGCAGAAGAGTCCCATTAAAGGATACACAGGTTGTTTTAACTTCTCTGATGGAACATTTCCCTTTCTTTACGCAGTCTACCTTCCCACAGCCCCACAACCTCTGAATATATTCTTTTGATGTGATTCTCCAGCGTTTCACTCAGTGTCAATGAAGGTAGATAACATCTTTTCATGTTTAGTTAAAAGAATGTTTTTCATCTTTCTTTTGTGTGTAACCCTGTTCTATGTGGTTCTAGATGGTTCAAAAGGAGATAATCATGCCTGCTCCAGAGAGAGAGATATACACAAATCTTAAGTGTAAAGGTAAATGCATTTTCCAAAACAAGACACCTAGGTAACCATCAAGAAATGGGATATAACTAGCAACTCGCAAATATCTCTAATGCCCCTCCCAGTCACAATCCCACCACTTTGCCCCAATAACTGTCATCTTGACTTTTAACATCATGGATTAGTGTTGCCTGATAATATATATATATATATATATATATATACACACATATATACATATGAAATAATCGTAAAGCTTGTACTATAGTTCTTTTATTACCAACAACATATTATTGGTCAGAGTCACTAATTTTGTCTAATGTAGCAGTATTTCATTTATTTACACTACTGTATTTTAACTCTTGTTATAACTGTCCCATTGTATAAACATTTAATATCCATTCCTTTGCTGACAGGCATTGTATTGGGTCCAATTTTTATCTCTTCAGCTTTCATATTTATATCTAAAATCCATTTGGAATGACTTTAAAATGAGATAGAAGCCAAATTATTTTTGCATATAAATATCAATTGATACAGTATCCTTATTTGAAAGAATATGTCTCCATTTGTGTACATTTTGCTTTTTAAATATCTAATGCTGCATAAAAGTAGATCTGTTTCTGAACTCATTTTTCCCATTAATCTATGTGTCTATCCTAATAACATTAACCAATGGTCTTAATGCAGTTGTGTAAGGCTGATATCTGGTGGTGAATGACAAATGACTTTATCATTCTTGAAAACTGTCTTCACTTTCTTGGCCCTTTGGTCTCCTAGCTCAGAGTTCAAATGAAACTGCATTGACTTGATAGATCAGATTAGGGAGAACTGAATCCTTAAAAATACCAAAGCCTTCTAATCATGGTTGTAACATATCCCTCCACTTTTTGTAGGTTTCTTTCATTAAATACAAAAATATTCCTCTTCATTTTCATCCTTTCTTCTGCACATCTTAGTCCTGATGTATTCTACTGACATATCTTTCAGTGTAATAATCTTCTCCTCATTAATGTTAATCTGTGTTAATACCATGCATTGAGTTCGTAATTTCAATTATTTTATCACCTAGAATTTTACTATAACTCTATTTTTATTCTTATTTTCTGTTGACAGTGTCCATCAAATCATCTATTCTCACAAACATAATATTGCACTTCACTTTCTGTCCTGTAATTTTAATATATGGATCTCTTGAGTGTTTTTTCTGTCTACTTTTTTCATCTCAATTTTAGATTGTTTTATTTTTGTCTCTGATATGCATGCTAATTTTTAATTGAATGCCATGAGATACTTTAGAAATTATTTAAGGTTCTGGATGGTGTTATATTCCTGCCTTAAAACTTATTTTCCCTTCTCCCAAATAGTTAGGATAGGAACAGATCACCTTAAACCAGTCTGAGATTAATATGACTTGAAACTGGGATTCAGTCTTTATTAGAGCTTGTTCATCTCCATTTCACCCTTTCCTCCCATACATAGCCCTTTGGGAGGCTACATGTTTATTAGGGACCCTCTTCCTGGTGGATCTTGTCATCCAACTTGTGTCTTCCCAGATCTGTTAGAATACTGAGTCATTTTAGCTTTGCAGCCTTTCCCCTAATTCTGCTCTGCTTTTCAACCTCTCAGCCATTGTTAATGAATTAGTAAATTTCTTGTGTGGAAAACTGGCATACATATTAGATTCTCTTTCTATTCTTCCCTTACTTACAGAACTTTTTTTCCTTCAAGTCCTCTAAGCTTGGTAGCTCTGTGGTGGCTTCAAACACATATGCTTCTTAAAAATTTTATCCAGTTTTTCAAATTGTTCTCCTTGGGAATATTAATCTGATACTATCTAGTTTTCCACAGCTAGAAGCAGAGGTCTTTTTCGCTTTTATTTTAACTCCTGTTATAACTGTCTCGCATTTACCTTCTGTCTTGGTGGAATTTTAAAACCCTGTGGTTGCAAACAGGAAATCTCTTCCTGTCTGTCACAAATTCTGGCATACAGGTGTCCAATAATCATAAAGGTTGCTATTTTTCATATGATTTAAAGCAAGTTCTGTAGTATGTCTATTCCTCTAGAAATAGATAAAGTATCCTTCTATTAATATTTGGAATTGATGTGAGTCACAGCTGAAGTTTTTTAGAATTAGTAGTCATGCTTTATGGTTTGGTGCTATTTTATCAACCTTCTTGAAGAATTTTCATTAAAAATAGTCCCCCTTCCAATATAATTGAAAATATTTTTCATTGTACTACAGTCTCCTACTTATTAAGAGGTAATAATTGTTATATAGTGTCTTGGTAATAATTGTTTTCTATTGAGCAACTGTTTTTCTTAAAATGGAACTGCAGAATTTCGTATTCCCTCTTTGAAGGGACCACCAGTAAAATCAGAATGAAATTAGTTGCCAAACAATAGCAAGTTTATAGGAAACTCTGACTGTATTTGTGGACCAGACTACCTCTGGTTTTGTTTTTTCTACTATTATTTTTGTCCTACTTTCTTCAATTATGTTTAAGATTTCTGTTGAAAAATATAGAAATCATTTTATTTGCTTGTTAATTTTGTTTCTTTGGTTCCTTTTTGGTTTTTAGTTAGCTACTTTAAAACCTTTAAAAATGTTGATAGAGTAGTGTAAAAGTGATAAACTAAATAAAAGGGAAATGTTTTTATTTCCCAAACCTCAATTGTAAATGCTCAAAAAATTAGATATTGCCTTTTATATATTAAAACTAGGCAAGAAGAAAGCACTTTAAACAAAATACGTGCTGAATACGGAATTCTCTTTTACTTTTACATGTTTTTCTGTAGAGTCACTCAGATTTTCACATATTAGGTGTTTGATGAATGATAAATGAATTAATCAATATTTATTGAGTAATACATAAATTAATTGAGAGGGAAGTAAAATTAGACACACTAAACTCACTACTACTTTGGGACACAGAGACAAGAATGTATTTAATATACAGTAAATTAACATAATTTTCCTCGAACTGACATGAAATACTTAGCTTTTCGGTACTGATACATGTAGGAATCTGAAGGGCCAAAAGTGTTTGCTCTATTTTAAAACAGGCAGATTCTATTGGACCATTTCCTCCAGAACGCAACTTTGTTCAAGATGACTCTAAAAGCCCTCTTGTTCTCAGGTCATGCATTAGAGTGGAACAAGCATATTTGTACTCACACAGATCTGGATCTTAGTGATATTGACTTTGAAAACAAATCTGAGCTTCAGTTTCTTCAAGTGACTCCTAATTTTAACTTAGAAGCTAGATGTTCTCTTCTGCAACTGAGGAGGATATCATGATTGTTTATTCTTGAGCATGCTAATCTCATCAAGAGTTGAAAACAGCTAAAATCAGACCAAATGCAAATGAACACTGAGAGATGAAACTAGAAGCAAGCAGATAGCTGCAGATAGAGTAAGTATTAGTATGCATATTGATTTAATAATGCAGCATAAATTGGCTCGAACAACAGAGTGCATGAATGTGGACTCCAGTTTCTAGAAACAGAGGAGAGGAAGTAGGAGTTTCTGAAGGTAGGAGAAGTCTTAGCGCACATCCCTTCATTAACTGGCTGGCTGATGCAGAGAACCATGTAACCAGTCACTCCTGTCTTTTAATTAATTAATTAATTTTTACTCTTTTTAGATAGAATGCATAAATTTTATACTATTTGTTGATTTCAACAACTGTCTACACCCATGCATCATTGCCCAAAATACAACATATAATGAAAGTCCCTTCCTAACCCTTTCCAGTCATCAACCCTACCTCCTCAGTTAAATATTTCCTTATATCTAGCACCAGGTTGGTTTTGCACGGGCTTGAATGTCACATAAATGGAATCATACATTAATTTCTTTTTGTACCTGGCTTCTTAAATTCAGCATAAGGCTTTATGATTCATGCATGTTATACATATTTCAGTAGCTAATTCCTTTTTATTAGTGAGTAGTATTAATATGACACACACTTTACTTGTTTCTGTGTTGGGGGACATTTACCATTTTACTGGTTATTGGCTATTTTAAATGACACTGCTATGAATATTCTTACACAAGTCTTTTGTGGACATACATTTTCATCTATCTGGAGTAAATATTTTAAACTCTACCTCTGTCCATACAGAAAAATGAATTCAAAATGCATCATAACAAACTTCAAAGTTAGAACCAAAAAGTTTCTAGATAAAAACAGTAGAGAATATCTTTTACTAGCTTGGGGTTAGCAATACCATGTTAGGACATTAAAAGAAAAAAAAACTCTAGACATTAAAATATATAAATCTGCCATCATTAAAATAAAACTTTCAGTATGGTGCATAATCATCTATAAAAATATTGAATCACTGTGCTGGAGAGCTGAAACGAATATAATATTATAAGCCAACTATACTTCAATTTAAAAAAATAAATAAAACTTCTGATTTTCAAAAATTACTGCTAAGAAAATTAATAGGATGACACAAACTGAAGAACTGTATGTGTGTGTATGTATATGTGTGTGTGAAGTACTCCTAGAATTTGGCCATAAAAAAGTAATGAAAATGGGCAGAAGTTTGAATAAACACTACACAGAGAAGATAAATGAATGGCCAATGAGTACATGAAAAGGTGCTGAACATCACTGAGTCATCAGGGAAATGCCAATTGATACTACAATAAAATGCCTTTTGCCGTACACTGGAAGAGCTAAAATTTAAAAAGATATCAATACTAAACATCCTCACACTGGTGAGGATGTGGAACTGACAGAAATACGTACAAACACCTTTTGGGAGAATGCTTGGCTGACTCCTAAAAAGTTAACAATACATCTATGACCCAGTCATTCTCAAACACTTTTAAAAAATAATAACTAACATTAATTGAATATTTGCTAACTGTGAGACAACGATCAAATTATATTTTATGTGTATTACTCCATTTTATCTTCCCAATAATATTTTCAGAAAAGACTAATTGTATTCCCATTCTGTAGCTGTTTAATGACTTGGGTGATTCAAATGCTTGGCTAAGATCATTGTGACTAAGACATTAAAATATTTATAGTTTTCCTGGGAAGATAAAAACACACAGGATTTAGTCAAATTCTGCGGTTTGGGACCCCAGTTATGAATCTTTTACTAAACAAGCTGTTTGACCTCTCAAAATTTCACTGTCACACCTGCGAAGTGGGCAGAGCCATGACTTTATGGTTGGTTAGCAAGAGTAAACGGGACAGCACACTTGAAGGGATAAGCAGCAAACTACGTAGAATTAAAATGTGTATTTCTTTCCTTTTCCCCTTCTCCTTAAACATATTCTAGTGCTTGGATATTTTCATTCTGAGATATCAGACTCAAGTACCTGCAGTTTTGAGAAAATGTGAGTTTTCAATATACTGCTGCAAAACTAGTACCCAGTTTTCTTCAGAAGTGCTAGCTTGAGAAAATGCAGGGTCTTATTCATATGCCGGGGCTCTACGGTTCACTGAACCTTTGAATTTATGTTCTAGGTTCTGTGCTCTCTGATGTGCCACCAGATTATAGAAGGCAGTGCAGCCTGCAAGAAAGGCCTTATCTGCCTTGTTACAATGATAAAGGGAATTTCAGCCACAAATCCTTCTGTGGTGAGAAAGAAAAACCTCCTGGCTAAACGAAATCTTTACTGAGGTGCAACCATCAAGGACCTCCTACACGTTATTGATATTGCCTGTTCTTCTAGTAATAAGTCTATGAAATGATGAGCTCATTTTCTTGTCCAATGTTGAGCAGAACTCACTCCCTGACAGTTAGACCTCCATGATCCCCTCTTACAGCTCTAATGCAGGGGCCTACTGACCACCAAAGGCACTGTCATAATCTGTTAGTTTCAGAAGGGACTGGGGTATCCATCTGAGCTGACAGCATGGGCTGAAACAGAGGAAGAAGGAGGTAAATACCATGCATTTACCCCTTACTCTATTCTTATCACTATACTAAGCACTTGCAGTCCTTTCTAATTTAAACACCATTATATACCTATGGATTGGCATTATTGTGTCTATTTGTAATAGGGAAGATCAAATCTGACTTCATATTGGATCTCTTTCTTTTACTTTAACCTTTGTATTCTATTGCTTTTGTTACAAGTTAAGAATATTGCCTATAGCCTGAAATATACAGGACAGCTCACTCTCAAGGCTCTGACCTTTAAAGGTATGACACTTTTCCATTCGCAAAGAGATAAAAAGTTGCAGAATGGAGAATAACACTTGTTTTGTTGGCGGATTACAGGAACATTGTGACCTGACCTATGTGGACAGCTGTGAGAACAAAGGATTCCAACACCAGGAAGTCTGCAACAATCAACCACACCCCCTCCCCTTTTAGTATAAAAGAAGCCAGAATTCTAACTCTGGTAAGATGATTCTTTGGGACACTAGCCCACCATCTTCTCAGTCTGCTGGCTTTTCGAATAAAGTTGCTATTCCTTGCCCCAACAACTCGTCTCTTAATTTACTGGCCTGTTGAGCGGCAAGAAGTACAAGCTTGGACTCAGTAACATATTTTAAAGATAAGGATATTGCCCAGGTTCATGCAGCTAGTAACTGATAAACCAGGATTTTAACCTTATGTCTTACTGCAAAGCATTTATAAGTTGCCCACCAAACAAATTAGTCTGGTGACAATGATTTGGTGGTGTTGGTGGTGAAAGGCTGATGGCGATGTTATGACGACAGTGATTACTGTGGTGGTGAGATGAAGTGCATGAGCAGTACTTCCCGAGTAGAATTACAATTTAGGACAGAATAGTTATCATATATTCAGTGAATAAACAGTTCTAGGCACCTGCAAACTATGGATACTAAGTTAACTAACCCACTTTTCCTATCTTCAGCTAGTTTATGGTCCTCTTATGGAGAGAACAAATATACTTAGGCAACTAAATACTTTTAAAAGTGTTAGTGTTGGGCTTCCCTGGTGGCGCAGTGGTTAAGAATCCGTCTGTCAATGCAGGGGACACGGGTTCAAGTCCTGGTACAGGAAGATCCCACATGCCGCAGAGCAATTAAGCCCGTGCACCACAACTACTGAGCCTGTGCTCTAGAGCCCATGAACCACAACTACTGAGCCCGCATGCCACAACTACTGAAGCCCACATGCCTAGAGCCTGTGCTCTGCAACAGGAGAAGCCACCGCAATAAGAAGTCCGCGCACCACAATCAAGAGTCCCTGCTCGCCGCAACTAGAGAAAACCCACGGCAGCAACGAAGACCCAACACGGCCAAAAAAAAGTATTAGTGTTCAGTGCTATATAAGTATTTCAATTCAATGAATAAATATTTTGTCTGACTTTCCTGGCCTGTGCATGATGCTGGGTGCTTAGAAAGCAGAAAAGAGGTGCTTGTGACACAGTGGGAAAAAAAGAGTGGAGGGAAGGGCAATGTGCTGGAAAAGGGAGAGCAACCAACCATGTGAGCAGCACAGCCCCAGGGAGAGTTCATACGGGAGGCCGCAGAGGGAAAGGACTTTATTTGCCAGAAAAAAACAGCATGAAAACATGTAAAAGCACCCCAGATCAAAGAAATGACAAGTAAAAAGATAAGGAAACACGAAATAGCGTGACATGTTTCAGTAATGTCTAAAAAACTCAGTGTGCTGGCCCCAGGCATAAGGGAAAAGGAGAGAAAGTTAAGTCTTGAAAGCTAACCACGGTCCCTGCCACAAGGGCCTCTTCTGCCATGTTCCTGAGGTTGAACTTAAGGGACCATTGTCAGGTCATTGCAGGATTTTAAGAACAAGGTAGATATGGGAAGATTCATTATGTCACTCGCCAAGAACATGCCTGGTATTATGCTTCTTCCACATACTGCCATGGGAGAACTCCTAGCTAGGGGAGAGACCCAGACTACTGATGCCAGTATACCCCATGTCTAACAGGCCTGGCAGAAAATATGCACAGTCACTCATTTAGTCATTCAAAAAACAAATTATATACATATATGTATGTGTATATATATATATATATATATATACACATACATATATGTATATAATTATGTGTTTACTATGTAGTAAATTAGTATGTGTTTAACTTTTTGGAGTTATGTTCCAAACCAGGGAGACAAATGCAAGCACAAAATAGTTTACCTCTTTTAAATGCCCAGACATTATCCTCATGGATAGGCCTTGTTTTATATTGTCTCTTCATTTGGAATTTAAAAAAATATAACCCAGTGTGTGAAACATTTGAGAAGGTAGACTTTGATGTGAAACATGCCTCATTTGAATCCTAGACCCAAAATGACTCAACTAAATCACGACCTAGAGCTTTAACTCAACCTCTCTAAACCTAAGTTTCCTCATTTTCAAAACACAGGTTAAAATAGTACATAATTGTGAGGATGTAGAAAATAATGTACTTAAAGCATTGAGCCCATACAGGATAAATCCAAGGAGAAACATGTCAAGACACATATTAATCAAACTATCAAAAATTAAATGCAAAGAAAAAATATTAAAAGCAGCAACAGAAAAACAACAAATAACATACAAAGGAATCCCCATAAGGTTAACAGCTGATCTTTCAGCAGAAAATCTGCAAGGCAGAAGGGAGTAGCAGGACATATTTAAAGTGATGAAAGGGAAAAACCTGCAACCATGATTACTCTACCCAGCAAGGATCTCATTCAGATTCGACAGAGAAAGAAAAACCTTTACAGACAAGCAAAAACTAAGAGAATTCAGCACCACCAAACCAGCTTCACAACAAATGCTAAAGGAAGTTTTCTAGGCAGGAAACACAAGAGAAGGAAAAGACCTACAATAACAAACCCAAAACAATTAAGAAAAAGGTAATAGGAACATACCTTTTGATAATTACCTTAAATGTAAATGGATTAAATGCTCCAACCAAAAAGACATACACTGGGTGAATGGATTAGAAAACAAGACCCATATATATGCTGTCTATAAGAGACCGACTTCAGGGACACACACAGACTGAAAGTGAGGGGATGGAAAAAGATATTCCATGCAAATGGAAATCAAAAGAAAGCTGGGGGCTTCCCTGGTGGTGCAGTGGTTGAGAGTCCGCCTGCCGATGCAGGGGACATGGGTTCGTGCCCCGGTCCGGGAAGATCCCACATGCCGCGGAGTGGCTGGGCCCGTGAGCCATGGCCACTGAGCCTGCGCGTCTGGAGTCTGTGCTCCGCAACTGGTGAGGCCAAAATGGTGAGAGGCCCGCATACAGCAAAAAAAAAACAAAGCTGGAGTAGCAATTCTCATATCAGACAAAATAGACTTTAAAATAAAGACTACAACAAGAGACAAACAAGGACACTACATAATGATCAAGGGACAAGAAGAAGATATAACAATTGTAAATATTTATGCACCCAACATAAGAGCACCTCAATACATAAGGCAAATGCTAACAGCCATAAAAGGGGAAATTTACAGTAACACAATCATAGTAGGGGACTTTAACACCCCACTTTCACCAACGGACAGATCATCCAAAATGAAAATAAATAAGGAAACACAAGCTTTAAATGATACATTAAACAAGATGGACTTAATTGATATTTATAGGACATTCAATCCAAAAGCAACAGAAAACACTTTCTTCTTAAGTGCTCATGGAACATTCTCCAGGATAGATCATATCTTGGGTCAGAAATCAAGCCTCAGTAAATTTAAGAAAATTGAAATCATATCAAGTATCTTTTCCGACCACAACGCTATGAGACTAATTTGCAATTACAGGAAAAAAATCGGTAAAAAATACAAACACATGGAGGCTAAACAATAAACTACTTAATAACCAAGAGATCACTGAAGAAATCAAAGAGGAAATCAAAAAAATACCTAGAAACAAATGACAATGAAAAAACGATGACCCAAAACCTATGGGATGGAGCAAAAGCAGTTCTAAGAGGGAAGTTTACAGCAATAAAATCCTACCTCAAGAAACAAGAAACATCTCAAATAAACAACCTAACCTTAAACCTAAAGCAACTAGAGAAAGGAGAACAAAAAAACCCCAAAGTTAGCATAGGAAAGAAATCATAAAGATCAGATCAGAAATAAATGAAAAATGAAGGAAATAATAGTAAAGATCAAAAAAATGAAAAGCTGGTTCTTTGAGAAGATAAACAAAATTGATAAACCATTAGTCAGACTCATCAAGAAAAAGAGGGAGAAGACTCAAATCAATAGAATTAGAAATGAAAAAGGAGGAGTAACAACTGACACTGTAGAAATACAAAGGATCATGAGAGATTACTACAAGCAACTATATGCCAATAAAATGGACAACTTGAAAGAAATGGACAAATTCTTAGAAAAGCACAAGTTCTAAGACTGAACCAGGAAGAAACAGAAAATATAAACAGACTAATCACAAGCACTGAAATTGAGACTGTGATTAAAAATCTTCCAACAAACGAAAGCCCAGGACCAGATGGCTTCACAGGCGAATTCTATCAAACATTTAGAGAAGAGCTAACACCTACCCTTCTCAAACTCTTCCAAAAGATAGCAGAGGGAGGAACACTCCCCAACTCATTCTACAAGGCCACCATCACCCTGATTCCAAAACCAGACAAAGATGTCACAAAGAAAGAAAACTAGAGGCTAACATCACTGATTAACATAGATGCAAAAATCCTCAACAAACTACTAGCAAACAGAATCCACAGCACATTAAAAGGATCATACACCATGATCAAGTGGGATTTATCCCAGGAATGCAAAGATTCTTCAATATGTGCAAATCAATCAATGTGATACACCATATTAACAAAATAACGAATAAAAACCATAAGATCATCTTAATAGATGCAGAAAAAGCTTTTGGCAAAATTCAACACCCATTTGTGATAACCACCCCCCCCCCCCCCCCCCCAGAAAGCAGGCATAGAGGGAACTTACCTCAACATAATAAAGGCCATATATGACAAACCCACAGCCAACAAAGCTCTCAATGGTGAAAAACTGAAAACATTTCCAGTAAGATCAGAAACAAGACAAGGTTGCCTACTCTCACCACTATTATTCAACACAGTTTTGGAAGTTTTAGCCACAGCAATCAAAGAAAAAGAAATAAAAGGAATCCAAATTGGAAAAGAAGCAGTAAAGCTGTCACTGTTTGCAGATGGCATGATACTATACATAGAGAATCCTAAAGATGCTACCAGAAAGCTACTAGAGCTAATCAATGAATTTGGTAAAGTTGCAGGATACAAAATTAATGTGCAGAAATCTCTTGCATTCCTATACACTAATGATGAAAAATCTGAAAGAGAAATTAAGGAAACACTCCCATTTACCACTGCAACAAAAAGAATACAATACCTAGGAATAAATCTACTTAAGGAGACAAAAGACCTGTATGTAGAAAACTATGACACTGATGAAAGAAACTAAAGATGATACAAACAGATGGAGAGATATACCATGTTCTTGGATTGAAAAAATCAACACTGGGAAAATGACTCTACTACCCAAAGCAATCTACAGATTCATTGCAATCCCTATCAAACTACCAATGGCATTTTTCACAGAACTAGAGCAAAAAATTTCACAATTTGTATGGAGACATAAAAGAACCCAAAGAGCCAAAGCAACCTTGAGAAAGAAAAATGGAGCTGGAGGAATCAGGCTCCTGGACTTCAGACTACACTACAAAGCTACAGTAATCAAGGCAGTATGGTACTGGCACAAAACCAGAAATATAGATCAATGGAACAGGATAGAAAGCCCAGAGATAAACCCACACACATATGGTCACCTTATTTTTGATAAAGGAGGCAAGAATATACAATGGAGAAAAGACAGCCTCTTCAATAAGTGGTGCTGGGAAAACTAAACAAGTACATGTAAAAGAATGAAATTAGAACACTCCCTAACACCATATACAAAAATAAACTCAAAATGGATTATAGACCTAAATGTAAGGCCAGACACTATAAAATTCTTAGAGGAAAACATAGGCAGAACACTCTATGACATAAATCACAGCAAGGTCCTTTTTAATCCACCCCTAGAGACATGGAAATAAAAACAAAAATAAACAAATGGACATAATGAAACTTAAAAGCTTTTGCACAGCAAAGGAAACCATAAACAAGACGAAAAGAGAACCCTCAGAATGGAAGAAAGTATTTGCAAGTGAAGCAACTGACAAAGGATTAATCTCCAAAATATACAAGCAGCTCATGCAGCTCAATATCAAAAAAACAAACAACCCAATCCAAAAATGGGCAGACGACCTAAACAGACATTTCTCCAATGAAGAAATACAGATTGCCAATAAAAACATGAAAGCATGCTTAACATAACTAATCTTTACAGAAATGCAAATCAAAACTACAATGAGGTATCGCCTCACACCAGTCAGAATGGCCATCATCAAAAAATCTACAAACAGTAAATGCTGGAGAGGGTGTGGAGAAAAGGGAACCCTCTTGCACTGTTGGTGGGAATGTAAATTGATACAGCCACTATGGAGAATAGTATGGAGGTTCCTTAAGAAACTAAAAATAGAACTACCATATGACCCAGCAATCCCACTACTGGGCATATACCCTGAGAAAACCATAATTCGAAAAGAGTCATGTAGCACAATGTTCATTGCAGCTCTATGTACAATAGCCAGGACATGGAAGCAACCTAAGTGTCCATTGACAGATGAATGGATTAAGAAGATATGGCACATATATACAATGGAATATTACTAAGCCATAAAAAGAAACGAAATTGAGTTATCTGTAGTGAGATGGATGGACCTAGAGACTGTCATACAGAGTGAAGTAAGTCAGAAAGAGAAAAATAGATACCATATGCTAACACATATATATGGAATCTAAAGGAAAAAAATGGTTCTGAGGAACCTAGTGGCAGGACAGGAATAAACAAGCAGATGTAGAGAAAGGACTTGACGACACGGGGAGTGGGAAGGGTAAGCTGGGATGAATTGAGAGAGTGCATGGACTTATATATACTACCAAATGTAAAATAGATAGCTAGTGGGAAGCAGCCACATAGCACAGGGAGATCAGCTGGGTGCTTTGTGACCACCTAGAGGGGTGGGATAGGGATGGTGGGAGGGAGACGCAAGAGGGAGGAGATATGCGGATATATGTATATGTATAGCTGATTCACTTTGTTATAAAGCAGAAACTAACACCATTGTAAAGCAATTATACTCCAATAAAGATGTTAAAAAAATAAAAATAAAGCATTGAGTACCTATCAGGCACATAGTAAATAATCATAATGTTAGCCATTATCATTACTTGCTTGCTAGCTAGACTACTGACACCTTATTCTAATTGTTCCTATCCCTAGTATATTTCCCTACATTTTAAATCTGTAGCTTGCTTGCAATTATCCTTCCAAAATATCTGCAATAATGATATTTCCTGCTCTCAAAACTTCAGTGGTTGTCCTTTACCTATTGATCAAACACAATCCAAACCTCAATCTTTTTCACTGTTACGCATTTTACACCGTGTTTTAAAATGAACAAAGTATATTGTTACATAAATCCATGCCAAGTTTCCTGAACCCACCATTTTAAGTTGTTCTTTCTGCTTAAAAGTTTCCCCATTTTGTATCTGTTTCTTGAAATCCTGTTCTAGTATTTTTCATGTCTTCCCATCTCCAACTAAATGCACCTCTCTTCTCCTGAATTACCATAGCATTGTATACGTTTATGCTCCCCCAATGATATTTGCTACGTATACATTCTTGGATTATTGCTTTCCTGAGTTTGTTACTTGAATTAACAATGATTATGCATAGGATTTGTGAGTATCTACCATAGGCCACACTTCTTGCAAAGTTTATAACCTACAATATCTCTTAACTTTCACACACCTCCCTGAGATAAGTATTATGGGATCCATTTACTTAAGTTGACCATGAGGTTCAGGGATTTTAGGTAACATGCTAAGATCACACAGTAAGGGAAAAACGCAGTTTTCAAGCCCATGCCTGACTTTAAAGCTCATTCCATGCTACCAACTTGTTTTAAATGTACCTCCTTCGGCTAGATTATGGATTCTTTGAAATCAGGAGAAGTATTTTGTTCCATTCTGCATATGCCCTAGGCCCTAGCCTTGAGTCTGTTTTTAGACATGGAGCTGGCTGCTGTGCAACGCATTTGTACCTGTTATTTCAAACACTGCTGTCAACAGCTCTCTAAGACAGGTATTATTATCATTGCTAGTTGAACTCACATATGGAGACGGAGACAAAGATGCTTACAGTGACTGGGTAACCTGTTGTAGATGACACGGAAAGTAAGTGGCAAAGGCTGGATCTGAAGAAAAACAGGAAACTTAGTGAGAACCCGGTGTGTGCTGGGCACTAGCTTAGGCAGGTAGATGCTGAGAAGCCATCCTAGACCCTGACGGCAAAGCTCTTGGATCTAGGAACACAGGACGTGTGTGAGGAGAGCCATGAAAGATGATTTTAAAGACTAAAAGAAGTGCTTCAGCTCCAACCAGCAAATCCCGTCTTAGTGAGGGCTGCATCAGATTAGGCCCATGCATTTTGACAGTTCCACTCAATTTTATCCACTTTTCTCTTGAAGTTTGAAATGTATAAGATTCCATAGGGGATGTTATGAAAAATGTCTATTTTTACATTTAATTTGCACTTATCAAGCTGAGAATTTTTAGGAGACCTAACTTTGCCTCACGGAAAATCCTCTTTAAGTCGTTTTAGGCCTTTTATTCTTAGGAACCATCTGGTGAGAAACCTGGGTTCTTAGTTGGAAACTTTTCATTTATCCTGTTTCTTTTATTTATGTCATCTTTCTTCCTTTTCTTCCTTTCTGTTCTATGACTCCAGACAAACTTACTTCCTTTCCTCACTTCCTTCATCTATCTAGCAATGACTTTCCCCTCTTTACTGGCAGATATGAATATATTTATGAATACTACCAGAGAATTAATTAGTGTTAGAAGGATGCTCTACTAAGAAAAACTATGGACTTTGGAGACAAATAGACTGCGATTCAAATGTCAACTCCACCACTTTATAGAAATTTAGCCTTAAGTAAACTCTATAACATGCTCTGACATAACCTATTAACCTATAGAACGGGAATACTAGAATTTATGTTTAGAGTAGTATCTTATAAAGAGTGAAGATATCAATATAGTGACGAACTATGGTGTCAGGTACAAGGGACAATCAGTAAATGAAAGATGTTCTTATCTTTATTATTTAATTGCTATCACCATGCTATTTATAGAATCCATGGAACCGCTAGATGGTACCATGTATTTCTGGACAAGGAATAAATTCAAAGCTACTGTTATTGGCGCTGTGAGTGCCATGTAGGGAAGATGTCTTCATACACAAATGTATGTCTTGCTGGCCTGTAGTGTTTGTCTCTCAATGTTCTTCCAGGATAATGGACCAGGAATTAAGGGAATCAATCTTTCTGTCTCTTAGACTACATACAATAGCTGCCCAAGGACGTCTCTTGCTTTTTTTTTTTTTCTTGTTTTTGCGGTACGTGGGCCTCTCACTGTTGTGGCCTCTCCCGTTGCGGAGCACAGGCTCCGGACGCGCAGGCTCAGCGGCCATGGCTCACGGGCCCAACCGCTACGCGGCACGGGATCTTCCCGGACCGGGGCACGAACCCGTGTCCCCTGCATCGGCAGGCGGACTCTCAACCGCTGCACCACCAGGGAAGCCCTGTCTCTTGCTTTATAACTTATCAGGTAGCACTCATCAGATGACCACAGAATAATTCACTTTCTGAATAGCTCCTTGCTTACATCCTCTAGTCTAAATATAATGTGAGGTATGAGTAATTTTATTTAATTAAAAAAGGTACAGTAACTTTAATTAATCTGCTTTCTTGTTTGTAGGTATTTGGAAAGTAGACTAATTGGATGCCAGCGCTTTGCTGAGCTCCTGCCGAGCTCCTGTCGAGCTCCTAGTCCTTCCCTTGGCCTCCTAGAAGCCATTTTTCCTTCTACAGGACCTGCCAATGTCTCTCCACCATGTAATGGAAAGCTGGATTTAGTTCCTTCTTATGTCTTGCAAATTCTTCCCCTCAGACTTTGGAGGATGTCCAATAGAGTCTTCCTCTGTTTAAACTTTTCCTGATTTCATGGCAACAAACCTATTTCTCTCTGCCAGTGACACAGAGGCACATTTCCTCCTAAAAATATAAAGGAAAACATAATTTTCTACCATTAAAACTATTTTCTAGTAGAAACAATTAATTTAGTCTAATAAGTTTCCTTGCAGTCTGCATAGAAGATCCATATCCTTCCTATTAAACTGACTGACCTTACTGCTCACAAAATTAGAACCCTGACTAATGGCATGTTCCTTCCTGCTCTCAGTCATCTGGTATTAATGGTGCTGTGTCCAAACAGTTTGTTTTTAAATCTCACATAACTTATCAGCCCCTGATAGCAGCAGTGACAGTTTCAGCTTATCCTGCTACATCTACATAATTCAATAAGGCAACATTTATTAAACATTCACTATGTGCCAAACTCTGTGCTTTCAGGAGAAATAAAGCACTGCATCAAACAACTAAACACCTCAAGTACTGGGAGGACACCACATGCCACGGTCCCTGGATTTTTTAAAAGGAAAAAAAAAAGTATACTAAAGGTTTTAATAAAGAAGCATTCTATTCATCTAAGGAAGGTCATAAAAGCTTCACAGTTGGTTGGTGCAGTCAAGTCTCAAAGACTAAGGAATTTTCTAGGTGGGAAAGGGAGTCAGGTAGAATAGTAGAACAGACTTAGCAATGATAATCAAACACATGAAGACAAAGAGGGAGGAAATATTATCATATATTCCAGAATTTGGTTACAATAACCAAAGGACAGGGCTGGGGGAAGAGATGGGAATGCACAAGTTAGGCCAGGGCCAGATACGAGGATCTATTAGGTCAAATTTTGGACTTTAGATCTTATTCTGTTGATACACCCATCAAAGTGTCTCAAGCTTGGGACTGACACGGTTAGATTTGCTTTTAGAAAACCTCACTTATCCACATAATACAGGACAAAGTGGAGGAGGAGAGACCACATGGAAGATTCCATGATAGCTCAGGCTGGAAATGTAAGAGCCTAACTCAGGGAGGTGATGAACATTCACAAATAACGATAGATACTTTGGAAGCAGATACATGGGTTTCAATTATCGCTCACCTCATTAAAAACGTGTGCCTTAGCTGGACCTCATCTTGTCTCCAAGCCTCATCTATAAAGTGTGGATAGTGGTATTACTCACCTAAGAAAAATGTTGAGACCCAAGTGATATAATTCATTCATCACAGTGTCTGGTTCACTGTAAATGTTCAATAAAATTGTTATTTGTGTTAACATTATTGCTATTGAGATATCTGCATTGATAATAGGAAACAAGAGACATTTACTAGATATACTCAAGATGTACAAGTGAGAAAGAGAGAGAGATTTGAACAACAGCAGGCTTCGCTGGTAAGATAACAACATTAGCAGCTATTGCTTATGGACAACCATTGATCTGACCACTTCATATATAACTGCTTGTTTAGTTTTCACAGCTCTAAGACAGGAAATATTACTGTCATCATTTTACAAATGAGGAAATGAAGGCATAGAAAGATAAACTAACCTGTCCAGGAATGTACACTGAGAAAGTGGCACTGCTTGAAACAATTCCAAGCAATCTGTTTCTGGAATCCTTATATTTTACTGTCTGTCTGAGAGCTTGCTGGGGATTCTTGGAGGTAACCGTTCGTTACAGACAGCAATTGTTCACGTATGGCCAATTAAAGTTTGTCAGTGAGGAAGATTGTTCTTGCTTTACTGTGTCCATGGGAAGCTGACGACTATTAGTCTCCGAGTATGGTGAGCCTAATCTATAAGTAGTATAGACTGTATTTCTGTCATGTTCCCTTGCAATTATTGCATATGGGTGATGGGATGAGTGAGGCTGGATGGGAGCCTGGAGGCATCGATCCCCTTCATATCAGCTCTCTGCCCCATCAGTTTCATATACAGCACTCCAAACCCAGAGCAACTATGACACTCAGCTCTATATCTCCTAGGTTTTATCACTATTTTCTAGCATATGGTAAGATGACTCATTCCTACATGCTCAACTGAACACAAGTGAATTGAAAAACACTGAAGAAAGAAAAGAATATTAATTACTTAAAGGAAAAAGACAAATATTTCATTAGATGCCTTGATCAATAAAAAGCCAGTGATTTCCTAGCCCAAATGTCATTCCATCCTTTTTTATTAGGTAGATTACCCATAGAGGAATTCTTTAAACCAATTTGTGAACATAGCAAAGGCCATTTCATATAATCCTCATTAAAACTCATTGAAAAAATATTTTATTACCCTACTAATCACAGAAAATGAGACCAGTGCAACTCAAAAATCTAGATGGGCTTTCCGAAAGTATAACAACAACAACAACAATAATAACATTACTATTTATTGAGACTCTAGTGTACACCGAGTATTACCACATTTCCCTTAAATGCATACACTTCTGTCTGTACATATTGTTATCTGTTACCTGGTCTTTCCCTGACATTATATTCTAAGGAGGGTTCTGCCTGGTAAGACTGATTCTTGGACTTCTGAGAGGGAAAGTCAGGAGGAATGCTAGAGTGCCAGAAGGCAAAAAGAGGCATGAGGATGTCACACTTTTGAGGTGAGAGCAGTAGGTATTAAAAAAAAGGTTTCAAGAAATCTTGAGGGAACACTGGATTCCCTTCATGGAGTTTGAAACATACACACACGCACACACACATATATATGTATATGTATGTGTATATGTATATGTGTGTGCATATATAGTAAAGGAACTGAAGAACCCAGGTTATTGAGAATTTACCTTTGTTTGCACAGGTTATGTTTTATCCACCAGAATACCTCCCTGGGAGGAATCACATGGTGACGGCTAAGCATTCCCCTTTAGTCACCTCTGTTCTTCACAGCGACCATGCATGGAAGGCAGATGTCTGTGCCACATTTTATATTGGAGGGCACTGAGGTTCAGAGAGATCAAAAATTTTCACCTGAGGCCATATTGGTAACCACTCATGGTCCCGGTCAGAACCCAGATCTCCTCTTTCCAGTGTCCAGCCTCTGTCTGCTGGAGACTCACTCTCCGGTCTGTTCTTTTAATGACCTAAGGCATCTCTGCGTCCATGCCCACAGGAGCTTCAAATAAAACCAGCAATAGCTTGAGCTACTATGCACAAATTCTCACTTTCTCCTATCTCTTTTGAACTTGATCCTACACTGGCTTCATTTAGTCCCTAACATATTTAGATCTATAACCCAGTAAGCTCTCATTTGGTTATCATTTGGGCTCAGTAAGCTGCTTTCACACAGGCTTTGACAAGAGAAGGATGAGTAACCCCACTGCTCTGCCCTGCGGAAGACCCTGGCATACCACCCAGTCTTCAGACCTTTCTCCTCCAGGGAGCAGGGAGAGATATCCAATCTCTTAAGTATTCATTTTATGTATGGAATACTTTTGTATTTTACCATGACATGTTAATTTAGTACTGCAAGTCCCCTGTCTCTCTCACTTCATTGAAATAGTCACTATCATCACTCTCTTGTAGTACGACACTATTCATTTTGTAATCTGCTTTCACATACATTAGTTGTTCTAAGAGTCACCAACATCTTACGAGACATAGGGTCAAAGCAAATTTGGAAAATGAAGGGAAAAAAGCTAATCATAAGCAGCTACCCTAACACAACAGTGATGGTAACGAGGAATCCCTATTTTTTTTTTTATTCATGTACATTTATTGTATTGACTTATTTTTATTTAACATTATGTAATGGACTTTCTTCTTGGTACTATATAAAACTTAAATTATTATTCTAGTTTTAATAAAAGCTATAATTTCCCAACCAACTATATTCACTGCACTAGGTGCTTTACACACACTATCAATTCATTCTTAACTTAATAAATACTATTAAACAGGTAATGTTTTACAAATCAGAAAATTAAGTTGCAGAGAGATTGAATAACTTGTTCAAGATAACTCGATAATTTTGTGCTGTTAAAAAAAATTCTTCTCAATGTTAATTTTCATATGCACTTCATTTTTGCTACTACATGTAACACTGAAATAATCTTTATATAGTGTGTTCTTTCTTTTTTCTTCCTTTGCATTAATTCTTTAGGTTCATTTCCAAAAATCAATACTACCAGATCAATATATATATACTTTTTAAGTCTATTGACATAGGCTGAAGAATAAAATGCTCCAAAGTAACCAGCAATAATTTACATTACAGCAGCCATTCATTTCATGGAACAATTTGCTAGATTAGTTTGAAACATGCTACCCATTGTTTTTCTAATTTTCATTCCTTTGAGCACATTTTTTTTATGTGCAACTGAGAAGTTACATTTTCTCTTGTCTGCATTAATCCTTTACCACTTGCCTACTTACAGACAATTTGTAATCATATTTACAGTCTAAGAGTTGTGCATGCACGTGTGTGTGTGCATACATGAGAGAGAAAAGTCTGACAATCCCCTTCAGAGGATGCATCTACTGCTCAGCACCCCCATCTCCTGGCCACAGCACCTGATTTGCCTTTAGGAACCGTGATCCTTCCACACTAGGTCCATGTGGTGTGGATGCCACCAGTATCCTCCTAGCAACAGTAATGGGGTAAGACCTGTGAACCATAGTCAAGATTGGGGCCATGGAAGACGTGCCCAGATATTTTGATGGAACTATTGGGAATTAAGTTCTCTGTAACACCTAAACCAGTAAACACAGTCTCAAAGTTCACGGTACCATTTTTTCTTCAAGGAAAGTTTTCCTGGGAATAAAGTCATCACTGAGGAGAGTAAAATAAAAACAGAGAAAGAGACAGCATTGGAAATCCCTGATTCTTCTAAGACTGAAACGAAGCCTAAATGTGATCCTTTTGGCCATGTGAGACTCTAATTTATGTCAGTTGAGTTGGAATGTGTCACTTGCTATCAAACACTACATCTATCTGTCAGCTTCCTGTGCATAGCCTCCACTGGTTCTGATAGTACCACTTGTCTAAACCAGGCTTCTCAATGGGTCCCATCTACTTCCGGATGCTCTTTCTATTTCCTTTGTCAAGGGTGTACACATTGGTTATAAAGCCTGTCCTGAGCGTTCTCAGAAAAGAGTTCCCAGATGATGATGATCCCCATCCCTGCTGATTTCTCAAATTTCTTGCTTCATGTTGCCCTCCCTGGCACTCCACTTTTTTTGATCTGAGTCCTATGACTCTGCCTAGAAATTCTCCCAGATGATGCCTGAATGTCAGTATTCCAAGTTCTTTAAATCCACTTGCTGTGTATTACTGACCATCTTCCCCAGAGCCATGGCTGTAACCCAACTGCAGTCATGTCCTAAGTGTGGAATTCCACATCAATCGTCAGGACAGCATTTCACCTGTCACCATTAGCTTTAAACTCCCAAGTAGGTAGAAAGTACTCAAAAATATTTTTTTGACTGAATGATTGCATGGATCAATTTTAGTCATATTCTGTCATATTTCAACCATCCTAAAGAGGAAAACATCTTTTTATTTTATGTTTTACATTTGACACATTTACATTTGACACGTTTGACATTTGACACATGTGAATGTTATTAACATGTATTCTTCACCGCCTATGTTCATGGCTTGCACAGCTAAAGCTATTGCTGAACTTTAAACTTCCTAATAAACAAGATTCATATTATAAGGTCACAAGTGATCATGACAACCAAAAAATTGCAAACAAATAAATGATTCCATCCAATTATGGTCACAAGCAGGTGAAAAGCAAACAACTAAGAAACTGAAGTAAATATATTCTCCCTTAGGACCATCCTGTAGATTGAACAGATGCTGGTTCTGGAATAGAAACGTCTTTCTGACCAGGTCCTTCTGGGAATTAAACACGGTCTAGAATTAACCTAATATTGTCTCAGCCTTAATCACATTGTCCTCTTTTGATGTCATTCTCTGATTCTTTTAGGGAAGCTTAGATGTACTCAGGCACACGTAATTCCTTCTTAACTCTTTTATCTGCAGACTTTCATATCTCAAATTTTGTTAATTGACAGCAGGATTTTTTTTTTACAAAATCAGGGGAAAATTTTTTATTTCCCTATTTCCTTCATTAACGTTTCTGGTAAGCACCTTAAAAAGAAGACACTTTTCCGTCCAGCCCCATCTCCCCTTCTCTCTTCCCTCCTGCTCAACTGCCAAGCTCTTTCCCCTCTGTATACTTGGCTCCAGACATAAGAGATTAACTTCTTGGTTGATCTTCTGGGGCCAAGTATTTCCTAATCATTTTCTTTCCAAATAGTTTGATTCGTACCTTAAAATGGTGGTGTCATAAGAATATATGATTTTAATCTAAAAACCTTCAAAGTCAAGCTCAATTTTTATGATTAATTTACTTACTAATCTCTAAATATCTCTTCATCTGGGAAAAAGGTTTTACAACAATACTTAAACTATATAACGATGTCATTTCCGTCCTTCACACAGAACACGAGCGCTGCGCAGCCAGAGGCCCTGTTGTCTTCTCTGTGTATCTGCTGCTCAAGATGCGCTTGCTCAGTCATGACCAGTAAGACACACATTTGTTACTGCCGTTTTGTAAATAGAGGTGTTGCCGTGAATGATATGAGGACAGCAAGTCACTGAACAGGGCTTATGTAATTTCCCCTACTCTTTAATAGCACTAAGAATAGTTTACACATAAAATCTACATAATCCCTTTTATTTCCTTTATTAAAAAAAGGCTGTGTTCTTTTCAGCCTGCCTCAGTTCAAGGATACATACACTTACACATATGTACACCTTCCCTGAAAGTATAATTATAGATTATAGACTAATTAGAGTGTTATTTATGCCTGAAGATTATATACTAATTATATGTGAAGTTATTGTGGGAAACCTGGCAAAGGCAATGTGAGCAACTGCTATAAAATCATAAGTGGATGCTGTTGCATTTTATGATTATTTGTATCATATGAAACAGCAAGTTGCCAAATATCGAACCAGAAGGGTGTTGTGAATCTGTTATCCACGTCCTTTTAATGATGTTGAGTCTCGGCAATGCCAAAAGCACAGCTTGCTTTGGTTTCAAGGACGGCAGCCTTGGAGACAGAGCTGAATGTAGAATTTGTGCCTATGATAGAGCAAGTACAAACCGCCACGAGATGTGTTACAGATGCTTATTTTGGAGTTTGGAGATAAGTGGTGAACATGGAGCTAAGGGGTAATCATGAGTTACTGGGTAAAACTGTTAGTTTTCTAATTATTGTCATTATCATCATCATACAAGCAAATACATACACAATAAAAATAAAATAGTAGAAGCAGTTTGTGCTTGTTCTGTGCCAAGAACAATGTTACATGTTACCTCATCACATCCTCCCATTAGTTCTGTAAGGGTCATCCTGTGAGGTACAGTATTTTTGTTTTAGAGATGAGGGACCAAGAGACAGAGAGACTTTGAATCTTAGTCATACAATTATTAGGACAAAGACAAAGGATGCCAACTGATCGTTGTTCTCCCTCAATTTCTTTCACCTTGGCCTTAAACATATGCACAACAATGCATGTCTTTGTTTCCTTTCCTCCAGTCTCTGGAAGGGGAACCACTTCATCTGCCCAAATCCTGAACACCTCCATGGTCTGCTCCTTTGAGCCCTGCTCCCTTTTTCTTTCCTTTACATTCAACTGCCCTCCTCCTCTGCTGACATTCTCTTGGCTCACAAACATAAGATTTTACTCACTTTGAAAAACATCCTTTCATAACTGCCTCTCCATAAATCGACTAGCCTACCTTATTCCTATTCAACATCAACATTATACAAAAGGGGCCCCATTCACTTTCTCCACTTTACCTGCTACTCACACATTAGTTTATGAGGCCATGGAAGCCCCCCACCCCGTAACATCTAATATCTCCATGGACAAATAACTAGCGGCTCCGTGTATCGTCCTCCGGCTCACTGTGTTTTAATGCAATCGTCTACGGCACACACATCTCTGTTTTTGAAAGGACCCACTCTCTTTACCTATAGGTCATATATGTCTCCTGATCTCCCTTCATTCCCTGAGCTACTGTGATTTGCCCTGCTAGATGTTACATTTTTTCACCATTTTATTCTCAGCCCCTAACATACTTTCTGGCAGATAATAAGTGCCTGATAATAGTTGAATGAATGGAGAGTAGAGTGAAAATGCATTCCGAAGGCGAAAATTCGCTTTTATTTTCATTTTTCATGCTCTGAAATGATATTTGTTTACTGACTTTTGTCTTTTCTGTCTCTTGACAATAGAATGCATCCTCCATGAGGAGAGAAACTTGTGTGACGTATTCATACTTTCAGCCTAGACATACAGCGTAACCTGCCAGGCAGTGGGTGCTTAATAAATATGTGTTCAGGGCTTCCCTGGTGGCGCAGTGGTTGAGAGTCCGCCTGCCAATGCAGGGGACACGGGTTCGAGCCCTGGTCTGGGAAGATCCCACATGCCGCGGAGCAACTAGGCCCGTGAGCCACAATTACTGAGCCTGCGCTCTGCAACAAGAGAGGCCGTGATAGTGAGAGGCCCACACACCGTGATGAAGAGTGGCCCCCGCTTGCTGCAACTAAAGAAAGCCCTTGCACAGAAACAAAGACCCAATGCAGCCATAAATAAATAAATAAGTAAATAAATAAAATTTAAAAAAAATATTAAAAAAAAATATGTGTTCAACTAATACATGAACGCATATATATACCTTGCTGAAAGTGAACACCAACCAAAACCAACAAAAAGCAGTGTGTAAAGATGAGGAAGCCGTTAAGGAACAGTGGGAAGAACAAAGAGACAGAGGAAGAAAGAGGACAGAGCGGTATCCTCTGGCAAGGAACTACACTTGTCTGACTATATGTGTTGGTCTGCAGATGTGTGTTTGTACGTAGAACCACTTGTGTTAGACTGTGTGTGAGACGATCATGTGTCAGACTGTATCTGGGTGTTTGTATCTGTGTTAAGGTATAAACATTAATGCTAGTTCGCTTCTGCTCTCAAGGTACAGGGAATGGAAGTATTATGCTTTAGCATCTACCATGGGCAAGTAACAACAGAAGGGGACAAGCATAAATGTCTGCTTGCATTTCACATGGGTATTTTAAGTTTGTAACCATGCAGAGGAATCAAACCTTTAAACACATTTTGTTTCTTATGGGGGCTGATAGAAATAGCTCAGTAAGTCACAGTTTCATAAACTTTCAGTGCTTGATGTGGTCTTAGGGGTCATCCACAGAGTTTTAGCAACTAGAGGAGCTGGTAAAATCGATGTGAATCATCATCAGCAGTAGCTGTTCCAGCCTATTCAATTTCTGCTACATGAAGATGATGATGGAAGAGAGAAAAAGCAGCTTCCCCTGTTCCATTTGATGCAATGGACCGTAATGGAGCAGTGCCAGAACATCCAGGTCTTTGCTACTACCGTAAATACATGCCAGTGATGATGCCTCTTAGATTCTAAGAAAGACAGTAAAAGGGCAGGAGGTAAGTCAGCCAGGAGGGATAGGTTTGCTCAGATATCTTTTTAACCTTGTTTGGCAACAGGCATTTAAATGTTAACAGCCCCTCATCTGGACCACCCTCCTGCCAGACTGTCACCTGGATTAGAACATGAGTGGACACAGAGCTTAGTAGTCATAACCTTGAGCTTTGGCATAAGTTCCTGGATTCAAATATTGGCTCTGCTACTTACTAGCTGTGTGACCAGTGACAAACTACCCAGATTCTCTCTGACCTACTTTCCCGGGGATAAAAAGCATTTGTAATTCACAGGGCTGTTGCAAGGATACACTAGCACTATGTTTTTGGAGAACTTCAGTATTTTTTAAATTATTTATGCAGTTGTTTACATCCATTACATTCTTTGATACTTATAATTTATGTTGGAGAGCATCATTTTTTTTTTCATTGTGTGGATGAGAAAACTGTGGTTCAAGGGACTGAACTGCTTCCTAATAGCTATTCAGGGTCCATGCTATCTCTTTGCCTTTAAACAGTTGGACTAAACTTGAACAATGGTCCAATATCCAAGATCCACACAAGCCCAGTGTTCTTAACGCTTCCCTTCTCACAGAGGCATCCTGTGAGGCTTTCTCCCTCTACTTGGGTACCTCCCTTTTGGGAAGTGCTCAGTGCTTCAGATTCTGCTGACTTCGGCTTAGATTCTCTGCTTCAAACCTGTCTGTGTCTCCCTAAACTGGCTCTTCAGGTTTGACACTCTAGACAGTCTTTGTGATCACTATGCTTAACTCTCCTCAGAAAGGGACCTTCCATCACCCTTTGCTCCATGCCCTTAAGCGCCTCCCCAGCTCCACAACAATTCCTGGCTGAACGCTACCGCCAGGACGTCAACCTAAGTCTAGAACACAGGTTCCTTGGGGAGAAAGCCTGGGTTCCAGAGTGGATCAGACTCTTCTCACTCCATGTTGCTTGGTCATGGTCTACATCTTAAGCCGTTTTGCTTTGTCTTCTACCGCTCACCTGTCCTCAGGTACCCCAGTCCATGAACTCATTTCTGGTCTTCTGTGCAACAACTGAACTGCAGGCATGATGCTTCATTTTGTCCCTATTCTCCTCAAATATGACTCTCATTTCCACCTGGGTTCTGTGTGTCTCCAGTCACAAGAAAAATATCTTATTCCATCCAGTGCAGACCCACCTGCTAGAGATTTCAACCTCAGAGTTAGTAAATCGTGTGCTAAGGCTTGAGCCTTTTTATTTTTCCATTCCAACCTTGCAATTCCTTATTGACCATCCCAGCACACACTGTGGAACACGCAGACCTACCAAAGGAGGCTGGTGGCTCAGACAGTAAACATAAGAGCAATGCCAGCACACGATCAGCTGATAATTACATCATTTCAAGAGCAAGGAGTCTTTCAAAAATGGAGACAGATTCATACTCTCCCCCCACTCATCTGAATCTATATTAAAGTCAAGGTTTTGGCTTTTTTTTTTTTTTTTTTCCAGTCTGACCTTCTCATTTGGGAGGAGAGTAGCCAGATGGTACCAGATGGGGATGTAACAGTGTTACACAAAACATGGCCTCTGGGGATGTCTCCACAAGCACCACACATCATGAGGGTGCCACTGTACTTCTTTCAAAGTGTCCACCACATTCTCCAACTCAGCGTGGCATCTGACAGGGATTAGTGGTGACACCTTAGAGGAGAGCGATGTGTGAAGGATGTTTGCTCATCCCTTATTTTTCTCCCTTCACTAGTTAAATCTAAGGGACACTTCTACTCAGAACCTGCCATTATTTTGCCTTGACTACTGTGTGACCTTCCTTTCTGGGAGCCGTCTCAGAGGAAGGATTCTGGAATGACATCAGAGTTTGCTGGTCTTTCACCCTCTCCTGCTTCATCACCCAATACTGTGGAATTTATCTTTGGTTATATTTTTCTAACTCATAAAGCCTTCCATATCAATCCAAGTAGACAACTTGGGGGTGACAGAGGAGCTGGCATGATTCACCATGAGAAACACTGAGACGCATCCTCCATTCGCTGTTCCCATATCAACCATGACCCTTCAGAGAAGACTCACTCAGAACAGAGAGGAAGCAATCAGATGTCCCCTAAATACATTTAGAACTTGTTTGTTTCTTGATGATGATGGTGAAAGAAGGATGGGTTTGAAACTACCACAGTTCCATTACCTGTCCAGGACAAGGGTAAAGACCTTCTAGTCCAAGAAGCAAACTTAAGGCAAGGCTGCCCTTGCTTTAAGAACCCTGCTGCACTCCCACCTCCTCCCAGAATCTCCAAGAAAAGCACATACAGCAAAGCAGGAATGAGAGAGACAGAGAGGCAGAGATTCAACAGTTCTGATATACTTAGTTTGTTATTTCAATATCCGCTAGCATGTGTTATTCAAGGGGAAACCATTTGCAAAGGTGGCCCACCCCTCCTCATCTCTACCCTGGAATACAAACCTGTAAGAAAGTATGGAGGATAATCATTTTGTTCTACCTTCCTTAGTTGTGTGGTTTCAGGTCCAAAGCAGTTAAATGATTTGTCTAAAGCCACTCAGAGAATTAGCACAAAGAAACAGTGTTATATCATAAAAGAAAAGGAAAGCTTTGATGCCAGAACAACAAAGTATCTGATCCTGTTCTTGCATTTAATGAGAGTGATCATAAGCAAGTTCTGTAACCTTTCTAAGCTTCAACTCATTCTGTTTTTAAAGAGGAGATGAAAATATCTACCTCACTGTGTAATCTTGAGAGTTAAAAAAGAAAGGGAATTAAAATCATAAAAGATACACAGTTACTATAGCAATGTCTGGCACACAGTAGTTCTGCTGTAATTTCATCCTCACATGCCCTGTCAATGATGATTTACAGCATGCTTACCACGATCTCTGTAATCTAGCTGCGGTGTACCAGCTCTGGATGGTTGTGTTATGCCCAATTCAATGCCAGGCACAGTGAAAGAATCACTCCTTCCCTGACAGGGGTGTAGAGGTCTCCTTTCATTCTTGTAAATGTTCTTAGCATTTGGAGGGGGCAAGCTGCACGGGGGCTCTCTCAGAAAGTGCCTGGAGGGGGTCTAGGAAAGCACTGTGGCATCACTTGGACCTCACTCCCATTGCCGAAGTGATGGTCTGTGGCTGGTGAGGACACCTGCATTATCAGTAGCATGGATTTCTCTGTCCTTAGAAAATGATGTCATCTAGCACATACCTGGGCTCAGGTGAGCATGAAGCTCTCAGCCCTTAAAGACATGACTCTAATCCATCATAGCCCCAAGCACCTGAGTGATGCTTCTCACAGGGGCCCTCCTGCAAACCCACCACAAAGCACCTACCAGCTGACACTCACACCTTTCTGGCACAGATCCAGCTCTGAGACTCCCAGCATCCACCTTTCCCTCCATGCCCCTCCTCCCCTGCCTCTTAAACTTTAAAACCAAACCCCTTTATCCCTCCTTTAAAAACCCTATTTTCTTCTTGTCTCCCATAATAGCCTTGGGTGTCTGCTCAGGAAGAACTTTAATTATTTGCAAAACTGGAGCCGAAATCATTTCAAACACAAATGCTGGTCTCCTCCCCTATTTTTCAAGGTCAAAGAGGATTTTTCTTCAGACATATAAGGGTCAGGTATCCATTCCCAGAAGGGGAGGATGTTTTATCTAATCCAGAAAAGATTCAAATATCCCTGAGAAAGGGCAAAGAAAGAGTTGAGTTTTTATGTTAAAAGAAGTTTGAAAGTACGCTTTCCATTGAAAGTCTGAATTGAATTGCAAAAGCAATTGAAATTGATAAACACTTGCGGAATTATGATGTGAAACAAAAGAGAGAACTGTGCTACAGAAGAGTGACTCTTTGTGTAATTTTGAGCATCACAAAGGCACAGCATCGACTTCTCAACCCTTCCCTCATATTCTTCCTGTCTAGTTACTAATCAACTTTAAAATAATAAAAGTAATTTCAAATTCAGCATTTCCTCACCAAAGAATAGCCCGTAGAAGGCATTTCCTGACCGTCGTCACTTCTAAGTCTCACTGGTACACAGATCTTTCACTGAGAGTCTCAGAACTAGTAAGCATCCCTACACTTGACAAAGGTACAGGAAGATACAGAGGGGAAAAAAAAATCACTGAAATTAATACCCAATGGACCTGGTTTTAAAATCTGACTTGACTACATGTTGACTTTTGACCTTCTAGAGTTAATATAGTCTCTTTCTGCCTCAGTTTACTCACATGTAAATTGGGGAATATAATTACTACCTTGCTGGTTTTGTTGTGAAGATCAAATCCAAAACGACTCATAAAGTGCTATTGGACACAAATGCACACACATACACTTATACGGCCATTGTGGAACTGGCCAAGAATAGTGCCATGCCAAGACATAAACTATGTCACTATTCATTTCTTTTAATTTTAAGTTGATCTGTGACCACTTCAACTTATTAATTGTATCCCATTTGTCATTTGTTGAGAGTGTATTGACATTTGTTCTCATTTTACTGTTATTCTTGAATTTAATTACCTGACATGTATTTTCCAAGCATCAAATCAACTTCTGTTTTCTGAATCCTTTTAATCTACCCCACTTCTGGTCTTAGTCCACGACGGACTAAGTTCCAGTGCCCAGGCACAGCATTTAATAGCATGCACTTTAGATTAATGCAAGTTTAATTCCATTTCTACCACTTATTGGTGTAAATTCAGGCATGATAACTTCTCTAAACCTCAGTTTCTAAATATTTAAAATCTGGCTAATGATATCTACCATCTGTTCACTGAAAATTAAATAAATTAACATACATGTATGTGTGCGTGCCTGTGCGTGTTTGACATATAAAAGTAGAGTACTTAAAAAAAATTTTTTTTGCGGTATGCGGGCCTCTCACTGTTGTGGCCTCTCCCGTTGCGGAGCACAGGCTCCGGACGCGCAGGCTCAGCGGCCATGGCTCATGGGCCCAGCCGCTCCGCGGCATGTGGGATCTTCCCGGACCGGGGCACGAACCCGCGTCCCCTGCATCGGCAGGCAGACTCCCAACCACTGTGCCACCAGGGAAGTCCCCAAAAGTAGAGTACTTTAAATCTAAAGCATCTTATTGTTTACAGGTACATAAAATATACAAGATACTAAAAAAAGTCACTAAAGTTAACCACTATTAATATACTAATTATAAATGTGCTTTGTTTAATTGTTTTTTTCAGTAACCCCAAATCACAGCTCAGCAAGGGGTTATGCTACATGAAATAAGAACATGTGTCCTTCCATCCCTCAAAACATTTCTAAGCCATAGTTTTTCCCTCCCATAAAGAAGTTCACCATATGCACATTCATGTCTGGAAGGTTAGCAAAGGAAAAACTGTCTATGCTTTCAAAGCCATCCAGTTCCCCAGCCTGAGCCAGAAACGTAAGCGAAAGGACAGTGACAAATCTTTGAGATAACAGCAGCAGGCAGGATCACGGAGGCGAAGAATCTGTGACCTGATGTAAACTGCTCGTCCATGCGAGGTGGATGAGCTCTTTAAGGGTGCCGTTTAGTTCATGGGCAAAGATAATTTACCGAACACCACCCCGCGCCCGAGGCTGCAGAATTTGTGCCATGCTGCTTAGCAGACTGCTCTGAAGCACTTGTTTATTCTTCCCTGTTCATCCAAGGCAGGATCTAGCTCATTAATAAGAAATGACAAATGATTCATTCACACTACATATTGTACAACTCTAATAAGGACCACTCCATATTTCCAGCGCACAAGTTTTTGGTTTTTGGCTGGGTTTTCAGATGGGACCAGCATCTTGCTGGCAGTGTGGGAAGGTCAATCTTTGCAACTCCTCAGACTCAGATTTGCTCCTGGCTTAGCCACTCTTTCTCAGTGTGACCTCAAGACGTCTTCCTGACCTCAGGAAATGGAAGACACGTTACACAACACACAACATGCACTGTCAGCACGGAGTCAAATAAACAAAATAAGGTACACTACAGGGTTAGAATGCTGAGACTGGATGAGACCCCGTGAGGGGCTTACAGTGAGTCCCCGTGAGAACTCCTAAGGCTTTGGTAATATTATATTTCTAGACTTGAGTGATATTATGTTAGTTCTCAAGCTACAAAAATTTATTAAGCTGTCTTTTACTTTATGTGAACTTTCAAAAATTTGTAGTATTTTTAATAAGGAAGAGGTTCAAATTAATTTTAAAAAGCAGTCATTTTCAGAGTGCTAAACACTGCTCACCTCTATAAGTCTTGAATAAATATTTAAAATGCAAAGAGCACAGGGTAAAGATCAGTGACCCTTGGACTGACAAAAGAAATGTTTACCTCTTTGAGTTTTGCTATATAGTCCGCTTATATTGCCCTCTCTATTTATGTATGCATCCATGTCACTCCTTACCTCCAAAGTCAGGAATTAAGAAGTCACTTGCTTGGCATCTCCTGTGTTGGGAAAAGGCCTGCCTATTACCCAATATTCAATTATTAGTGCAAGTGAGGATGAGGCCCTAGAACTTAGAGCAAGGACCTATTCACCACATCCCCCAATATTGACAACCTCAGTGCATATGTTTTCCTTGAGATTATCAGAACTAAACTCTTTAAGTTCTTGTTGCCTCGTTCCATGAGCCACTAAAATAAATTAAGGAAACCCAGGTCATCTCTCATCTCTCAGTCTAATCTTCATATTTTTCTGAGAGCAGTGAGGCCAACCTTGGCACTCCCTATCTCTCTTCTCTGATTATTTTTCTTTATAGCATATGTCATCATATGATGCAGTATATATTTTACTAATTTGTTTATCTTGTACCACTAGAATGCAAGCTTTGTGAGATCAGGGACTTATTTTTTTTCTATTTCTTTGGTATGTACATAGCATATAATAGACACTTAATAAATACATGTTGAATGAATGAAACACAAACAAATAGAAAGCTGTTGTAGCTATAATGACACCAAGGAAAACAGAATGCAAGGCAAAAATCATTACTAGATCTCAAGAGGATCAATAAATAATTTAAGAAAAAACCGAATACATGAAACATATAAATGTGTGAATCTGTATGTGTGCAATGATATAATTTCAAATGGTATAAAATGAAACTTGACATAAATACAAGAAGACTCTGACAAGTCCAAAATCACAGGGAAAGTTTTAATGTTCTTCTCTCACTAATAGATCAAGCAGACAAAAATAATAATACGGAAGATTAAAACAACAAAATTAATAGGATTGATGTAAGTAGGGTTGCCAGACTGAGCAAGAGAAGAAAAAATAGAATGCCTCCTTAAATTTGAATTTGGACAAACAACAAATATTTTGGAACACAAAAATATGTGCACCTAAAATTGAAATTTAACGTGGCATCCTGTATTTTATCTGGAAACCCTATATCTAATGATCACATATAAAACATCTAGCAATTGCATAATACCCATTCTTTTTAAGCACATAAAGTTTATTAGCAAAAACTGACCACATATTAGCCATTTAGGTAGTCTCAAAAATGTGAAGTAATTGCTAACTTGCAGAATACATTTTCTGAGCATATGTAATTTGGGTAAAAATCCATAACACATGAAATAAGCTTAAAAGTATATGCATGAATAACCTAGTCATCAAAGAATCAATTATGAAATAAAATGAAAAATATTGGGAATCCAACTGTAACATATCACATCAAAAAACTTCTGAGTTGGAGCTAAAGCCGTATTTTTAAGAAAATATACAGTTTAGTATTTATATTAGAGAAGGTAGTTTTAAATTAATGATCTATGCATCTGGTCTAAGGAATTTATGCAAAGAACAGTAGAACGAACGCAACACAGCTAGGTAGAATGAAATAATGAAGGTAAAACCCCAAATTAATAAAATATAAATCAAACAGAAAAATTGAGAGAATGTACTAATTCAAAAGTTGTTTCTTTTAAAAGATAAAATGAACAATGCATATTAGAATTTTAAAAGGAGACAGAAGTGCCGATACTACCAACATGATATATTTAATAAGAGGATGTTATAAAAATTATGCCAAAATTGGAAAACTTACATGAAATTGACAACTATTTAGAGCATATCTCAATAAAACTGATTCAAGAAGAAAAATGACATGTGAGTAGTCTCATAATATTAAAAATAGAGACCACTTTCAGAGACCTGACCTGAGGGAGGCTTTGCTGTCTTTGCTCCAAGTATGCCGTGGTTATTTGCATCCCTACCAACTAGGGATGAGAAAGATGATGGAGGAGAGATCAAGGAGGATTTATAAGGCCAGGCCTGATAGCGGTATGGGTCATTTCTTCTTACATTCAGATAGCTAAAACCCAAGCACCCGGCCATATGTAACTGAAAGGGAGGGGGGCAAAGTGGAGTTTAGCTGTGTGTCCAGGATGAAGTTTGAATTTTAATTTACAGGCAGAAGTTTCTCCAATTCACATACTAACAGAAAAAAAGCATATGAGTAACTCAATAGATACAGTAAAAGCATCTGATAAAATTCAAAAAGCACTGATTGAAAATAAAACAAACAAACAAAAATAAGGCAAAATAAAATTCTGGCTATTTTAGGAATAGAATGCAATTTCATTAATCTGATGAAAAATATCTATAAAAATAAATATAAACATTACATTTAATGGTAAAGTATTGAACACATTCCCTATAAGATTAGAAACTAGGCATGGATGTACGTCATACCCACCTGTGTTTATTACTGCATTGGATATCACATCAATTTTTATACAGAAATAAAAGCAAATAGAATGAATATGGAATAAAAAGAGAAACAAATCTCTTGTTCCTAAATAATGGTATGATTTCTTAAAACAATATAAGCCACAGATATATATAATGAGAATCAATACAGAGATTGTCTACTTACTGGATAAAAATAGTAATATACAAAAAATTAATCATGTCTTCTCACTAGCAAAAATATTTTAATATTTAATTTTAAATGGTACTTTTATATAATATTAAGATATACAGAATTTTGGAATAAATGTAACCAAAAGTTTGCATAGTTATCAAGAAAATTATTTAAAAAAATACTAAGTAAAAGGAAATAATGTAGAGAGAAATGATAGTATTCCTGGATTGGAAATTTTAATATCATAACTAATCTTTCCCAAATCAAGTCATAATTTCAAAAATGTTGCAAACAATTTCTGACAGAATATTTTTGGAAATTGACACGATGACTACAAAATTTTAATAGAAATGCAAAGAGTCAAGGATAATAAAGACATTTTCATAGAAGATGAAATGCCTTACTGGATAATAAATATTACTATAAATGTGGACTAATTAAGACATTAAGTCTAGAACATAAAATAGAGGTAAAGATTCATAGGGAAAAATAAAAGCAGGGGTAGAGACCCCTGATGATTTGTAAGCTTCATTATGGAATATCTGGCACATCAGACTAGTGGGAGTAGGAATACCTGTGTAAGTGGCTCTGAGAAAGTTTTTTCCATATTAAAATAAAGTAAAATCAGAGCCCTACTTCTCATGATGCAAAGTTATTAATTCTGTGTGGATTAACTATCTAAAGGTGAGAGCGAAATTATGCAATTTGTAGAAAGTAATCCAGAAACTTTTTTTACCTCAGGCTAGAAAGAAACTTTTAAATCAAAACTAAGAATATTCTAAAAGGAAAGGAAAATATTAGTAATCCCCATGACAATAAATCAAATATACTTGCTCATCAAAAAACATCAAAAGAGAAAACACAGGCAAACTGTGAGAGGATAGTTTTGTAAAATATAAATCTGAAAATATATGTACCTAAAATTTATAACGAGTGACTTCTATTCCATTAGAAAAAATCAACCAAGTAGATAAACAGACAAACACCTTCAACAGGCCTTTCACATAGGAAGTGTACCAATGTGCATAGGAATAGCTACCAAATGTGTAAAAAAGATGGTCAACCTCATTGGTGTTCAAGGAAATGAATGATGAAAGACACTGAGATACCATGTCACAGATCCCAGATTGGTGAAGTTAAAAAGCACAGAGTCAGACAGTATTATGTCTTGTCAAGGGTGGAACATCCTAAGCCCTACTGGTGAGAGTGTAAATTGATACAAGAACTTTTGGAAGCAGTTTGCCCTTGTCTGGTAGTGTCAGAGTTCTGCCTACCAGGTGGGTGAGTTGGCCTAAGACAAAGGCATACATGCAGGAAGATAGAGTGAGCATTGAGCAGAGTCTGGCAGGTGTCTCCCACTGATTCTGCAGAGAAACCTGGGGGCAGGAAATGAGAGATGCATGACGCATCTTTAAGATGTAGTGTTGCCAAAACAAAACTGGTCAACTTTCAAGAGATGGTTTATCAGAGGCATTTTCCAAGTTACAGGAGAGACCAAGAGTTCGTGCAGCATTACACAAGGTGTCCAATGTACCTGTGACCCTACCACTCCCCTCCTAAGAAGCCACAGAGAAACTCTTGCATAAATGCTCCAGGAGCCAAGTACAAGAAACTTTAAGCTGTAATTTTCTCAGTAGTGCAAGGTGATGGATAAATAGTGGCCTATAAAGCAATAAAAAAAGGATGAATACAGGCACACTAAAGGCACGGATGACGATTAGGAGCACAAGGTTAAGCAAACAAAGAACGTTGTAAAGTAACACACGGAGTATGCTGTCATTTATGAAAAGTTTAAAAACATTAAAAACCAAACAAGGTGTTGCTTATGAATACAAAGCGAAGATACGATAAACACAAATCTCAGGACAGTGGTTAGTTCTGAGGAGGAAAAGATGACCGAATTTTAGAGAGGCTAAAACAGAACCTTAAAGTTGACGGTTATATTGTTTTTAAACTGAATGGCTTGTTTTATAATAATTTTCCAAATCTTAGATGCATTTGGCACATTTCCTTTGTATCTCTCTGGTAATTAATAAAAATATAATTAACAGCAAAAGTAGTAGGAAAAATGACAGAATTTGCACTTATGCTTATTTGTTATTGTCCCGTTTATCTGTTTTCTTTGACCTACTATGGATCTGACTTTATTTATATAAACTCTTCTTTAACTTATTTTTAAGACTTTATACCACTGCAGTGTATTACTTTTTCTTTTGATTTTAGGGTTTATGGAATATTTTAAGTAGACCAACCAGTCTTTGGTTACAAAATGTGGTCCAGGGGATGAACTTGACAATTAACATGCTTGTTTAGGCCACACAGTGTTTAAAAATTGAATGGGGTACCATCAGGATGGACATCCACCCTAGTTAGCCAGGTGCCCACACATACCCCATTGTCTCGCTCCAGCTGGCATCCCTCAACTACTTTACTCTACTGGCTGCTACAGACTTGTGTGGTTGTGACTCTAAACAAACGTGAGAGTTGGGAGGCAGTAGCTCAGTGCTGTAAAAAGATAAGACCCCTTGCTTCGAAGTACAATGAGGGGCTTCAACTTAGTGTGCCCCACACCTGCATGACTCGGGGCACACACTGTGCCCAGTTTTTAACGTCCTTACCTACTTCTCATCTACACCTTCTGAAAGCATGAGTCTAAGAGCTAAGTATGCTTTATACTTCCTCTTGAGGTCAGTGACATCCGGCATGGGAGTTTGAAGGCAAGAGGCGTACCACGCAAGCTGAGGCAGCAGGAATGGGGCCAGAGATTCAAGACTCAGAGAACATGAGTAAGGCTGCCTCTCTGGGATTGGCAATGAGGCACGAGTTTATGTGGTTTAGGTGTGCGCATCTTTCAGGGTCGGCAGAGCCACCTGCAAACATTATAGAATTCATAATGGAAACTGAGGTAAGGTTTGCTAGAGAGCAGTTGGTTGCATATTAGTCACATCTGGACAATATCCTCTGGGGAAATCACATATTGGCCTGATACTTGTCACTGAAGAGGGGAACTGACAGCTACTTCTAACTCCTCATTACCGTGGCTCAAATGGTCCCGTTAAAGAGGAGGGAGAAAACACAGTATCGTTAATCAGTGCATGCTAGGCAGCCACGACCTGGGAACCTGCCACCTATCAGCTGCACTAGGGCTCTATCAGGAATGAACAGGATTCAGCTCCTGCCCTCAGAGAGCCCAAGATGAAATGAGATGGGCATGTGCTTACTCAAAACCGTACTTATGTGAGGGAAGTACTAATAGAGATTGGTAAAATATTGCATCATGATCGCAGAGAACTCAATCATTTTGGTCTGGAAGCTGATTCAAATTCTTCATGGAACCTGTCAGTGGAGAGAAGAGAGGACAGAGGCATTTCGAAGGCTATGTAAGAGCAAACAGTTGAAGGACACGTTGAGATTGACAGAGTAGAGAAGGAGGGAGACTCTTCCTGGCTAAAGAAATAGGAGGAGCAAATATGGAATAAGGAATGTAGATGGTAAGTTTGCGAACCAGAAGGATTTAAGCAAAAATTAGAGTGTGGATGGGTGATGTAAGAGGAAGGAAGGGGATAGTCCATTTGAAAAATGCACGGAGGAAAACATACACGATATATGTTGGTTTTCCTATGTCTTTTTGTGAAAGGTTAAAATTCATTTACCACCTTTAAATATTACATTTAGTAAGAACTAAATTTGACTGAGAATGTCAAACCTTTTTTTTAGCTTTAACTTAAAAATTAACACTTTGCATATGCCAAAGCACAATGCCTACACGTTTAAAACATTTCAACTTTGAAACCGTTGTGATCAGATCCTAAAGCATGGATTGTAGCACCATGACTGTCGGTGAACTAAATAAACTACAAAGGCCAGTTTTATAAAGGACCAGAAAAACAGTTTAAAAGATGTCATTTATCCATCTTGTACTTTGCAAGCATCCATAACGACCCATCAATAAGTTTCCTTTTTGCTGGTGATAGATATGCAACACTGAGTTCAAATTACTACATATATTTTAATATTCTTATTCTTTCCTATTCTCTGACTCACTCATGTCTTCCTTTTACCCCACATTGGGCAAACAACCAGATCCCAGAGCTGAATTTAAATTCTGGATCCCTAGAAAACAAGGAAGATGGTGGAAGAGTAAGACGTGGAGATCACCTTCCTCCCCACAGATACACCAGGAATACATCTACACGTGGAACAACTACTACAGAACACCTACTGAATGCTGGCAGAAGACCTCAGACCTCCCAAAAGGTGCATGAGGAGAGGGGATTAAGAACGCTGCTTAAAGGAGCTCCAGAGACGGGCGCGAGCCCTGGCTAACAGCGCGGACCCCAGAAACAGGCATGAGACGCTAAGGTTGCTGCTGCTGCCACCAAGAAGCTTGTGTGCGAGCACAGGTCACTATCCACACCTCCCTTCCGGAGAGCCTGTGCAGCCTGCCACCGCCAAGGTCCCGGGATCCAAGGACAACTTCTCCGGGAGAACGCACGGCACGCCTCAGGCTGGTGCAACGTCACGCCGGCCTCTGCCGCCGCAGCCTCGCCCCGCATCCGTACCCCTCCCTCCCCACGGCCTGAGTGAGCCAGAGTCCCCGAAGCAGCTGCTCCTTTAACCCCATCCTGAGCGAAGAACAGATGACCTCCGGCGACCTACACGCAGAGGTGGGGCCAAATCCAAAGCTGAGCCCCTGGGAGCTGTGAGAACAAAGAAGAGAAAGGGAAATCTTTCCCAGCAGCCTCAGAAGCAGCGGATTAAATCTCCACAATCAACTTGACGTACCTGCATCTGTGGAATACATCAATAGACAACGAATCATCCCAAATTGAGGAGGTGGACTTTGAGAGCAAGATTTATTATTTATTCCCCTTTTCCTCTTTTTGTGAGTGTGTATTTGTAGCTTCTGTGTGAGATTTTGCCTGTATAGCTTGGCTTTCACCATTTGTCCTAGGGTTCTACCTGTCCGTTTGCTTTTTTTTAATTAAAAAAATATTTTTTTCTTAATAATTTTTTATTTTAATAACTTTATTTTATCTTACTTTATTTTATTTTATCCGTTTTCTTTTTTTCTACTTTTTCTCCCTTTTATTCTGAGCCGTGTGGATGAAAGGCTCTTGGTGCTGCAGCCAGGAGTCAGTGCTGTGCCTCTGAGGTGGGAGAGCCAACTTCAGGACACTGGTCCACAAGAGACCTCCCAGCTCCACATAATATCAAACGGCGAAAATCTCCCAGAGAGCTCCATCTCAACACCAGCACCCAGCTTCACTCAACGACCAGCAAGCTACAGTGCTGGACACCCTATGCCAAACAACTAACAAGACAGGAACACAACCCCACCCATCAGCAGAGAGGCTGCCTAAAATCGTAAGTCCACAGACACCCCAAAACACACCACCAGATGTGGACCTGCCCACCAGAAAGACAAGATCCAGCCTCATCCACCAGAACACAGGCACTAGTCCCCTCCACCAGGAAGCCTACACAACCCATTGAACCAACTTTAGCCACTGGGGACAGACACCAAAAACAACGGGAACTATGAACCTGCAGCCTGCAAAAAGGAGACCCCAAACACAGTAAGATAAGCAAAATGAAAAGACAGAAAAACACACAGCAGATGAAGGAGCAAGATAAAAACCCACCAGACCTAACAAATGAAGAGGAAATAGGCAGTCTACTTGAAAAAGAATTCGGAATAATGATAGTAAAGATGACCCAAAATCTTGGAAATAGAATAGAGAAAATGCAAGAAATATTTAACAAGGACATAGAAGAACGAAAGATGACACAAGCAACGATGAACAACACAATAAATAAAATAAAAAATACTCTAGATGGGATCAATAGCAGAATAACTAAGGCAGAAGAACAGATAAGTGACCTGGAAGATAAAATAGGGGAAATAACTACTGCAGAGCAGAATAAAGAATGAAAAGAACTGAGGACAGTCTCAGAGACCTCTGGGACAACATTAAACGCACCAACATTCAAATTATAGGGGTTCCAGAAGAAGAGAAAAAGAAAGGGACTGAGAAAATATTTGAAGAGATTATAGTTGAAAACTTCCCTAATATGGGAAAGGAAATAGTTAATCAAGTCCAGGAAGCACAGAGAGTCCCATACCGGATAAATCCAAGGAGAAACACGCCAAGACACATATTAATCAAACTGTCAAAAATTAAATACAAAGAAAATATATTAAAAGCAGCAAGGGAAAAACAACAAATAACACACAAGGGAATCCCCATAAGGTTAACAGCTGATCTTTCAGCAGAAACTCTGCAAGCCAGAAGGGAGTGGCAGGACACATTTAAAGTGATGAAGGAGAAAAACCTACAACCAAGATTACTCTACCCAGCAAGGATCTCATTCAGATTTGATGGAGAAATTAAAACCTTTACAGACAAGCAAAAGCTGAGAGAGTTCAGCACCACCAAACCAGCTTTACAACAAATGCTAAAGGAACTTCTCTAGGCAAGAAACACAAGAGAAGGAAAAGACCTACAATAACGAACCAAAAACAATTAAGAAAATGGGAACAGGAACATACATATCGATAACTACCTTAAATGTAAATGGATTAAATGCTCCCACCAAAAGACACAGACTGGCTGAATGGATACAAAAACAAGACCCATATATATGCTGTCTACAAGAGACCCACTTCAGACCTAGAGACACATACAGACTGAAACTAAGGGGATGGAAAAAGATATTCCATGCAAATGGAAACCAAAAGAAAGCTGGAGTAGCAATTCTCATGTCAGACAAAATAGACATTAAAATAAAGACTATTAGAAGAGACAAAGAAGGACACTACATAATGATCAAGGGATCGGTCCAGGAAGAAGATATAACAATTGTAAATATTTATGCACCCAACATAGGAGCACCTCAATACATAAGGCAAATACTAACAGCCTTAAAACGGGAAATCGACAGTAACACATTCATCGTAGGGGACTTTAACACCCCACTTTCACCAATGGACAGATCATCCAAAATGAAAATAAATAAGGAAACACAAGCTTTAAATGATACATTAAACAAGATGGACTTAATTGGTATTTATAGGACATTCCATCCAAAAACAACAGAATACACATTTTTCTCAAGTGCTTATGGAACATTCTCCAGGATAGCTCATATCTTGGGTCACAAATCAAGCCTTGGTAAATTTAAGAAAATTGAAATTGTATCAAGTATCTTTTCCGACCACAACGCTATGAGACTACATACCAATTACAGGAAAAGATCTGTAAAAAATACAAGCACATGGAGACTAAACAATACACTATTTAATAACGAAGTGATCACTGAAGAAATCAAAGAGGAAATAAAAAAATACCTAGAAACAAATGACAATGGAGACACGATGACCCAAAACCTATGGGATGCGGCAAAAGCAGTTCTAAGAGGGAAGTTTATAGCAATACAATCCTACCTTAAGAAATAGGAAACATCTCGAATAAACAACCTAACCTTGCACCTAAAGCAATTAGAGAAAGAAAAAAAAAACCCCAAAGTTAGCAGAAGGAAAGAAATCATAAAGATCATATCAGAAATAAACGAAAAAGAAATGAAGGAAACGATAGCAAAGATCAATAAAACTAAAAGCTGGTTCTTTGAGAAGATAAACAAAATTGATAAACCATTAGCCAGACTCATCAAGAAAAAAAGGGAGAAGGCTCAAATCAACAGAATTATAAATGAAAAAGGAGAAGTAACAACTGACACTGTAGAAATACAAAAGATCATGAGAGATTACTATAAACAACTCTATGCCAATAGAATGGACATCCTGGAAGAAATGGACAAATTCTTAGAAAGGCACAACCTGCCAAGACTGAATCAGGAAGAAACAGAAAATATGAACAGACCAATCACAGGCACTGAAATTGAAACTGTGATTAAAAATCTTCCAACAAACGAAAGCCCAGGACCAGATGGCTTCACAGGCGAATTCTATCAAACATTTAGAGAAGAGCTAATACCTATCCTTCTCGAACTCCTCCAAAATACAGCAGAGGGAGGAACACTCCCCAACTCATTCTACGAGGCCACCATCACCCTGGTACCAAAACCAGACAAGGATGTCACAAGGAAAGAAAACGACAGGCCAATATCACTGATGAACATAGATGCAAAAATCCTCAACAAAATACTAGCAAACAGAACCCAAAAGCACATTAAAAGGATCATACACCATGATCAAGAGGGTTTATTCCAGGAATGCAAGGATTCTTCAATGTACGCAAATCAATCAGCGTGATATACCATATTAACAAATTGAAGGAGAAAAACCATATGATCATCTCAATAGAGGCAGAGAAAGCTTTCGACAAAATTCAACACCCATTTATGATAAAAACCCTGCAGAAAGTAGGCATAGAGGGAACTTTCCTCAACATAATAAAGGCCATATATGACAAACCCACAGCCAACATCGTCCTCAATGGTGAAAAACTGAAAGCATTTCCACTAAGATCAGGAACAAGACAAGGTTGCCCACTCTCACCACTCTTATTCAACATAGTTTTGGAAGTTTTAGCCACAGCAATCAGAGAAGAAGAGGAAGTAAAAGGAATCCAAATCAGAAAAGAAGAAGTAAAGCTGTAACTGTTTGCAGATGACATGATAGTACATAGAGAATCCTAAAGATGCTACCAGAAAACTACTAGAGTTAATCAATGAATTTGGTAAAGTAGCAGGATACAAAATTAATGCACAGAAATCTCTTGCATTCCTATACACTAATGATGAAAAATCTGAAAGTGAAATCAAGAAAACACTCCCATTTACCATTGCAACAAAAAGAATCAAATATCTAGGAATAAACCTACCTAAGGAGACGAAAGACCTGTATGCAGAAAATTATAAGACACTGATGAAAGAAATTAAAGATGATACAAATAGATGGAGAGATATACCATGTTTTTGGATTGGAAGTATCAACATTGTGAAAATGACTACACTACCCAAAGCAATCTACAGATTCAATGCAATCCCTATCAAACTACCAGTGGCATTTTTCACAGAGCTAGAACAAAAAATTTCACAATTTGTATTGTAACACAAAAGACCCCAAACAGCCAAAGCAATCTTGAGAACGAAAAACGGTGCTGGAGGAATCAGGCTCCCTGGCTTCAGACTATACTACAAAGCTACAGTAATCAAGACAGTATGGTACTGGCACAAAACCAGAAATATAGATCAGTGGAAGAGGATAGAAAGGCCAGAGATAAACCCAGGCACATATGGTCACCTTATCTTTGATAAAGGAGGCAGGAATGTACAGTGGAGAAAGGACAGCCTCTTCAATAAATGGTGCAGGGAAAACTGGACAGGTACATGTAAAAGTATGAGATTAGAACACTCCCTAACACCATACACAAAAATAAGCTCAAAATGGATTAAAGACCTAAATGTAAGGCCAGAAACTATCAAACTCTTAGAGGAGAGCATATGCAGAACACTCTATGACATAAATCACAGCAAGATCCTTTTTGATTCACCTCCTAGAGAAATGGAAATAAAAACAAAAATAATCAAATGGGACCTAATGAAACTTCAAAGCTTTTGCACAGCAAAGGAAACCATAAAGAAGACCAAAAGACAACCCTCAGAATGGGAGAAAATATTTGCAAACGAAGCAACTGACAAAGGATTAATCTCCAAAATTTAAAAGCAGCTCATGCAGCTAAATAAGAAAAAAACAAACAACTCAATCCAAAAATGGGCAGAAGACCTAAATAGACATTTCTTCAAAGAAGATATACAGATTGCCAACAAACACATGAAAGAATGCTCAACATCATTAATCATTAGCGAAATGCCAATCAAAACTACAATGAGATATCATCTCCCACCGGTCAGAATGTCCATCATCAAAAAGTCTAGAAACCATAAATGCTGGAGAGGGTGTGGAGAAAAGGGAACACTCTTGCACTGCTGGTGGGAATGTGAATTGGTACAGCCACTATGGAGAACAGTATGGAGGTTCCTTAAAAAACTACAAATAGAACTGCCATATGACCCAGCAATCCCACTACTGGGCATATGGCCTGAGAAAACCATAATTGAAAAAGAGTCATGTACCAAAATGTTCATTGCAGCTCTATTTACAATAGCCAGGAGATGGAAACAACCTAAGTGTCCATCATTGGATGAATGGATAAAGAAGATGTGGCACATATATACAATGGAATATTACTCAGCCATAAAAAGAAACGAAATTGAGTTATTTGTAGTGAGGTGGATGGACGTAGAGTCTGTCATACAGAGTGAAGTAAGTCAGAAAGAGAAAGACAAATACCGTATGCTAACACATATATATGGAATCTAAGAAAAAAAATGTCATGAAGAACCTAGGGGTAAGACGGGAATAAAGACACAGACCTACTAGAGAATGGACTTGAGGCTATGGGGAGGGGAAAGGGTAAGCTGTGACAAAGTGAGAGAGTGGCATGGACATATATACACTACCAAATGTAAAATAGATAGCTAGTGGGAAGCAGCTGCATAGCACAGGGAGATCAGCTCGGTGGTTTGTGACCACCTAGAGGGGTGGGATAGGGAGGGTGGGAGGGAGGGAGATGCAAGAAGGAAGAGATGTGGGAACATATGTATATGTATAACTGATTCACTTTGTTATAAAGCAGAAACTAACACACCATTGTAAAGCAATTATACTCCAATAAGGATGTAAAAAAAAAAAAATTCTGGCTCCCCTGCATAGTAGCTGTGTAGCTAGGAGAGATCACCTAATTTCATTGAGACTCAGTGTTCACGTCTATAACATGGTAATGACCTGACCCATATGGTTTTCAAGGCTGTATAAGAGATCAAGATGTAGGAAACATCAGAGAAAAGTGTCTTTTACTGTTATAAAAATAAATATGAGAGTAGGTTACAGATCATTATCAGTGTCATACTCAGACCCTTTCCCTCTTACTTGGCTTTTGTTTCTCACACCCTAATAAATAAATCTCACTACAGAGTTAACAGTTATTCGTGCCTAGTGGAATACCTTTCCTTCATGTGTGCATTTTAGCAGCTGTATCCTGAGTCCCCTCACAGCCACCCTCAGACACAAATGGACTAAGTATTGTAATGAATAATTTTAAGGGAGAGGCAGTGTCATATTTTGGTTCAGAGCAAGTATTATGGAATCTGGCATATTGGGTTCAAGTCCCAGCTTTTTCACTATTAACTGCATAACCTTGGAAAAGATCTTTAACATCTCCTTGCATCAGACACCTCACTAATAAAATGAAGTTAATATTATTACTTATTTCATGGAGATTCTATGGATTTTAAAATAATTAATACATGTAAAGTGATTAGAACAGTGCCTGACAATTAATACACACTTAGTAAATATTAGCTATTCATTTTCTCTAATGATTAAGCCATTATTTTGTCAAGGCCACTGCTGAGAAATTCAGATTCAGTAATTCTGGGTGACATGCAGTAATCTGCATTACAAACAAATTCTTTTTTTCTGGTGATTCTGTTGCAGGTGCCACTTAGCTTGCATTTGGACAAGTAAGTGTTAGTCATCATCAGTTAGCAGAGCCTAATGGAGGGCTGTCCTGGCTCCACATGAATGTCATTCACTTCTTGCATTTACTGCATGCCAACTATACGCCAGATACCATGTCAGGCTCCGGGGTAAGTCTGTTCTTGAATTGGTCTTTGTGTGCATGTGTACTTCTTCTCAGATGCAACTCAGTAGCTTGTCCTGAGGTTTCCGGGGCTGAAGTTGTTGCTTCTTTGACTCAGAATCCTTACTCTCAATGTTAACTGAAGATCTTGTACAAAGAACATCTTTTATTGATTTCTGTTGATGTTTTGCTTTCCTCCAATTTGTTCTGCAAAGTGCTAGCTACCTGCTTTCAAGTCCAGAAACACCTTCCGATTGACTATACGCATCTCTCTTTAATCTGAGCTTTTGCTCCACCCTGTCCTTATTCTCTTGAATCACTGGATTATTTTCTAGATGACATTCTGCACATTATGGCAATATGAGAGGTATTTTAAAACTCTCTTGATCAGAAAAGTAATTTCATGCTTGGAGTACAAACTCAGATTCCCCGCTGTGTGGCATCCTGACACCTTCCTGCTGAACTCCATTAGAAAGATCCTGGAGAGTCAGGTCAGTGTAACTGATGTTTATCATTCCATGATTACAGCTTTGTGGGCTAAAAATAATAAGCTGTCTTAGGGAGGGTTCTTCCAGAAGCAGGTCCTCAAAAAAGGATTTCAGTGGAAGTGGTTATTAGGTGGAGGGACTTAGAATGTTCTGGTAGGGAAGTGGGGAGTGAGGTAGAGAAGAGATGTAAGTTAATACACAATGTATTAGTGGGCAGGCTACTGCTTTGGAAAACAGAAGCTCAATCCCTCTGCCAACCTCTGGGAGTCAGCATGGATGTTCTTTAGCGCTTTTCCCACTAAAGGGAAAGGAGGCTGGAGTATTTACACAGCAACTCCCCATTCATGACAACCTGGAGCTACTCCTGCAGGGGTCACCTTTAAAATCATAGTGACTTTAGACACTGTCTAAGCAAGAAAGATGTCTGGCAGAGACATCTGCAAGAAAGATGTCTGCGGGTACTTGCAGTACGAAGCCGCAGCTGTGCACGGGAACACTGAACATTGAGATACGACTGGAAACAGTGTCTGTTACATGAGCACATAGAATTGGGTTGTGTGCTTCTCAAGGTACCTTATTTAAATATATTTATTGAGTAATTGTATTTATAAATTCATATGTATATTCATATGTATACTGATTCCAGCCCCATTCTTTGCCGGGTACTCAGATCCATACAGAGTGAATGAGATGTGGTGTTGCCAAAAAGGACATTAGAGCTTGATGGCGTTCAGAACACACCTCAAAATACGGCACCTTGGCATACTGAATATTTTAAGCTGAAGTAGTCTGAGGAAACATCAGAAGCATTCTGCCTTTCACTCTGACCTTCCCCCCTCCCTACTCCCCTGAAGAAGGTCATAAACCCCTCCTTTGAGAGGTGTCCTCCCTATAGCTACAGAAAATGAGCATCCTTACCTCCAAAGACAAAGGGACACTGAGAAAAATCCACACAAACAGGACTTGCTAAGTTTCTCTTGGTTTAATACCCTTGACTCATATTCTTTGACTTGTCATATTTCTCCACCACTGTCTAGTTTTCATCAAATGTAGTATAAAAGTATTCAAGTTTAACTATTTTTTTTGGGGGGGGTCTTCATTTCCTTATGAAGGCTCCTGTATCAGGTAAAATTTGTATTAAATAAATCTGTGTGCTTTTTGTCCTGTTCATCTGTCTTTGTCAGTTTAATTTTCAACTGAGCCAGGGACCCTAAGAGGATCAGGGCAAACTCTCTCCTATTCTACAAACTGAACAGGGAGGATCATAATGCACAACTATAAGAATCGACAGAATTTAAATGCTGGGAGAGACAGACAGACACACACACACACACACACACACACACACACACACACACCCACCCACCCACCCAGCAGCATAGCCTTCTGGTCTAATGAGACGACCTATGAATAAATGGTATTAAGTCTAAACAGTGATTTGCCAGACAAAGGAGCAGAAAGGTGGAAAAGAACATGGCAGGCTGAGGAAACGATGGTCACAAAACTACAGAGGGGTAAAGCGTTCTGCTGAGTGTCTGGAGAAGAAGGAAAAGTTTAATGTGATAGGAATCTACGAAACAGTGTTTGTAGCAAGTAATAACACTAGCTTAAGTGGAGTTGGGGAGCATGGGGGAAGGAATGTCAACTGACGTGGACAGAAATTTGTGTTAAGGCCACTTTTGTTAGGGTGCCTCTGTCCCAAGCAAAAGTGTTTGCCACCTGCTGGCTCTGTACAGAGGTTAAAAATTGATTGCGGTAATGATAACAGGACTGTAGGCATACGTCCAAGCTCACCAAATTGTATATATTAATTAAGTGCAGTTTTTCGTATACCAATTACATCTCAATAAAGCTGCAGTAAAAAGACACTGGGTGAGTAATTGAGGACACTTGAACATGGAATGGGTACTAACCAATATGGAATTATTGTTCATTTTCTTAGGTGTGATAACAGTATTGTGGGTATATAGGAAAATGTCCTTATTCCTAGGAGATATATGTTGAGTTATTTAGGAGTGAAATGCCATGATGTCTGCAGTGTACTTTCAGAATAGTTCAGTAAAATAAATTTTATTTTAAAAAACTGATGATTTTAAGTAAAAAGACATTTAAAAAAACCTCTTTGGCTGTAGGTGAAAATTCAACTGGAAAGGAGAGAGACTGAAGCAGGGCAGTTAGCTAGGAAGCTGCTGAAACAGCCCAGAGGAAAGGCCCAACTAGTTCGTTGATAACAGGGAGGAACGAAAGGGTTCCCAAGATAGAGCTTAAGTAGAATCAACAGATTTCATTTGAATATTGCATATGAGGGGTTGGGTTCACTGACCGTGCTTTCAGTTTTCTGATCAACCATTGTGTCATTTCTCTACAAAGTCTGGCTTTTTTCTCCCACCCTCTCTCCTCATATTCTTTCTAGTATAACTTCGTAACAGGGTGTGGCATGTGCAGAAACTGAGCCTTTAAATATGAGCTCCTGGAGAAATAACACCTTCTCATTCTAAGCAGAGTGAGTTCCAACTGCAGAAGAACAGAATGGGAAGTTGGGGTAGCTGGTGGGATTGTGCCTCCGCTTTTAAAAATAAATCTTCAGTCTTTCTCTTTCCCCATTTATGTCTCTGCTTCTCCATCTCTAAGTAGGTTCTAGCAGCCTCAGAGGGGTGTTGGAATAATGAATGTATTTTCTTGAGGATGGCTTTGAATTCTCAGATGAAAGGTGCCACGTCACCAAAAATTATAATTCAAACCAAAGCACTCAACCTTTCATCCTTACATGCCTTTGAGGTTTAGAGCCCTTGTGTGGATTCTAAATAAAGTTAGAAAATGCACCTAGAATGCCAAAAAGTTTCCAAAAGCAAGACATGGAGGAAAGATTTTCAGCCTTGCTTAAAAACAAGGTTTAAAAAAGAATATTTCCTAAAATCCCCATATACTCAACTCTTAGATCTTTAGTTTCCTAATAGAGGAAAAACATGAAGATAGAAATGCCTACTTTAAAATCCATAGTTTGGTTTACAGAACGGATTTGTTTAAATTATATATTTCTATACAAAAAATAAGGTATGATAACTATGACTAGATTAAAATCTATAATTATATTAAGATCTCCACTTTGTGAATAAGAGTATCCTTATACAACTCCATTCTGGATAGAGAAATAGAGGTTCCTGAGACATCAATTAAACTACAGAAGGCATTATTAAAAATTTAAAAGCTCATAGTTACTACAGAATGAGAGACCTGCATTGGAATCCTAGTTTAACCACTTCATAGCTGTGGGAAAAGAGAGAACTGATTTTCTCTTGCAGATTCAGGTTTCTAATTTCTAAAGTGGGAAAAATTTCTACTAATAGCTGTGAGGAGATGGCTGGATTCTGAACCTGATGTACTACTTCTGAAAGTTCTTTAGAGAGTTTATGCAGAGAAACAAAACTTCGGGAAAAAAATCATACTTTTCACCACTATAAAATTTGGCCTCATGTGGGACCCTAAAATAACTACTGATGAAAATTTTTGTTAAAGGACCACAAAATATCAGAATTCTATCCAAAGCAATCTCATGAAGAAAAGAGGTAGATAATCAAAAAAGACACACCGTGTTAATAGTTATTATTTGTAAGTCTGGGACCCCCGACTCCCTTGAGAGCCCTAATAATGGGAACTCACTCTGTCATCCTCAGCTTGATGAGAATGACTGACCTGGAACAAAAACAGCTGCAGTCTTCCTCTGCAGGTTTCTTACAACCTGGTTCAGACAGTGTGAATTTTTCACTCCAGTGAAAGGAAGGACATACACACATGCATCAGAAAACAGAAGTTCAGGAAAGACAGAAAATTGCTTGCCTTCTGAGATCTTATCAGGGCAGGACAGCTGCCCTGTGTACGGGAGTTCAAAGCAAAAACGTCTGAACTCTTCTGTGATGGACTCATTCTCTGGCCCTTATCACTCTGACTGCTACAAAAAAAAGAGAGGGGGAAGACCTTTCTACTGTGTGCTATGACATGTATTCTTCTTCAACATTCCACTTCTACAAAAAGTGGCCCGATATGTCTTTTTGAACTAGAGATGGAGGTTTGATATTCCAGTCACCTCTTGTGCAATGTTAAAGAAGGGGTAAAATTTGGGCACTTCTCATCCACTCTGTCTCCTCTGCCAGGTGGCCAAAGGCCTTGAGCACACTAAACAAATAAGTTAGTACAAATGCTGGAATTCTCCCAAGTTCAAAACCTAATTTGTCCTAAAGGTCTTGTCATTCATATGATTAAAGAAAAAAAAAGGAGGCAGATCAAATCTTAGAAGTACAACAAGGTAAAGAGAACACTAATTTCCTCTTTAATCTTAGAGAGAGACTCCTTAAGGTAGACACTTGATGTAACTAAATATTTTATTCAAAAATTTTCCTTTTTTTACCATCCTCTGTCCTGCATGCTCATAGGCCAATTTTATGACACCAGATACATGGATGGACATTAGGTGTTACAAACAAATATGACAAGGTGACACAAGAGAAGAAAATTGAACGATATTCATCTAAAGTGACATTTATACCCCCTAATAAGTAGACAAATATTGTACTGATCTTAATCTTGATCTGTAACAGCAGTCCTCGCCCTTCTCTGTGTGAGTGGATGGTAGGATCATAAACAGACGGAAAATCTTGTCATTCAGGCTAAACTAAGAGAAATGTGGGATATTAAATAAATAAAGGAAACCTTAGGCAAGTTGTTTCACGTCATGGGATGGACTTTGTGAGGCCAACTTGTCTAAGATGGGAACTGTATTTCCCTAATTCTCCTTCTCTGTAGATGTAATAGAAGTCTAGCTAAGAATCAGCCAGGAGAGGAATGTACTCATGTTTTAGAAGAAAGGAATGAAGCAGACGTCATTAGTCTCCAAGGTTGGAAAGATCAGACACAGGGACTGAAAAACACAGCTGTGCCCGATGGCTCCCAGTTGACTGTTGCTTTTATCTACTCCATGTCCAGCTTATCTTCCCAACAGCTGCACCTGCTGAAACTAACAGTCCCAGGGCAACCACTGGGCACTTAGCTTCAGGCTCACAGAGGCAGTGAGTCCTCTTCTTGTATCACCAATGATAATTTCACTATGCACTTTTGGGAATTTCATTCTGGGAAGAAGTTCATAAGATTGTTTAAAATGTAGATGACTCTAAAAAGGTTAAGGACAAAAATGATTCCAATTCTCCATGATCTCTTCCAGAAAATAGAAGCAGTAGGAATACTTCCTAGCTTATTCCATGAAGCCAGGATTACTCTAATATTAGAACTAGATAAAGACAATACAAGAAATACAAGAAATGAAAATTATAGACCAATGTCACTCATGAACGTACATTAAAAATCCTCAACAAACAACAGGAAATTGAATTCAACAATGTATGAAAGTAATTATGTACTATGACTAGCGGGGATTTGTTCTAGGTATGCAAGAATAGTTCAATATTTAGAAGCCAATTAATGTAACCCATCATATCAACAAGAAAAATCATATGATGATACCAATCAATTCAGAAAGAGCATTTGCCATAATCTAACCCCTAGTCATGATAAAAACTCTCAGCAAGCTAGAAATAGATGTTTCCACAATTTGATAAGAAACATATACAAAAAACCCAATAGCTAACTATTAGAAGAGGCCATTGAGAGGATGTGACCACTGGCTGATCTGAGAGCTGGAGCCCAGCAATTGCAGGCTCCTTACTCTCTCCCCTTCCTCAGAACATACACTCTGCCCACCGTGGGAGCCATTTTTGAGGACACAGTCTTGAAAGAGCAATCAGTTTTTGAGATAATCTGGATGGCATATGAGGCTGAACCCCATTAAGGCCTCTATATAAACTTTTAAGATTCTGGTGGGTGGGTGCAGAGATCTACTCATCTTATAGTGACACAAGACAAGCCTGGTAAGTAAATTCCCTTGCTTTTTAACCTGCCACATAACAATCTGGAGTGGACTGCCTCTTTCGCTGGTCTCTCCTTGCCCTCCGTGGACAGGGGCCAGTTGGATAAACCAATGTAACATCATTCTCAATGGTGAGAAACTAGATGCTCTTCCCCTAAAACTGGGATCAAGGCAAGGATGTCCCTTCTCACCACTTCTATTTAACATCATTAAGGAAGTCCTGGCTAGTGCAATCAGACAGTAGAAGGAAACAAAAGGTATACAAATTGAGAAGGAAGAAATAAAACTGTCTTTTTTCACAGATCATATGATTGCCTATGTAGAAAATCCCAGAGTCGAGGAGATTGGTTCAAGATGGCGAAGTAGAAGGATGTGCTCTCACTCCCTCTTGCAAAAACATCAGAATCACAACTAACTGCTGAACAATCATCAACAGGAAGACACTGGAACTTACCAAAAAAGATACCCCATATCCAAAGACAAAGGAGAAGCCACAATGAGACAGTAGGAGGGGCACAATCACAATAAAATCAAATCCCATAACTGCTGGGTGGGTGACTAACAAAGTGCAGAACACTTATACAACAGAAGTCCACCCACTGGAGTGAAGGTTCTGAGCCCCACGTCAGGCTTCCCAATCTGGGGGTCAGGCAATGGGAGTAGGAATTCCTAGAGAATCAGACTTTGAAAGCTAGCAGGATTTGATTGCAGGACTTTGACAGGACTGGGGGAAACAGAGACTCCACTCTTGGAGGGCACACAAAAAGTAGTGTGCGCATCGGGACGCAGGGGAAGGAGCAGTGACCCCACAGGAGACTGAACCAGACCTACCTGCTAGTGTTGGAGGGTCTCCTGCAGAGGCGGGGGATGGCTGTGTCTCACCGTGAGGACAAGGACAGTGGCAGCAGAAGTTCTGGGAAGTACTCTTTGGTGTGAGCCCTCCAAGGGTCCACCATTAGCCTCAGCAAAGACCCCGGGTAGGCTCCAGTGTTGGGTTGCCTCAGGCCAAACAACCAACAGGGAGGGAACCCAGCCCCACCCAATCCACCCATCAGCAGACAAGTGGATTAAAGTTTTACTGAACTCTGCCCACCAAAGCAACAGCCAGCTCTACTCACCACCAGTCTCCGCCATGCGTAAACTTGCACAAGCCCCTTATATAGCCTCATCCACCAGAGGGCAGACAGCAGAAGCAAGAAGAACTACAATTCTGCAGCCTGTGGAACAAAAACCACATTCACAGAAAGATAGACAAGATGAAAAGGCAAAGGGCTATGTACCAGATGAAGGAACAAGATAAAACCCCAGAAAAACAACTAAATGAAGTGGAGATAGGCAACCTTACAGAAAAAGAATTCAGAATAATGATAGTGAAGATGATCCAGGACCTTGGAAAAAAAATGGAGGCAAAGATTGAGAAGATGCAAGAAATGTTTAAAACAAATCGAGAAGAATTAAAGAACAAACAAACAGAGATAAACAACACAATAACTGAAATGAAAAATACACTAGAAGGAATCAACAGCAGAACAACTGAGGCAGAAGAACGGATAAGTGACCTGGAAGACAGAATGGCGGAATTCACTGCTGTGGAACAGAATAAAGATAAAAAGAATGAAAAGAAGTGAAGACAGCCTAAGAGACCTCTGGGGCAAAATTAAATGCAACAACATTCACATTATACGTGTCCCAGAAGGAGAAGAGAGAGAGAAAGGACCCGAGAAAATATCTGAAGAGATTATAGTTGAAAACTTCCCTAACGTGGGAAAGGAAATAGCCATGCAAGTCCAGGAAGTGCAGAGAGTCCCATACAGGATAAACCCAAGGAGAAACACACCAAGACACATAGTAATCAAATTGGCAAAAATTAAAAACAAAGAAAAATTACTGAAAGCAGCAAAGGAAAAATGACAAATTACATACAAGGGAACTCCCATAAGGTTAACAGCTGATTTCTCAGCAGAAACTCTACAAGCCAGAAGGGAGTGGCATGATATACTTAAAGTGATGAAAGGGAAGACCCTACAGCCAAGATTACTTTACCTGGCCAGGATCACATTCACATTCGATGGAGAAATCAAAAGCTTTACAGACAAGCAAAAGCTAAGAGAATTCAGCACCACCAAACCAGCTCTACGAAAAATGCTAAAGGAACTTCTCTAAGTGGGAAACACAAGAGAAGAAAAGGACGTACAAAAACAAAACCAAAACAATTGAGAAAATGGTCATAGGAACATACATATCGATAATTACCTTAAACGTGAATGGATTAAATGCTCCAACCAAAAGACACAGGCTTGCTGAATGAATACAAAAACAAGACCCATATATATGCTATCTACAAGAGACCCACTTCAGACCTAGGGACACATTCAGACTGAAAGTGAAGGGATGGAAAAAGATAGTCCATGCATATGGAAAACAAAAGAAAGCTGGATAGCAATACCCATATCAGATAAAATAGACTTTAAAATAAAGAATGTTACAAGAGACAAGGAAGGACACTACATAATGATCAAGAGATCAATCCAAGTAAAAGATATAACAATTATAAATATATATGCACCCAACACAGGAGCACCTCAATACATAAGGAAACCGCTAACAGCTCTAAAAGAGGAAATCGACAGTAACACAGTAAAAGTGGGGGACTTTAACACCTCAGTTACCCCAATGGACAGATCATCCAAACAGAAAATTAATAAGGAAACACAAGCTTTAAATGACACAGAAGACCAGATAGATTAAATTGGTATTTATAAGACATTCCATCCAGAAACAGCAGGTTACACTTTCTTCTCAAGTGTGCACGGAACATTCTCCAGGATAGATCACATCTCAAGTCACAAATCAAGCCTCAGTAAATTTAAGAAAATTGAGATCATATCAAGCACCTTTTCTGACCACAAGGCTATGAGATTTGAAATGAATTACACGGGAAAAAACATAAAAAACACAAACATGGAGGCTAAAACATACATTACTAAATAACCAAGAGATCACTGAAGAAATCAACGAGGAAATCAAAAAATACCTAGAGACAAATGATAATGAAAACATGACAATCCAAAATCTATGGGATGCAGCAAAAGCAGTTCTAAGAGGGAAATTTATAGCTATACAAGCCTACCTCAAGAACCAAGAAAAATCTCAAATAAACAATCTAACCTTACACCTAAAGGAAATAGAGAAAGAAGAACAAACAAAACCCAAAGTTAGCAGAAGGAAAGAAATCATAAAGTTTAGAGCAGAGATAAATGAAATAGAAAAAAAAAACAATAGCAAAGATCAATAAAACTAAAAGCTGGTTCTTTGAGAAGATAAACAAAATTGATAAACTATCAGCCAGACTCATCAAGAAAAAGAGGGAAAGAACTCAAATAAATAAAATTAGAAATGAAAAAGAAGAAGTTACAACAGACACCACAGAAATACAAAACATCCTAAGAGACTACTAAAAGCAACTCTATGAAAATAAAATGGACAACCTGGAAGAAATGGACAAATACTTAGAAAGGTATAACCTTACAAAACTGAACCAGGAAGAAACAGAGAATATGAACAGACCAATCACAAGTAATGAATTTGAAACTGTGACTAAAAATCTTCTGACAAACAGAAGTCCAGGCCCAGATGGCTTCAGAGGTGAATTTTATCAAACATTTAGAGAAGAGCTAACACCCATCCTTCTCAAACTCTTCCAAAAAATTGCAGAGGAAGGAACACTCCCAAACTCATTCTATGAGGCCACCATCACCGTGATACCAAAACCAGACAAAGATTCTACAAAAAGAGAAAATTACAGACCAATATCACTGATGAATACAGATACAAAAATCCTCAACAAAATACTAGCAAACAGAATCCAACAACACGTTAAAATGATCATACACCATGATCAAGTGGGATTTATCCCAGGGATGCAAGGATTCTTCAATGTACATAAATCAATCAATGTGATACACCTATTAACAAATTGAAGAAGAAAAACCATATGAACATCTCAACAGATGCAGAAAATGCTTTTGACAAAATTCAACACCCATTTATGATCAAAACTATCCAGAAAGTGGGCATAGAGGGAACCTACCTCAACATAATAAAGGCCATATATGACAAACCCACAGCAAACATCATTCTCAGTGTTGAAAAACTGAAAGCATTTCCTCTAATATCAGGACCAAGACAAGGATGTCTACTATCTCCACTGTTATTCAACATAGTTTTGGAAGTCCTAGCCACGGCAATCAGAGAAGAAAAAGAAATAAAAGGAATACAAATTGGAAAAGAAGAAGTAAAACTGTCACTGTTTGCAGATGACATGATACTATACATAGAAAATCCTAAAGATGCTACCAGAAAACTACTAGGGCTAATCAATGAATTCAGTGAAGTTGCAGGATACAAAATTAATGCACAGAAATCTCTTGCATTCCTATACACTAATGATGAAAAATCTGAAAGTGAAATTAAGGAAACACTACCATTTACCACTGCAACAAGGAAAATAAAATACCTAGGAATAAACCTACCTAGGGAGACAAAAGACCCGTATGCAGAAAACTATAAGACACTTTTGAAAGAAATTAAAGATGATACCAACAGATGGAGAGATATACCATGTTCTTGGATTGGAAGAATCAACATTGTGAAAATGACTATATGACACAAAGCAATCTACAGATTCACTGCACTCCCTATCAAACTACCAATGGCATTTTTCACAGAACTAGAACAAAAAATTTCACAATTTGTATAGAGACACAAAAGACCCCGAATAGCCAAAGCAATCTTGAGAAAGAAAAACGGAGCTGAGGAAATCAGGCTCCTGGACTTCAGACTATACTACAAAGCTATAGTAATCAAGACAATATGGTACTGGGACAAAAACAGACATATAGATCAATGGAACAGGATAGAAAGCCTGGAGATAAACCCACGCACCTATGGTCAACTAATCTATAACAAAGGAGGCACGGATATATAATGGAGAAAAGACAGTCTTTTCAATAAGTGGTGCTAGAAAAACTGGACAGCTACATGTAAAAGAATAAAATTAGAACACTCCCTAACACCATACACAAAAATAAACTCAAAATGGATTAGAGACCTAAATGTAAGACCAGACACCATCAAACTCTTAGAGGGAAACATAGGAAGAACAGTCTTTGACATAAATCATAGCAAGATCTTTTTTGATCCACCTCCTAGAGTAATGGAAATAAAAACAAAAATAAACAAATGGGACCTAATAAAACTTCAAAGCTTTTGCAAAGAAGGGAAACTACAAACAAGACAAAAAGACAACCCTCAGAATGGGAAAAAATATTTGCAAACGAATCAACGGACAAAGGATTAATCTCCAAAATATATAAACAGCTCATGCAGCTCAATATTTAAAGAAACAAATAATCCAATCCTAAAACGGGCAGAAGACCTAAACACACATTTTTCCAAAGAGGACATACAGATGGCCAAGAAGCACATGAAAAGCCTCTCAACATCACTAATTAATAGAGAAATGCAAATGAAAACTACAATGAGGCATCACCTCACACCAGTTAGAATGGGCATCATAAGAAAATCTACAAACAACAAATGCTTGGAGAGGGTGTGGAGAAAATGGAACCCTCTTGCACTGTTGGTGGGAATGTAAGTTGTACAGCCACTATGGAGAACAGCATGGAGGTTCCTTAAAAAACTAAAAATAGAATTATCATATGACCCAGCAATCCTACTACTGGGCATATACCCAGAGAAAACCATAATTCAAAAAGACACATGCACCCCAATGTTCATGGCAGCACTATTTACAATAGCCAGGTGATGGAAGCAACCTAAATGCCCATTGACAGATGAATGGATAAAGAAGATGTGGTACATATATACAATGGAATATTAGCCATAAAAAGGAACGAAATTGGGTCATTTGTAGATACCTGGATGGATCTAGAGACTGCCATATAGAGTGAAGTAAGTCAGAAAGAGAAAAACAAATATCGCATATTAACGCATATATGTGGAACCTAGAATAATGGTACAGATGAACAGGTTTGCAGGGCAGAAATTTAGACAAAGATGTAGAGAACAAGCGTATGGACACCAAGGGGGGAAGGCAGCAGTGGGGTGGGTGGGGTGGGGGTGGGATGAACTGGGAGATTGGGATTGACATGTATACACTGATGTGTATAAAATAGATGACTAATAAGAACGTGCTGTATAAAAAAATAAATAAAATAAAATTCAGAGAAAAAAAAAGCCCAAGTATTGCCCAACCAGTTATATTAATTGATAGTGATAGTACTCCTAATTTGATACCATAGAAACCATGTTGTGAAATCATATATTTTTCTCAGTTTTAAGGGAAAAAAAAAAGAAAATCCCAGAGTCAATAACAAAAACAACAACAAAAGTCCTGGAACTAATAAGTATATATAGCAAGATTATAGGATTCAAGGTTAATATAAGAAAACTAGATTCCATTCTCACATATTACCAATGAATGATTAGTAAGTGAAGTTTTTTAAAAATACCATTTATAATGCACAAAATAAAACCGAAAAAAAAAGGTAAAAGTTCTTAGGTAGAATCAGGGCCCAGGAATATCAGGGCACCTGAATGCTCAGGTCCTCTCCTGCTGAGAGCAGGGTTGGTTCCACCATCAGTTATGGCAATGGTTAGATCCAAGTTTCATGAATCAGATGCAAGGTGGCAGGTTCTTAGAGGCTATAGTTAATAAAACGATGGGGACTTCCCTTTGAGAGAAGGAAGGAAGAGTTTTAAAAGAGAAAGTCTTGGAGCTCCCATGTCTTGGTCATAGGGTTGTCTTTACTGAAAAGTACATAGAGATTTAGATGAGACTTGGAAAAATCATCTTGTGGGACTGAGGAGAGATGAGAAGTGGAGTAAATAAACGCACATTTTATCTCTGCTCAGCCAACAAGCGGCTGAGTGACTTTAATAATATTCTAATATACATATTTATCATGGTCGATTGCCATTCTCCTGGTGACAGACATCTGAGTTATTTTGTGTTTGGGCTATTATGAATAAAGTTACTAAAAGCAAAAAATTAAAAATAAAATGAATTTTAAAAAGATCAGAGTAGACTATGGATTATAATTCTTCTTTCACTCCTACCAGTGAGCTCATATCCCAGTTATAACTTTACATAATGGTGATTCATAACCAAGTCAGGATCTCATTATAGCTTGGAAACCTGATCATTTTCCATTGACTTATCCAGTATATAAAAAAACAGAATTTCTCCTTTGCATTTTCTTCAACTATTTTCCCAAGAGAAACTGAGTTACCTCATGACAGTATACCTAAATATGAGGAAATCTATTTTCTGGTGAAGTGCAATGGCCATAGCAGTAGATCTGATTTCTTAATTCCTAATTTATGCAATTTGATAAGTTCAATACTGTCTGATAAAGTCAACAGACCATCAGTTTGTTCTACTACAGTACATCTCCTTAAGCATTTTTCTTGACTTCTACTTGTCCTCTAGAAATATCCCTTCTAAATGCATAGTTGAATCTTCTCTGAGAGTTTTTTAATCTAATGCCATTGTTTTATTTGCATATTTCTGAAAACTCTAATTATAGATCATTTTCTTCAAACTGTTCATCTAAAAACTAAAAATTATAGCCTAATGGAAATTGGACTTAGTGTTTTCATATTGCTTTTCATCTTAGGGACATGGCATTCTTATTAAATGCCATTCCTATTGTTCCTCAGCATACTATCGATCTTATTGAGTGTTAATTTATTCTTCTCATTTTCCAAAGCACTAAAGAGATACATAAAATCCTGTGGATTTAGGCCACTTGCCTGGACAAAATAGGTTTATTCTTTATTATAGTACTTCTTGATATAGGCCAATAAGAATGTCCTCTTGATGCCTTCTTGTTTTTATTTGAGCCCACAACATATAAGAGGTTAAAGAAGTTGTGTGGCCTTTATATGACATTTGTAGTCAGTTCAGATAACTGTACAGTTGGATGTTAGAAAATATTTACTCTGAGCCTCAATAACAAAAAGTTTGAAAGTTTATTACAATATTTAAGAAATATTACAAGACTACCTCATACTTTTTAATGATGCAGATAAAGGATTGGTGAGGCTGAAATAAAGTTACTTTTATAAGCTGTCAGCTTTAGAAGTTAATAAAATGTGTTTTCCAGAGTATGAATTCAATTTGGATTTTAAAATGTATTTTAAATGTGTAAGTATATCTGTTTCCAAGATTTGTTGTAATTAATACAAAGCCATAAACCTTCAGGGAGATCACATTACCAACTGTAGGAGTCTGGTCAAAGACCACATCCTTTCTGAGCCTATGACTACTAAATGTAAATTAGCATATGAATTAAAATGAATTGTCTTTTTATGCATCTAGAATATATGTATTTATCTATCTGACCTATCATTTGCATATATATTTATCTAATCATCTACCATCTTTCAGTTATTTATCTATATAATCTCTATATACATACGTTGTATCTGGGATATAGTTGGGGTTCTCAATAAATGTAGCTATTCTTCATCTAACTTAGGGGTGGTTGATTTGGAGGTAGGGCAGAGTAATAACATAAAAAAAAAACAGACTTACAGTCAGAGAAGTCCTGGAGTACCCAAAATATTAGCAAGGAAAACCTTTAAAAGTTACTTCTCTGCTCAGTTACTCCTTCACCCTTATTTCCCCACTTAACTGCTGATTTTCTATCACATCTCATGGCTAAAATGACATCCTCTGAGAAGTTTTCTCTTACCAACCCATTGGAATCAAGTGCCCCTTCCACTGTATTATATTGATTTGTTCTTACTTCTTTGTTCGTTCTTATCAGTTTGTGCTCATACCACAGTCTGATGAAATCATCTGTTCTCTATGCTACTACTAAACCACCTAAACAATATCTACCTCTCTTATTCATTTATATGTTCATTTTATATGTAATTCAAGTAATATTTCTTTACAATAACTTGCTTTCAGATAGTTTTCTTAGTGTTCGGAATAGAAAATAAATCAGACAAGGATATTGCCCTTATGTAGTTACAGTACATTAGAAAGATCCAATCACATAATCACATAGTGACGTTTGAGCTGAGTCTTGAAAGACAAGTAGGTGTTTGCTTATCTGAGAGAGAAGATAAATGGTCCTCATAGAAAGAGCAGCAGGAGCAAAAACATCAAGGGATAAAACACCCGGCCACTCTTTTCTGCATCTTTGGAATCATTTACAATGCCTACAGTATTGGTGGTAATCAAAATTTTTAATGAATAAATGAAGGCAAGAATGATTTCTGTAAAAATACTTAGCAGAGTGCCAAGATTTTATAAAACCTCAATAAATTAAATAAATTCTACATATCAATTAGAACTAATTTGAGAGTGAAGAAACAGGAGAAATTTTAACTGAGGCATTAAAAATACCAGCTGGTGAGTTTATAGATGACCCTAAACACTGCTGTAAGGATTAGCAACTGCACATTTCATTCATTTCCATCTTTTGAGAGGCAAAAATTCTTTTGCCTTATTGTCTCCCAATAATGGAGTTTCCACTCATGAATTAACAGAACAGGTGAAGAAATGCTAATACAAGGATAAGGGGGATTTTAAATTCTGTGGTCTCCAAGAACTTCTCAGCAGTCGACCTCCATAGACTATTTTCTTATTTTTCTCAAGTCCATGTCTTGCCTTTCAATTATTACTCAGATTGATGTCTTCTGATCTCATGCTCTATCACACCCCAAACACAACCTCTCCCAAACTCGTCTCATGGCCCTCTTCTTCCACTCTTTGCTCTTTATTTCCTATCCTCCAAATTCGTATGTGACTTCTCTACTTACAATATAATTAACTAGAGATGGAGCCTTTGTACACTGGGGTTCCTGGGAGTGGAGCCTTCACAGTCTAGTCCTAGGCAGTCTCGGCCTCACTGGTTTGGGGTCCCAATCTGTCCCTCTCTCACCTCATTCTTGCGGTTGCAATCACTTTTCTTTATCTCATTTGTTTATCTTAAAGCCCTAACCTTGTTACTGGCATAACACATTTAATTTCTACTAATTAATATCCTTGGTAATAGGAGAGATTATTCTTGAAATAGTGCCTAAGAATGTGAGCACTTGTTTTTGAATCCTGCTTACTCCACGTAGTGAGGGAGCACAGGTAAATTTCTTATCTATAGAATGGAGACAGAGTATAATCTACTTTATTGGATAGTTAGGAGGACAAAATGCAATATTACATGTAGAGCTATTCCAGGAGACCCACTTAAAACGCCTCATTATCAGCTTAAAGCCTCCCTAACACCTACCATATAGTTAATTACTTTCTTTCCCCTCTTATGGGAAAAAAATAAATATGAATTAAAACCATTTGTGACTTTTAACTATTTTTCTTAAAGATATAACAAGATCTTTGTATTTTTTTCTCAGAAAGATACCATTTCAAAAACTGTTACTAATAGCCCTGAGAATTGTTTTGGAATTCAGGTTTTTTTTCCAGCTGTGGGAGGGAAAAGGTAGGAGGGTAATATTTAAACTGGGAATGGTTCATATCCTACACTAATCTTTTTGGGACTGTTATATTTGGGATGCAGTTTGATATGTTGAATTGCCTGCATCTATGATTCTGGCAGGGGCTAGGGAAACAAAAATGTGTTCCCAAACCTTTAAACCAGGTTTGTCTTGCTTTCAGTCTTTTATTAAGGCAACTGTCCCCCGTCCCCTGCCCAAACTACTAAATGGTAGTACATTCTGGTATAAGTTACAGAAATATGTTTTACAATAATGAAAATGATAATGGCGATGATGATGATAAACATTAATGTAGAATTTGTTTTCATTTTAAAGTATTAGCTTATCCATCTAATGTCTTAATAATATGGATATTTTGAAGTATGTATAAAACCCAAATACCTTGACCCACATGAATCCTTTCTATACCTAGACCTATTACCCTCTTATTGGTAGAGCCTGGTAGAGGTCCCTGAAACTCCATTTGTGGGTTGGGGCACCCAAAGAAGATACCAATTTATAACAAAATTTTATTTCTTTGGCCACTAGACATCCCCCTAAATTAGTTCCAGCCTGAGTGTCTTAACTATAAATCCAGCTGACAAAATGTAATTATAACCACATGGATTGAATTTATGTTTAAAATATGAGCATATGACTCCTCAAGGACCTGCAGGCAAGTTAAAAAAATACTCAACCTTTTCTCTACTTTTAGCTGCACTACATCCATCTGGATTGGAATATGCTGTAAAATTGAACCCTTCCTCTTTAGCTAAGTGTTCTCTTCTTTCCTCCATCTCTGCTCTTACTTTTTCTTTTAAATTTGGCCCAGAGAAGGTAGGAAGCAGCATTAAAGGTTGCTAGTATTTTCCCAGTTCATGGAGTCAGGGCTGTGTTCTCCAGGAGCTTTGGGTATGGCTGCTCCATTCCAGGGGATACCATATACATAGACCATGATCTACCATGGACTCATACAAGGTGTGGCTCTGGATTGTTCCTTGGGTCAAGAGTTCCTCTCCCTATTTTAACTCTTTTGTTGTTGTTGTTGAGGGACTCTACTTTGAACTTTACTCCTAGGAACAGAAAGTAAGTTCATAATTAGATTAACCTAACACTTCTATATGAACAAGGATTGGATTGGATCCAACAGATAACCAATAAGAATCAATTATTTATTTATTTAATCATTCACACAATCATCCAAACATTTATTGAGGTTTGCAGTGCTTGATATAGAAACCAGAAAGGGAATAAAACAGACATAAAGTCTGCCTTCACAGAGCCTATAGTTTACTGGTAGAGTCTGATGTTAATCAGACGTACAAAACTTTGTAATAAAAAAATGTATTATAAATTTCTAAAAAAATCAAAAGTGGACAGTGCATATCAGAAATCAGATCTGGTCTGTAGGCATCATGGAGGGCCTTCCAGAAGAATTTAAGAGTTGAATTGAGATATGAAGATGAGTAGGAGTTGATAAATTCAGACAGAGAGACAGAGGGAATTGCATGGCCAGCTTGTAAAAACTGAGGAAAGTCGGCCTGACAACACACAGTGAGCAAGGAGGAATGCATAGAAGCAGATGAGGCTTGAAAAGTCCCCATTACTCAAAAGGCCAAACTAAGGATTGTGGCCATTGTGATAAGGAGCAGTGGGGAGCCCTTCAAAGGTTTTAAGGAAATAAATGTCACAGCTATGTTTGCATTTTTAAAAAATCACTCTGCCTCTGTTGAGAATCAATTGAGAATTAAGAGTGGATCCTGGAAAAGTTAGGAAACTATTGCAGTATTTAACAAAAGAGATGTAGACAGGAAGGTAATGGTCATGATCTAGCATGGATTCTAGATTTCTCTGGGTTTTAAGGAGAAATTCCTGAGATCTCTCCCACCCCACCCCCATCTCCATCTCCACATCTTTTCCTTTCTTGCCCATCACACATCTCTTATAAGCTATCTTCCAAACTCACATTGACTCCCTTTCTTCATAGAATATAATCTCAACACTGCTCATATATTTGGATAACTACTAGCTATACTTGTAATATAATATTGCTGGTCAGTTACTGGAGGTGGATACCTCTCTCAAGTTGAACCTTAAAGATTATATTTCTTAAATATTTGGACTTCTAATTCAGAGGCATGAAATCTTGAAGTTTGCTGAAATTGAAGTTTTGGTACTTTACAGTCAATATCTTTTTTTATGATACTCTGATTGTTTTCTCAAAAGAAGCTTTACAAAATATATAAAGATAAATGAACTGTACTTTTGAAATATTGAGAATGGGATTTCTTTCTCATGACAACAGTACTTCAGTTGTCACACTAAAGATTTACTGTTATTTCTATTTTGTGAAGAACAGAAAAATTGCTCATGTGGGCATCTGGTTGTTCAAATGTGTTTAATATCATTGTTGGTCACTGAGTTGACCTATCTATGTTTTGTTGTTTTGTTCCATTTTGGTTGATTTTATTTTGGACTGTGATATTAAAATACTGCATAATATATAAAAGCATCCAGTGACACATAAATTTAAACATTGGAAAGAGTTTTATATTGATAAAGTGGAAGTCAATATTACTGAAAATAAAATTTGGAATATTTTGAGTGTCACAATATAATTTTAAGGTATGATTATCATTCTTCATAAAATAATTGATGCCCAGGCATCCTATAAATCTTTTGTGTACATAATTATCTTTGTAACATTGGCCTTAAATGTACCCCCCCAAACTGAAATGATTTCAGATGTTTTATATTCCAGTTCAATATTTATATTCTTAAGCCTTATGAATTTCAAAATTATTTGTTTTCTCACAGTATGTTTATACCCATAAACATTATACCAAAGTTAGCGATTTTATTGTTATATACATTGTAATTACCAAGATCATATGGTACAATAATCTTGGTAAAATTAACCATGGTAAAAATAACAATGATAAAATTAACTAAAGGGAAGATAAAGAAAGGTGTTAGGAAACATCATTTTATGATCTGAAATTCTAAGTATCCTAATAGTCACAATGGGGTTGTCTGTGTGTGTTTGTGTGTGTGTGTGTGTGTGTGTGTGCGCGCGCGCGCGTGTAAAATATTCAAGATAATTCATTTTCAATTCTGAAGCTTCTGCTAAGCTCAGTTAATTGTATTTTGTCATAATAGGGCAGTGATTTCCTTTTTTTTTTTTGTAGCAGTAGCATCTCTTTTGGACAAAATCTTATTTGAATCAGTGTTAAAATGGATAAACGTGGCTTTACTTTGGCTTGAGCAGGATGGGTGTCCCTAAGCCTGTTCTCTTGATGCTTATCTCATTGAAACTTTGTGTAACCAGTAGGTTTCTGAAGATCTTTTTGGAAGAAACCATTTTATAGACAACAATAGGGCAAGAAAAAGCTTCTACAATGGAAACATGAGACTTAACTGCATAACTTATTAATCAATCGTGAACGAGTCATAATCTGAAACAATATTTTCATTTGTAAAATGGAGATGATGATAAGTAATTCAATAAAATGAATGTCAGAATGGTGATTGGCAAGCAGCTGGTGCTCAGCAACTCACTTGCCCACAAATTTGTCTCCAGATGCTTGTAATCATGCATCACAAACTGGCTTCTGCAGCGCTAATACGTAGATTAGCACCCAGTGCATCTATGATGGAGCACACATGGGATCAATTCCTTTGGAAAGGATAAGAAGGAAGTGGATAGAGCAAAGGGAAAAGTTGAGTTTCTATGAGGTTCCAACAAAGACACTGTCTAACCGTAGGAAGAGCTCGGGAACAAAATGGCTCAGCAAACGTCCCATATCGAGCCAAAAAGGCTGGGCATCTTATACCCATGCCACTCGTCCAACGACACAGGACACTCCAGGTAGGGTGTGACCACCTCCCTGGGACTTTTAAATCCTCCTTCTACTGTCTGCCCTGGCAATTCAGATATTTAAATTTCATATAACATGAAAGCACTTGTTTTTCAAGTGCTTCTAGGAACCAGCCTAGTATCAAGTTTGAACCATCTCCTAGGGTCTTTGCCAGAGTATTAAAACTTCTATCTTGGAAGAATGCTCCAAAATTAAAAAACAAACAAAAAACTCTCCATTATCCGATACTGCTTCCTAGTCCCCTACAATAACCACCCTCAGAGTCCATATGCCTTCTGTGCATACACCTCCTAGCTGCTGTCAATTCATGCTGGCTAAGTCTTACAGCTCCTTGGGGATATAGTCCCTTTCTTCTAGTAACAGACCCAATATGCTCCTGGCTGGATTATTCAGTGGTTTAAGACTAGGTAGAGACTTAGTATCCTGTAAGAAAAGTGGGGACAGCTCCTGGATAGAGGGTTGTATTGAAGGACAGAAACATCTTAATTATCTTTAAAAAACAGTAGGGTACTCACTCTTAATAGGACACGGTGGACCACTTCAGACGACTCATACACTTCAGGTGAATCTGGAAATTCAAGATCCTAAGGTCATAGAATCCATATGTCCCCATCTCAAATGTTAAAAGTTTCATTCTTTCTCAATCAGGGTCCTTAGCTTGTGCCTTGGTTGGTAATAAAACATCCTTTGGCACTTGGTTATCTGATAATTAAGTGCCAGTACTTGTCTTCGGCTTTCTCTAAACTTCCAATGCAGAAGAGCTTATTTTCATGGTACAAAGGAGACCCTATGGCTTTCACTCATGGCTTTCAGCCTCTCCCTTGCTGTCTTTTGTTTTTTATTTTTCCTCTGGATCATTCATGAAGTCTCCAAACAGCCATCCAGGTCTGCTTTCCTTGCTACTATTTCTCCCCAAATTCTCCAATGGCTGAAACACTGTATCAAGGAGTGCATGTGCTCCCACAGATATAATAATATCCCAATTCATGACCAGTGACAGTCTGAGCAACTGGACCACCACAGTACCCAGGGACAGAACGTGCTCCCCCTAACACCCCTGATGGAGTCCTCACTGCCAGCCAAGCGATGAGGGATGCATCTACAACACCCCATCTTCCTGCCTGCGGTCTAGACTCCTAGCACCGACGTTCCCTGCCTTTATTCTCTGAGGCAGAGTTAATCATGCAGCGCATTTACCAGGTGGTGACTTTCTTTTTTTCTTAAACTTTAAAGACAGCATTTTTAGTCTTCTTTTCAAAGCAATCCAATTTGAAAACGACTCGAGGCGAAGAGCAGGAAGAACATGAAACCTTCCAGCAGACCGCGCCGGACAGACAGGAGGGAGGCTGAGCAGGTCGGCGACTCCACGTCAGATCTGCTCCATCTTGGAAAGGAGGTCGTCACAGATGCGAGTCAGTTCGTTCCTCGTTTTCTTTCGTCTTTTGTTCAACGTTCTCCTCCGGTGAGTGGATGCCCCTCTGCTCTTCCTCGGGCTCACGTGGAAGTCAAGGCCTTCCGGAGGCCTGGCTCCGGGCCTGGACCACCTGCTCGCGGCCAGTTCGAGTTTCTCTTTTGCGCGGGCCTCTCAACTCAAGGCCCTCACACCGAACCCGACCCGCCTCCAGCGCCTCCCGCAGCGCCTCGGCCGGCTCTTGAGACGCAGGGACTCCTTTTACATCGCGTGCACGTCGTTCGGGCCGCCCTGCAGCTCGTCCACGACGGCCCGGGCCCAGGACACGCTGAGTAGGCCCGCCCCGGGGCCTCCCGCCCGCCCGCCCGCCGGGAGCTCCCGTGTAACCGGCGCCGCCGCGTCGCCTCGGGCGGCCTCCTGCGGGCTGAGGGGCGCGTACGCCCGCGCGCAGTCCCAGGAGCTGGTCCAGCCTCCGCTGCAGGGCCGTTTCTTAAACCCGGACGTCCCAGGCCGCCCGCCCCGCCCCCGCGGCCCCACGCCCCCGCGGCCCCACGCCCCCACGCCCCCACGCCGGAAGCTCCATCAGCCCCGTTGGCGCCTGCCCCGGCCTTCCGGGCCGCAGGAGGCGTAGCGCCGGGACTGCGCCTAGAGGTTCTCCGTGGAAGGGGAGGCGCCTCCGCTCCGGGGTGAGTCCCGCGCGGCCCGCCCGCCGCCCCGCAAGCGTCAGCGTTCGGTCATCCGCCTCCTCGGGCCGCTCTCCGCCCAGGTTGGTACCCTCAGCTGCGCGGCGTCGGGGAAGGGAAACCCTGGTCTGGCGGGGTGGGCGCCCATCCCAGCCCCGGCTGTGCCTTCGAGGACCTGGGGCCGGGGCCTCAGCCTCCCGAGGGTCGCGCCACGGGGCGCTGTTTTCGGGACCAGAAGCGTCCTGGGCCGGCCGGGGGGTCCCCGCGGCTCCTCAGAGCGGGAACCAGGCTTGGTTCCAGGGCCGCGCTCCCAGCAGGGTGGGTCTTTTCTAGAAGGAGTGAGAATTAACGTAGTCCTCCAAGGCTTGCTCAAGTCGGCCAGACTTTGGCCTGGAGATGCCACTTGGTTTTCAAGTCGTCCAGGGGTCTGGGGAGAGCTTGAGCCACCCAGGCCGGTCAGAGGCGGGTCTCATGTCCTCTGGGGAGGAGGGGGGGGCGTTGGCATTGGCCAGTGCTCATTTCTGGAGAATTCCATTACTCGTTTTGGTGTCCACCTGTAGAAGGAAGGGGAAGGAAGCGGTTTGGGCAGGGGGAGAAGTTGAGCTATGACGTAAGCCTGAGACCAGCTTCAGCCTGCTCCGCGGGCAGGGCTGGAGCGAAACTGGCTCAGCACAGTTGTCTAGAATGAGCCTGAAATGTCCAAGTCTTTAGACCTCATCGCAGTGAGCCATTCATTAGGTGTGAGTTGCCGCAGAGAGGTGAGCATGCCTGTGGTGTTTATCTACAGCTAAAACAATCTCTTCAAGCAGCTGATAGATGCAGACTGTTGCTGTGACAAGTTCTTCCCTGAAGGGGTACCTGATAGGCACATAACTGCCTGCTGCATCGTGGTTCTGGGATAACTAAACTCGTCCATGGACAGTATACAGACCCAAATTCTGAAATTTCTTATGAGACTATAATAGGCAAATGAGGTTACGCTTGGTAACAACCACTCCCCAAATCAAAACTTTAGAACAGCAAAGTTTTAGTTTTCACTAATGTAACTTATGCATCATGGGTCACAGGGTATCTCTACTTAATATATGTACTTAGGATGGTGGCTAACAGAACAACCACCATCTTGAATGTTGCTGACTACCAGAGGGAAAAGAGAGTTCTGGAAGTTCTCAAACCAGAAATCACATACTCTGGCCAGGAATCCTCAAATGTCACTTCTGTTCGCCAATATTAGTCAGAAAACAATCCCAGTATGTGTTCAGAAGAGAAGAACTAGCCGCCTAATGACTGCCACAGAAACCTCCCTCATCAGATATCTAAGTATGCCTCTCACCTCATTACTTCTAACTTCATTAAAGGCTGCTTCCAAACTCCAGTTATCTTGGTATTTGCTGAATTTTTCATTCTCTCTCATTCCAATATGTATTTGCTTGTGCTCTTCCTCTGCTTTTGCCAAGAAATGGTTTTTGAATCGGTAAAAGAAAAGATTATATTTTCATAAACCAGACTTCTTTCTTTTCATTGGTGCTCTCGTTTTAACTTTGGGATGAGTAATCATGTGTCAAGATATGATCTCAGTCAGAAAAACTATGTATCTTCTTTCATCCTAAAGCACCATTTTTCCTCTAGAGTATCCACATTTCTTACATCCTATATGGCCTGTCTCAGCTTGGGTTTGTGGTTTGTTTTTTTTTTTTTTTAATCCCTAGAGCACCCTTTAATCATTCCACTGTTTAGCTTGAAGCAATTATTTTTTATTCATTAATTAGGCAATTATTAAATACTAAGCAAATAGGAGAAGTCTTAGAATGTTTCATGTGTTTTAATTTACTCTTGTTTTATTTGAGGTTTTAAAGATGAGATTTATCTTATAATTACCTTTTCTGCTAATTCAGTGAGAAATAGAGATCATCTGTTGCATAGAGAAAACATTATTAGAAGAAGCCAAGATTTTCTCAGTCCTCCAGACTTAATTAATCCTGCCTGATAATATCACCTAACTTCAATTTCCTCATCTGTAAAATAAGAAGGTTTCACTAGAAAATCTCTAAGGAATAGCTCACAATTAAAATGAAGTGACTCAGGAACCAATTCTCTGAGGCCAGAAATTCCTATATAGAACAATACACTTTCTAAATAATGTCATTGTTGGCTTCCAATCCACTGAAGACTTAAAAAAAAAATCACTGTTCTGTTCTCTGGTGTGTAAAGTTTGTGGGGATAGGAGACACATGTGATATTTAAGTTACAGATTACAAAATAAGCAACATGCTCCAATACTTGGGAATAAATAATCTTTTAAATTACCATAGGGTAAAGACTTACAAGAATGATCCAGATCCTGACATTAGATACTCTCCTGGGATGAGGGGCATGGGAAACTGAGTCTGAAACAGATACAGCCACTAGAATAAATTGCAGTGGTTATGGACAGCAAGTCCACTCTGACATCTAAAACTGACACCACCACAAATGAACAGTCCGAGTAGCATTTTCAACACCTTGATTATCGTGGCTTCTCTACATATAGTTTTAGTAGATAGACTTGTTACTCCATAAATGTCTGTTATTCACTGAAGAAATAATAGGGATATCTGATCAGATAGCACTGCTAAGAATGGGTGTTGAATTTTAATACAGATTTCTTGTGTCTGTGTTGAGAGTATCACATAATTTTTCTCCTTATTTTTAGTAATGTGGAGAATTACCTTGATTCTCTATGGTAACCAAACTTAATTACTGGAATAAATGCAGTTTGTGTTTTATTATATATATTGCTTGTGTATCCCTGAATTCAGCATGATGATGTTTTATTAAAGAGTATGTCATCTGTAGTCATAAAAAAGATTGGCCTATAAGTTTCCACATCGTAGCGTCCTTGTCGTATTTTGGTATCAACGTTATGTTGCATCATAAAATGATTTCAGTCTCTTCCACTTTTCTCAAAGAGTTTATGTAAGATTGGATTTCTTTCTTTTTTAAATGTTTAGAAATATTTATTCCTGACAGCATTCAGGACAGGAGTGATTTTGTTTGGGGAAGAGTAGTCAAGATTCACTATTGTTAATAGATTTCAGACTAGATATTCTGTTAGTTCCTGTGTCAATTTTAAGTTCTTTTGTATAGGAGTTTGTATTTTTATTTAAACTTCAACGTATTGCCATGAAATTATTATTAAACAATATTCTTACTACATTTCTTACGTGTAGGATCTGTATTGATGTATCATTTTGCATTCTGGATATTGATACTGTTTTTCTTTTACTTAGTCTTGCCAGGGTACAGCCAAATTATTAGATTTTTCAATGAACAAATTTTGAGTTTGTTGACTCTCTATTTGTATGTTTTCAGGTCTGGGATTTGGGCAGTTGATCTTTACTTTTTATTAGGGTAACTTCCTTTGTCCTCTTGCTGTTCTGTTCTTTAAAAAAAATTATTAGGATATATAATAAGCAGTACCCTCATTGTCTGCCTGTCTGTTTTGCCTCTATTTTGTTCCTAAGGATGCCGTATGTCATTAATCATCTCCACAGTGCTCAGCAGACCAAGCCTACTTGGCTGCCACTCTGGCCTCTCCTGGACTTCTGGTTAACTACTTCCACCTGGCCTCTGTTGCTTCATGGTACCATCATCCTCGTTTTTATCAGTGAACCCAGCTCTGTGACTACCCCTCCCACCGTTAGCTCTGGCCTGCAGGGCAAGGCTACCACTGCAATTCTCAGGGACTCTAGGGCTTCTCTCACCGGCACCTTCTGGATGAGTCTTCTGGGTTTCCCCACCGTGCTGGGGGCAGGGGGAGGTCATTTGATGTCATCATACACTTGAAAATGCTGAATTTTCTCAGCCATTAATCCCTTCCTGAACCATCTGCTATAGAAATTCGGGGATTTCAACTTCACTCACCTTGGGCTATCACTTTCCCAGGCCTCAAGGGACGATAGTTTCTACTAAGCCCTGGAATCCTCGTCAGTGTATTAAGTGAGATATCCTAAGGGAGTGTCCCCAAGTCAGTGAACCCTCCCTTCTCCATCCTGATGTCTTGGCCCTTGTCAAACATTGCAAGGGACCCCAAAGGCTCTGCTGCTGGAGGCTATCAGCTTCCAGCACCCTCGCCGTTGAATGACTAGTTCTCTCTTGAAGGGCTGTCCAAGCTGCATAGTTCCATGAGTGAACCTCGGTTTCTCCAGTGTTATGAAGTGAGCTATTGCCTGGTCTTCAGGCAGTTTGGCAGGAAAAACACGATAACTGAAGTGTAGAAAGATAGGTAATGTGTAATCACACACAGTTGACCCTTGAACAACGTGGTAAGAATTAGGCGCGCCCACTCTCTGCGCAGTGGAAAATCCCAGTATAATTTATAGTCGGCCCTCTGTGTATGTGGTTCCTTCCTATCGGTTCTGCATCCACAGATGCAACTAACTGCAGATCATGTAGTGCTATAGTATTGAAAAAAATCTGCCTGTAAGTGGACCTGCGCCGTTTAAACTGGTACTGTTCAGGGGTCAACCGTAATTGGAATCGGGATGGGGACTGAGGAATTTGGTGCCAAACAGCCAAGGTAGCCACGTGGATAGTTGAGGAGGATGGGGATGTTAAGGGCTGGTGTTTCCTGATGACCTGGCAGGAAACAAACACTAGCACCAGGTAAGTAGGTAACCAGGGCAGATCTGGGCTTCCCAGGAGGCCTGAGGTAGGAGCAGGACTTCAGCCACGGGGACAGCTCCACATGTACATTGAAACTGGTGGACAGGTCAGTATGCAGGGTAAAAAGTAGCCCTCATCTCTAGAACTGTGAAATGTCTGCAGAAAAGAGGGAAAAGCCCAACATAGTGATATGAAGTGGTGCAAACTTTGAGGGTGAAGGGGAATAAGAAATCTAGTCCTGAAAACTGTAGTAAATGGTAGCATCTGTTTCTTTTACTCCCTTTACCTAAGTTAACTCCTTTTTGAGAGAATTTTCTCCCAGCCAAGGCCAAACATGATTGTACCACTTCTCAAAAGAACATTATCTGCATGAGACATATCCAAGTGGGTTCCTTCCTCCTTTCTCTTTCCCCCTTCTTCTTCCTTCCTTTCTTGCTTACTTCCTTTCTGTCCTTCTTCCTTTGTTTTTCTTTTTTTCTTCCTTTTTCCTTCCCATAGGTCCTGGTGCATCAGTTTCCATTGCTACTGAAATATTTTCATTAAAAAAGTCAGTTTTTAAAATGTTAAAAAATTAATTTTTATATAGGTCGAAGAGAAAGAGGGGGAAAAAAGAGAGAGAGCTAATAATTTTGCCTGCCTTTTTTGACAGAGAGTTTTTGGACAGTGAATTGACAGACACTGGTTTTCCCTAGGGTTCAAAAAGGCAATGTTGTTTTTTCCTTCACTGAAAGTGGTTGGAATTATTATTTACAATCTGAAGAAAGTAAAATGACTTCTTCATATCTGACAGTTTGTCTTCCTTGCTTTTCCTCCAATGTTCTTTCTGCCAGTATTCTCTTTTCAGCTTTTCTTAACATCCTGTACTCATATAGTCTCTCTGAAAGATATCTCAAAGCTTTTCAGCATCATCCTTTTACAGATGAGGAAAGCTAGAGGCCGTAAAATGGCTTCCCCATAGCTATGGAGCTGGTGGAAAGAAAATCTGCTTACTATCGGCTTAACCCACAGCTTGGGTTGTCTCTGTCATGTTTTTGTACTGTTTTATGTTCTGATCTACTTATTTCTTCCAGCTGGTAATTAGAGCCAAGACTCTCAGATCCATGTAAATTTAGTCTTACTTTTTCTGAATCTATTTTTCTTTCATTATTACATATTTTTTCTTTTCTTTCTTTCCCCTTCCCTCTTTCTTAATCCATTGCCATTTCATTTTATTTCACTTGCTCTTTTTTCACCCCTCTTCTTTTTCCTCTCTCCTTTCTTCCTTTTATCCTTTCTCCTAATTTGTTGCCTTTCTGATCACAGCAACATGCTGCATCTATACACAGAGCCGTTTCCTTAATGAGCTCAGAGCAATGAACATGCATTACCTTATTACTAATCCCTCCTATCATTTCTGTAAGGCCCATTCATTACCTCTCATTTACAAATGGGAACAAGAGACAGATGCAGGGAGATTAATCGAGCTACTCAGGGATAAACAGTGAATCAGTGCCAGAGCCATAAACAAAACCCTGCTCTCATCGACTTCCCCTATATCAACTCTGTTCATGTTTCTCCTTTTCTTTCTAAATCTTGCCTCATTAAGTAGTGTTAACTCATCCCTGAAGTACTTTGAGGCAGACTGCCACAATCGGCTGTGTTCTGCAACACTGGGACAAGCATGATGCTTTAGTTCTGTCTCTGATATTGTTTGTGGGAACTTGGTCTTGTCTCGCAGTGTTTGGGTACCATTTTCCCCATGTGTATAATGGGAAATAAGGGATTTTACTAGGACTGTGTTTCCCAAATTTGGTACATCAGATGGTTTTATCAGTGCAGGAGTTGATTTTAGGTGGTGCTGAGACAGAGCATTAAATAAATCATGACGATATCATCATCATTCATTTCTTTTAAATTCTCCTGATGACTTCAAGGAGAAAGGTTTATTACGTTATACTATTATAGCACTTGCTAATTACATATTTAAGAAAGAGAGGTTCAGCACTTCTGGTAGCCACAGTGTCTTGCTATAATTTAAAAGAAATCATTTATTTTTATAATTATCTTGTATTAATGGTGAGTAAAACAAATTATTTCATTTAAGATGGTGAAACAAAGCTTTTTAAAATATTTTTCACTGAGGTATTATTGACATACAACATATTACTATCAAGTGTACATCGTGATGCTTTGATATTTGTATACATTGTGAAATGATCCCCGCAATAAGTCTAGCTAACACCCATCACCATGCATAGTTACAAACTTTTTTTCTGGTGATGGGAACTTTTAAGATCTACTCTCTTAACAACTTTCAGATATGCAGTACAGTATTGTTAAGTGTAGTCGCCATGCAAAGCTCTTTTTAAATATAGATTTCTATAAATTTGCAAAACCACCAGTGAAAAGGAAACCAGAAAGCAAGTAATCATACGGGTGGTATATAGATATGGAAAAATATCTTGTAGGTAAAATTGATATGGGTGAATTTTGGGAAGGACAAAACTATGGAACACTTTTCCATTTCTACAACATGTATGTGAATTAAGAGTGGTAGCTTGGATTACTGTTCTCAGTCCTTTCATCCTTTGTGCTGCCTTGTGGCCTCATAGTGCCTCCACGTGGGATGTATGTTCTCTCATTGATTTTGGGCTTATCCAAGTGACTTGCTTTTACTAATGGAATGTTTACCAGTGTTCGGCTTGGGATCCCTGCATGTTGGCCTTCCTACCATGAGAAGAACGTGAGGTACATTTCTGATGTTCCCAGAGTGATGAAGCTCTGTGTTGCTGATGTGACCCTGAATCAAAGCCTGGACTAGTAGGCCCAGCCCAGAAAAGACCAGCCCAGAGCAGCTGAACCACTAACACATGGGTTGGTCTAGGACATTTCCTCAGATAAAAGGAGCTTCGGGGAAAAGAAGAAAACAAGCGAAAAGTAAAACAAACAAGAAAAATACGTTGCTGCTCTTTTTATCTCTGCCCTTTTTCCCCGGGAGGCAGGCAGCTCCTGATGCTGCTTGTCTATTTAGCAGGCTGTAGGCCTAGCCAGAATGTTAGTTTGCTTAACATGCCTCTGCAAGACACTGTCTTCTCAGTGCTGCCTTGATGCTTTCCTGTCAAACCCTGAATGACCCTCCTAGGTCCCTTAGCTTTCATTTAGAGAACTGTGGCCATGTATCTGGAAGTAACCATTTGCCCTGGAGTTCTATGGTCTCGCACCTTTCCAAAGGTAACAGGTTGGGGCGTTTTGTTGTCACGTAGGAGGTTGTTGCTGTTTGCCGTACTTTGAAAATTTCCTTTGTGTTTCTGTTGACTTTGGTTATAGTAAGAAAAATCGTTTTTAATTGTAGATGTTTAGGTACTTCAGGGGCACTTCACTGAGAGTTTTGTCTTGGATATTCTTGAAAGTTTATATTTTTATAATTTTTTTTTTTACATCCTATGTTTCTTTGCAGTGGCTTAATGTTTGAAATTATTTTGTGGCTTTTTTTGGTAAATATTGAAATGTAGCAGTAATGTCTTTTGAATATTCCCAAGCCCGTGAGTCCTTGAAAATATTTTTTATATATACAGTAGCTTTATTATATTTTTTCTTTTTTTTTTTTTTTTTTTTGCGGTACGCGGGTCTCTCACTGCTGTGGCCTCTCCCGCTGCGGAGCCCAGGCTCCGGACACGCAGGCTCCGGATGCGCAGGCCCAGTGGCCATGGCTCACGGGCCCAGCCGCTCCGCGGCACGTGGGATCCTCCCAGTCCGGGGCACGAACCCACGTCCCCCGCATCGGCAGGCGGACTCTCAACCACTGCGCCACCAGGGAAGCCCCTATACAGTAACTTTATATGTAAATATGTAAGTGGTGCAAGTTTAAAGGATGTTGATGTTCTCTGTGTTTTTTCCCTGATATGTTGCCCAATTGTTGTTCACAGTTCTGAAGAATTCTAATAAAAGTGTAAATATATATTAAAAAAAAAAAAGAAGCCCCAAGGGAGGCCAGTTGGGTGAGATATATGTCTAGCAGAAGTAATTGGAACCCAGCTGGCCCCCAGCCAATTTGGGAACATGGCACTAAACCCTGGGAACCTGGCAGCCTCCAGAGCCAACATGTTTCCCTCCCCAGTGTGTCTGCTGACAGGATCGCATTCATTACAAACAGTGCATTAAGAGGTCACCTCTTCATCCCTGTTCTCTGCCTTACAGGTTTTGTGACTGCAGTTGAGTTGCTTAAACATTTTAGGGCTTGGTATCTTAATATGAAAAGGTAGATAATTCCTGTCAAAAAATGTTGATTGAACAAGCCAAGAGCTGTAAAGCGATTAGCAATGTGCGTGACTCATGGTCAGCACCCGATAAGCGATATTCATAATAATGATTTATTTAACCTCATCTTCTACAGCCCTGAAATTGCACCCTAATTTCAAATCATATGAGTGGCTCTTCTAACACACTAGGCCAGGACATAAGTTTAGTATATTTATAATTACAATTTAGATTATTTTTGATATATTTTTCAATTTTCTTACATCTATTCATCTTAACAAATTCTCCTTTGATTTAAATTATTTTCACTAAGGTTCCTGAACTTTCTACATGTATGATCATATCAAATGCAAATGAAGATACATTTGTCCCTTCTTTTATATTTATATTACAAATTTTGTTTTCTTATCTCATGGTATTAGTTAGACCTTCCAAGACAATGTTGAATAAAGTGGTGATGGTGCACATTTTCTTGATTTTTCACAGTAATCAAAGGCTTTAACATTTCATTATTTAATCCTATTTACTGTTTAACTTTTTTTGTTTTTCACCACTTTTGACTTTATTTCATCACACTTAGATACACTTATCTTCTTATTACTTACATAATTTATAAGACTTTTAAACTGAAGGTATGCATTAATATTTATATATGTTTTCCTTTGTTATGTTGAATAATTCTTTTATTATACTGCTGGATATGATTTGATAATCCATTATTAATTTTTTACATCTAAGTTCATAAATAAAATTGGTCTGTGGGCTTACTCTTACTTTTCTCATTCAACAAGTATTTATTGAGTACATATTAAATGTTAGATATTTTGCTTAATATTGGGAATTCAGAGGAAACAAAACATACATTTTTCTTTGCCATCATGGAGCTTACAGTTTAATACACAGGATTCAAATGTGATAAGTGCTAAAATTATAGTGCACTCTTGAGAATATTAGTGCTGGAAGTAGATAACCAAGTCTAGGCAACTAATCGAAGCTTCCACAAAAGTTTTACTGAACCTAAGACTTGAAGAACACTTTGGTGAGAATGAGATAAAAGAAGAATGGAGGGAAGAAGGTTGGGGCAGCTGAACACATTCCAGTTGATTTGTTTAAGGAAAGACAAGCACAAAAAATGACAAGCCAAAGTGACCAGAGCTGGCCACTCTTAAAGGCACACAGCAGATCACAGTGGTGAAGAACAATGCTGCAAAACAGGCTGGAGGTTAGGCACAGATGTGATTCTACTGAAAAACTTGACTACGTTGTCAATTTTAACTTCATTCAAAAGTTTAACCTTGAATTAAGGCTTAGTTATTTCAAAAGACACTAAATATTTTGAGCAAAATAATTGAGTAGGCAGTCAAATATAAGGTCTGGCTCCCAGAATAGAGGTATGCTCTGAAGTACAGCTTTGTGATAGAATGGCTCTAGGTGATGATTTCTACCATCTGATGGGATGACTTTAGGGCACAGTGTAAGATTTAGTTGCCTTATCAGCATCTCAAAATATGTAAGTCTAAAACAAGGAATTTACCAACTTTGTCTCAAATATGCTTCTTCTCCCCAGTTCAGGTGTCAAGCAGTGACATCATCATTTAACGGTTCACCCACACTACTTCAGCATCTCAGTTATCCAACCAGTGTCCAAGTTCTGGCTTTTCCTGGCAAATTACCTTCATGCATAATTTCTTATCCCTTCGCTTGTTACTCTAGTTGATTCTATCATCACTTCTTCCCTACACTTTTTCAATAGCGAAACACCTCGTCTCTCAACTGCCAATCTTCATTCCCTCAAATCTAACCTCTGTATTTCAAAACTGCAAAGTTTTAATACAGTGTGTCATTGAAAAAGCACAAAAATGGTTATTGATTTAAAATATTTAAATATCATATATGTAAGATAAAAAAATTTAACCAAGATTCTTCATTTGACATAAAATATCGGCGAAAATAATATCATGCAGGATTGTTGTAAAATTAGATAATCTTAATTCACCCTTAATCCTTAACCCTAGCATTTATGTAATCCTCAATAAAGGGTGGCTATTTTATTCCCAAGCCTTTCCACTTTCTTTCAAGTATTATTTTTCTCTGACAAAACTGGAATCATCCAAGGATTCTTGAACTAACAAAAAGGACTGCTGTGGTTCATTATTACTAAGGACCCAGTGTGTGGCTCCATGGCACGTGATTTCATTTATATGTTACCTTTACTATGGCCCCTTCCCTGCCATCATAGTGCTGAGATTCCATATGGAGAAATATCTCAGTATGTACTTCCTAGATCTGTCTGAGCAATTTGTTTCCTGTAAACTGTCTTCCTGACTTTTTTAAGAATAAAGGACAAGGCAATCTTAACATGACACATTAAGTAGCTTAACACTCTCTACTGTGCTTATTTTGAAGTGTTTTGTTGTAATTGGCATACATACCTGCAACCTGAACAATCTAGCTGGGGCTGCTGGGAAGCTAACTGGCTACTAAATTAGTTCACCAGGTTTCTGCTAAGGTGTGCCAATAATGAGGTCATTATAGTTAAATGGCAAATGCCAGTGAGAATTAAATCTTTTCTAGCCATTGTTTTTTGTTTTTTGTTTTTTGTTTTTTGCTTGAATAATCCACTAAGAATACTAGAGAAAGTAAAGAAATTTAGGGGAAAAAAATCTCTGCCTTATTTTAAGAGCCACGATAATCTTCCCAGAATAGATATATATTGGAGCTAAGTGTCCATGTAACTATCATCTAAGACAAAAGCAAAATGTCCTTCCATTATTATTAAAGAATTTCGTGGATAGCCTCTGTAAGAAGATGTGATTATGGCTGTCTCACCCCATATAAAGGTATCGCAACACTAAGATTACTCCTCTGACCAGTGCTATATAAGATTATGTAATTCTTTTATGGCATTTATCACTTCAGCTGCCATTTAGCACCAAATTGATTAATTTACTCCTCTAGGCTGTGGTGGTGGAAGAATACAATCACATATCCCACAGCCTTTTGAGAAGTAGTGCTGATATGGTCCATCTGCAAAGAAAGATGCTGTTTTAAAACAAGGTGGTGGATATCTAGAAGGAGTATTACAACGAAACATTTAAGATCAACTAACTCTTCCCCCCATTATCAACCCAACCACAAGGGTTACAGAAAACACAATCCTACATGTATGTGGGAGGGGAGAGCTTATACAATCCTTTGTTTCCTCTTTTATGGATGTAACTTCATCCTAATTGATGTTCCTCAAAATTCAACCCTTGAGTCCTTTTATCTGTCAACTACACTAAAAGAAAGACAGTGATAATGATAGTTACAACCTTATTTATCATCGTCATTATAAAAGTAAGATGATTATAAAAATGTATTGTTAAATAATTTATTCTTTCTATTATTACTATTTTGTAAAGCAGGACTGTTGTTTTACCCACCTTAGAATCACCAATGTCTAGAACAATAATTGGAAAAAAATAGATGTTAAAAATATTTGTTAACATTTAACTATAATTATTTCTCTCTTAAGATAAATAGTTACTGAAATAAACTGTCTGTGCTAGCAAACGCCTGGTTCCAACTTCTTTGCAATCATGCATCTTTAAAAATTCCCTTTTATTCTGACAGGGAGTAATGGCCATTTCTTTCTCACAGTCTCATTTATACTAAAAATGTATGAGAAAATTAATTTCATAAAAGAGAAAATGATTAAGCTCCAACAAATGTCCAGCACACCTGGGAAAATGTGAATTATTGAAAATGGAGTCTGCATTGAATCTTGAAAACCTGGAACAAACTGCTTGTTACTGTGGTCTGTTTCATTGAATTGCAGTGACTAAAAAGGAGAGTGGCTTAATGCAAAGGCTTTTCCATTGAGAGAAAATTCTCTCTCTCACACACACTCACACTCACACACGCTCACACACACTCAAACACACATGAGGTCTTGCCTGAAGCACAGAATTGTCGCTTTCATTTACTGTGTTGGAATTGCAGTCTGTGAGGTAAATTGTGTGTACTCTAATTTGGGCAGCATTCTTTCATGGAAGTGAGGTTCTTACACATAGTAGAACACACTGAATATTTAAGTTATATATTCAAGTTAAAAATGTTGAAGAGAGAGGTATTTGGAACAACTTTGAGAAGACCATGTACAACACTAGCTAAGCAAAAGGATAACAGTGTAACCTGTGCAAAGCTTATGAGGCTTCCCTGCCACACCTCATTCTCAAGAATGTGACGAATTCCCAGGGACATCAAACCCACTGATTGTGCTATCTTTCCACAGGCCTTCACACTGTCCTGGGCTCTCGCCTTATAAAACCAGTTAAGACCATCATCGTAACCTCTCCCTTGCAATCACTAACAACCACTCAGTCCTCTGTCCCTGGAAAAACAGAAATAGTACATCGATCCTGTGTTGTACTTTTCCCCACATGCTCAACTTGGTTAAAGGAAAGAGATGCAACTGTGGTTTAATGGTATCTCATTTAATTTCAGTTCTCAAGTTTCCCATGGGCCCTGAGCACTGTCCTATCACTTTATATTTACCCAGGCTATTTTCTGCTTAAGGTGATAACTTCCAAATGTCCTTCCCTTCCACCCACTCAATTGATGACCATGATTTATTTGTACTTAATTTCTCTTCATAAACTAAAAATAAGAAATACTCCACCAAAGTTATGAATGTACCTCCTTCTTAAACCACATGTACCAGAAGATAAATTGGCTGAAATGTCTCCCACCTTACGCAAAATAAAACAAGTAAAACATAATGTTTCATTCATCTCAACCTTTGCTTCTTTACTCTCCTTTACAGTAAAACTCAGAAGAGTTTTCTGTTCAACCTGGCTCCCCTCTTTATATTTTATTCCCTTTAAACTCACTCAAGCCAGGTGCTGTAGCCATCACTCCAGGAAAATCATTTTTGTTGAACTAGACAACAAACACCACGGTGCTTCATCTATGGTCAGTTTTGGGTGCACATTTTACTAGAATCTCATTCTGTGTTTAGAAAATGGAACTTCCTTATATTGACCTGAGTTTTGCCTGTTGTTGCTTTAAGCCTTATATGTTGGCCTGAATCGTTCTTCTTTTACATGGCAGCCCTTTGGAGGCTACGAAGCTAAGTCACAGAGCATGTTTGGGAAATTTGCTAATTGAAATTCTATGCCTAGTGGTCTTATTCTCCCATTAAACGAATGTTTTCATTCAGTTGAGCACTCCTCGTACATGTGGGCCATGGCTTCTGGAAAGGGGCCCTTGATTGCCTTAAGGCAAGACAAACAACACTTTCTTTAATAGTAGATTATTGGCTCAGCAAGGAAGGTTAGCGCAGGGTTAAATAAAAGTTATCCAGAGTTAATCTGCTGCATGGGTCAGAGCTGAGCTCCTTCACAGCCTAAATGTATGCATTTTTAATAACCCTATGCTGTATTTTCTATATTTATGAAATGGGAATAGTTATAGGCATGTCTTTATATATTTATAGAGAAGAATAAATTGAATCTTATTAGTTAAGTGTTTAGAATAGTGCCTGACACATAGTAAGTGCTCATTAAAATGTAGCCATCGTTATTGTTATTAGGGGTTGATTTGTGAGCTACATGGTCAACTCAAAGTAAATATTAGAACTCTCGCTTCCAGTGCTAAAACAAAAGCACACTTTCTTTTGCTGGCTCTGAACATAGTCTCATTTGCTGCTGGCATTTCATTGCTAGGAGAACCAGCATTAGGATGAAAATAATCCTAAAGAGAGAGAGAGACAAGACTCTTAATTATATTCAATGAGATGCTGAATTAGATGTCTTGACTCCCATACCACCTCTGTAGACATAGTGGCATGATCTAGCAAACCACCATGATTACAGTGATTGACACACTTATACTATTATAATGCCATTAAGAACAAATAGTAAACAAATTGCTTGGCTAAGACTTTGAGATTTTGATCCCACCTCTTCTTACAATGCATTCATTGTTAATTTCATTATACAATATCTGGTCCCATAATTGTAGTTACAAAGAGCAGAGAAAGCCTTTCATGCCAGTACAAGCAAAGACCCTAAGAGAGTCATTCTGTGTCCAGAGATGTAGAACATGTTCTCAAGAAGATGAAAGGCATAAAGTTGAGAAGGTTGGGCATAATGTAGTTTGACACAAGGGGCAAGGGCCCACCCTTCTCCAGAAGTGAGCCATTATGTAAGTTTTAAATGACCATTGTAGGTGATTTCCTATTGTGTTATTCTACTAAATTTGTGGGAGGTGTGTGTTGTGGCTGTATTTCTAGAGGTATTTGGCAGATTTGTTGATACCTTTTGAAATTGGTGTTTTTTGCTTTTTTTTTCTTCTTAGGTCAGGCATATTTATGCAGCACATCTTTATAAACAATACCTTAATAAACCCCAGCTGAGATTTTACAAACTATGGTAATATTAAAAAAAAAAAACAGATAATAAACATAAAGTATATATTTACATCCCCAAAGAGATGTGTGGCCCACTCACAGTTCCATAGACGTTTCTCCTTTTCGACATGGGATTTCCTTGTCTGCTGAAGATATGTATCAGAAAATAACTATGTCTAAATTATTAACAGTGGATACTGTAATGTGAACTGCTCCTATGATGATACAAGCAAATGGAAATGTTTTTCATGCTAATATAATAATTTTCATCACAGATACTATTTATTGATCTATACCAGGTTTACTGTAAGAGGCACTGCACCCTTGATGTCTCATTTAACTCTTGCCTTAGCAGTATGGTATACTTATGATTTATCTCATCTACTCCTAATAGAAGAGAAAGCTGAGATTCAGAGAGGGTTAAATAATTTGTGCAAAGTCATAAAGTGCAAAGTAAGTGTGATAGATTAAATTTTTGGCCCTCTTCTTTTTAAGAGTTGAGGTATATGTTTTCTTCCCTTGAATCTGAGTGGGCTCTGTGTATGTTTTGAATAATGAAATACAGAGGAAGTGATGCTGCTGGTGTCAGTGCCAAGGTATTTTGGAGACTAGTGGCTTTCATTTCCTGCCTCTTGGAATACTCACTCTTGGATAACTTGCTGTTGGGGACAACACCACTAGATTAAGTCTACCTATCCTGAGGCAACCCTGTTGTGAGAAAGTCAAGCCATGAGAAGAAGTCCTGGAGGATAAAAGAGCAGGAGGAAAGAGAGCTTGGACAGGATCATCAAGGTACTAGATGTGAGACTAGAAGCCACATTGGAAGAGGATCCTCTACCTCAGATGCCCTATGTGATCCCATATCCTAACTGATCCTTTGTGAATCAGGTAATCAGCTTGGCTGATCTCTTTTTGAATACCTGAACTACAACATCATGAGGAAAATTAAAGTTTCTTTTAAGCCACTAAGTTTTGAGTTTTTTTTTTAATGGTGCAGCATTAGACACTGGGAACATGATTTGGTCTCTGGAATCAGAATGCTACCTTAAACAGGTGGTATTGGCTTTGGGTCTGGTTAGTACACTGAATCTGAGCTGGGCTTGAGGGCAACTCTTGGTGAAGGCTCGAAGGGCAGCAAGAAAAGTATCACTGGTTGGAGGAGAAAAGATGAACTGTGTTTCGTGGTGGTGGAAGGTTCAGCAAAATTGTCACCTGTGGTCATGTTTGTGTGTGTGTGTGTGCATGTGTGCCTGCGCGTGTGTGTATAATATATACATACTTGTACATATATATGTATGCGTATATTTATGTATTAAGGAACTGGTGGATCTGAGTAAAGAGATTTTTTTTAAGCAGAATGTTGAAAGTGCTAACTGGTTCCTTTTAGATGTGTATGAAAAGGTGTGGGTAGAGCTAGACCAGTTAAAGAAGAACCTATTTGAGTTTTTAACATAATTTATAGGGAATATAAATGACTCATGATTTATCTGGTTTGAAACATAAAACTGTTTCTCATCAGCCACATTTCTAACTAGCAAATGGTGTCAAAGTAAAACATAGCCCAAGGGACAAGATCAAATTCAGAGTAGTGCCACTCATTTGACATGTGGTCTCATGGTAAAATTCAAATCAAGGATATATTGTAGAATCAGCTGATGAGACCTCAAAGATTTAAGGAGGTACTTCAAAGACCCTCTTAATTAAACAAATGGATCTCTAAGTGTCATATAGACCTACTTATATGACCTGTAGACCCATTCATTCAAACAATAGGGCCCCTATGAATCTTGAGTTTTGTCTCACTGTAGCTTTACAGGTTTTTCAAAGTTTCAAAATATAAATATGGGTGTGGCTAATAAAGTGGAATATGATTTGATATACTGGAGTCCCATAAAGGTTTTAAGGAAATTATACCAGCTTGGATTGAAACAGAGAGAGAGATGGGGAAAAAATTAATTAAAATAACCCTTTAGATCCTTAATTATGGGCAATGATCTGGCAGAGAAAACTACTTAGCTACAAATACTAATTTTTATAGGGAAAAAGTTGTCTCAGAGGGAGCAGCCCAGAGCTGAAAAAGGTACAGGCATCAGTTTCAGGGAATCATTTCCTAATTAAAAAGCTAGAAACGTGTGCCCACCTGGATTCAGAATTACTATAGGTCATTGACAATTGCATGGCTTGTATTTCCTCTTATTTGAAGAGAACTATCTATTACAGTTTCCGTATGCCTGGCTCACCACTGAATATTTTGTGTATCTTGAGAGGATGGGGAGTTGCAGATCATAGGTCTCTTTAATGCACAAGTTTTAAGCTTAAGAGGAACCAGAGTCCAGGTGCTCCCTCCACATCTGGATCTAATTTAGATAATGAGATCTTGGACCTCCAGCTTGAGCCTGAAGTAGTAATGGGATGAGACCTTTGAGTGTCTTGGGAGGTTGTGAGTGTGTTTTGTTCAGGAAAGAAGTGCAATCATTCTGTGGCCAGAGGGTCGACAGGCAAATTAAGGGTAGTCACTGTGTCAGTTTGCTGGGGCTGCCACAACAAAGTACCACAAACTGGGTGGCTTAAAAAATAGATTTGTATTGTCTCACAGTGCTGGAAGCTAGAAGTCCAAGATCAAGGTGTTGGCAGGATTTATTCCTTCTGTGCACTCTGAGAAAGAATCTGTTCTCCAAGCTTCTGGTGATTTGCTGGCAATCTTTGGCATTCCTCAACTTGGAGACACATTCCCCCCAATCTCTACCTTCATGTTTATGTAACATATTGAATGATGTTGGCACCATACATATCATATAACAGAAAATAAAAACTTACAGCCAGAGGCTTAGAGAGCTGAATTGGAGAAAGTAAAATGATCACAAGCAAAGTACAGGAAAAAGATTGTGAGGCCGCTTATGATGGAAGGGATATATCTTAAGACACGCCAGGTATGGTGTTGAGGTGTTTGGAAAATTGTCTTGAGATCATGGAAGCTTGTTAAATTAACATATAATTAAGACACTGCTGTAGAGTGGGGGAAGAGAGTGATAGTCTTTTAATTTTTGCTTTAGGCTGGAAGATTTATTAAAATTACTATGCCGTAGGACCTAAGACAAAAACCAAAGTCTCTTTGATAATCTCCAACAACAATTTCATTAAATCAACATTCACGTATAGTTTTTAGGGTCAGATTAATTACACTAGAAAAGGCAAGATAAATATTTAACATTAGGGAAATTCTGCCCCTATATTCTAACCACAGGCATAGAATGGCATAGCTATTTCATCATAGATGTCAATTTAACGTATCTCTGCCTCTGCCTCGATCTCTACTGCTGACCTTCTTCATCCCTCTAATTCTTTCCCTTTCATTTTTTTCTTTGGCATCACATTGTTTTGGGTTAACAAATAATACAATCTAAGTAAATGTAATAATACTTTATGTTCACATGTGTGAAAAATTAACAGGATTAGAGTATGGAGATCTCTGTCTGAGTTATCTCCAACCTTTACTATGTGCACAGCTGTGACTGGTCTCTTAGCACCTGTTGACTTCAGATACTCATCTATAAAAGGGGGTAATAATATCTGCCAGGCTTAACTCACAAAATGCTGCACAGAATAAATAAGAATTGGTAACAAAAACTTTCTTGTGATTTGTAGGACAAATATATTTATTTTTGCATTTTATATGTTTTCATCTTGCAATGCAAAAGAATAAATGTATTACAAAGTAAATTAACAGTATAAGCAATATTCTGTGTGAATTTTATTATTTTAAAGTACAAGTTATTAGCCCATGAGAATAATTAATTTTAAATAAAACTTTTTATTATTTATTTTTAGTTGATTTTAATTTAAAAAATTTTTTTTGAATTTTAGAATTTTATTTTTTTGTTCAGCAGGTTCTTATTAGTTATCCATTTTATACATATTAGTGTATATATGTCAATGCCAATCTCCTTTGAACTTCTTATTGATAAATTATAGTAGATCTCTGTGTACTTGGTAATACTTTATCTTTGAATGAATTTTCTTCTTGAATAAAACAAAACCATATTCATGCATCCTATAATTTCTCTATATTAATAATTCTATCTGGCATCTTTTCAGTTTCCTGAGCTAAGTGAAATAATGCATGGAAAGCACTCAAAGCAGTGCTCTATGAACGCTGGATGTTATCATTAGACACTAATATTTTTTACGGGACAAAAAATAATATTTTGGCAGTATTTAACAGTTATATGACTGTGCTAATATAGCAAGAGTAGTAGCGAATTGATATAATGAAACCTTTAATAATTAAAAAATTGATCTTACACACCTATGATAGGTAGAATAATGACCATCTTCTTCACCAAAGATGTCCATGTCCTAATCACTGGGACCTAAGGTGAGGAATATTATTCCTTACATGGCAAAAAGGACTTAGAAGATGTGCTAGCAATAAGGATGTTGAGTTGGGAGTATTATTCCAGATTGTCAGAATGGGCCTGATGTTATCACAAAGGTCCTTATAAGAAGGAGGAAAGAGGGTTGAAATGAGAGAAGATGTGTTGATGGAAGCAGAGGTCCAAGATGTGAAGAAGTATGTTGCTGGTTTGAAGATGTTTGAAGATGGAAGGGGCCATGAGCCTTCCAAGGAATGCAGACAGCCTCTAGAAGCTGAAAAAGGTCAAAGACTAGATTTTCCCCCCAGCCTCCCAAAAGAATGCAGCTCTGCCCACACCCTGATTTTAGCCGAGTGTGACCCGTTTTGGACATCTGACCTCTGGAAATCTAAGATAATCAATTTGTGTTGCTCTAAGCCACTTAGTTTGTTGTTGTTTCTTACAGCAGCAGGAGGAAACTAACGCAGGACCTTTACCAATTACTGAATTCCTACCATGTGCCAGACACCATTAATACAATTAATTTCTGTTCTTATGTAGATCATTTGGCTTATAAAGCTCTTTATTTACTTTTGGTGATATTTCAGAGAGAAATCATATTTTGAGGTATATTTTGGATGAATTCTCTCTGAATATTCTGAACACTTTGACCATTTAAAATGTATCTTACATAAATTATGTATTATAGATCAGCAGTGAAATGTAATCACTAACATTTAATTTGTACGCATGATTTCAGTTTAATCAATTGAAAAATGCCATAATATAACTCTTGGATTTATTGCTAATATTATAAGGCTAGAGTAAAACTGAGCAATAAATTTCCTAAAAGAAGGCATTCTCGACAAGGCACTAAATTTTGATAAACATGTTACAAATTAGAATGTAGTTATATGTTAAATAACTAATTTTACAACCAAAATGAGTTACTAATGCCTACATTTTTCATTAAACTGGTGGCCAAGTATGTCTGTACATTGATTCTAAAACAGCAAATTGATGTCTTCATGTTTAATAAAACACTTGATCGTTTTTGTCTCAGGCACTGGCTGCAAAGAAATACTAATGATTTAGAAAAACCTGCTGAAAACTTCTCAGATTCAGGATGAACTAGATTTGTCATTAATAACTGAAATTTGTACAGTGGTTTATAATGAACTTTAACATGCATTATGTAAGTTGACCCTCTATGATGTTTTCTACAAAAGAGGAATTTTAGCATTAGGTAATCATAAGATTTTCCTCAAGCCATAGAGCTTGTCGATGGCAAGGCCATGATTTGAAGAGAGTTATTTTCATTAGAGAGTAACCCAACCGTCCATCCTTAAAATTGCAACATTTCTCTAACTGCAGTCATTCACGTCACCTTCAGAATTTTTTACTTTGCCTGCATGCCACTTAATTATGATTTTTAAGAATAAATCCATTAATTCTGTTTTTGAATTGGCTTGACTGGCTACAGTGTTCCTAGGGCTTCATTAGCACCTCCATCATAACATCATCTAGCTTTTTTCTATAGTATTTAATTGTCAATCTCCCTACAGATCTGAAGTACCTGCAGACAAGAACCTTGCCTACCTTACTCAACCCTGTTATTTCTATCACCTGTCACGTAGTCTCTGCTTACTATATATATTGACTTTTTTAGGGAAGTTTCACATTCACAACAGAATTGCTAGGAAGTTATGGAGACTCTCTGTATGCCCCCTGCTCCCACATATGCACAACCTACCTCAATATCAGCATCCCCCTCCAAAGTGTTACGTTCATTATAATTGATGAGCCTAAGTCAATACATCAGACTTACCCAAAGTGTGCAGTTTACATTAGGATTCACTCTTGATGTTGTACTTTTTATGGTTTTGGATAAATACATAATGACATGTATTGACCATTATAATATCATACAGAGTAGTTACACTGCCCTAAAAATTCTCTGGCTATACCTACTTATACCCTCCCCCCATCCATGGTGCCACTAATCTTTTTATTTTCTCCGTAATTTTGCCATTTTCAGAATGTCATATAGTTGGACTCATACAATATGTAAATTTTTTAGATCAGCTTCTTTGACTTAGTAATATGTATTTAAGTTTCTTCCATATCTTTTCATGGCTTGAAGTTAATTCTGTTGAGTTAAATGTTTTTTAAAAGAAACATGTGGGTGTATATGGTGGGTTGATATCTATAATAAATAATTTTAAATATAGATACAAAACAGTATTAATGTTATATACTTTGCTTGAAGACTTGCTCTGTTGTTGTTTGTTTGCAGGGGTTTTCTTTCTTTTCGAACAGGAAAATTATAGTGTTTAAGAGAGATTAGCACTAAACTGAGACCTTAATTAAAACCGTGTGAATTATACTGTTTAATGGCAAGTTTCTTAACTTCTAAATTTATTTTGTGAACTACAAAAGGCCATTTGTAGTAATGGTTTTTATCCCACATTTTGGGAAATACTGTAATTCACAATACAGCCTCTCATCGTCTGATGCTTACTTACTCCGGGATTAATATGTGGCGTAAACTTGAGGAAAACAAAAGGGAATTGTCTGTTATAGTCCATTCATACATTTTTTTCATTCATTCAGTGAATATTTTTTTCAGAATATTCAAGGGGATGTTACAGATTCTCTGTTACAGAGGTTGGCAAATTATGGTCCATGGGCCAAATCAGGCCTGCCATCTATTTTTGTAAATAAAGTTTTATAGGGACTTAGTCATTCCCATCCATTTACATACTGTCTATGATTACTTTCAATTCGCTACAATGGCAAATTGAGTAGTTGCAACAGATACCATATGGCCTACAGTCCTAAAATATTATTCCCTGGTCCTTTACACAAAATGTTTGCTGACCCCTGCTATAAAAGATGCCAAAAATAATGGCATTCTTCCATGTTCTAGACAGGCATGCGAATAATTGTATATACATGTAAACAGACATTCAGAAGTGAAATTGTAGACGCGTATGACAAAGATTACGGAAAGATTAACGTCAATTTAAGACATAGGGAAATGTTTGATGAAAGAAGTTGTGTTTAGCTGGATCTTGAAATGTGTGAAGAGTTGCAGTATGTGTGGAAGGGAGGGGATGTGAACCCTAACTGGAAGACAGGCTCTCTCCAGAGTGATTTTTATCAGCAAGTGACCAAGAAACAACAGTGGGTTAGTAGATAACAATTTACATTTTGTATGTAATGAGAAACTGGAGAGAAACAAATTCTGATTTTTTTTTTGGGGGGGCTGCAGTTCAATGATGTCAGTAGCTTTGTGGTTATCCTGACTTAGGAAAATTTCATGTTTTGCCTCAGGCATAGCAAGCCAGGAATAAGAGAGGAAGGAATGACACCAGGAAATACACTGAAAAAGAAATCCAAGTTTCAGTCTAATTTGGAGTCCTCTTTTTCTTCTAAGAAACAAGAAAGCATTATTGATAATAGTGGTTAATAGATAAAGTCCCCTGACCTGCCATATTCATATTCCTATTCCTGGGCTTTCAGATACATTTCATGGGAGAACAGAATGTCAAATGGATAAACAAAGAAGAGGAAGAAAAGCTCTGATATTACCAAAACACAGATTTCCGGGTGGTGGTCTGCAAAGTGGAAGATCTGCATTTCTTCCTCAGTAAACTTTGTGTGTGGTGTTCTCCTTAAATAATCATTTCTCAACTTTATATTAAATTGGTTAGAACTTGTCAAGAACATACTTAAGTATGATCTGTTGTCTTAATAACGCGATGATGATAATTGAGAAAAAACACAAGAGACAGAAAGAGTTCTTGCTCAATTGAATGGAGCCCAGAGGCTTATATAACCTTAATGCACTTTGAGGAGAAATTTGACTGTGATTAAGACCGGCTTCAGAGATGGATTTTGGCATATTTTGGCTGAGGGTTAAAAATGCTTTATCTTGTTCAATTTCATTCCCAACTTGTCAAATCTAGACTGGGTGGAAACTTCTTTACTTAGAGCATACTATTTTCAGTCCATTCCTGTACTTGTTCAGAATTAATTTTGTTTTAAAATTAATTGAGACAACCACACCTTCAGGCTGCCTCTGCATTGGAAGTCAAGATTTCTAGAAAAGCGTTCTCCACAGTTCTGTTCTTCTTATTTGTTTTCCATGAATCTAATAACAAATGCTTATTGAGCATCACCCATGAGCTGGACGTTGTTCCCTGTACTGAATACCCAGAGATCGGTAATACAGAATTTCTGTCCGTAAGGAACTGTCTTCTAGTAAATGTGTGGATGTGGAGAAAGGGGAGAAATAAGAGCAAATAAAATTATTCTCTTCTGGGTTACTGATGTCTTACTTTTAATTAAGTATAGTTTAAATATTCGATCATCATCTAGTTTGTGATACTAATAAGTGACTGTTGTTACCTACTAGTTCTTTTTTGAACCTCTCTCTTTCCATGTCTGTTTGTCTCTCTGGGGGGAAGGATTACTCCCTTTTCTTCTGGATGTCCTCCTGCCTGTCTGGGCACTGTTTCTCAGAACCTTCCAAGGTTCTGCTCTTTTGCCTCTAATACTGGTAATTCTAAATTCTATTTATGTCTCTCTCTTCTCATTAAATTCAGAGAACTTTTTCATTCGTGTATGTCAATCTACATTAGAATTATAATTGATCTCAAAGCTCTGTCTCTAGTCAAAATCCTAGCCTCATGTCTACCATGTTTATTAATGTCTCTACTTGGACATTCCTAGGACACTTAAAACTCAGCAAAGTGAACTCATAAATGTCCCTCCTTCTCTCAACTTAACATTCTTAATAAATTGCATTTCGAACTTCCCTTTCCCCCCTCAGTTCCTTACATTCAATCAATAAATCTTAGTGATTCTACCTCCTGAATAGCCTGCAGCTCTGTCTACTCTGTCCATCCCCCTGCCCCTCCCTCATGGCCACCACGTTGTACTATCACAGTGCCCTCAAATTGTCCTCCCTTCTTCCTGCCTGGCCTCCTCTAATTCATTTCCCTACCACAGCCAGAGATATTTTTAAGGACAAAATGGGTCATGTCCCATCTTTGATTAGCATACTTAAATGACTTCCTGTTGTGTCAGGAAAAAAATCTAATCTACATAATTGGACCAGAAGATCTGGCCTCTTTGTACATCTCCTAGTGCCCACATTCCTTCATACCTCAGCAAGGCTGGCAGGTACTCAGTGTCTTTAGCAGGACCATTCATCCTCTTGCCTCCTGTTGACTTACTCTTTTACCAAAGGTGGAAAGTTGACAATTGCAGGGTGGAGGCTTATCTGGCCCACATTTGCTCTGCTAAGCTGCTACTTCCTTAGCTATAACTCATTCTGAGAGAGTAACTCAGGATCCTCTTGTTGACATCCACTTCTTGATGTCTTCACTGCCCATCAAAGCAGGGAGGACCATCAATTTAGGTTTCCCGGGGACAGTCCTGTTTACTCCTATTTTTCTGGCGTAACAAAGCATCTCCTGTTCTCTTAAAAGTGTCTCCATTTTAATAATAAATTTCATGATCATCTTAGTCACAAACTGTAACATTTATTGTGATTGTATTTTTCATTCAGGATTGTGTTTCTTATTAAAACTTAAGCTTCAGGATAGGAGGGATGCTCACTTACTCTCTTTTGTCCTCCAAAACTAGAAAGGTGCAGATATATAGTAGTTATTCATTTATTTATACGTAGGACAAGGCCACTCCACTGTATCACCTCCAAGGAAGATGATTCCCATCACAACTATGGGAATGGTACCTCTTATGGTGTAGTTCTTAGCCTGCACAGCTAGGTGCAATTAGCCAGTCTTAAAATCACTGTGAAGAACATTCCTGATCTACCCTACCCAGTCAGGTGCTTGGCTGGCCACAGTGTTCCTAGGGCTCCTGTGAACACCCCTATGGGACCACCATCCAGCTTCATTTCTGTTGTATTTAATTATCTGTCTCCCTTCAGATCTTAAGTACCTGCAGGCAAGAACCTTGACTACCTTGCTTGCTCTGTTGTTCTGACTGTTGCCTACCACACAGTGTGTGCTTAATAAACATATATTTTTATTAAGAAATTTTTTTAATTTAAAAATCAAAAAAATTTTTCTAAATAAATTTTAGGTTCACAACATAATTGAGGGGAAGGTACACAGATTTTCCATACAACTCCTGCACCCATACATGCATAGTCTCTCCTATTATCTATATCCCCCAACAGAGTGGCACATTTTGTTATAACTGATGAACAGTAACACGTCACAATCACCCCAGGTCCATAGTTTAATATTAGGGTTCACTCTTGGCATTGTACTTTCTGTGTGTTTGGACAAATGAATAATGGCATGTATCAGTTAGTATGGTAGTATACAGAGTGGTTTCAGTACCATAAAAATACCCTGTGTTCTGACTATTCATCCCTCCTGTACCTGCAGCAGACTGTCTGCAATATGATGTGAATAATGATGCCATAGAAAAATAATATTGTGATTGGAAATGACTTTAGTTATCAGCTGGAGAAGTAGGTTTTTGCCACTTTGAAGTCATGGGTCCAGTTGAGAATATGATATGAGTTACGGACCCCTTTATTTTAAAGAAAGCATATAAAGACAAAATGTTGTAAATATGTTTGGGATTTGTTATAACTTTCTGGACCCCTTTGTTGGCTCAAGGCCACCATTTTACTCAGAATGAAACCGCTTAATGTCTGGTTACTGTTACATTGTTTTTGATCCTGGCTTCAGTGCCACTTTACTCTGTTATTTTTTCCCCCTTTTTGCAAAGAATGGACTTACAGAAGATGCAGAGGACTTTGACAAAAAATACTAAGTGATGAATCAACAGTGTAAGCTTTTTGTCCTAGAAATAATGTGTTGCTTTAAAAAAGTGTCACATCCAGGATTACTTCTTGCAGAATCTTAAAAGTCATGTCCTTCTTGCGTGGGACACAGCATGCATGATTGACAGCAAGGACAACCCGTGGTTAGGTTTCTCTTGAATTGCAAGAAACAGGGCAGTTTCACTCAGACACACCTTTTCCCAAAATGCTATCCTGATTGCAAACCAAGAAAGGTCTTAGACGTTTATTGAATGGTACCCCACCAGAGACTTGTTTCCGCGTGTTTGTGGAACATTCTGAGGCCTCAGGAAAGATGAGGAATCAGGTAGGCCATCTTTGGGATCAGAGATATCCTTCTCAGTGCTGTGGTTAGACAGAGTAGCAGCTGGGACCTGGAGATGCTGCAAGCTTCTCCTCAGAAGCAGGGACAGCGTGACTGGGAGCCTGGCAGGGGAGGATGAAAATGAACGCAGATCTATCACAAGTCAGCACCAGCACTTGCCTGTCTGTCTTGCCCCTCCCCAAGAACTCATGTCAGGGATCTGGGCAGGATTCTTTGGAATAAGACAGAGTGACTTAGAATTCTGACTCTACTCCTTGTAAGTTATGTGACTTTGCATGTGTTATTTTTCCTCTTTGAGCATCACTTCCCTTTTGTGTAAAAGGAGCATAATAAATTGTAAGGACTTGGAAGATCAGAAATACTGCATTAATAAAGGGAACATAGTAGATGCTCAGTAAGCGATAGCTATTTACATTAAACGTATCTCATAATGGAGAGTAAATTGAGGTAGAAATCTGTGCATCTGTCTTACTTTGAACCAGCTCAAAAGCCATCTCTCTGAACCACTCCCAAAGCCCCATCTTCTTGCAAGCAGTGAGTCCTTTCCGTCTCTTTGCTTTCATACTACTTTGCACACACTTATATTTATTGAGCAAAACTCTATTATGTCCTAACAGTGTTAGGTCTGAGGCATAAAAAATAGACCCTGCTCCTGAGTAGCTGGGAGTCAAGAGAAAGAGCTCAATGATTATGTAATTACAGAAGTGCACATTCACACAGCCCATCAAGACCTGCATCATTACCTTTATTTAGAGATGAGGGCCCTGAGGCTCCATATGGTTAAGTAATTTGCCAAAGGACATGCTGGTCATAAACTGGTGGATCACAATCCATGTGCTTTCCCCAGTAGTGGTATGTTCTGTCTGCTAAATTCTGATCCATCTGAATCCTCCAAGATGTGTATCTTCTTCCCACACTTTCCTCTCTTTTATTACTTACCATGGTTTATACTTACTGCATACCTTCTATGTTCTAAGCTCTTTTCTAAATGCTCTTCATATTGTATCAGTTTTCTATTGCTGCTATCAACAAATTACCACAAAATTTGGGCTTAAAACAATACAGATTTATTATCTTATGCTCTGGAGGTTAGAAATCAAAAATGTGTCTTACTGGTATCAGGAGGGTTGCATTCCTTCTGGATGCTCCAGGAGAGAGTTCATTCCCTTTTCCATCTTGAAAAGCTGCCTGTGTTCTGTTCCTCATGGCCCCATTGTCCATCTTCAAGGCTATGAGAGTAGCATCTTCCTGCTTCTCTTTTTGACTTCTGCTTTCATCATCACACATCCTTCTCTGACTCTGAAATTACTTCCTGCCTCCTAACGACCCTTGTGACCACATTTGGCACACTCAAATTATGCAGGATACCTTCCTGTCTTAAAATTCTTAACGGAATCACATTTGCGAAGTTCCTTTTGCTACATAAAGTAACATATGCATTGGTTCCAGAGATTAAGGTGTGGACATCTTTTGGGGGAGCCATCATTCTGTTCAACACCCATGTATTTTACCTCATCTAGTCCTCACACCAGCCCTGTTAGGCAGGTATGTTTGTTTTCTCCATCGCTCATATCAGGGGACTGAGATATAGAGATATCAGTAAATGTTCTAAGGTCATCAAGACATTAATCTGCAGGAGCAAGATCCAGCCTGGTTACTCTGATCCTGAAGCCTGGGCTCTTAACCATTACACCTAATTCTTTGCAGTTAGTGTCCCAAATGCTTGTCTTTTTCACCAAACTCCAAGCTTCTTAAGGAGAGGGACTGTGCCTTATGCCGTTGCTCTGTGGTAAAGATACATTTCTTAATCAGTGGACAATGGAGGTTAAAAAAAAATGAGAAGCAAAAAGAGGAGGGAAACAATAAAAAATAAACAAAACAAAAACAAACAAAATTCTGTGACTTTAGTTTGTTTCAGAAAAGGGTGATGAGCCAGAAACTTGCCCAGAAATAAAACCAGATGGAAATCGTCCAATGACTGCCTCAGCAACTTCCCACATACATTTTGGCTGAACGTGGTCAAATGAACCAAAAAGACATGGAACGATAATACTTTGAGTCTCAGAAGCAACCATAGAAAAACTTTTTAGAAAAAAATTTTGGGCCCTATGCTCAACCGAGGGAGATAGGTGCACAAACAGCTCTGCCATCTGCCTGTAGAAGGAACACGTCGCTCAGCCCATCGCCCTTGAGTGCTGCAGTCTGCAGTCCCCCACACCCAATTTCTCAGTTATCACAGTCTTCCACATCATTTATAGAACTTCCCCTCAACAGCACACACATCTTCCTATGTTCTTGGATATGAAAAATCTCCCTTAATAGGTGTTTTTGACACCTTTCCTGTTGCCTGTGCCATGTCACGATCAGAAGGTATGTTGCCCATTGGTCCCCGACCTGACCTAGAAGAGTGACTTCCATTTATCTGCACCATCCCTTTATTTTATCCAAACAAAATCTGACAGGAAACCTCAATGTGTAAAATATTTAGATTCTTTTGTTGAAATGGGGAAAGGAAGCCTGAAATCTGCTATATTCTCTTTGACTCCTGCTACAGTGACTACCCTCTCCCTTCAAACATATCTCACCATGTCTGTTTCCTCGAGAGCTCATCATGAATCTTGCCTTTCCAAGGAGTAGAATTTGAGAACCATCGGCAGGAATCCAACAGCAAAATCTGATTTAACCAGCTTGTTATTGATTTACTTAAGAATTTTTAGCAGCAACAACTTGGGTGGCTAGTTCTGTAACAAAACCCAGTACAAGTTTCAGACATTCCACATCCTGGCTGCTCCTCTCTGCAGTTCCAGCACCCTCTGATCTCTGCTTGTTCTGAGTGTTTTCCCTGCTCTCAGGCACATAATGCCCTGCGTGGTTTCAAGGGCTAAATACAATTAAGTACATAAGAGGCAATTCCACTATTTTCAGAATTGGGGCCTGGTACACCACATGTGGAAGTTCTACTCTCTGTTCCCTGGCCACTTGCTGCTGTAAACAGCGTCATCAAATTGGGGACTGGCTTATTTGATGGTTCTTATAGTCAAGAACATGTCAGTGAGTGACATGTATAGCTCTGATTCAGTGGAGGTTGAGGGGAAGTCATACTGAACGGCAACCTGTGTCTACAGATGAGTTCAACAATGTTCTTTCAGGTTTGAGCAGCTGGGAGAGTGTGAGGCACTCGATTCTTCTCCACCACTCCAGGCTGCTTACCTGGGTCACACTGAGAAACTCTGGAAGGCTCCGTCTTCTCCAGGACGTTCATCAGGTAGGAGGGCTAAGAGGCTGAAATTTTTTAATTAATTGATTGATTTGAAATTTTAGATGGAACGAATGTTGAGAATTATTATGTGATGTTTTCTGCACTGACAAATTTTGGTCAAATAACATCGTTGTTGCAGGAATATTTTGCACTGCAGTGGAGAACAGCTGTCAGCATGGTCTCTGGCCATGAAATACTCAGGAAACAAAGGGGAAGATGGTAAAATGATTTTAATTCAGGCAGTTGCCATCTTACCATATAATAGAGCCTATGAAGAAATTCCTAAAAATATAACATAGGCTGATTTTCAGTGTTTTGTTTCATCCTACATACACTGGTCTGCTAGACGATAGGCATTATAGAGATCAAAAGTTGAAAAAAAAGCCTTAAAAAGATTACAGTTTCATAAAGGAGAGAAGGTATAAACCCAAGTAGTGGAAATCTAATAAAATGTAGAGTCACCATTTAGGGAATCGTTCTGTAAACACAGAAGCCAAATCTCACTATAGTTGAATGCTTTGTCCAAGGTATTACAGATCATTTGTGCATTAATGGTGTTGTCAGAGGCTAAATTTCAACTGTCAAAGGTACGTTTTTTCTGTTACTCAACTACAGTATATTAGCCCAAGAGCTTTTGGTGGCAAGTATCAGAGAGTCAAGTTGAACAAATGGAACGTGAAATGGGCAAAAACATTAGCTTGTGCAAATGAAACAGAAGTCACAAATAGCTTCAGGTATGGCTTAATCCACGTGTTCAAAGGATGGAATTTGGAGATTTTATCTTCATACTTAGGCAAGATCTTTCCAAATCAGTGGCACATGAGGCTACAGGAGCTTCTAGGAATAATATCCTTCTTACAATAGAAATTCAGAGGAGCAGAAAAAGAGTGGTTTATTTTCATGGTGTCATCAAAATTTCTAGGAATACTTGTGATTGGCCCGGCTAAGGCTATGCAGCCAGAAAAAATTTATATTCTGACGAATTTAGATTATGTGTCCAGCCCTGTGATGGGGTTGAGAAGCCAATCAGTTGAAAGTCTTAGAGGGGGAGGGGAAGAACTGGTGCGATTCCCCGAAGCAAAAAGACCTGAGAAGACTATTACAAGCCCCTGGTTTTAAAAACAAACAAAGAAACAAACATCAACCACTATGAAACAAGAAGTACCTTGCAGATAAATGTTAGCCTGAAAGGAACATGAGACCATTTACATCAACTCTCTTACTTACTAGAAGAAGCTGCTGATGACCAGAGAGGTAAATGGGCTTCTGCAGACTCTCAGCTCTGGCTAGTGGCATTCTGAATATGCACCACAGTTTAGGTCTTCAGAATTGTTTCATTACACCTTGCCATTTCTCTAGGCATAACTGCTATTATTTGCCTAAGGGATATCATGGGCTGTCTGACACGTAAGGAACTCTCATGGTTCGCAAGAAGAACCTGTCTTTGCTTCCTTAGTGTACTTGTGTGCTTGCACACACCAGCTGTCCAAGCTGAAAGGAGAATAAAATTGCACAATCTCTCTTCAAATTAAGCCATTTCATAGTGTTATCATAAAGTAGCCCCATTTCTGCCACTGCTGGGGACCGAAACTAAATTATGTGTATGCATGTGTCTTTAGTCACTGGAATCACAAAAGAAAATGATCTGCTGACCTTTGAGAAATTCTTCCAGTGAGGAGCAATTATCTTTCTTGTTTGTTTAATTTTGCTTTAGAGAAAGTGATGGCTCTTACAAACTATTAGAACCAGTGGGAAGTTTCTCATCCTGGAGTGAGACTGTGAACATGAATTCATTTCACACCTGCATTTATCAGGACAGCCCTTTGCATGTATCCTCTGGTTATCCTCCCCTACTGGTCAAAAGGGCTATCTTTTCTCCATACATTGCTTCTCAGTGTACTGTTTCTGCCTGTGATTGGCAACACTCAAACCCCAGTGCTTCAAACCCTAACCCTGATAGTAATAACATCTCACATGCGTGTTGCATTTAGCACTTGACATATATTAGCTCATTTAATCTTCCCAGCAATCATATGAAGTAGGTTCTATTATTATGTCCTATGTTATATAGATGTGAAAATTGAAACACATATAATTGAATAACTTGTCCAAAATCACACAGCTAGTAAGTGACAGAGCTAAGATTTAAACCCAGGCAGCAATGTTAGTGTCTGTACCTCCTATGATATACTGTTTTAAATGGCTATAAAGATCGCATCTAAGAAATGTAGTTGGGAGCAAGAATCTGTTGCATTTGGACAGCATTTCTCATTGAACAAAGTTTTCATTACCTATTGCCTGTCTGGGAAGAGATTACTTGGAGAAGGAGAACAGTAAAGTGGTTTAATATCTGACTCTACACAGATGGACCGAGAGGTGATCCTACTAAGTGAAGAAAGTCAGAAAGAGAAAGACAAATACCATATGATATCACTTGAATGTGAATCTAAAATATGACACAAATGAACTTGTCTATGAAACAGAAACAGGCTCACAGACATATAGAACAGGCTTGTGGTTGCCAAAGGGGAGGGGGAGTAGAGGAGGGATGGACTGAGAGTTTGGGATAAGCAGATGCAAACTATTACATATAGAATGGATAGGGACTTCTCTGGTGGTCCAGTGTTTAAGACTCTGTGCTTCTACTGCAGGGGCATGGGTTTGGTCCCTGGTTGTGGAACTAAGATCCCACGTTCCACGCAGTGTGGCCAAAAAAAAAAAAAAAAAATAGAATGGATAAACAACAAGGTCCTACTGTATAGCATAAGGAACTATACACAATATCCTGTGATAAACCACAATGGAAAAGAATATGAAAAAGAGTGTGTACATATGTATAACTGAATCGCTTTGCTGTACAGCAGAAATTAACACATTATAAATCAACTATTCTTCAATAAAATAAAATTTTAAAAATTTGTAAAAAATTAAAACTCAAAAGAAAAAAAAAAGAACCCTGACTCTAGAGTCAGACATATCTGTTTTAGAATCCCACTCTTGCAATTTCTCAGAGAGGTCTGGAGCATGTGAGCCTCCACTTATGAAAAATGCAAATATCCTAATTATAATAATATTTCTAGGATATATGTCCCTCGTTAGATTGTCTGAATGCAGTTTTCCTTCCCTTGTGGTAAAAGTTCTCATTGGGTAGTATATTGTTGGGAAATAAACTTCTACCCCCCGATTCCCTAGCAATCACAGTCTGGACAAAGTCTAGAGCTAGCCAATTCAGTTATGATGCTATATCTGATACTTATTACAACATTGCAAGATAGATATTAATGCCCCCATTGTACTGATGAGTAAAATAAAGCCTAGAGAATCTAAGTGATACCTGTATTCCAAGCTTAGACTTTGCTAAATGGAATTATAGGACTCATATCCATATCTGCCTGCCTCCAGTGGCTGGGCTTTTCATCATTTCATGTTTCCTTAGTTGCCTTATTGGAGTTACGTGTGGGACATTTTCGGTATTAACTTACTTTCAACTCTGAGCCTAAAGTGGAGGGGGCATCCCTAGAAAGGGTTAGATGCCTGATCCCAATTCATGTTATAGATATCTATTTAGAATAAATATTGCAACTAATATAATTATAATTTTTGTAATTTTGGTGATACTGTAATTACTTGTTTACATATCTTTACTACCACTAAAATGTAAATTTTTTAGGGCCATGGCTGTTTCTTATTCATTTCCTTATCACCAGCAAACAACAAAATGCACAGCCTGGAATACATATTTATTGAATTCACTAATCATTACTCATCCTATCTAACAAAAAATATTATTTTAAAGAGGGAAAGCACCTTTAAACTGAGGTAAAGTACCAGATAGCCCGATGTTATCAGAAGTATAAAGACAAGTTGCTAGAACTTGTTCATCTTGCATAACTGAAACAATACCCATGTGTTGTCATGAGGATCAGACACAGCATCTTTTTTATTTTTTTTCCACTTGGTTTTTTAAAAAAATTTTTTTTTACATCTTTATTGGAGTATAATTGCTTTACAATGGTGTGTTAGTTTCTGCTTTATAACAAAGTGAATCAGTTATACATATGTTCCCATATCTCTTCCCTCTTGCGTCTCCCTCCCTCCCACCCTCCCTATCCCACCCCTCTAGGTGGTCACAAAGCACCGAGCTGATCTCCCTGTGCTATGCGGCTGCTTCCCACTAGCTATCTATTTTACATTTGGTAGTGTATATATGTCCATGCCACTCTCTCACTTTGTCACAGCTTACCCTTCCCCCTCCTCATATCCTCAAGTCCATTCTCTTGTAGGTCTGAGACACAGCATCTTAAGGCACTTAATAAAGTGGCACAAACTGGATATTCAGTAAAGACTGACATCAAAAAGTATGAAGAACCATATATCTGGCTTGTTAGAGAGATGGAAGTTCAGAAAATTGATCTATGTCATCTCATTTTTTTCATATTTCTTTTTAACTTGTGGATCTTAAAGATTGATGTAAAGGGTGTCACTGCCTCATACTAGGCAATTCAACATAAATAAAACATTTTTAGACTTAGAATTTAAGGTGCTTGATTAACAACAGGCATTTGGTGCCCCTTTTAGGACCCCTATAAAATTGTAGTAAAACTCCATTTTAAAAAAGTAGTATCTCATAAGGCCCAAGGTAATATGGGAGGAGATAGTAACACACAAGTAATTGCAGCAAGTTTCAAAAAGGTAAAGTTATCGAGGAAGTTATAACATAGAGACTTCATAGGGGTATTCTCTTAAAATATGAAGCAGTTCCCCTGAGAGCACTCCAGAGGAAAACCAAACACCCTGGGCTATGAACTGGTTTTGAAACATGTGGTGGAAAAGTGGGGTGGGGAGTAGTGGCTATCAGTTGTGATTCTCTATACAGATTACTTAAACCCCCAGTTTCCCAGACCTGCTCTTCACAGCCAGCACGCAGCTTAGCAATTTCACCTGCATCCTCAAGAATTACATTGGAGATACTTTTCTTGAAAAGTTGAAATGATCTAGTGAAAATACCCTAAGGTGCTGGTATTTGGAGATTCACAAAGAAAGAAAGAAAGACTGCTCTAGCAGTCTGACCAACTTTAATTTAAGCCACAAAGAGAAAAGACCTGCCCTGTCTGGTAGTGTCCCAGGATCAAGTGTTCCATCCTTACCAGAGTCCAGTAACACACCAAGCACCGTTTCTAAAAGGGCATAACATTTTCTTGTTGTTGATGGAATGGGCTTCCTTCAGAATCCCAGGGACCTGCACTGGGATTTGTCCACTGAAGTTTAACATAAACTCCATACTACATCTCTTCTCACTGCTGACAGCTTCACCACCAGGGTCAACCACATTCTGTTCATTAGAAGAGAGTCTCTAAGTCTCTATTTCATCGGGATCAGTAAAGACAACATACAATACTCAGCTGTGTACTGCAAAGTGTTCTGTGTGTGTCAGAATTAAATATGCCTGTCGAACAACTCCAGGGGAGGGAAGTAGGCTTCACCTTTTGCAGGTAGGATTGTTAAAGAACCGTGGACACAGCTTAAAACCATCACACACACTAGAGTGTAAAACCTAAAGTGATGCTTCAGATATCTGGACTTGTGGTCTAGGTATCTCTACCACAAAGAAGAGCATCACCAGGAGATACTGTGTGGATTTACCTTGGTTTTAGTGTGCTGTGAAAAAAAAAATAATAGAATCAATTGAAAAGTGCCTGTCAAGGGTTCAAAGAAAACCTTTCATTTACCCTAATGGCTTGTATACCAGAAAGAAATCTGTTGCTGTTCTCTCTGTAACGTTGTGCTTACAGGTCCTAGATTTACTACTCCAGATTCTGTCAGTGGAATTTAAGGGAAACTAAAATAATATGAAGAGAGATACAAACTCTTAAACCTTAAGTGTCCTTCAGTAACTGATGTACTATCTTAAGCAAGTTATCTTAAAATGTACACCAAAGATAGTAGTATGTATAAAAATGGATTGAAAAGTCTCATTTTAAATTGTTCAATACAAAACTCTAGCAAAAATAAATATTTTAAAATTTAGTTTTTCAGTGAAAGACTTCTCAGAGGTTTTAATATTTTAATTACACTTTGAATTTTCATGAACACAATATAGATTCCATATTTTACAAATGTATTTGACTCTGGAACATTATTTTTGTAGAAAATTTATTTTAAATGTTTGAGGAATTCTGGTTTGAGTATGAGACTATCCTGAATTTGAAAACAGTTCACAAGCTGGCGTATCAGTCTTACTCCGCATGAATGCCTTTTCGCTGGCTTGCCCCGTGCAGATACTAATGGCTCTCACAACAGTGGCTGCTGAACTCTACTTTTCACTTATTCCAAATGTGGACTGGTCTCTGGAGATATTTTAATGTGCAACCATAACTGATACTTTTTAAATAAATGGCTCATGAATTTAACTTTTTCAAGATATCCCATGATCTGGTTGTAAAATAGCCTAACTTTTAATAATTCAGAGTTCTATAACTGAGCAAGACAGAATAAAAGGAGTAGAAAGAAAACTGGAATTGGAGTTAGAAGACAAAAGTTAGAGACCCATCTCTGCTCTTATTAGTTTATGATTGTTTCATTTAACTTTCTTAGTCTAATTTTTCTTTTCTGGAAAACAGCCTCATTAATCTCCACTCTGCCTATCTCATCAGAATCAAGGGAGATAATGCACAAAAACTGTGAACTGTCAAGTGTTCGGTATGTGTCCAAAGTTAACAGATGCCTGTTGGGACTATGTATTGAACAGTTCTTTGCACTTAGGCAGCATCATTAATAGAATAAGATGTGAAACACAGCTCGTAAGTGGATACAGAACCTCACTTCCCATGTGGACCAGACACCCGTGGTGAAAAATTTCTTTAGCAATGTCTCTGGCTTAAAGTATTGAAAGATGTGTTGGTGGATTTTGTGGAATAAGCCAAGAATTAAATTCCTTACACTGGAGCTGAAGGCAAGAAAGAGTTTGATATCAGGCTCCCCTTTTGTTTGGATCAAGGGATAATGGGTATCTCTATAGAGAACAGTGAAGAAATCACATGCCATTCAATAACTGCCAATTCTGTCCAGATGCCTTTCTTTCAGAAATGTCAGCTAGGAAGACTGTATATTCTGACTTTTTTTTTCGGAAGACATCTGAAGCAGGGCTTAGATTTCTGGGAGAAAAAATATCTGGCAAGGTATAGATATAGGGGACTTCCCTGGTGGCACAGTGGTTACAAATCTGCCTGCCAGTGCAGGGGACATGGGTTTGATCCCTGGTCCGGGAAGATCCCACATGCCGATGAGCAACTAAGCCTGTGTGCCACAACTACTAACCCTGTACTCTAGAGCCCACGAGCCACAGCTAGTGAGCGCATGCACTGCAACTACTGAAGCCTGCATGCTCTAGGGCCCGCGTGCCACAACTGCTGAGCTCATGTGCTGCAACTACTGAAGCCTGCACACCTAGAGCCCGTGTTCCGTAACAAGAGAACCCACCACAATGAGAAGCCTGTGCACCACAATGAAGAGTAGCCCCCGCTCGCTGCAACTAGAGAAAGCCCACGCACAGCAACAAAGACCCAACACAGCCAGAATAAATAAATAAATAATAAAAACCTTTCTTTGGTTTAATAAAAGAAAATTATAAAAAAAAGATACAGGTAGAGATGTAGATATAGAAAAAATCTGACATAAATGAAGAAATTAAGGATTCCCATCAGGTAAAAAATATATGTACTGTATATGTAATAATATGATCTATACGTAGAGAAACGTAAGTTTGAATCTCAAATCTATCACTTATAAGTACTATGACCTTGGATAAATTATTTTAACTTTTTGAATGTCAGTTTTCTTAGGTGTAAAATTGGTTAAAATTATATTACCACTCACAGCAGTGTTGAGAATACTAAGTAAGACAACACACATAAACTGCCTGGCACCACATCTAAATCATAGGAAACCTGAAGCCACAGTTAGCAATTAGTAGTAGTCAAAGTATCTGTGGTATTGTGTACACTGCTGATTAAAACATAGCATTTGCTTTCAAGGAAGAGAAAGACGTCAGCCAGTGTCTCTGTATGAATTAGTCTCACTTCCAATGTGATATCTTGCAGAGAGTGGGAAATATGCATTAAGGCAGACCTGGGTGACCTTGGGAAATATTTGTTTGCATTCACTCTACAAAAGCTTATTGAGTCAAACACTATGGTAGCCACAGGGGCTACTACGACATATAAAATGTGATACATGACCTACCAGGGGCTCACAATCTAGGGAAGGAAATAGATGAATATCCACAGCAGGATAAGAGTAGAGGATCATATAATTTATCATCCTAACCATGTACTTTTGAGTATGTAAGCGGGGCATTATAAAAAACTCTACCAGGACAAAAACCATATGGCAAGTTGGTCCTCAGCAAACCAAAACTTAGTATAAACCTAGGCAGATGGTAGGAGATCTCTACAAGTACCATGGGAACTCAGACAATGAAGGGATCAACTCAGTGTGGACGGTGACTCTGAAAAAGTTCATACTGCTTTTAAGAGTTCACTAGGCAGAAAAGAGGATGGGAGCCAGCATATGGAATGGCACAAAGATGTGATAGTGCATAGCATGTGTCGGCATCCACAAGTAGTGTCAAGTGACTGGAAGATAGTATAAATGAAGGAAAGTGGCAAGACATTATCAGAAGTTACTTAGCAAAAAAACATCTTCAAGAACTAAAGTGAGCATTGCTAACAACACAAAATCAGTAAAGGCAGGGAGATGCTCTCCGTGACCCTTGAAATAAGTCTTTTAGATGACTGACTACACTTCCCAACATCATCTCTGTATGTTGGCATGAGAGCTCAGTACTCGCTGCTGCAGGATATTGAAGAAAACATAAGGTTGACATTTGTATCCCATGGCATTTTGCAGATTCTGAAAGAGCCCACGGGCTCCCATTGCGTTCTCTTCCCAGTAGTAATGCAGTTGCATGAGACAGCTGGACTCCCCATCACACTCACGTTTTCACATAGTTGAGGTGACATGCACAGGCTTACCTCATGTCGCTTCTTCACAATAGTAAAGGTATTGATGTCTCCTCTGAGAACTGAGAATGAAACATCTGTCAGCAGTGTGCAGGGATCCAGATAAGAGAACTGGAGAGGGAAGTTTATTAAAGAAAAACAAAAGAACAACTAAGAAACAAAAAAGGATAGAAAAATCAACTTCTAAAGAACTTCTGCTTCTCTCTTCTCTGTAGGGGCTTCCCTAACCCTTGGTAAGATTCTAAAGCAGATTGATTCAGTCTTTCCATCTATAGAATCTCCATGTAGACCCAAGGTTGAGAACCAGATTCACAGCTTACCTGAAGGGAGAGATGATAATATTATTTAACATATTGGAAACTTAGCATCCTCACATGTAAATTAGGGCTAATTACATGCATGTTATGGACTTGATTTGTAAATTATCTGAAATAGCATATATAAAGCAGTTAGCCGAATATGTGGTGTGCATCATATATGCTTAAGGCCTTTGTTTGATCTTCTTCCCCCTGCTGTGCCCCACAGTTGGTGGCTTATGCCTGGCCATCCACCTTTGGGAACGCAGTGCCCTCATGGTTCTTCGTGAATATCTCTTGATCAAAACCTGCTTTCTTATCCCTTATAAGACCAAAGTGAAGATGATTAAATGCTGCATAGAGAAGCAACATTGTATAATAGAAATTCACCCTGACCTATTATTCAGAAGTTCTGGGTTTAGGTCTTGGATCTGCTGCTGAATAATTGGGGGCCATAGGCAAGTCATGCCATCTTTCTGATTCTCAGATCCCTCATCTATTAAATGAAGATAGTAAATTAGAACAGTATTCCCCAAGAGGTTTGTCGGAGACTGCTGCATGAGTTTTTTCTCTGTATTTGGTGAAGATATCAATAGTTGTATGGTTTTTTAAAATATATAACATAAAATTTTCTTTTAAAAATACTTTTGGAGAATATTAGATTAAAGAAGATATCTCTGTTTCCTCTTTGGAAATCCCTTTGGCATTGCTTTATGAGCCATAAAGAAAAAGAGAGTCTCTTAGTCTCTTAGACTTGTTCTCCTCATTGGTATCTATCAATAAATGACTTTCAGAGGATTCAAGAATCCAAGGTTGTCAGTGGAGAGAAAATCATCTCTTGGTTTGGGGTAGCTACGTACCAGAGAATGAATCATGCCCTTGAGGCACATCTTCTGTTGGGGAGTCTCCCTCTTTTGATCCAGATCCTTCTCTGCTGGCCTCCATGGGGTACTGTGTGGTAGGGCAGTGTTCTTCCTAAAGATTCTGACCATAAGGGTGTATCATTATTTTTAATTGCTTGATAATGTATGACCGAAAGATAAAGTTCTGAAGTAAGAAATTGTCAGCGGAGATAGAGAAAAGGAGATTTTTAAGTTTTAAAGAGTAGGACAAGGTAAACAAGGTAATACGCGTGGCTTCCAGCTGCCCATGATAAAAAGCTACATAGAGGTAGCGCCAAAAAAAAAAAGAGAGAGAGAAAGAAATGTTGAGTCCAGTTTTTGATCACAGTGTTCAATTTTTATAAATCACATGCAGGAATGTTGGGACCCCGATAGTCCCATCATAATACATTTCCACAGATATGATAGACAAATCACTTGGTTATGCCTTCCTCATGTAAACCAGCATCTTCAAGATAGGGTCTCTTTCACTGGGGCCTCATGTTGATAACTCCCAGGGCATTTGCTATCAATCTGTTACTAAGAAATTGCCCCACGACAGAGCCAAATCCTCTCACTTCATTCCTCCGTTCATGCCTTCTCTTTAGTCCCTAAATTTTGGGCTGTTTTGGACAATTCCATTTTGGGATAGAAAAGGAGAGGTGAAAACTTTAGGGACAGCTATAAATTTGAGACAGTTCCAAAAGTGAGAGTTGTAGCATGTACTGGAAGGTTTCCCCTGGGGTATTGATGACGAACAGACACCAGAAGAAAAGTGGGCTGTACATCAAAGCTACCAAGTGTAAGTTTGGCAGAAAATGCCCACATGATGTGTCACAGATACAGTGATCCCATGTCCCCTGCATTAGACTCTTCTGGTTCCAGTGAAACAAGAGATGTTGACAAGGTCTTTTCAAATGAGGGCCTCTAGATCACACAGTGTATGCAGCTAGACTTTGATGTTGCACACCCTTTATCTCCATGGCATGATAATAAGTTCCCTGTCCACTACCATAAAACAGCATGGTGGAGGAGACCTGTAAAAAGGACGGTATCTTTCTGTAAGTACATAACAGATAAGTGCCCTCGTGGTTCTCTCTGATGTGTGTGAGGAGCTGTCTGGTTCCATTGTCACATTCTAGCTTAGGTGTTGGGCTGCAATCCAGTGCTTCTCAGAGCTGGTTTTCCAGTCTACCACTTCACCTACAGGGCAAACAGAAGGGAAGGAAACCAAAATGTATTGAGAGTCTATGGTAAACAAGGTACTGCTCAATACCTAAAGCCTTGTACTTACCTTCCAAGAGAGTTACCTAAGTTGGTAGAATAGAGAAGTTTTAATAAGAGGTTCAAGGGTTCATGTGTCCTTTCAGTGGATGCTTCAGTTTAGAGGCACTGTGTCACAGTGGTCAAGAACACAGATGTCGCAGCCAGGTAGCCTACCTTTGTATGCTGTGCAATCTTAAACAGTTTACTAACTCTCTGTATAATTCAGTTTTCTCATCTGTGAAATGGGGTGATGATATTAGCATATCTAATAGAACTGTTATGTGGTTTAAATGAGTAAATGTATGTAAAGTGCTTAGGACAGTGCCTAACAAGTAGCAAACACAAAACATTTTGCTAGTATTACTTGTTAACTCTATTTAAAAGATAGAGAAGATGAGTCTCAAAGACGAGGTGTAACTAGCCTGAGATCATAGTCTCTGCAGTAATTTCAGAGCTGGGTCTGACAGGCTCCTTGCCACTACCAAATTGAAAAGAAGAAAAATAGAAAAACAAACAAAAACAAAACCAGCCGCTCTCATTCTCCCCAGTAGCTAAATTGTGGCTTGAAACCATGCCACAGTATAACACTGAAGCTCATAAGCACACATCCAATTTAAACTTATTAGCACAATTAGTTGTCCATTACTTCAATAGGAAGTGAATATTAAATCCATAATTAATGAGACAGAACACTATTTATAATCCAAAGACATCTATGGTACCCAAAGTTAGAGGAACATCTGGCTGCCTTCAGGGATGAAAGCATCCCCAAAGTCATTACAGATGCAGGGTCTTCATGGACAGCCAATGACCTCAATAGGAAAGACAATGGACACTAAAGTTCATGACACATTAATGGCCGGTCCCTGCCTTCATGGGCTACCCTGTCGTTTACAGATTCAACCCATCATGTTTTCTGTAAAAAAGATCCCAGAGACCAAGAGATATTGGAATTAAAAATATGAATAGTATCAAAGCTAACCTTTACTGAACAACTTTGTATTTTATAGGTATTATAACATTTATTTCATGTAACAACCTACTGTGGATAATATTTTCAATTATTCCAATTTTACAGTAAGGAAAATTAGAATTAGAAGTTGAAATAGGGACTTCCCTGGTGGCGCAATGATTAAGAATCCGCCTGCCAATGCAGGGGACCCGGGTTTGATCTGTGGGCCGGGAAGATCCCACATGCCGCAGAGCAACTAAGCCCGTGTGCCACAACTACTGAGCCTGCGCTCTAGAGCCCACGAGCCACAACTACTGAGCCCCTGTGCCACAACTACTGAAGCCTGCGCGCCTAGAGCCCGTGCTCCGCAACAAGAGAAGCCACCGCAATGAGAAGCCACCACAGTGAAGAGTAGCCCCTGCTCGCCACAACTAGAGAAAGCCCACATGCAGCAACGAAGACCCAATGCAGCCAAAGATAAAAAATAAATAAATAAATTTATTTTAAAAAAAAGAAAGAAAGTTGAAATAACTGTCCTGTGGCCAATCATAGTGACAGCTGGCGGTAAAACCCATGGATAAGTGGCAATAAAAAGCATCCCTTAACCACTCCTCTACTGCTTCTGAGAACTAGACTTGTAGACTTTACAGTGTGCTGATGGCCAGTTTGAATTTACATGTGAATGAAGCCAGAATGAAGCTGCTGAGGCTCAAAATAGAGGAATGACTTATTCATTACTTAATCGATCAATTAGACAAATATTTACGGAGTGACAAATATACATCAGATACTATTCCAGGTGATGGAAGTAAAAGCAATGAATAAGACAGACAAAACCTTGCTGTCATGGAGCTGGCTTTAGCTGGAGGGAGACAGACAATAAGCAAATACATGAAAAATATCATTTTAGATGCTGATACATTCTATGAAAGTAAATTTGATGTTGTGTTATATAGTTAATGCCTGATGACCTTGGATTGGGTACCCAGAGAAGGTGACATTTAAGTTTAGAGAACTGAATAGCAAGAAGGAGCCAGAAGAGATGGAGGAGGATAATTACAGGGAAAGGAAAGAGCTAGTACACAGGAGTTGACAAAGAGTGGAAGGCCAAGAACTCAAGTTCTGTGTCTAAATCAAAAAACCCTGCACGTTGGCAGTAGGAAGACAATTACCATAGGGAAGGGGAGGACAACGAGACCTCCTGTTCTGAGTCTACAAATTTAACTCAACCCGATGAAAATTGAGAAACACCTTATATTAAATATAAGAAGTGTACTTTTGTCTATTACATATAGATGCTACATTTTTAATGGGTGTTTTTTAAAAACAGGCTATCCTGTTCTTATTTTAATACTGTGTGTGTGTGTGTGTGTGTGTGTGTGTGTGTGTGTGTGTGTGTGTGTGTGTGTGTGTGTGTGTGTGTGTGTGTGTGTGTGTGTGTGTGTTGTGGTGCCTGAATACTGAAGAGTGCTTATTCCTTTGTAGTTCCTAATTATCTCGAGCACAGTAAGCCACATTTAGACGTAACAGAGAGGACTGCTCTTCACCCAGAAACCCCAGTTAGCTGGATGAGGTAACTGGGATGTATGTTGGGCCATCTCCTTTAAGGAAGGATGATACAGAGTTCTGTTTAGGAAGAAAGATGCAAATGAATGTTTGGTGAACAGAAGTCTATATTGTTAACAGAGATTGACAGCTTTGGACAAAAACCCATTTATTCTTCTGGGCACACAACTAGACTACTTAGTCCTGCTTCCCCTGCGTTCAGAAGTGGCTTCATGGCTAAAGTCTAGCTGTGAAGGTTGAGCAGTGGCAGTGATGGCACCTGTTTCTAAAATCCTCACGCATGTTCCTCCATGCCCTTATCTGCAGCAGCTGGCTTTAATGGAGACAAGTCCAAGGCTGACCTCAAAAGCCATATGATGAAGAGGGCAGTGCCCCATTAGCCTGCAGTCAGGGGCACCCCTGCCCTGCTGAACTGTTTTTCACCTTCATGGTATTTTTTTTTTTTTTTTTTTTTTTTTTTTTTTTGGCAGTACGCGAGCCTCTCACTGCTGTGGCCTCTCCCGTTGCGGAGCACAGGCTCCGGACGCGCAGGCTCAGCGGCCATGGCTCATGGGCCCAGCCGCTCCGCAGCATGTGGGATCCCCCCCGGACCGGGGCACGAACCCGTGTCCCCTGCATCGGCAGGCGGACTCTCAACCACTGCGCCACCAGGGAAGCCCCATGGTATTTTTATATGAGCAAAAATAAACTTCTGTTGGGGTTTTTTTCCATTATACATTTTCGTATATATTTTACACACAAGAGAATGTGTGTATGGGTATTTATGACATGTTAGCTTACTAACTAATGACTAAGAAAGAGATGAAAAACATTGAGAATTTCTCTTCTTTGACTAGCCCAGGAAATAGAAATAAATAATAGTGAAAGTTGAAGTAGGTAGAGGACAGCAGGGTGTTCCCCAATATTAAAGCGGTGTGTATTCCGAGAGAGTAGAGCCTGACCCTCTCAGAGGTTACTCCAGAGAAGCTTCAGAGAAGATGGTTGGAGAGAGTTTGAAGGAATATTGGTCTTTCCCACGTGACAATGCAGCAAGTATGGGAATCTAGGTAAATGGAACAATATTTACAGAAGTATGTAACATCACAATGCGTGGCTTGTCAGATATGCATGAAATTTCTAATTCCAGAAACACAAGTGGAGGCAAGGTGGAATGCAAGAAAAGCCTATTGAAGAAGGTTAGGGTGTGATTATCACAGGATTCCTTATGAAGCAAGTAATTAAAACCAGCCCTGCATACATTTCAAAAGCTGTGCATAGTTTTCGAGCAATAGAAAGGCATGTCATTCTGAGATAGAAATCTGGCAACTCATAGTTCCAGTAGATGTGGACATATTTATGGATCTCTGTCATCAGGAGTCTTCTTCCTCATGAATAGGCATGCATAGCCCTAACATAAATATATAGTAAAGAGACAAAACATAAAGAGACATGTAAAATATTTTATCATTATTTAGCCATCGCTGAGCTATGGAACTTTGGTAAAGTCACCACACCACCTTAAGCCTCAGATTTCTTACAGTGGAAGGGGTTTTTGCCTACACAGGGGGTACGTGTCCTCTTCTCTTTGTTCCTCGACTCCCAGCTCAGTGCGTCACCTAGCTCAGGGTCACAAGGGGAGTGTATTGAATGAGTGAGTGATGAAAAAATAAATGAATTCATGCATCTGCTGAAGCTCAAACCCTAAAAGAATCTCAATTTAGTACCCACGCACAAAACGGAAAATCTTCCTTGAAATTGCCAGTGACTAGGATGAGGCGCCTGATGATTAAGGACAAAGGCAGATAAAATAGGAAAAGTCATTTAGGATATGATAATACACAATAAATATAACCGTATTTAAAGCAATTTGGGGCAGGAATAATCTTGCTGGGATTCAATTGAACTGTACCGAGCTGCCGCCAGCATTATGAAAGTGCATATTTACATCTTTTCATTAAATAAACCCTGTCTATGCCAACTCTGCCACTCCCCATGTCATAAGTGAGGTCCTGAAGAGGATGAGGGAAAACAGGATGGGGTGGAAAGCATCAGTCTTGAGGTGGAGCACAGCATGTGTTTGGATAAAACCCTCACATTCTTGCTCTGCCTCTTTGCTAAAATGATGTCTCTCTTTCTCTTTCCTCTCACTTGTAAGAGCCTCTTGTCTGGGATTGGCTATTAACTGTCTTCCCATTACACTTTTATACACAGTTTGCTCTTCCTGTCTGAATGTTAAATTTTTCTTTATAAATTTAAAATATATAAATAAAAACCTAGGAGAGTCTGATTCAGTAACTGAATTTTGTAAATCTCCATTTCTGACTTTGAGTCACCTCCAAGATTAAGAACTACTGGTTTAGCTGGGTGTCTGGCACACATGTGAACACAAAACCTCTCTTTGTTTAAAAAGATGTATTTATTTATTTGGTTGCACTTGGTCTTAGTTGCAGCAGGCAGGCTCGTGGGTTCCTTAGTTGTGGCTTGCCAGCTCCTTAGTTGTGGCACGTGGGCTCTTTAGTTGTGGCATGCGAACTCTTAGTTGCGGCATGCATGTGGGTTCTAGCTCCCGGACCAGGGATCAAACCCGGGCCCCATGCATTGGGAGCACGGAGTCTTATCCACTGCACCACCAGGGAAATCCCTGAACACAAAACCTTCTGAATGCATATATGCATACATGTATGAATGGATGTGTCAGTAATTTGGGTAGAAGCTGTGACTGTCATCGTGTGTATGATACTGTCCTAATCTGGCCACAAGTTCTTGCTCCTCGTACATTATGCTCCAGTCACACCATACAGCCAGCTGCTCCAGAAACACACCGTGGGCATCTACACAGAGAAGGTGCATCTGTAGGATGGAAACAGATAGCATCAGCAGTTTTAAAGGAGTTGATTACAAGATCTTCCTCATTTCCTCTTTCTTAATATTGATCTGCCTAGTAAAGGGCCTTTGTAGGAGACTTGCCTTCCCCACTGCCCCTTTCACAATTGTCCTTCTTCCACTTTGCATAAGAGCCTGTCCCTCACCTACCCAGAAACTTAATATAATACATTGTCTTGGCGTGTAGACACCTCCAGAGCATATTGGATCAATTGAGATAGAGTCCTTGAACAAAGACTTTGTTGTCAACTTGGTCCTTTAGCTTACTGGCTGGATGATTTTAACACATTCGATGTGTTTCTTTTTTTATCTTCAGCTTTATTGAGATATAATTGACATATAATGTTGTGTTAAGTTTATGGTGAACAAAGTGTACATTTAAGATACTGATACATTGCAAGATGCTTTCCACTGTAGCGTTAGCTAACACCTCCATCACCTCAGATAATTACCATTTCTTTTTTGTGGTGAGAATATTTAAGATCTACTTTCTCAGTAACTTTCAAGGATTTAATACTGTACTGTTAACTGTAATCACCATGCTGTACATTAGACTCAAACCTCATTCGTCTTATAACTGAAAGTTTGTGCCCTTTGACCAACACCTCCCCATTTCCCCCATCCCCCAGGCCCTGGTAACCACCATTCTATTATCTGCTTTTTTTTGTTTTGTTTTGTTTTGAGTTTGGCCTTTTTAGATTCCATATATAGGTGATATATTATGCAATCATGCAGTACTTGATTACTTTCTCTGTCTAACTTATCTCACTTAGCATACTGTACTCAAGGTCCATCCCTGATGTTGCAAATGACAGCATGTCCTTCTTTCTGACAGATGAGAAATATTTCATTGTGTGTGTATATATCTATAGAAGGGATATATATCTGTATATATATACACACAATGAAATATATATATAAATACACACACACACACACACACACACACACACACACACACACATCTTCTTTATCCATTTATCCGTTGATGGGCACTTAGGTTGTGTCTGTATCTTGGCTATTGTGAATAATGCTACAGTGAATGTGGGAGTACATTTATCTCATCAATAGCTTGTTAATTCTCATAATGATAATGATAAGAACAATCAATAATTTTTAAAAAATGTGTTAGCATTAGAGATATGATCAACAAAGATTTTTGCTTTTGCAAAAATTATTGCAAAGGGCTTCCCTGGTGGCGCAGTGGTTGAGAGTCCGCCTGCCGATGCAGGGGACACGGGTTCGTGCCCCGGTCCGGGAGGACCCCACATGCCGTGGAGCGGCTGGGCCCGTGAGCCATGGCCACTGAGCCTGCGCGTACAGAGCCTGTGCTCTGCAACGGGAGAGGCCACGACAGTGAGAGTCCCGCATACCACAAAAAAAAAAAAAAAAAAAATTATTGCAAAGAACTAATGGGTATTCATTGATTGATGAAATACTTTAAACATAAAATATTCATTAGAATGAAATTCTGAGATAGAATTTGAATAGAAATGTACATTTTAGGAGAAAAATGAATATTATACTATTCTAGACTATTAAAAGGAACTTATTTACTGGTTGCTCTAAATGAATTTTGATGGGTTTCAAATTATTTTGGTATTTAGCTTTCAACTCATTTCTAAAATAAAATAACAATTGAATTTAAAATTGCCAGTATTTAGTGTATCCTTTGCAAGTACTTTAACCCCAAATAAAAGTTTTATAATATAATCTAAAAATGTGAGGGTGTACATACTTTATTTTAGCATATATGCAATCAACAAAAAAAGAAAAGAAGATAGACTTCACTATTCTGCTTTTTCACCTGCTTCTTGCTTTGCCTTCTTAAATTGAAAGCTTTCTCACTTATTGTACACTTCCTCCCCCTAGACCTATGCGGCTCCACAGAAGATACCAGCCACATGTGACTATCTAATGTAGATTAACTACATAAAATTAAAAATCAATTGCCCTATTGTAGTAGCCGCATTCCAAGCAATCACTGGCTGCATGTGGCTAGAGACTGTGGTATCAGCAGCACAGCAGATATAAAACATTTTCATCACCACAGAAAGTTCTACCAGGCATGCTGCTCTAGAGAGAATTTGTATTGCAGACTTTGCTTTTACCAGAATAGAACTTTCTCTAGGATTGATGGGCTTATTTCCCTTTTTTCCAATGTCTGGCTCATGTTAGACCCTCACTAAATGCTTTTTAAATTAAAATAACATTACTGGAAGGTAATTAGTGACTCCCCCTGACACATTTACTAACAAATCCCAATCATATAAATTTCATAAAATCTTGGCAATGATAAGGACCTTGGAAGTGATTTAAATATGACTTTTAAAAATAGATATTTGTATCATAAAATCTCAAAGATAAATTGTTCACTTATAATTCCTATTCTACTTTGAGGTAAAAAAAGAACATACTGTATTGCATATTTTCTATGTTCCAAGTGATGAACAAAACACTTTTCAAGTGTGATCTCACCTAATACATATAACATTTCTTAAGGAGAATATGCTTGAGAGGTAAGGGATATCAGAAAGGTTGAGCACTTTGCCCAAAATCACAGAGACAGAATTTAAACTCAGGTCTACCTAATAGCAGAAGCTATATTTCTAACTTCATGTGAAAAATGCCACCTAGAGAAGAAATGACAACTTGCACAAGTCATTCAGAGAATTAGTGACCAGAATAGAAATCCAAGCTCTGCCTGATTTCCAGATGGGCTCCCCACACTTCCATCTCTCCCTTCAGTAAGGGGAGGTACGTAGGCTGGTTAAGAATAGGCTTTGTAGCCAGGATGCCTGGTTTCAGATCTAGACTCTGCCACCTACTAATCCTTGCAACCTTTGTCCTTTCTTCTATGAGGACTGGGATACTGATAATGATCGATATTGTGTCAATTCATACACTTTATACAGTACACCAACATTAATCAGTTTTCCCCAGTATTACTTATACTCACTTGTATGTGTATGCAGGTGCTGAATGCTATACAGTTTTACCACATGTGTGATTTGTGTATCTATGCACAGAGTTAAGATATTGAACAGTATGTTCAATATAAGTATGTTTTATTTTGCCCTTTTATACACCATTCTGTAACTTTTCCTTCCATCTTTTTCATGTGTACTTTCATGGAAATTTTTAAAAATTATTTTTGTATTATCCAGTTTTTTCTTTTTTTTTTTTCCTTTTATGGATTGTACTTTTGGTGTCAAGTCAAACAACCCATTGCTTAACTATAGAAATCCTGAAGAGTTCTCTTTTTTTTTCTAGAAAAGTTTAATTTTATGTTTTACATTTAAATCTGTGATCCATTTTTGAGGTCACTTTTGTATAAAGCATGACGTTTAAGATGAAGTCCATTTATCCCCTCTATGGATGTCCAACTGCTCCAGCATCATTCTTTGAAAATGCTATTCTTCTTCCATTGAACTGGTTTTGCTCCTCTGTCAAAAATCAATTCAACATATTTATATGATTCTATTTCCGTGTCCTCTATTTTGTTCCATGATCTATGTGTTCATGTCCCCACCAATTCCACACTGTTTTTATAATAGATAGTAGCTACACAGTGAGTCTCAGTACGCTATAGAGTGACACCTCCCACTTTATTCTTCTTTGCCGAGTTTGTTTTGGGTATTCTAGGCCCGTACCTTTTCATATACATTTCATAACAATTTTGTCTATTTCTATAAAAAAAAATCCTACTGGGATTTTTGTTAGGAATTGCATTTAACCTGAAGATAAATTTGGTGAGAATAGATATGTTTTTTATGTTGAATCTTCCAAACCAGGAGCATAGTATTTCTCTCTGTTTATTTAGATCTTCATTATTTAGATCTTTCATTAGCATTTTATAATATTCAACAAATGTACATCTATATATTACATTTTCTCTGGATCAATTGTAAATCATACCGTGTTGAATTTTAGTTTCTTCATATTTGTTGGAATTTAGAATTGTGATTAAAATTTGTGTACTGGGGCTTCCCTGGTGGCGCAGTGGCTGAGAGTCTGCCTGCCAATGCAGGGGACACGGGTTCGTACCCTGGTCCGGGAAGATCCCACATGCCACGGAGCGGCTGGGCCCGTGAGCCATGGCCACTGAGCCTGCGCGTCTGTAGCTTGTGCTCCGCAACCGGAGAGGCCGCAGCAGTGAGAGGCCCGCGTACCGCAAAAAAAAAAAAAAAAAAAATTTGTGTACTGATCTTGTATCCTGTGGTTTGCTGAATGTGCTTATTAGTTATAGAAGTTTTTATAAATTCCTTAAGATTTTCCTTGTAAACAATCATGTCACCTGAAAACAGGACCATTTTATTTCTTCCTTTCCCACATTTATACCTTTTATTTCTTTTTTTCTGGCTAGATCTTCAGTGCTATACTGAATAAGATTGGTGAGAGTGGACCTCCTTGCCGGGTTCTTGATCTTAGGGGGAAAGCATTTCAGTCTTACATCATTAAATTTGATGTTAGTTGTAAGTTTTTTTGTAGATAATATTTAATCAAGTTGAGGTAATTCCCCACTATTCCTGAGTTGTTGAGAGTTTATACCATGAATAAGTGTTGGATTTTGTTAAATGTACCATTAATGGGTGTTGGATTTCATCACATGCTTTCTCTACATAAGGTGATAGTCTAATTTTGTGGGTTGTGGTTTCAGTGATTTTCAGACCCCTTATAATGCTATTTTGAGCTTTTAAAAAAAATATGGTGCCTCCAGGCATTCGATTAGTTCCTGGTGGTTCTGCCTTTAGGGAAAAATTTCCCGAGCTGAACTTCCAGGTGTCTCTCATTGGGGGAGGGGAATCTCAGGCCCAGAGTGACAAAGAGACTTCCCAGAATGGGCTGCTTGGTGTTGCTCTGTCTCTCTTGCCAGTTCCAACTGCTCAACTTGGTATCTTTTGTTTTGGGGAAGGGCAGTCCTTTTGCAAGCTTTCTGTGGACACTATTTTATATTTTAAGTTAAGTGTTTCCAGAAGATGATTATCTGAAGGGTAAATAGAACTCTGCTCCTCAGAACCAAGTAATTCCAACATATCTGTACATCAGTGGTGTGGGTGAAACAAAGATGGGCATTATTTAGACCATTTAGTGAAGTTAAAATTGCATAGGCTCTTTTCTGACTATTTGGTTAATGTTGGCTATTGAAACAGAAGTTGATTTTGGTTCAGTTGATCTAGCCAAGATCCAAGTCTGAAGAGTCATAAGATAAATTATGAATCATTTTTGTTTTTTTTTTAATCTTGTAAATGTAGACAGGTAAAATCAAATTTTTCTGAAAAGCAGAAGAATTGATAAATAATAAGATGTTTCTTTGGTTATTTATACACTTTTAGTTTTGGTGTTTTGTATTTTATATAGAATAATTATTGCAAGACTTATGACAAATGAAGTCAGATATGACTTAGTCAAATAATTTATGTGTTAGCAAATAAATAAAGTTTTCAAAAAAAGAAATTTGAAAATTTGTTTTACTTTCTCTGGTATTTCTTGCCTCCTATCCTGACAGAGAAATGATGTAACTTACCGAAACATATTTTAGAAAACAGTATATTCTAGAGTAATTGTTCTCATATTTGACTCTATATAAAATTAAACCTGAAGATATTTCTGTTAAAAACAATCCACTGTAAACACTGCATAATATAATCTTCTTTGTAAGATTCATAATGAATATCAGCGTAAGTGAGACTCTGAGAAGTCCTCCAAAAATAACTTTAACTTTGTTTGCAATATTATATTTCCAAAATATATTTCATCATTAAACGTGTGTTTGTTTTTTAAGTGTAAGATCTACTAAGTAAAGGAGATAGGAAATAGAATAATTGGGAGGAAAAACAAAAGCAAACAAATAAGCAAAAACCTTGCAAAAGAATGGGAAATCCTGCTTTATGCAGTTTTCTGTTTACAGATGTCTTAACATTGCCCTAAGTTTGACAGAACTTTAGTTAGGCTTCTTCCTGACTCAAGGCACTGACTTCCCTTTTCCTAAGAATTTTCTTTAAAATACTTGCAACTGTAAATTCTTTCTCTGCCCCCTTGAGATATAGGTAAATCTTTTCAAAAGCCTCTTGCCAGTTTTACAAACCAGGCATGTCTTTCTCAAGAACCTGGGAGCTGTCCTTTGGAAATGTAATCATCAAAGAAGATATTATCCCTATCCTGTCGAACTTTGGTGGGTGCCAGTTAGCAAACACAGATGGTCTAATCACAGATGAAAATATCTGCAAAATAAGGAGATAACCCAATGTGTTCAACACATCCCAGTGATTAAGCTCCCTACAAAATTTCTCCATTGCTTTATCTGGTAGTTCTCTCCAGCCTTTAAAAACCCTTCTGCCCTTTGTCGCAGCAGATTGGAGTGTAGACTTAGTTCTAGTCTCTCTCTCCTATTGCAATAGCCTTGAATGAAATCTTCCTTGACTGTTTAACTTTGTCCAGTACAATTTTTGCTGTGGCACTGTTGATTCATTTTTCTCCAGTCCTGTTCTGGACTGACTTGTTTATCTTATTCTCATAAGAAGTTAACAAATCAGTATTAAGTAGTTAGATCCTAGAAGTCAAATTAGGTTGGGAAAACAAAAGTAAATAGAGAAATAATAAAGAATTAGGCAAAGCGTTTATGAGGAAACTGAGGTAGCAGCAGCCATAGAAACAAGCTGTAAATAATTTTTAAAGAACGGAAGCCAAGACAGAAATGAATTAGGACAGAGAAGAAACCAGTAAGAAGGGTCTGTATGCTTGTGATTCAAGAAAATAATCTCTCCATTTAGGAAATAGAAATTTTTAAAAGAAAATCTTAAAAATTGGCTTACCTTTGATACAGATACTTTCTCTAATACTTCTCCCCTCTTTATCTCATAAACTGTTGAATAATGGGGGTAACTATGTTATAGCAATCATGTAGGACATGAGAGTGTTGGGATTTCTTGAAAGTATAGGATCAAGGGAGACAGGCAACTTATGAAATTCTTGAATAGACAGAATAATATTACTGTCTCACATAGAAGCATTAGTGTTTGTTGGGCTATATAGCATCACTGATATGCTATTTTCTATTCATTCCTTTTTTGTTGTTATTAGGCAATAATTTCTGCAAAAAGAATTGAATTTCAAGCTGAGTCAATGTTTTTTATATGCAATGCGAAAAGTTAATATTATGTCCTTATTCCTACAATCAATTCAGCTCTGGTTCTATAAAAATATGTAAAGTTCTATTAATGTTGGCCATTTTTGCTTTCTTTTCTGTGTTAAATTTCAAGGGAACCTTAATATTGAGACTTTAAATGATCCTAATATATTATCTCTATATGTCGCATATATATATATATATATATATATATATACCCACACACACACACACACACACACACACACACACACACACGTACACACGTACACACGTAAGGTTAGAAGATTAGAAGGAGGGCAGAATTCTCACAGGAAACATGATTTTAGAAAATGATTCCTGAAATAGAAACTGTCTCTCTCTCTATGCCCAGCTTTGAGAGCCAGTATGATGCTGGAGAAAAGATGGAATCATGGGGCGTCTATGATTGAGAAAGTGTTACTGCTGGAAGTAGAAGTATGACCAATAAAATAAATACTGAAGGGCCTTGGGGATGTCATGGTTGAGAACACCTAAGATGTACCATTATTTTCTTCTTCCTTTTCTATTTACCTATCTTGTTCCATCGTTAGTCTTTCTTAATTTATTTTATATAAATTAATCTGTCTAATGAAAATTTATTCATTCAGTATAAATGGAGTGCCTAGTATAAACTTAATAGCTTACTTGTAATTGAGGATTAAGTAAAATAAGCCACAAGATCTGCTTTTCAAAGAATTTCATTCACTTGGGGAAATCTGATAAAAGAATCAAACCATGGGGTATTTACCATTATCCCTTACAGAATCTGAGGCCCTGGGAGCTAAAGTAACTGGTCCAAACTGACAACAAAAAGTAGCAGACTTCTGACTTTAACCTAGGTCTTCTTACTTAAAATTTAGAGACCAGGCCCCATTTAAGGATTCTGATGTTTGTTTTGTATGTTTGAGGTTCTGGAATACACTTATATTTTGTACTTATTTATACCAAAGTTTGGCAACTATTTTAAGTTTGGAAATGGTTTGGGAAAACTTACATTTAAAATGCAAATTAAGAATTTAAATGAACTTAAGCTGTACTGAGATTTAGAGTATAATGACTGTTGCTAATAAATTACATTCAATTAATAAATGGCTTGAGAGGTTATTGGGGAGGAACAGAAACTGAAGATTTGTCTGATACATATTAATTACCTATATAATATTTGCACCATGGGAAATGTTATGTGTAAACGAATAGCAGCACCAGTTATTCAGGATGGTGGCCCCCGAGTGAAAGAGTTGTATGAAGATGGATTGTTAAAGATCAGCGATGATTAATCAAGAGCTAGAGGTAGGGTGCAGCATAGTTCTCATTAGGAACGGTGATGACAGCAAAGTTCTGTTCAATTCCAACACTGTGTTTTGGTTTATGCAGTTTTTCTTCAAAGAGAATGATAAAGGAAGAACTTCTCCTTCCTCCTTAGCTTCTTTAGTCTAAGTTTTACCAATATTCAAGGACCGTATCGCTTTTAATATTCTCCAGGATACTTTCCTAAGTATAAAAGCTGACAGGAATCTCTCCTTTCATAGAAGAATTCCTGGGTATATACTTAGAATCGAAATTTAATATTCATTCATTCTTTGTTAATAAATTCACTTATTCATTAAATATTGTTGAACATGTGTACTCTACGCCAGAAGAGTTAGATTATTAAAGGAAGCAAGGAACTGCATTCCCAATAAAAAAGAGGCCACGAACAAACACGTGAGAACATTGGGTGTATGCACTGTGGGCTGCAAGAGCCGAGCAGTAGGATGGGTCCACTCTTCATGGGAAACCCAGCTTCAGAGAAAACATAATTTTTCTTAAAGAAACCAGAACATTTATCTCAGGCAATTATTAATGTTTATTATATAGAAATTCAGAGTAAGATAAATTGGAAATATCCAGAAGGCTTCATGGTGGATGAATAGGTTACTTGTATTAGTGACATTTAGCCTTGGTTCTGAGTAGTAGAACATTCAACGTAAGAGTGACTTAAATGGTGTAGAGGTTTACTCCTTGTTCCATTACATAAGCAGTCCAGTATAGAAGACATGAGCAGTCTATTACAGTTACTCCATAGTTATCAGGAACTCGAGATCCTTCCATATTACTGATTCATTATCCTCTATTCACAGCTTTCAACTCCCAAATAGCCCAAATGGCTATCCCATCCTAACCATCAAATCTGGATTTAACCAGCATAAATACAAAAAGCAGGAAAAAGCACAGACAGTACATTTGTTTGTTTATTTATTTACTATGTATGTATCTGTGGGGTTCCAGTTCCAAGCAATGTGTTAAGCCCTCATAATATTAGAATAGGAAAACTGACTCTAAATAAACTGACTTTATATGGTAGGAAGTGGTTAGGTTTTATGTACATTCGTATCTAGATATATAAACACAGAAGGAGATATCAAAAATGAATCGTGATTTCTACTTTATATAGCCAACCATGTGAATAGCAGAGCTTTTAGAAAACCAGACTTAGTGGAAATGATCATGCCTTTTATTTTGTCCATGCTGGTTTGAGGTGCCTTTCAAACATCTAAGAGAAAATTTTAGGTGATCAGGAGCTAAGAGGAGCAATGAAGGCTAAAGATAGAAATGCAAATGCCATCAACATAAAGAAAGAATTGAATCATGCTGATTTATGACATAGCTTAGGGTGAACCTATAATGTAAGAAGAAGAGAAGAGGGCCTGCTTATGGACTTGACTGCCCACTCCCACTCCATGGCACAAAGCTGTCCCATGTATACCTTCTTATTCAGCTGTTACCATGAAACATATCTCAGTAGAGCAAAAGGACAGAGTTATGTATCTAAGCATGCTGGCTCTGACTGCTTGGCATCTAGTGACTGATGTATATTAGGTACTTAGTTAGTCATTGTTGCTTAGCTTATTAACCTGACTCACTTCAGCACATATTACGGTTGGGTTATTATAGGTGCAGAACTTTGTTACACCGGATAGCAAATCACAGTACCTGACTGTAAGAACTCATAATCCAGAGTGGGGAATGCCCCAAAATACATTCAGAGAAGAATCCCAGAACACTCTGAAGCTGGATGAAACAGGTATATATGCGAAGTTGCTTATTTTTTTGGAATGAACCTCTATAAAACTCAACAGATAGGCAAAGGTATTTGTGACTCACCATAAGTTGAGAGTGACTGACTTAGCTGTGAGAACAGAGTACGTTGAGAGCAGATAGAGGCATCTGGAGAAACTTTAAACCTGAGATCAGGAAAAGGCCACATGCAAGAGTTGGCACCTGCCTAACCAGGAGGAAGTCAGACAAGGAGGAGGAAAATGGCAGCTAAAGCAAAGGCACTGATGCAGCACTGTGTCTGTGGTGAGCTACAAGCACTTCCTTTTAACCAGGCTGTAAGTAGAAATGAAAAGGTGGAGAGCTTATCCGGAGATGAGAGGACAGATGATGGAGGACCTTGTGTGTTATGTTAAGTATATATATAGTATATATATATATATTATATATATATAATATATATAAAGGATTATAAATAAACCAGTAATGTAGTCCTACATAGCATTAAGAATGGAGGATTGAATGAGGTGAAGATGGATTAAGGTTAGTTGGGATACAGTAATAAAGCAGAGATTCTGACACTATCACCACCCATGGAGAGATTCTCTGGGTCAAAGGTGCCCATTCAGTGCCCTTCCGAGCAAGTATGAAGGCAATCCCTGAACCACCTGCACACACTGCTCTCTCTGGTTTAAGCTTTCAGATCTTAGAACATTTAGTCAGACTGTGGGAATTTATTGAATGAATGGAGTTTGTGTGGGAGACTCTTATTCAGACACACGTATTTAAATGCCACCAGCAACTTAATCTTACCAAAAACAAAGTGACTCAAGGCCAGAAATTGTTTTCTCCAACCTTCCCCTCCTGTCGCTTGTCATGTGATTGCAACATATATTTCTAAAATGACGAATTTCTTCCTAAGTGAAAGCAAACCAAGAATAATGCTCAAGGAAAGCTGTTCTCTGAAAATTACAGACCGAAGGATCAAATTGTCCTTTTTTCATGCAAATGAAGTCCTGTTGGAGCAGCAGAGCATCACTCCATAAATCATTCTGTGCTCTTGCACAAACTTAACGCAGTTCCAAATATGATGCCATGGGTGTGTTTAATAGAGCACTAATGAAATGGTACAGCTGGTTGAGCTTAGTGCCTACTTGAACAGTGAACTTCTTCCATTAGAGTACTTATGCTGTGCTGCATCTTTGCTTAGTTTTATTTTTTTTAGGAATTATTTAATACTTTTTTTATAATTATGAAATATACATAACATCAAATTTAGCATCTTCATCCTTTTAAGTGTCCAGTTCAGTGGCATTGAATTCATATTGTGGTGCAACCATCACCACCGTTCACCTCCAAAACTCTTTCCATCTTATGTGCTTAGCTTTTAAACAAAATTCTTTCCCACTAGACTCTGAATTACTTGAAGGCAGGAATGAGGACGGTAGTCAAAATAATAAAGTAATTTTAAATGATGACAGTTAATATTTATTTATGACACAATATATGTCACACAATTTGAATTCATTACCTTATTCAGATTGTTCACAGCAACAATTTGAGGTTGATATAATTATCTTTATATTCAAATGAGGAAACTGAAGTTTGAAGAATTTGTATGCCTGAATCTCAGTCTCATGGGTAGTAAGATATAAGAGTAAGATTTGAATCAAAGTCATTTGTCTCCAGATCAGCTCATACAAAACTATTTTCCCTGCTCAGAATCAGACACTGTGTTTCAGTATCAATAATAACCCCCTGCAAAGGGACAAGACAGCTGTTATTGTTTATACTTGACAAATTAAGAAAGATGCTAAGTAGCTTGATTCACATCTTTTACCTTGTGAATATGGCTGGGCTCCATTTGAAAATAAAGTTTTCTGTTTTGTTTTTGTTTTTTAATTTAAGGACTACATCATGTCCAATAGTTGGTATGATAATTGTTAGAAAGCAAAACAATGGTATTTACATTTTAAGCATCTATGACATTAGCACATTGAAGAAAACTTTGTCAGTGTCTACTCAACTTGGAAGTTGATTTCTTCTGTCAAAAACTCCAGTTGTATATAAACATCCCTAGTAACTCATGGAGGAAAATGCAGTTCCAGGACTCTGTCCATGCCCGTCTGTAAACCTTCACGCTTGTACACAGTACCCCATCTCCTTCAGACTGCACATTGCCAGACAGCTAATTGTTTGCTTTCTCTCCTGTCTCATCTGTTTGCTTTATTTTCTCTTTCTTAATGGTATATAAAAGTGTGAGGTTTTTTCCCTTCATTACTGCAAATATAGACATATTTGGAACATTTCCTGTTAAATAGATGCAGAGAAATTGTGTGATAGTAGTGTGAAACATGGGATAAACTTTTTGCATGATTTTTCTTCTTCTATTTCATGAGAAAACTTCCAAGTATATTCTCCATCTTTGCAATTTCATAACCTCAATCCATAATCTCTTTTGAGCCTAAGCCAACTGGGTCTTTGTATTTGAATTTATCATTATTCATGTTATCTGATACTGCTACTTGCCAGATCCAGTATTACATTCTTAGCCATCATATTACTTGACACTTCGCCGCATTTGACCCATTGCTAAACCTTTCTCTTTGAAGTTATTTCCTCATGTGGATTCAAGGGTCTTTGGGTTCTTCTGCTTTCTCTTACTTATTTTCAGTATCTTTTTCTGGATCTTTCTCAGTTTTCTCACTTCTTTAAACATTGTATTCCCTCAGAGCTCAATCCTTTGATCTTATCTCTTCTCTCTCCATACTTTTTCCCTGTGGAAGTCTATCCAGTATTATTATATCTTTGAATACTGTCTTCAGTGGTGACCATTAAAGTCATATCTCCAGCTCTAATTTCTCAGCTGGATTCCAGGCCCGTATTTCTAATTACCTGTGTTATTTTCCTACTGATGCCACAACAAACTGCCACCAACTAGGTGGCTTTAAACAATAGACGTTTATCCTTCGGTGATTCTGGAGGCCGTAAGTGTAAAATTAGCATCAGCAGGGCTATACTTCCTCTGGAGTTTCTAGAGGAGGGCTCTTCTTTGCTTCTGCCTGTTTCTAGGGGCTCCAGGCGTCCTTGGCTTGTGACTGTACAACTCTAGTCTCTGCTTCCATCTTCACATGGCCTTCTCTGCTCTCTATTTCAAATCTCCCTTTGCCTTTCTCTCATAAGGATGCATGTCATTGGATTTAGTCGCCACCCAGATAATGCAGGACGATTTCATCTCAAGATCCACCACTTGATTAAATCTACAAAAACTTAAAAAAAAAATAGAGTCACATTCATTGTTTCTGAGAGGCAGACATATTTTTAGGGAACCCCCTTTAGTCCACTACAGTCTGCCCAATGATCCCCACAAATTCATGTCCATCTCACATGCAGAATACATCACCCCATCCTAGCATCCAAATGTCTCAGTTCATTAGACTATTACCTTTAAGTCTAAAGTCTCATCTAGATATCATATGTACTATACTTAGAAACTACAAAATGCTATGTAAGTGTTAAACACAAATTTGAGATTTTAATACTTATGGCTACTTATAACTCTTAAAAGCAGTCTAAAATGAGACACTGTTTGATCATCCCATTTTGTAGATGAGGAAACTGAGGCATGGGTGGATTCTGTGTCATGCCTCATTGATAATGCACAAGTTTATACAGATAGTAAGTGAGAGCCAGACTTCAAATGCAGGCAGTCTGGCCCCAGCATTTGCATTTTTAAGAATATTTCCTGCTGTCTCCTGCAAAAGGAATGTGGCAGCCAGAATGTGAAATTACCATTTAAACCTTCTTTAATTCCAGAATTCTCAGCTATATAAATTGAATATCAGCCACCAATAGGATTTTGCAAGAAAAACATTTTATTTTTATTGAAATTTTGTTTATTTGGTTATTTGGTGGTTTTGAATTAAGAAAGAATATGAGGCATGAAGTTTTACCTATAGTTGATCATCAGTTCCCTCAGTTGCCTCAAAAAAAATAATATGTGAAAAAAATTCTTGTATAATATCATAGTTTCTGATTCTGTCTTGCCTCTTAAGTCCTCAAGAATAGCTTTGAAAATTTAAGTCCACTTATATATTCTTAAGAGAAAGGAAAGAAGGTCAGCGTATGGTCTAAACTCATATTTAGAGATAAAACCTAACATTCTAGAAGAAGCAGTGATGACTTAGTATTACTGAATTTATAAAGTTTCAAGATTCCTAGAAGTCATCAATACTGTTACATGAAGAAATGAGTCTCAGGGAAGAAAAGAGTTACTCTGGGTCTCACAGCTAGCCAGGCAGCAGCTCGAGGATTTGAACCCTGTCCTCTCCCCCAGATCTCTCTTAAAATGAGTTGCTTTACTTCTCAGAGTCACATATTCCTTATTTATATAAAGGTTGTAATAATACCTTCTTTATGGGATTATTAGAAGGATATGTTAAGATTACAGACATAAACTTTTTTTTACAACTCCAAAATAATAAAGTTGCTCATAATCACTGGTTGGTTTGATTTAAAGCAGTCTGGTTGTAAAGGAGCAGGCCCATTAAAACTGGCTTTGGTAACTAGGCTGTCTGTAATGAGAACCAAAGGAAGAAATCAGGAGCAAGTGATAGACTCACGCAAAGTGACGATGACACGTAGATGCCGAAAAAATGTGACAGTGAAAATATAACACTGAGAAGTTAGACTCATGCAAAGTCAGGCTTGTCTAAAGTCTAGAAAAAAAAGGGCAGGTCTGATGAAGTCAAGAGAGCTGTTAGTGTCACTAGCCTGTGTTTAACAAAGCAAGTATTAATGTGATGGTTAACACCTTAGTGACTTACCGTCAGGAATATACTGAGAGAAACAAATGCAAAACCGTGAGCTTTCAGTTCCCGAGGGAACCAGTAGGTAAGAGTGAAATATACAAGTCAGTTGTTAGGGTTGGATCTCCAGTGTGGGTAGATGACATAGTACGCCATTCGAAGAGGCACCCTTCAGACTCTACTTTCTACATAATATCTACATAATACCACATGTTCTTTAGATTTGGAAGAGAATTAATTAACTTTGTCAATGTTGCTATCAGCACATAATGACATCTTTCTCTAAAATATACAGATGTCAACAGAGTGATACGCTAATTCTGCCCCTGGAGCCATCACCCAATGCCTCTTTCCTATTATTTTATCATTTGTGTGTTTTATTCTCTGCCCAGAGAAGGTCTAGGCTGCTGTTCTTATTGTGTCTTCTGAAAGACGTAAGTTCAAGATATGAAGAGAAATCTCCCAAGAACCCAGAATGACAGTCGTGTCTTCAATCATAATTGATTGGAATGTCATTGCCAAAACTCAAAAAGATGTTTATGATGATGATTCAAAGTAATTTACCCCTCCAGATAAATGACAAGGTAACAAAATTATAGATGCCATCCCAACTGCTCTCTCTGCCTCCGGTCTCTGCTGCCTCTGGGCCAGCCTCTCCTCAGCTGCCACAGAGAAGGAACTAAGGTGCCAATCGAACTGTCCCTCCAGGCTCAGACTCCCCTGAGAGCACTGTGCGGATCTGTGATATCGTGCCACCTCCTTCATGTAGCGCTTAGGCTTGTTCATGATCTGTTTTGTTTTTCTTTTTAAACTTTCTTTATAACCTTATCGTCCTTCAATTACCTACAGAAACTCAACTCTAGTTTCCCACGGTCTTGACATCAGGCATTTTCTTCTTGCATAGATTTGTGACCTGCCCCGCAGGCCTCTTTCTTCAGTCTGATTTCTTCTTGCTCATGCTGAAAGGTAAACCTAAGTATTACTTTCTCCCAAGATTTTCTTGTCCTTCTTTAGTTCCTCAGAGTGATTCTAGAGACAGCTCAATCAATGACACACACAGGATGTTTAGTATTGGTATGTTGCATGAGAGAATAGATGAATGAACTAATGAAATAAATCAATAATACATTGACACAAAGTGTAAGACGCATCCAGCTAAGTAAAAGAGTATTGGGTGGGGGCTTCCCTGGTGGCGCAGTGGTTGGGAGTCTGCCTGCCGATGCAGGGGACACGGGTTCGTGCCCCGGTTCGGGAGGGTCCCGCGTGCCGCGGAGCGGCTGGGCCCGTGAGCCATGGCTGCTGGGCCTGCGCGTCTGGAGCCTGTGCTCCGCAACGGGAGAGGCCACAACAGTGAGAGGCCCGCATACCACAAAAAAAAAAAAAAAAGAGTATTGGGTGTTCCTACTTTAGCTTTTTATAGAATGAAAGGAATATTTTTGACTTAAGAAGAGCCTTTTGTGTTAACCTCTCATGGGAGGTGAGGAGTCCTGGGTGTGGATTGATTCAGGTTTCCAAACTAACATTACTTGATGACAAAGAGAAAAAAGGCACTAGTGGCATTAAGCTTTATGTTCATTTTACACCCTTCAACGAATCCAGTGTTTTGTCAGGCTTATTTGCTAATAAAAGCTCCTGGAATTTTTGTCATTCTTAAGACTTCAACCTTGAGAAGTATCAGGTATTTGGGATAAATGTTTGTTGGATAAGGAAATGAATGATTGAACAAATTACATTTCTGAGAGACATATTAAGATCCTGGTAAAAGTAAAAGGTCATTTGCTGTGAAGGAAAATGCACAGGTATCAAGATCCGTGAGTTCTGTTCCTAGCTCTGCCGTTCTCTGGGTGACTTTGACTACTTCCAGAAGTCTCTCTTCTTAATTTCTATGATCCCCAGCCTTAATCTTGAAACTTCTGTTTCTTAAAAGTTATCATTTTCTAAGGAATATTTATGCTCTTTCCTGCTTCTTTCATATACTCACTCTGAGAGAATCTCATCACTAACCTCTTTATTCCAATATTTTTTTAAATTTATATTTTCAGCCTAGACTCTATGGCCATAATTCACTGAACAAATATTTTTAGTACTTTCCATGTGCTAGGCAATGTCCTCTAAACATTCCACACATTTGACATGTTCAAAATTGAACAAATAATCTTTACCAAAAAAAAAGTTTCTTCTGCATATATTAGAGATCATCCCAGATAACGATAATGTGACCCAGTTGTTCAAGTGAGAAATTACGGATTCTTTCTAAATTTCCCTCTTTCTCCTCTGGCATTCAATACATGCCACTCAAATGCTGTTCTTTAAATATCATGCAAAGCCACCCCTCCTCTCTAGATTCACAGCTACTGATTTGACTCAAATCTCTATACGCTCCTCAAGTTTGCTGTAACAACTCTCTGTCTTTATCACATCACTCTAAAATCCACTTTCCACACAGTTGCCATGATGTTCTTAAGAAAAATTAAAAAGCATGCACGTACACGGACCATATATGATTATGTCACCTTCTTGCTGAAGATCTGCGAGTATGTTTCTGTAGCTTTCAGGGTCAAGTGGCAGTTCCAGAACACAGTCCTCCACATCCCTCTCCCCTGCGGAGGCAACTCAGATGTGTTTCAAGATACCGTGTTGTTTTATACTCCCGTGGATTTGCATATATTCTCACCTCTGATTTAATTGCTCTTCTCCCTCTTATCTTCTTGATTAATTCCTGCTTATCTTAAAGATTATGGAAGGAAAAAATATGTATCTATAAAATTGAACTGATTTAGAATGTGGTATGGCAGAAAGGATGGATTATCTTTTTGATAACATCCCATTTTCTGCTTTTCTATTATAGTACTAAGAAGAATTGAAAAAGTTACCTAACCTTATCTATAAAACAATGTTTTCAATGCAAGAATGGCAACCTTCTTTCTTCGTAAAAGTCCTAAGCTTTAAGGAGAGTTGATCTCATCACATGCTCAGCAAACAAGTGCATGAAGTAATTATGAAGCACAGAAATGCCATTCTGTACAACTAAAGATGTAAGGGTCAATGATTAGTTTTCTTTCTTATTGTGTAGGCATTGCATTTTACGATTCTTGAGAGCTCTCACAATACATTTTTTCAGGATAAGGAAAATAAAGAACTACACACATTTGATTTTATTTTTTAATGTTGTTGAGGAAAGAATGTATACAGCAGGCAAAGGTTATTGATAGGTGATTAAGTAATTAAATTGCCATTATATTCTAGCATGAAATTTGACTAGAGAATAAGTATGTACAATTAAAGTGCAGTTTCTACATTTTGATAATTCACCGTCTATAACTTAAAATCTGTTTATAACAATACCAGGTTGTCTACTATTATGAAAAACATTTCAGTTTAGACAACACACATAAAGGAAGACATAAACGCTTCCAGCGTCGTCTTCCTAAAGGCTGCTCTGGACCTCCTCTGTTACTTAAAGTAGTGTGGATAAAACCCTCCTCTGCTTTCCAGTGTTGGGTGACAGAAGATAAAGGACTCCAGTTATGATGAAAAATTACCAGGTAAATTGCAGTCTCCATACAAATGCAATTCCTTTTATGTTAAAAGCCCATGAATGGAGGAAAGGCTGATTTTATGTAAAATACATCAATTACAAAAAGCCTTTGGTAACTGCTCCTCTAGTTAAACTAAATTCGACTTTGAGAATTAACAGCATTTTCTCTTCCAGTAGATACTTGAGGAGTAAAGTTTGAGTTACCCTTCCAGTGAGGGTGAAAAAAATCAGATGTCAGGAGATTGAAATGGAATAAAGATGATATTTGGCCTGAAATAGTTTGTCTATGCATCAGGAAAAAAAACCAAAACACTGGTGGCTTAAGTTCTACCGAAAAGTAACTAGACTGTACACACATTCATTTATTTATTCATTCATTTGTCTCCTTAGACAGCCATTTTTAAAGATCCAGAAATAAATTTTATGAAAAGGTATTGAAAACTTATGAACAGTCCTAACCCTTACTAAAGGTATCATCTTGATTGTGAAAGTCATTTAGCATCTAAGCATCTTAGTTTTCTTATATGACAAACAGAGAAAAAAAAAATCTGTTAATGGAAAAAGTCTAATTTTTATAGCGGACTTCAGGCCTCTTTCATCCTGCCTAAGAAAAGAAAAACAAAACAAAAAACTCATAACTAAGATTGAAAGAAAAGAAAACAGATTTCTAGATTCCTTGGGCTGGGATTTCTTGATTTAGTAAGCATAGAGTTTAAAGTTCCCTTTTCTATTAACTGTAGTCTTAAAATGTATTCTTTAAAAATATCTTTTCTCTAATGTTAATCAATGGGATAAGAAAAATCCAAAATCTCCTTCTCTTTAGAAGGGAGTTCCCTTAGGCATCTGATAAATGGCCAAGTGGGAGCCAAACTATGACTAAGGTGAAGCAGGACTCATGGTTTTAGGGGGGAAAAAATGCTTGGTTCAATTTTCCTATTTTAATTTATTACCTCTTCTTGCTATTGGAGTTGTGGTAATTTGAGTTCCATTTCTATTGTGTAATTTTAAAATAAAAACAACACATATGAGGACAAAAATCTGTTTAATTATTTTTAGTCAAAATTATAATCTGGGGCTACTTCTATGTAAAATATGTGTATTAGAAAAAGCTCCTCCAGTTGTATATTAACCACATTTGTTCTTTTAAGGGCTTCTTAATGAACAGTTTTAGTGACCCTTCACTTGGTGGGGCAAAATCAGATATCACAAGATTGAAAATAAATACAGGTATTACCGAAAGTAGTCACCTCAGCTACGCATCATAAACAAATATTGGAATTGTTTGAGTTCTACCAAAAATTGCCAAATGTGTACACAGTCCTGAGTGTGGGCTCAACTTTACGTAGAAGTAGACTAGCCATACTCAAAGTATGGTCTGTGAAGCTCTGAATGTCCCCAACGTTCTTTCAGGGGGTCCAACACATGAAAACTACTTTCATAACAATATTAAGATGTTAATTGCTTTTCACTGTGTTGACATGTGCAATTATAATCACACAAGAGCGATGATGGTAAAACAACTGGTGCCTCAGCATGAGTCAAGACACCGAAAGGTCCTGGCAGTTATATTTGATGAAGCAGTAGCAGTAACAGCATTAATTCAGTTAAATCTCAAGTCATGAATATATAGCTTTTCAATAGCCTGTGTGACAGAATAGAAAGTGTGCATAAAGCACTTCGGAAGCTGACGGGTGTCTCCGGAAAAAAAACACTTGTGAGGTGGTTTGCATAAAGAGCTACGTCAGCTGTTCTGGGTTTTTTGTTTTTTTGTTTTATTCAGAATACCATTTTTACTCAAAATAATAACTAATGGAAATTATGGTTATTAGACGCGTGTATTTGGCAGTCATTTTCTTGAAACTGAATAGAATGAGCCTCTCACTTCAAGGAAACAGCGATCAGTGTCTGTGGTCAAAGATCTGAGTGTTCAAGGGAAACAGAATTTTAGAAAATAAAATTCTTCCGAGTACTTATAATGTTTTCTGATGCGAGTGGTGGTGATATTAACAGCATGACTTGCCCAGAAGGAATCTGCTCTGGCTATTTAAAGCATAAAGGCATTTATTGCAGGGTATTAAATGGATTACAAAGTTATTTTCAGGATTCAAAAATAAATACTGATTCTAGATTTAGTCTTTGGAAATAGCTCCTTAAGCTATACTGGAGAACAGGGCTACCAAGAGGTCTGCCAGCTATCCTACGATTGAAGATCTGCCCAACTGGGGCCCTGCTACTGTAGCTGCTTGCCCAGCATCCACCTCCACACCACAGTCCAGAGTCTGATGCTATTGCTGGCAGGGCTAGGACTAGGCTGCCCCTGCTGTGGTTTGCCTCAGCAGGATGGAAGCTTCATGACCTGCATCTCAACATTATCAGCAAACTTGGTCAACCGTTTTGGTTATTGCAGACTGAACGGCTGTGTAAACTTTGGACATCCAGTCCTCCGCAAAGGCAGTGTCTATTTCTCCACACAGACTTGGTGTATCTTTCATATTCTAGTCATCGACTACTCCTTAAGTCAGTGAGCTGCCTTCAGTTACAAGTAGCTATGTCACTGGTCTCTAGGGTTAGTTACTTCTTTCTCTAAGTCAAAGAAATTGATTTTTTTTTTCTTTGAGAGAAGGTAATCCTATAGGTATCTTGGGCTTCTGAAGAGGGACCAGTAAAAGTTGTCCAATAATAAGCCAGTATCATCCTTAAATTTTGTTCCAGAAAATATTAAACTGAAATATCTAGATTTTGTTCCAGAATGTTACAGATTTTTATCCTAGAAAGTAGCATATTCCAGTAGTAGTAATCAGTAAGGCTTATGATTCTAGAAAGATTCCTTAAGAGTTATAATCGTGGAAAAAGTCATGTCACACTTAAGCTTTAATAGTATCATAAAAAGAAAAATAAGGCTGCTACTTTGCAGTATGTTCTATAGGGGATTCTTCATATCAGTTTATAGAAAATATTAAAATTGTATAATTGTAACCATCTTTCCACCTGCTCTCCCCTGTAATTTTTTTCTTTTCCTTTAAGGATCATTATAATTTATCTTTGAGCATTTTGAATATCCAGAAAGACCACATTCTATTTTGAAAAGGAAAAAGAACACAGGAAAAAAAAATGCCAAAGACACGGTGATTGAAAGAAAAATCAAAATAATAGTAGCCTACTAAAAGTTTACCTGCAGTTCATGGAGTTCACAAACAGTCATTTTGTCAAAGGTCTCCCTTCTGATTAGTGAGGAAATTAGAATCTTCTGACATTCTGAGAAGGCTAGAGCGATGTCAAAGGGACTGTGAGGAAATAGAGCTATCGGGAGAATTTCATTGAATTTAGAGGAATCCCAGAGCACCCCATCCTAATGAATCGAGGAACCGAGCAGCCTGAAGGAGATGATGCTCACTAAGAATGGGAACCCTGAATGAGGAAAAGAAACTCACTGGTCTTAGAGTATCTGCCACTGCCCAGGCCAGAAAGACGTTTTCAAATTGGCCACCTAAATAGTACTCCAAGATGGCAGAAACTATCGTCTGTTTTGTTGTTGTTGTTGTTTTGTTTACTTTTATATTACTAAAATCTAGAATCATACTGGAATATAGTGGATACACCATACATATATATTGAATGAATGGAAACAGTCTCTGACTTGACTTTCCTTCAGCTCGTCTACTTTCACCTTCATTCATCAGCCATGTTACTATTAAGAGATCACTCAAAACCGTTTTACAATGCCTCTCTCATTTCTAGTCTCAATAAATCTGCTACTCAAACTGGAGCCATACTCCCATGGAACCTTGAAGACTCAATTAGGATTATGGCACTCAGTAGATCTTTTTAATTGGGCAGAACAGCTCAGGGCAAAGATCTTAAAGGAGTGGCTTTCCCACCAAAGCTGACAGGCTCAAGTATATATTTGTAATTGAACAGAAAATCAAAGGCAAGTAGTGGAATAAATATAACAGCTATCGGAATTAGGTCTCAAAAGAATTGTGTGTGTGTGTGACAGTTGCCAAATGGAATTGATGGGATTCAAATGCACTGAAAAGAAAAGAAAAAAGAAAGATACTAAGTTACTGAGAGAGGTGTATTGCCCAAAGAACCACAAGCCTGGACTGAAAAAGAGTGAGATGGTTTAAGGTTGAAACTACTCTATACCCTTAACCTTTTGAAAGCAGGATCCAAGCTAAAAAAGCTTATCAGCGACCAGGGAGGGTGTACTCCCTGACACCCATTTCAGATGTGGCTAAGGAATCAGATGATGGGAAATGAGTAATTTTCCCAATAGTGTCCAGGGATCCCAAAGGACAGTGGAAAAGGACAATGTCTACTCCCAGACAGTGGGTGGATTACAACCCTAACCAAGGACTTTTTCCTACCCCCAAAGTAGGTTGGAGGGCTATCAGGATTTCTACAGAGTCCTATCTGATCTGTGTTTCCCCTACCTGTCCTTCCAGATGGCATTGTTAACCTGCTGCTATTCCCTTATCTCATAGTGGCTTTTCATGAGCGGATAACTGGTCTCTTTAGTTATATCTAATATGTTGTTAGTTAAGCTGGACCGTATTAAAATTGAAGGGTTTTTTTTACATTGCACACAGAAAAATAATACCTTTGGATTTTCTCATTGCTCAGATCTCTGGGCCTCACCCTGATCCTGCTTGGTTCTAATAGTTGGGCCAAAAGAGGGTAAACAGAGAGAAATTTCAGTGTAAAAGGATGAAAGACAGCTTTCATTCATCTAAGCAGGCACCGTTTGCAATATGATGGCCCATACCAGAACATCCTCAATTATCTAGACACCATCATTGACTCATATCCAACTTGTATATCCCTTCAGGTGAAGAGGCCTTGAGCTCCATCTAGAGGCTGGAGTGAAGAACTTACATATAGGGAACTGCAGAAATAAAGGAGTCACCATTAGTTAGGAATGACAAGCTAGAATTTGATCCCTAGTTTTCCTTTAAAGAACACCAGGGTCTGTTAAAAAAAAAAAAAAAGAAAGAGCAGAATTTAACAGAGTTAATTCCAAGAAAAGTGCTTATAGCATTGCCTTGCACATATTTACTAAATAGTCAAAAATATTAGGTATTATTGTTGTTGTTACCCCTGAGATTAGGCTACTGGTAGGTAGGTGTTCTGCTCTTGGCTGATGCATAAATGCTAGAAAGCGACAAGCCACTGCTTGTCACTTTATGATAATAAAATCGTAATTTAAAAAGTCCTACCACCAAAATCAGCATCAGGCTCATCAAGGTCAAGTCTTCAGAGAGGTTGCTGTTTGGAATCAGATTGTGTGGTTTCTCAAGACACATGAACGCAAGTGCTAATCATCGTGTAATCACTTTGAATTTGTATTGTAAACACTTATAACTATCAATTTTAAAGAGTTTCCCTGTAAAGCTTTAAATGATATTCACATAATTTCTTCATTGCAGTGCATTTTAATGAAAGTGGAAAAGCACCCTTGGAATTCTTGGAATTGAGCTACATGCTGATTCTGTTACTATTTCAGGGTATGTTTGAAATGGGCATGCCTAATCAGAAGAGGAGGGTTTCAATGACCCTAAGTGCTTATTTTTGTATCAGGATTTCTTTTTTTAGGCTAGTAGAAGTCAGAAATAAAAACCATGATGCACCAGAGATGAGCTTCAGTTCCTTTGAAGGTCATACCTCAAGTTTTTTTGAGACACATGCTGGAGTTAAAAATGTCCATCAAAGGAAATTTACCCAACATTGGTGGATAGGTGGGTGTATACTAGTATACAATCCATTTCTACTCATTTTTCCCTCTATCTGTTTAGACATTTCACAATGCGTTATTAAAAAGGAAATAACCGTTAAGAATTTGCTTCAGACTGAAGAAAAAAATTGACCTTTGAGATAAAGTGTGTTAAAAGATAAACTGAAACATATTAAAACATTTTAAGAGCTTGAGCAAAAATCAATCTAATCGGGTAGCATCCAGTATAGCAGATAGAAAAGAGCCCTGAGGAGCTGTACAAAATGAGAGACTTTTACAGGCAGAAGGAAGCAACAACAAGAAGATACATTAGGCTAAAAAGCAGATTGGTTATGACAAGGTCACTTTCCTTTAGTGGATGCCGGGGGGTCTATCGGGCAGATGACCTACCTAGTGCTGATCAGATGATTCCCAATTGATTAAGATTCCATTTCTGGGGGAGCCAAAACTGTAATTAAACTAAGTCATGGTTTGGTGACATGGGGCTTAGCATAAGTGACTCCATTTTGGGGCTTGTGGTCTTGTTTTTAACAACTGTAAATACTACATATGCCACTTAATAACGTGGCACTATGCAAGCCCTACATATACCTTGCCAAATTTCAGCATTCGCATCAGCAAAGTAAGAATAATTCTAACTTTTATATGGTTTGGGGGGATAATATGCGGGAAAATAAGTTATTCAGGGCAACGGGTCCAGGACATAGCAGCAGTTCGCCCACATTTTACTTAAATATAGATTGTTGGATGAGGAAATGAAAGAAGGTAGATAATTTGTGGATGACTTCTGAAGTTTGTCAGCACTTCTAGAGAAAACATAAAGAGGGCATTTGTTTTTTGACAGAGAGATGGACCCCTGTGAATTTATAAAGATCTGGATGTGAAGCCTTATACGCTCAACCCAGGAGACGCCAAAAGCTGTAATTTAGTGAGAAGATTTGAGTCAGTCACTCTGTCACCTGAGCTCAGCCCCAATTACTGGCCTTGTTTTCATGTATTCATCGCTATTTTGTGGATTCTCAATAGCCACAAGCCATTCATTCTTCTATATGTTATTTGCTTAAAAAACAAAGAAGCATCTGAGCATATGCTATGTTTGTTATATGCAAGTCATGCGGGCACCAAAGGTCAATATGACATGTCCCTGCCTTAAAGAGCTCCCCAAAGGAGAAGCAGATTAATAAATTGGCAAGCACTGCATGGTGGTTAAGTGTTAGGAAACTCCTGTTACTTCATTTATATTTAAACCCATACTGTTTTTTAATCATTAAAAAAATATATCATGCCATAAATGTACACAGTTTCAAAATTCAAATTGTACCAGAATGATGGGAAATAAAATAGCAGTCCACAGCCCCCTCAATGTCATCCTCAAATTGTTTCACAGAGGAACCACTTTCAGTACTTAGGGCTGTTAACTCTATGATTTCCTGCTATATTTTTAATTTTTAAGCTTATTATTTCTTTATGTTTTTATTTCCTCTATTGTTATAATTACATAATATGCTACTCAGCATAGGCATGTGATATTTTATGTTTACGTGTCCTTTCTGTACAACTCTTGTTTTTTTCTAGAGTTAGTAATTGCCTCGTATCTCTCCTGGGGTTTTTCTTTCATCATTTGTAGAAGGTCCTTTTACTTCTATTTTCCTTAGAGCCTCTGCAGGATCCCACACTTTCATCTCTCTTGTTTTGATCTCTTATTTTGGTGGAGGACAATCCTGTAGTAGAGTCCTAACAATAGGTGAAAGGGCAGTAAATTTGAGGAGCCCCCCCCTTTTTTTTTTTTTTTTTTTTGCGATACACGGGCCTCTCACTGTTGTGGCCTCTCCCGTTGCCGAGCACAGGCTCCGGACGCGCAGGCTCAGAGGCCATGGTTCACGGGCCCAGCCGCTCAGCGGCATGTGGGATCTTCCCGGACCGGGGCACGAACCCATGTCCCCTGCATTGGCAGGCGGACTCTCAACCACTGTGCTACCAGGGAAGGAGGATCCCTTTTAATTTTAGCCTTCATATTAATTGACAGTTTTTCTAGATGAAGAATTGTAGTTTCTTTATAGTTGCCTTATACAGAAGCATCTACTTTTCATCTTCTGTGTTGTTTTTCCATTCTGCTTGTATTCAAAGGCCAATACTTCTTTTTTCCTTTAATATAATTTTGGTTATGATATTTAGTAATGTTTATTTTGGGGAGAGGGAAGATAAACATATTTATTCAATAAACAATTTATAATTAACCAAATTACTTTTCATTTCTCCATCCCCCCACCCCCCACACGTCCCTCCATTGTCCTTTGCACCCTTCAGAGACCTAGACTATCTACTCTTTGGAAAGGTTCTGCATTTGCGACAGGTCTAGGAAGATTAAAGTGAGATACATAAGGAAACAAGACATGGTATGAGAAACCCTAGACATCTTCTTTTCTCTCTCTCGTCTCATTAGTGGAATGGGACAATTTATAAAGTCCAGGTCAGAGTGCAGACGTGGGGGAAAAGAGATCAAGGAAACTATTTTTCCTGTCCTGTAAAGTTGGAGTTCAGAAAGCATCTTTGTAATTCACACACCACCTGAAAACTTCACAGATGGCATTTTTATAGACAGATTTATTGAGGTGTAATTTACATACTATAAACTTTACCCTTTTGGTGTACAGTTCTGTGATGTTTGACACTTTTTATTGCACAGTTCTGGGAGATTTGAAAAATGCATAGAATTGCATAACCACCACCAAAATCAAGACCCAAATAATTCCGTTATCCTCCTTACTGTTCTTTGTGGTCATCCCATCTCCTACTCCCACCCTCAGCCCTGGCTCTTATTTTCATAAGCAGTCTTCTTTTATGTAGAGAATTCTCCTCAATTAGTATAGGTTATACGTTATTTTTGTTCCATACTCAAATATAACAAGATTCAGGGATTATTATTATTATTAAGGTCTTTGAAATTAATGAGAAGTCGATTCAATGCTTAAACAATGGTATGACATAATCAGAACCTCTTTTTTATTTTTTAATTTATTAATTATAAATTCTGTGTGCTATCAAACACAGGAATAAAAAAGAGGTCATCCAGGAGCTTTGAGTTAGGAAAGAATTGTCTAAAATAACTGCAAATTTGATTTTAAAATGTCATTTTTATATGAAGTTATTTGTACAGAAAATAGGGTCAAAAAGGAGAAAAGGGAGAATATGGAATATATTATTTACCAAATTGGTGTCATTTTAAGAATTTTGAATCTTTGCTGGGATAGGCACTGTGGGAAAGAGGAACTATAGAATTTATGAAGTAGTTTAGAGACATTGATTTCAAAATAATATTGTGATCAATAAGTTAGCCATATGCAGAGGAGTAGAAGTGTTGTGAAAACCTTTCCTTTTACATTACTAGGTCTATATTATTACACCCCCCCCCCCTTTTACAGTAAAGAAACTAAAGCTAAGAGAAATCAGATAACTTCCTGAGTGTCAGAGATAGTAAATGGTAAGTAAGGTTTTAACTGATCTCAAGGCCCATGTTCTTTTCTTCTACAAATCAGGAGGCTTGTAGTCTTGACTCGTATTCCCTCTTTAGCTTTATAACTTGAAACACATACTCTTGTTTCTAAATCCTCTGTTACCTTTTCAAGAAGGTGCTACTTTATTTATACTACTTTGTTTAACTTCTGTCTTGCCCATAGCACAAGTCTCCCAGCTTCTAAATGATTACATCCCAACCCTTGAACATGTTCAAGTCTGTTATATATAAGTAATAACGATGATGCTGTATATGTATTCATAAATATGTAATACATGCCTATGCATTTTATTACCCTGTATCTGACCCTATCTCTATTCCCTTTCACAACAAAATTTCTCCAATTAGTTTTTTTTTTTTTTTTTTTTTTTGCGGTACGCGGGCCTCTCACTGTTGTGGCCCCTCCCGTTGCGGAGCACAGGCTCCGGACGCGCAGGCCCAGAGGCCATGGCTCACGGGCCCAGCCGCTCCGCGGCACGCGGGACCCTCCCGAACCGGGGCACGAACCCATGCCCCCTGCACCGGCAGGCGGACTCCCAACCACCGCGCCACCAGGGAAGCCCTCCAATTAGTTTTTGTATGCTCTGTCTACAGTTTCTCAACTCCAATTCTCTTTTCAATCAGTTTCAATCTGTTTTCAAATCCAAAACTGCCCCATTTTTCATGATAAACATATCATGCTTCTAAATCTAGTAGTCACTTCTCTGCCTTCTACCGTTGACCACTCCCTCCTTGAAGATCTCTCCCTGCAGAGATTCTAGGACCTCACTCTAACCTTAGAAGTGCGTTTTCTCCTCACTGATTACTCCTTGGTCTCTTCTCTCAGACCTATTCAGCCTGCCCTCGAAATGTTGTCATGTCTTTGGAGTCTGTCCTGGAGCCCACCCAACTTTCCCCCTTTGTTATATTCTTTCCTTAGGTGATTTCATCAACCCCATGGTCTTAGTGTCATCTATGCATTAATGACTTCAAACTTTTAGCTTAGGCTTCATACTCTTTCCTGAGCCCCCAGCCCATAGATCTAAACTCTTATTTGGCTTTTCTATTTGCATGACTAAAGGAACTTCAGAGTGAATATAGTCAAAAGAGAACTCTTGATTGCCCGTTCATTATACCTGGTTCTCTCCTAGTATTGACCCATTTGTGTAAGTTTCATCATAAACCGTTCAGTTTCTCAAGCAAAAATCATAGGAGTCATCTTAATATTTCTTTTCCTCCTCATCACCTCCACACATTTTATTTCCAAATCCATTAATTCAGTTTAAAAATATAGTCAATCCATGACTTATTTTTCTCTTCACAACTTTTAACCTGGCCCAAGGCAGAGTTTTCCTTAGCCCAGATCGTTACATAGCCTTCTAATAGGCCTCCTTGGATTTCAAGCTGTTTTCTCCCCAGACCATTTTCCACAAAGCGGTAACAGTGGTCATTCAAAATGTAAATTGTATCATTTCATTCTCCTGCTTAAAACTCTTCAATATCTCCCCATTAAATATGGACTAAAACTCAAACATATAACTGTGCACAATGAGGATGAATGATCTGGCCTCTCAGAATTTATCTCATGTCTGCTCTCAATTCTCTTTGCACACGGCTGACTCATTTTATATGGCAGCTCAGAGAGGACTGTATTGACAACCCTAGCTAAAATAGCCAACCTCAGTTAATCTCTAAATTATAACCCTGTTTAATTCTGCCATTACACTTAGAAAAACTCAAATGATCTTACTCTTTGCTTGCATGTTCAGTCTGTCTGTTCCACTAAAATGTCAGTTCTGTGAAGAGAAGATCATCTCTATTAACCACTTGATCCCCCGGATACAAGCGCCTAATAGGTGCTCAATAAATATTTCAATGAGTTAATGCATATAAAATTCCCAGACCAGTGCCTGCCTGACACACTGTGAACACTAAATAACTAAATGCCAGCCATTAATGTTATTTGTATCAATATTTTTATTAGTTGAATAATTGAATGAATGAATGGAATAAATGATTATTTTCAGTTTCTTCATTTGAATGTGAAAGACATGAACTAAATAATCCTTCACACCCCGAAAGTATGATTAAGTCATACTTTAAAACCACATGGTGAGGCTTCCCTGGTGGTGCAGTGGTTGAGGGTCCGCCTGCCGATGCAGGGGACACGGGTTCGTGCCCCGGTCCGGGAAGATCCCACATGCCGCGAAGCGGCTAGGCCCGTGAGCCATGGCCGCTGAGCCTGCGCGTCCGGAGCCTGTGCTCCGCAACGGGAGAGGCCACAATAGTTAGAAGCCTGCGTACCGCAAAAAAAAAAAAAAAAAAAACACATGGTGAGAATTATCACTTTCCCATTTTCCATCTGTTTCCTGTAATAAATGTTAATTTATGGTAGCTCACTAGATATTAGATACACAGTGGATAATGGTTAAAAAAACGATCTGGGGCTTCCCTGGTGGCGCAGTGGTTGAGAGTCTGCCTGCCGATGCAGGGGACACGGGTTCGTGCCCCGGTCCGGGAGGATCCCACATGCCGCGGAGCGGCTGGGCCTGTGAGCCATGGCCGCTGAGCCTGTGCGTCTGGAGCCTGTGCTCTGCAACGAGAGAGGCTACAACAATGAGAGGCCCGATCTGCTGGTAGGAAAAGAATATGCCAAGTTTTTTTCTGCCACAAAAATGTCTTCCTGTAGTCAGGAAATGATAGGAGGGTCAGATGAGGACTTCCAGGTTACCTGAGAAAGGTAAAAAAATATTTTCACATATTTTAATATAGAATAGCTAGCTATCCAAGTGCCGCAGTGGTTCCCATTAGTAATTATTTGGTAAGACATTGGGGTGAAGAGTGGGAGGAGAGTGAAGGACAAAGATCTGTTAGGAAGCTATCCCTGAAAAACTGTGCTCTCCATGAACTAATAGTTGTCAAATGATTTATCAATAAAATAAGTGAACATGCTTAAGTTAGTTTATTTTTCTGAGCTGTAGTTTCTTTGTGAATCTCTAACACTATTCCCGACAAACAATGCTTAATAATTGATGGTGTGTTTCCCTTTCCTTTTCTTTCCATTGGCTTACATCTAAACTGAGTGTCTGTGCAACAGATACGCTTGTCACAAGTGATACAATCTAATAAAATGCACACACTTAACACACAAGGGAGATAGTCTGAGAAATAATCCCTTCTGGTTTAGAGGTGACAAAATTCTATTGATTTCTTTCCTTCTGACCTCTGTAACAACATGTTCACAAGACAGGGAACCATATATGTATTTTTTTCTGATTGGAGGACAGAGAGCTCAAAGAGCACTTCAGGATAAACCATTCAAAGACAGATCTTCCAGACTCTTTCTGAAGTCTGGTCAAGTTTAATTTTATCATTAGCAACCAAGATCCATGTTGCACAAAAAAGCTTCTAAAATTATAGAAATATTTTTTTCTATTAATCAGTAAAGAAGGTTGTTTCTGCTTTCTTACAAAATGGTACATAGTCATTAAGCACCTTAAATGTAACTTTTCTCCTTATTTATCTTTATGTCTTTTATATCCAAAGAAGAGTTTGACATATAATTGGATGCAACAGATGTTTATTGAATTAAATATAAAAATGGCTGAATGGAATATTTTTACACAGATTTTTTTCAACTTAAAATCCAAAAACTCATTATTTAGCACTTTTGGTGTTCAAGGCATTAGATTAGGCATTGCAATGGATGCAAAGATTAATGAGAGAGCTTTTCTACAGCAACTTATAGTTAGTGACAAAAGTGCTTACCTAAATTGAATCCTAGTATGAAACTCCCTGTGATTACTGCTATGATAAAAATAAAGTTAAACAGCAGCACACTGAAAGGAAATACTTTATTAAATGCAGCTGGAAAGAATTTGAAAAATATACATGGAAAAAATGGGAGTTGAATCAGACCCTGTTTAATTTCTTTTTTAATGGATTTTGATAGCAGGAACAAGCAAAAGAAGATAATGGGAATATTTGGGGTGTTTTTAGGAGCTGGTGGGAAATCTGAAGGTTCTAAGCCTAAAGTGTATTGTACAGAAGTAGGAAGAAAGGGGTCTAGCAGAGCATCTTGGGAGAAAGAGAATACTGAGGATACTAAGCTGCACAAGCAAGGTAGTCGTGGCTTTTGAACAGTACCGATGTGGTGTGTACCAAGCTGGAGAAGTGAGCCATCCTAAGGCAATATTCTTTTTTTTTAATCTTTATTAGAGTGTAATTGCTTTACAATGGTGTGTTAGTTTCTGCATTATAACAAAGTGAATCAGTTATACATATGTTCCCATATCTCTTCTCTCTTACGTCTCCCTATCCCACCCCTCCAGGCGGTCACAAAGCACCGAGCTGATCTCCCTGTGCTACGCGGCTGCTTCCCACTAGCTATCTACCTTACGTTTGGTAGTGTATATATGTCCATGCCTCTCTCTCGCTTTGTCACAGCTTACCCTTCCCCCTCCCCATATCCTCAAGTCCATTCTCTAGTAGGTCTGTGTCTTTATTCAAGGCAATATTCTTTAAGAGACCCTGCTCACATAGTACCAAAACCCTGACTATGAGTTAGCTGTTCAACCAGGACAAGATCCATTTGTAGAGAAGCTCTTTCACTCAGCCTTCTTCCCACTGTATGCAGCTCGCAGCAGGGGTTTTTACTGAGCACACAGTACATGTTCTACAATGATAACCAGATAGTTATCTGGAAGTCTTGTAATTAAATAACACCATCAAGGTTGTATTCGATTTCTCCTTCCCAAGAAGGTAATAATAACTCTGTGACTAGGAATAGTGAACTAGCATGTTACTCCAGGTTTCTGAAGTTGCCATGTGAAGCCAAGTCCGACTTAATAATCACAGATATTTTTGTTGTCATTTAAGAAGCATCTCAAGTTATATGGATAGTATTTTTTTACATGCCAAATCTCTTTCAGTAAATTTTTGCAATTTTACCTTATTATGTTGTGCATCAAAGTGATATGTAGGATGTATAGAAATTACCAAAAACTAACAAAAGCAGACACACATCACCTGTGATCAGATCATTGAGACAATGAATGAAACTATTTCACTTTCAGAGTTTCTTGTAAAAAACATTTTCTTTACTGAATGGAGCTCATATTTTATAGTTATTATTTCATCCTGCACTTTTTCTGTTAACATTTTATCATAAGCATTTCCCATAATGTTAAAAATTATATAAAGATACTTCCATTGGTTATATACTACCCGATTCCACTTTTCTGATTTTTCCTAAGATAAATTATTAAAAGAGGAGCTATTGAGTAAATTTGCATAAAATTCAGTAAAGTGTCTTTATATGTAATGCCAAAATTCCTTTCGGCTTCTGGTCGTATTGATTTATGATGATATTACTTTATATTTCCTTTTACATGTATTTATGATTACTTTAACATGAGATTAGTAGAGTCCTTACTGAGCATCAGTTTATTCCAAATATAAATATCTAACAACTATGTATAGTAACTCTTATAAATTAATAATTGTATAAAATAGGTAAAGGATATAAAGAGACAATTCAAAAGTAAGAACAAGTGGCAATATTACATAGAAATACATTATCAGTGCTCATTAGTAACGATGTAAAAGGACAGAAAATATCAAATAGCTCTGTTTTACTCACTGAATTAAAAAAGTTCTCAAAATGTACTTTTTTACCATAGATTTTAATTTAATTTTTTTTTTACTGTTGTAAGCAACCTTATGTGTTTTTCCTTAAATACATTTTATATATTAAATTATAATTTTTATCGGACTATGCAATAATTTTTGGATTTTTTTTTTTTTTGCGGTACGCAGGCCTCTCACTGTTGTGGCCTCTCCCGTTGCGGAGCACAGGCTCCGGACGGGCAGGCTCAGCGGCCATGGCTCACTGGCCCAGCCGCTCCGCGGCATGTGGGATCTTCCCAGACTGGGGCACGAACCCGTGTCCCCTGCATCGGCAGGCGGACTCTCAACCACTGCGCCACCAGGGAAGCCCTGGATATTTTTATTATTTATGTTTTGACTACCAATAATAGCAGCACAGTTAATATCTTTTTAACTATGTATCTGCGTACTTTGCTGAAAAAAAATATTTTTAGAATTAAATAACCTTTGCTCCTTAGAATGAAAGGGAGTTAAAGTCTCATATGACAACTATGACTTTCTAAATCTTCTGATATAATTTAAATATTTAAACTTTGCTATACTCTTTATTGGGTTTTTGCAGTTTAGGACAATTATGTATTCATTGTAAAGTATAAATCTTATCAAAATAGTAAAGTCCTTGTAGTCCATACTTTTATTTTAAATTTTATTTTGATATCAGTAAAATTCCACATATGTTATATACACAAACACACTATGTATTTGTCCTTTCTTATGTTTTGCAATTACGTTTTTCAAGGGTGTTTACAAGATGTACGTATTTAAATTTTATTTTGGTATAAGTCTTTTTTATTAGTTGAATTATTTATATCTGTTTCCATAACTCTCATTCTTGGTTTTCCTTCTTCAAATTATTTCTAAATACTTAGTATTGTTTATAAGAAACTGTTTATAAGAAACTTTATAAGAAACTGCTAAGCTGTTTTGCTAAAGTGGTGTAGCATTTCCCACACCCACCAACGATGCATGAGAGTTACAGCTGATCCACAAACCCGTCAACATTTGGTGTTTACAGTCTTTTTAATTTTAGCTAACTGGTATCTCACTGTGATTTTAATTTGTATTTCGTAATAGCTAATGTTATATACAGACTTCTAAGACATTACTTAAAGATGCTCATCTTTTTTTATTCACCATTAATGCCATGTTATAGTGTTCTCCCTTTGAGTGTGGGCTTGCTTTATGACTTGTTTCTAATTGATAGAATATAGCAAATGTTATATGATGCCATTTCTGAGACTAGATTACAAAAGATTGTGATTTCCATCTTGCTAGCAGAGGCTCTCTCTTACTGCCTCTGATGAAGTAAGCTGCCATGACGGAGGGGCACACACAGCAAGGAACTGTGGGTGGCCAGCAGAGAGCCCAGTCTCTCACAGCCCACAAGGAACTGAATGCTGCTAAAACCTTTTTATCTTGGAAGAATATCTTTCCCCATCTGAGTCTTGAGATAAAGCCTGGCCAGTACTTTGCAGTTCTGTAAGATACCCTGAAGCAGAGGAACTAGTTCAACTGTGCCCAAAGTACTGCTCCATAATAAAAGTTTGTTTTTCAGCCTCTAAGTTCAGGAGTAATTTGTTACACAGAAATATACAACTAATATAAGTAATTCTTTCATTCTTTGAGCATATTCAGAATAGCTTCTTTTTAACATCTTTATTGGAGTATGATTGCTTTAAAATGGTGTGTTAGTTTCTACTGTATGACAAAGTGAATCAGCTATACATATACATATATCCCCATATCTCCTCCTTCTTGCATCTCCCTCCCACCCTCTCTATCCTGCACCTCTAGGTGGTCACAAAGCACAGAGCTGATCTCCCTGTGCTATGTGGCTGCTTCCCACTAGCTATCTATTTTACATTTCGTAGTGTATATATGTCAATCCTATTCTCTCACTTCGTCCCAGTTTAACTTTCTACCTCCCCGTGTCCTCAAGTCCATCCTCTATGTCTGTGTCTTTAATCCTGTCCTGCCCTTAGGTTATTCAGAACCTTTTTTCTTTTTTTTTTTTTTAGATTCCATATATATGTGTTAGCATACGGTATTTGTCTTTCTCTTTCTGACTTACTTCATTCTGTATGACAGTCTCTAGATCCATCCACATCTCTACAAATGACTCAATTTTGTTTCTTTTTATGGCTGAGTAATATCCCATTGTATATATGTGCCACATCTTCTTCATCCATTCATCTGTTGATGGACACTTAGGTTGCTTCCATGTCCTGGCTATTGTAAATAGAGCTGCAGTGAACTTTGTGGTACATGACTCTTTTTGAATTATGGTTTTCTCAGGGTATATGCCCAGTAGTGGGATTGCTGGGTCGTATGGTAGTTCTATTTGTAGTTTTTTAAGGAACCTCCATACTGTTCTCCATAGTGGCTGTATCAGTTTACATTCCCACCAACATGCAAGAGGGTTTCCTTTTCTTCACACCCTCTCCAGCATTTACTGTTTGTAGATTTTTTGCTGATGGCCATTCTGACTGGTGTGAGGTGAAACATCATTGTAGTTTTGATTTGCATTTCTCTAATGATTAGTGATGTTGAGCATCCTTTCATGTGTTTGTTGACAACCTGTATATCCACTTTGGAGAAATGTCTATTTATGTCTTCTGCCCATTTTTGGATTGGGTTGTTTGTTTTTTTTAATATTGAGCTGCATGAGCTGCTTATAAATTTTGGAGATTAATCTTTTGTCAGTTGCTTCGTTTGCAAATATTTTCTCCCATTCTGAGGGTTGTCTTTTCAACTTGTTTATGGTTTCCTTTGCTGTGCAAAAGCTTTTAAGTTTCATTGCATCCCATCTGTTTATTTTTCTTTTTATTTCCATTTCTCTAGGAGGTGGGTCAAAAAGAATCTTGCTGTGATTCATGTCATAGAGTGTTCTACCTATGTTTTCCTCTAAGAGTTTTATACTGTCTGGCCTTACATTTAGGTCTTTAATCCATTTTGAGTTTATTTTTGTGTATAGTGTTACGGAGTGTTCTAATTTCATTCTTTTAAATGTAGCTATCCAGTTTTCCCAGTGCCACTTACTGAACAGGCTGTCTTTTCTCCACTGTATGTTCTTGCCTCCTTCATCAAAGATAAGGTGACCACATGTGCATGGGTTTATCTCTGGGCTTTCTATCCTGTTCCATTGATCTATATTTCTGTTTTTGTGCCAGTACCTTACTGTCTTGATTACTGTAGCTTTGAAGTATAGTCTGAAGTCCAGGAGCCTGATTCCTCCAGTTCCATTTTTCTTTCTCACGATTACTTTGGCCATTCAGGGTCTTTTGTGTTTCCATACAAATTGTGAAATTTTTTGTTCTAGTTCTGTGAAAAATGCCATTGGTAATTTGATAGGGATTGCATTGATTCTGTAGATTGCTTTGGGTAGTATAGACATTTCTACAATATTGATTCTTCCAATCCAAGAACATGGTATATCTCTCCATCTGTTCACATCATCTTTCATTTCTTTCATCAGTGTCTTATAGTTTTCTGCATACAGGTCTTTTGTCACCTTAGTAGGTTTATTCCTAGGTATTTTATTCTTTTTGTTGCAATGGTAAATGGGAGTGTTTCTTTAATTTCTCTTTCAGATTTTTCATCATTAGTGTATAGGAATGCAAGAGATTTCTGTGCATTAATTTTGTATCTTGTTACTTTACCAGATTCATTGATTAGCTCTAGTAGTTTTCTGGTAGCATCTTTAGGATTCTCTATGTATAGTATCATGTCATCTGCAAACAGTGACAGGTTTTCTTCTTCTTTTCCGATTTGGATTCTTTTATTTCTTCTTCTTCTCTGATTGCTGTGGCTAAAGCTTCCAAAACTATGTTGAATAATAGTGATGAGAGTGGACAACCTTGTCTTGTCCCTGATCTTAGAGGAAATGGTTTCAGTTTTTCACCATTCAGAATGATGTTAGCTGTGGGTTTGTCATCTATGACCTTTATTATGTTGAGATAAGTTCCCTCTATGCCTACTTTCTGGAGGGTTTTTATCATAAATTGGTGTTGAATTTTGTCAAGAGCTTTTTCTGCATCTATTGAGATGATCATATGGTTTTTTATCCTTCAGTTTGTTAATATGGTGTATCACATTGATTGATTTGCATATATTGAAGAATTCTTGCGTTCCTGGGATAAACCCCACTTGATCATGGTGTATGAGCCTTTTAATGTGATGTTGAATTCTGTTTGCTAGTATTTTGTTGAGGATTTTTGCATCTGTGTTCATTAGTGATATTGGCATGTAGTTTTCTTTCTTTGTGACATCTTTGGTTTTGGTATCAGGGTGATGGTGGCCACGTAGAATGAGTTTGGGAGTGTTCCTCCCTCTGCTATCTTTTGCAAGAGTTTGAGAAGGACAGGTGTTAGCTCTTCTCTGAATGTTTGATAGAATTCGCCTGTGAAGCCATCTGGTCCTGGGCTTTTGTTTGTTGAGAGATTTTTAATCACAGTTTCTATTTCAGGGCTTGTGATTGGTCTGTTTATGTTTTCTATTTCTTCCTGGTTCAGTCTCAGAAGGTTGTGCTTTTCTAAGAATGTGTCCACTTTTTCCAGGTTCTCCACTTTATTGGCATATAGCTGCTTATAGTAATCTTTCATGATCCTTTGTATTTTGCAGTGTCAGTTGTTATTTCTCATTTTTCATTTCTAATTCGGTTGATCTGAGTCCTCTCCCTTTTTTTCTTAATGAGTTTGGCTAATGGTTTATCAATTTTGTTTATCTTCTCAAAGAACCAACTTTTAGTTTTATTGATCTTTGCTACTGTTTCCTTCATTTCTTTTTCATTTATTTCTGATCTGATCTTTATGATTTCTTTCCTTCTGCTAACTTTGGGCTTTTTTGTTCTTCTTTCTCTAATTGCTTTAGGTGTAAGATTAGGTTGTTTATTTGAGATGTTTCTTGTTTCTTGAGGTAGGATTGTATTGCTATAATCTTCCCTGTTAGAACTGCTTTTGCTGCATCCCGTAGGTTTTGGGTCATTGTGTTTTCATTGTCATTTGTTTTTAGATACTTTTTGATTTCCTCTTTGATTTCTTCATTTATCTCTTGGTTATTTAGTAGTGTATCATTTAGCGCCCCCCCCATGTGTTTGTATTTTTTTTCAGATTTTTTCCTGTAATTGATATCTAGTCTCATAGTGTGGTTGGAAAAGATACTTGATACAATTTCAATTTTCTTAAATTTACCAAGGCTTGATTTGTGACCCAAGATATGATCTATCTTGGAGAATGTTCCATGAGCACTTCAGAAGAAAGTGTATTCTGCTGGTTTTGGATGGAATGTTTTATAAATATCAATTAAGTCCATCTTGTTTAATGTATCATTTAAAGCTTGTGTTTCCTTATTTATTTTCAGTTTGGATGATCTGTCCATTGGTGAAAGTGGGGTGTTAAAGTCCCCTACTATGATTGTGTTACTGTCGATTTCCCCTTTTATGGCTGTTAGCATTTGCCTTATGTATTGAGGTGCTCCTATATTGGGTGCATAAGTTTTTACAATTTTTATATCTTCTTCTTGGATTGATCCCTTGATCATTATGTAGTGTCCTTCTTTGTCTCTTGTAATAGTCTTTATTTTAAAGCCTATTTTGTCTGATATGAGAATTGCTACTCCAGCTTTTTATGATTTCCATTTGCATGGAATATCTTTTTCCATCCCCTCACTTTCAGTCTGTATGTGTCCCTAGGTCTGAAGTAGGTCTCTTGTAGACAGCATATATATGGGTCTTGTTTTTGTATCCGTTCAGCTAGTCTATGTCTTTTGGTTGGAGCATGTAATCCATTTACATTTAAGGTAGTTATCGATATGTATGTTCCTATTACCATTTTCTTACTTGTTTTGGGTTTGTTATTGTAGGTCTTTTCCTTCTCTTGTGTTTCCTGCCTAGAAAAGTTCCTTTAGCATTTGTTGTAAAGCTGGTTTGGTGGTGCTGAATTCTCTTAGGTTTTGCTTGTCTGTAAATGTTTTAATTTCTCCATCAAATCTGAGTGAGATCCTTGCTGGGTAGAGTAATCTTGTTTTTAGTTTTTTCCCTTTCACCACTTTAAATATGTCCTGCCACTCCCTTTTGGCTTGCAGAGTTCCTGCTGAAAGATCAGCTGTTAACCTTATGGGGATTCCCTTGTATGTTATTTGTTGCTTTTCCCTTGCTGCTTTGAATATTTTTTCTTTGTTTTTAATTTTTGATAGTTTGATTAATATGTGTCTTGGCGTATTTCTCCTTGGATTTATCCTGTATGGGACTCTCTGCCTGGACTTGATTGACTATTTCATTTCCCATATAGGGAAGTTTTCAACTATAATCTCTTCAAATATATTCTCTTCTTCTTCTGGGACCCCTATAACACGAACGTTTGTGTGTTTAATGTTGTCCCAGAGTTCTCTGAGACTGTCCTCAATTCTTTTCATTCTTTTTTCTTTTTTCTGCTCTGTGGTAGTTATTTCCACTATTTTATCTTCCAGGTCACTTACCCGTTCTTTTGCCTCAGTTATTCTGATATTGACTCCTTCTAGAGAATTTTTAATTTCATTTATTGTGTTGTTCATCATTATTTATTTTCTCATCAGGTCTTCTGGGTCCTTGTTAAATGTTTCTTTTATTTTCTCCATTCTATTTCCAAGATTTGGATCATCTTTACTATCATTACTCTGAATTCTTTTTCAGGTAGACTGCCTATTTCCTCTTTATTTGTTTCATCTGGTGGGTTTTTACCTTGCTCCTTCATCTGTTGTGTATTTCTCTGTCTTCTCATTTTGCTTAACTTACTGTGTTTGGGGTCTCCTTTTCGCAGGCTGCAGGTTCGTAGTTCCCATTGTTTTTGGTGTCTGCCCCCAGTGGGTAACGTTGGATCAGTGGCTTGTGTAGGCTTCCTGGTGGAGGGGACTGGTGCCTGTATTGTGGTGGGTGGGGCTGGATCTTGTTTTTCTGGTGGGCAGGGCTGCGTCCAGTGGTGTGTTTTGGGGTGTCTGTGAACTTATTATGATTTTAGGCTGCCTCTCTGCTAATGGGTGGGGTTGTGTTCCTGTCTTGCTAGTTGTTTGACATAGGGTGTCCAGCACTGTAGATTGCTGGTCATTGAGTGGAGCTGGGTCTTAGTTTTGAGATGGAGATCCCTGGGATAGCCTTTGCCATTTGATATTGAGTGGGGCTAGGAGGTCTTTGGTGGACCAGTGTCCTGAACTCGGCTCTCCCACCTCAGAGGCTCAGGCCTGACACCTGGCCAGAGCACCAAGACCCTGTCAGCCACATGGCCATGTACGCAGGGAGTTTCTTGCCTGTTGGGAAGTCTGAAGTCTTCTGCCAGCGTTCAGTAGATGTTCTGTAGGAGTTGTTCCACATGTAGAGGTAGTTTTGATGTATTTGTGGGGAGGAAGGTGATCTCCACGTCTTACTCGTCCGCCATCTTGAAGGCATCTTCTCAGAATAGCTTCTTTAAAATCTATGCTAAGTTTAACACCTGGACTTTCCTACGCCATGCTTTTTCTAGTTTATGGTTACACTTTCACTTTTCTTTGGCTGTTCAGAATATTTGATTGTATGTAAGATGTAATGATTGTTATAGATAATCTGATTTTTATTATCCTCTTCAGCCTTTGATATTTTATTCTAGGAGGCAGTTTAGTTACTGAATGATCACCTGAAACTTGTGAAGGTTTAGTTTGATGCTTTGTTAGGGCACATCTGTGGAAGCCCAAGGTGTTCCCCAAGCTGTACAACTTAATGGAGCTTCACCTTTATATTGTCTTTCCTGCAGATCTTCTCACAGCTTTGTTGTTGGCTTTATGAGGGCATGTCTAGAGAAGGTCTTTCTTTGGGTCTTGCCCTCGCTTTTAAGGCATGGAATTTCTGGCATCTCAGTTGGATGTTTGGGTTGGCAACAGACATTAAAGGAGTCCTACAGTCTATGTTGTCAGGACCTGAGCATCTTTTAGTTCCGCTTAAACCTTAGTGTCTCTGTTCTGCCCTCAACCCTACTGCTCCTCTCTAGAGAAATGTGTGTATTCTTGTCCAGCATGTCTTCAGTGAGCCCTCAAGAAACACTCATGGGGAATCAAACATGGATTTTCGTCTTTCTGCAACAACCCCTTTGCCTCAAATGTTCTGCCTTGCAAATTCCAACCACTTCAGCTGCCCCAGACGCTTATTTCTGCCTCCTCAGATCAAGGGAAATATCATGCTTTTCTCGTATAAAAGCTTATGGTGTCATAATTGAGAAATCGTCCTAGGTAGAGGGAGGGCTGGACCTAGTCATGGGCATCACCTCATGAGATTTCCTACTCTTAAAAATCACAGCTGTCTTCCACTGCCTGTAAACTGTTGCCTCATATATTTTCCTCCAGTTTTATAGTTGTTTACAGCAGAAGAGACAGTCTGGTACCAGTTACTTTGTCACAATGTGGTAAAGTTTTATTCTATGAGTTCAATCAGTGTTTCTATTTTGTTTACTCTGCTATCTTTATGTCATATCAGAATAGATTCTGATTCTATTTATTAATATCTCATATTCCATCTCATAACCTTTACAGTTCGTTAGCAGTTTTTACTTTTATGTGTGGGAAAAAAACCTGGACGTTTGACTTCATATCTTAGTAAGTTTTCTCCGGGTTTCAGCATGCAATTTTTTTTCTACTATTGGCCTGAAATTTTCAATATTTCACCTGGTTGTGAAGCTTATATGTCTTTCCTGATTTTAAGTAATTTTATTTTACTAACTACTTTCTCCATTTTTGTTGAAAGAATGTCCTCTTTGTGTCTACTGAGAATTCCACTTAGCTTTAAAAAATCAGTTTCTGTATATATTTTAATCTTTTGGGGAATAAAACATAACTTTGAGTTTTCAAACAGTTTCTCTTCTGCAGAACTGCAGTTCTAAAGAAGTATTTTCGTAGATTTGGTGATTTTTTTTCCCCAAATTTAGTACTTAGTCTAAAACCTTTTATATAGGTTTTACCAACTATTAACATGGGGTTAGGCACTATTCTCTTTATGACTGGATTGAATAGATATACTGTTCATGTGAATTAGATGTTTAGAATTGCATCAGCAGATGAAAGTTGAGAGATGCTTGGAGTCACAGACATTCTCTGCGGTCTGTGCTTCTGCTTTTCCTTTGCTGTATTTAATGAAGTCTAGTCATCCATGCTCAAAATGAGGCAAAAATATCTGCTTTCCTCTGAGTGTTCGCTTTCCTTGTTTTCTATTTATTGTCCTTCAGTCTCATCCCACTTGTCTCCTCTCTCCCCCTGACACACCAAGCGTGATCCCTGGTCCTTGCCCTGGGCAGGAAGGGGTTAATTTTTTCTCCAAGTACTTAGTTTACCTCCCACATTTCCTCTAAGTGAGAGTTGTAGGATAGTTTGTCCTGGGACACTTCCACTTACCTCGTTGGCATATTGTCCTTTCTCAGAAAAGATAGTAAGGTGTTACACTCATGAGCCAGCCCTTCATTGGGCCTAAAAAGAGATGCTATTCCAGGATGCTGAAACCAAACAACCCTTATATCAACGCAACCAGACAGTGCTCAGGAATCTGTGGAGCAAATCATACCTTCATACCTATCCTCCCAAGCAATGTAATCGCTCATTTAATTTAAACATCAGAGGTAGTTTTTACTGCTTTGTTAACATTCCGAAGACATAAATACAGACATGGCCACACACACACACACACACACACACACACACACACACACGTGTTATTCCCATCCTTATATGCTTTTTATGCCATCATAACTGAAATTAGAATGGGAGAAGGAAACACAGATAGCTGGGTTCATTGCCATCTTACCCAGGAAGTAAAAGGAGCTTTACAAAATGTAAAACTTGGCATTTTCTTCATTAACATGAAAGCTCACTATCCACCTAGCGAAGCTTCAAGAGTCAGCACAGAGTGGATCCAAGAAGTGGAGGTGTCCTGCTGGACTACTCAGATTCCCCCGTATCCACGAGGGCACACTGGAGGATAGGACACAAAGCTAGCACACACCTGTGCAGAAGGCAAGTGCTAGCAGGTAGCCATATTAGAGCAGCCGTTTATGGGAGGCCAAGTTGTGGTTCTGACAGCCCAATTTTGACAAGTGACATATTTACAAAGTGTCAGTGTGTCAAATAGGTGGAGACTAAATTGGCTCTGGAATAATATATTGTGATTCTATCTGCCATTTTCTTTGACTGATGCGCTTCATTTTGACCTGTTTTTCCTTCACATACTTTAGCTGTCCTGTGGTTCCAGGGATTAGTAGATGCATCTGTAGTCCAGGGCAAAAGGGGAAACGACTTGCATTTACTGTCCACTTGTGATCGGACCTGGTGCTAGCTTAATTACAGGAATGACTACTGTTAATCATCATAACATATAATGAGGTTAGTATTATTCCAGTTTAAAACTCACAAACTAGGCTTCCCTGGTGGCACAGTGGTTGAGAGTCCGCCTGCCGATGCAGGGGACATGGGTTCGTGCCCTGGTCTGGGAAGATCCTACATGCTGCGGAGCAGCTAGGCCCGTGAGCCATGGCCGCTGAGCCTGCGCGTCCGGAGCCTGTGTTCTGCAATGGGAGAGGCCACAACAGTGAGAGGCCCGCATACCGCAAAAAAAAAAAAAAAAAAAAAAAATCACAAACTCACAGTATTCAGCAACTAGCCTAAAGTTATACAGCTCTAAGGGGAAGAACATATATATATTATGACTTCTTTCTTTGCCACATCATTCAACTTTATTGCAGGTATTTAATATTTTCTTTCCTTCACTCCACTGCTGTTATTGGTCACATATCTTTGTTCCCTAATAGAACTCTCTGAGAGCAGAGACTGTGTTTTAACTCTTTATTTCTTACTTAGAACCTTAGCTACAGTGGGAGTCAGCAAGCGTTAATTTGATTCTAAAACTCATAGAATAACAGCATGGGTAAATTTACTTGCAGATTGTAACTTAAGCTATAGCCTAGTTTCTGTCTCTTAATTGTTATATGATTCCTTAATTTATATGATGAGTCTAATACCTGACACATAAAACATTGTAATGATTATGAAATACAACACAGCGTGGCACAACATAACACAATACCATACAGCACAACACAATAAGGAGAAAATACCAGTGTATAGTATACAGATAGGGCTCCATCAGTGGCTCCTTCTACAATCATCATCGCCCATAAAACGTCACGTAAACATACATCCATGCACACATAAAAATAAAGTATAAATTGGTGGTCATAGGTGCAGGATTTTAGTGCTGGTAGGGTCAACATTTTTAAAATTTGTATAATGTTTCATTGTCTGTTTTTTTCTTTTTTTACATCTTTATTGGAGTATAATTGCTTTACAATGGTGTGTTAGTTTCTGCTTTATAACAAAGTGAATCAGTTATACATATACATATGTTCCCATATCTCTTCCCTCTTGCGTCTCCCTCCCTCCCACCCTCCCTATCCCACACCTCTAGGTGGTCACAAAGCACCGAGCTGATCTCCCTGTGCCATGCGGCTGCTTCCCACTAGCTATCTGTTTTACGTTTGGTAGTGTATATATGTCCATGCCACTCTCTCACTTTGTCACAGCTTACCCTTCCCCCTCCCCATATCCTCAAGTCCATTCTCTAGTAGGTCTGTGTCTTTATTCCTGTCTCACCCCTAGGTTCTTCATGACATTTTTTTTTTCTTAGATTCCATATATATGTGTAGCATACGGTATTTGTCTTTCTCTTTCTGACTTACTTAACTCTGTATGACAGAATCTAGGTCAATCCACCTCACTACAAATAAGTCAATTTCATTTCTTTTTATGGCTGAGTAATATTCCATTGTATATATGTGCCACATCTTCTTTATCCATTCATCCGATGATGGACACTTAGATTGCTTCCATCTCCTGGCTATTGTAAATAGAACTGCAATGAACATTTTGGTACATGACTCTTTTTGAATTATGGTTTTCTCAGGGTATATGCCCAGTATTCAGCATAATATGTAAACATTTCTTTGTTGTTTTTCAATCTTATTTATTATGTATTAGGCTGCAATCAAGATACTTATACATCAATCTTTGTTTTAAAAATGCTTTTACTGAATTCTTTGGGTTGGATTCTGAGAAATGGAGTCATAAAACTCAAGATAGGATCCTATTTATGTTGCTAATATGGTTTCCAGACAAGTTTGTAGGATCTACTCTTTCACTAACAAAGAATACCAGTGCTGACATAAGGTATTCTTCCAAAAATCAACTATCCTTTAAAGAAATAATTAATGTGATCACTCGAAAGATCAAATCGTTAAGTGTAGATTAGTTTTTTGTGTACTTTATTGATTGAATTTTTTAATGTTCTTTGATCTGATCTTCATGGTGTTCTTTCTGATATCTTGACAACTGAGCTAAGTAAAATATTTTTAATACCCAACATTTACCCCTAAAAACCATTGTAGATTTTTAGAAAGGCAAAAGCTGAGGCAGCTGACTTAGACACTTTGTGGCAAAAACCATTTTTATGCTTACTTGGTTTTGCTTGGATAGTTATCAAGCTTTAATGCATTGTTGTAAACAAAAATGTTTAGTTAGTTAATTAATTTTTAAAAAGTGTAGCAGACATTTGCAAAGTACATTTTGATACATAGACACACCAGTCGTCTATAATGAATAGGAAAGTTATGGAGTTTGAACCAGTGTCTTCATAGCATTATGTGGAATATACAGGCAAAGTGCAGATAAAATAGAGGATTTTGGAGGGGGATAGAGCCAATCAAGTGCTCCAATTCCCACCTTTTAGGGAGACCTGACTGCTCACCTCAAGCTCAAGAGGACTTTGTAGAGAGAGAAAAATCGGATCCTTGCAGGTGGGAGGCTTAGTGCACGAGAATCAAATTACTGCTTATGAAATCCTCAGGAGCTGACTGCCTTGTTGGATCAGCCAGCAGAGTTGTGTCTGTCTGGAGATCCACCTTCATTCCCGGACTGTGTTCCTTATGGGATTTGTAAGGATTCACCGTGGACTATGGGTTAGAGATCCAACAGGGTCATCTGTGTCCTTGTCCAACAGAACTACTGAGTAGATCAAAGAAGTTAAAGGCCAGTGTCAGTTTCCTACAGGCTCTGGAAAGATTTGCAAGAGATCCCTTGGACTGGTGATGCATCCACCCAAGGCAAAGGAGTTTTATGTCAGAGAGAGAGAGGAGAGACAGAAATTTACAGAAATGGCCCAAAAGAAAGAGCCTTCACATCTCTCCACAAAGTACAAACCAATCATCCAGTGAGAAGAGAACTTGCTCACCCTCTTTCCCTTTCCCTTTGCCCATGCTTCGACCTCACAAGCATCAGTTAGAGCAACGAGAGAGAGAGTGAGAAGGAAGAAGGATACTCTCCACCTCCTAATGTCAACTGCACAGGGTAAGGCTGTCAGACCAAGGACTGGGATGTGGAGAATACTGATGTTTAAAACCAGTCTCGAGTTTTGCTTCTTACAAAGGGTTGATCATTCCAATTACTAGAATAAGAGTGTTTTATCATTTAAAGTGATTTTAAGGGACTTCCCTGGTGGCGCAGTGGCTAAGAATCTGCCTGCCAATGCAGGGGACACGGGTTTGAGCCCTGATCTGGGAAGATCCCACACTCCACGGAGCAACTAAGCCGGTGCGCCACAACTACTGAGCCTGCGCTCTAGAGTCCGAGAGCCACAACTACTGAGCCCGCGTGCCACAACTACTGAAGTCCATGCACCTAGAGCCCGTGCTCTGCAACAAGAGAAGCCACCACAATGAGAAGCTCACGCACCACAGCGAAGAGTAGCCCCCGCTCGCCGCAACTAGAGAAAGCCCGCGCGCAGCAACAAAGACCCAATTCAGCCAATAAATAAATAAATAAAGTGAATTGAAGACAATTTATTAGCTAAGAGTGAGTAGAAGAGTCATGAAGTCTGTCCATTTATGTTTTCAATTAAACGAAGTAAAAAAGCTTTCCTCCCTGAATGAATTTTAAGGGGATAGTAGAAGGGAAATAAAAGTGCTTTTAATTTTATCCCAATAATGTTTCTGAAAAACATATTGCTTACGGATGAAATTTTAACAGCCAAGGTTAAAATAATGATGGATGAATCCCACACTTTAAGAGAACGTATTGAAAGGGCATCTAATATGGAAGTGAGTAGTCAAGCAGCAGTTAACTATGAAGGATGCATAGTACTGCAATCGAAGTAAGGTGGGAAAAGATTATTCCAGGTAGGGTGACCACCAGGTATTAAGGTCCAAACTGCAAAAAGTGGTAGAGGAAGTATCTTCCTGTATCTTCTATATGGGTGGTGTGCTCTGTTTAATGATGTTTTACGTTCACTTGCTTTGTGTCATGCTTTATCCAAATTGTGGAGATAGAGAAATGTGACTTGATAAAAGCCCACAGCCTATGATAGGGCCAAGGCCAAATGTTAGGTCTCCCACATTTTTCTTCAGAATATAGTTACACATGTAATCCTTCTCTGAATGAATAATAAGATGTGTTCTTTTTGAGTTAACAGTTGTAGTACTTCAAAAAAGGAATTTTAGTTTTCTCATAGTCATGTGGTTGTTTTAAAATGTACCCAGGTTTTGCTTTTATCAGGCAAGGTAAGACACACAGACATGGAAATGACTGTCATGGAGGAAGACGTTTTTATACTTAGCAACTGGAGGCGTGGCCCACCATGCAGGGGTGTCCCCTGGTCAGTTAGGAGGCAGTGACTGGTAAATGCAGGCAAGAGCCTTTATTGTGGTTTCCATAACAAAGAATGGTCAAAGCAGACTAAGCAGGGTTGGATTGACTAGTTTGAATAATATCAGTGGGCTTTGGAGCATAAGGACTGTCCTGAGTTGTTTAATACCTGGCCCTGGTGCGCGAGGGCCGACATGTGAGAGCTCAGTAAAGGAACTCCTTGTCCTTGACCCCATTGTAAGTTTACCAGGCAAAGTACAGGAAGTAAATCTGGCTACCCAATGCCATTGAAAAATATAAACCGTAGGTCCTACTTTACTGGTTACTTCACATTTCCGAAAAAGTTCATCTCTTCTTGGCCTATTGAACAGAACTGGTTTGAATTAACTTTTGCATTGTGCCTGTTTTAGCTTTCACTGAAGATAAACTCTTCAGTGAATTATAATTAATGCATCATCTTTTCTTCCTTGCCCAAAATATGATAAAAGGCATATATTTTCCTCAATATCTTGTGTAACATCTATGTTTTCTTTTTAATATCTGTATACTTGCAAGATGCAGTTCATCATACATTTCTAATTAACATCTAATTTTGGATTAATTTCCTCTTTCTTCCTTTGGGGTTTTCTAATGAGACAATAAGTTACATTTGCAAAGGCCCCATATTAACCGTACTTGCTTGATTGTAACACCTTGTGGGTAGTTATAATTGTCTTTTTTAAAATTATCATTTCTATTTGTTAGATATTGGTTGCTGCTCACTCTACTTGCGAAACGTGACACAATCTCACCAAAGGAAGCGAGTTCTTCTTGTATTATTTATCAAACTTCCCTGTGGAGCTTTTATGGAAGTTTTGTAAAAAAAAAAAAAGAAAAAAGAAAAGAAGTTAACATTTGTAGAAGCTGTTGGAATTCATGGCTAAGCATCATGAGAGTTACATATAATTGGAAGTCAAAGGTCAAGGTTCAAGTCTGTGTTTTATACCTGCTAACTCTGAACCACCAGGTGACTAGTTATTAAATTTTCCTCCTCAATTCCCCCTTATGTTTTAAAAGGAAGAATAAAACTCACACATACAATGATGTAAAGATGAAAAGAAACACTGAAATGGAAAAAAGCTTTGTAAATTGTAAAGAGCTATACACATAAATGATCACAGTGATTTTTTTCTCTACTATGAATAGTGCTAATGAAATAAAGGCATTGACTATGTCCACATTTTGTTTCAATTCTATAAATGTTTATGAAGCCCCTTCTTTGTGCAAACCGCCGTAGTGGGAAGTATAGGAGATTCAGAATTTAAACAAGTCAACTAAGAAAAGCTCTTTCTCAAAGTCTCATTTGGTAGAAACAGCTACAGTGCACTGCTTCTTTCAGTAAGGAAGGACTTATTTGGGGGCAAGTACAGTGTAAATTTAAGGGATAGACGTATAATGGGATGTGTTGAGGAATGTTTTCTATGTCCCTGCCATTGACTACAGGGCAAACTAAAGTCAAAAGAGAAGTTAAGCCAGGCACTGCATTCCTTAACCAGTGGCTCTCCACCCTGGCAATACATTGCAATAAAATGAGAAGCTGTGAAAAATTCTGATACCCAGGCTTCACTACAGATGAATTAAATCAGAGTATTGTATCTGGAGTGCTTTTCCAATGTGCAGACAAACGTGTTGAGAACCATTGCCCTAAAACAGCCTGCGATTAACTGTGATTCACATACTACCTCCAGGGCTTAGTGTATGTTCCCTAATTTGGCTTCAGTTTAGCCCATTGACACTTCACCTTGCCTGAAGTCCCTTGTCATCAGGATTGGGGTGGGGCAGAGAGCAGTTCTTTGCTTGGGTACGGTTCCTGGCTGTTTCCTCCTTGTTTTATGATCATGTCTACCTCACACAAGAGACCACTTTCAGAGAACCTTGTGTCTTGTTCTCTTCTACCCTGGAGGAAGCAGGACCCAAAGAGAAGACAAGGGGCTGACTACATTCCCAACAGCCTTAGCACAAGAAGGAAGGGAGCAGGGGATCAGACAGGAGGGTTGCAATATTGTGATTTGTAAGAAAAATATATATTTGGTCACTCAGATGACCAAAATATATTTCTCATATATATTTGGTCTGTGTCCACACTTCCTGGCTCTCAGCTCCCCAGATGCTTGGGATTTCCTAACTGTTAAAAGTGATAAATTGTGCCTTTTGTTATGTTAATGAGGTGACTTTTGCAAGGCTTCTAAGGATGGGGGCTGATTGCCAGGAGAACCAACCTTGTGATTAAAGGATTGGAATTTTCAGTTCCCCACCCCCTCTCAACTTTTCCCTGGGGAAGGGAAAAGGGGCTGGAGATGGAATTCAGTCACCAATGGCCAGTGATTTAATGAGTCATGCCTATGTAATGAAGCCTCCATAAAAACCCAAAAGGACGGGGTTTGGAGAGCTTCCAGGTTGGTGAACACATGGAGATGCTGGGAGACTGGTGCACCTGGAGAGGACATGGAAGCTTCACACCCTTTCTGCATACCTTGCCCTGTGTGTCTCTTCCATCTGGCTGTTCCTGAGTTATATCCCTTTTACAACAAACTGGTAATCCAGTAAGTAAAATGCTTTTCTGAGTTATGTGAGCTGCTCTAGCAAATCAGTCAAACCCAAGGAGGAGGTCGTTGTAACCTCCAGTCTGTAGCTGGTGGGTCAGAAGCACAGGTAGCAACCTAGGTTTGCAACTGGCCTCTGAAGTGGGGTTGGGGGAGCAGTCTTGTAGGACTGAACCCTTAACCTGTGGGATCTGATGCTATATTTGGGTAGATAGTGTCAGAATTAAGTTGAATTATAGCACACTCGGGTGTCCTGAGAATTGTTTGTTGGTATGGGGAACCCCCTGACACACACACACACACACACACACACACACACACACACACACACACACACTGGAATTGGAATTTAATCCAGGAACCTGCAAATGGTAAAACTCAACTGAATTTGATTAATTACTGAAAGCCATCCAAAAGGCTTGTACTAGAGTGCAATGTTATAAGATAGGAGTGAGAAATTATAAAGAGCATGGCTGAAGGTAGTAGCTGAAAATAAAATAATTTTGTATTGGAACATTGCCAAGTTTTACCTCTTCAAAAAACTGGTAACACTGAGACTCTCAGTGTCTATCCTAGTGAAGTTCAGAGTCTAGATGAGGAAGCAAGTCATGAATAAATAAACACTGCAGAGTTTAAGAGGAGTTGTGCTAGAAGTCTCTGGAATCTAATGAAACATAAAATATGGATTCAGCTAGGGGAAATGGTTCAGAAAAGCTGTGATGAAGATGTGTCAGGGTAAGAGAATCAATCCTTTGAGAGAGAGACAAAGGGAGGCTTTGAAAAAAGCCTGGGACAGTTAACGAGATAAATGTAGAGCAATATGGCTGAAGGGTAGTTAGAGAAGAATTATCTAAATGGCAAGGGAACAACAGTGCTTCAAGAATCCCCTAGGTTCTGGGGTAGAGTATTGAAACAAAAGATATTAAAATGTTTGACCTCATGATCCATCATTATTTAATTTAAACATTATTGAGGTCGGTATTGATAAAACTTCTTATAGATGAGAAAACTGAGTCTTAGGAGAGTTAAATTAACATGCCTAAGATCAAACAGTTATTGTGGAATTGAGATTTGATTCTGTGTATCTTTATCTGCTTAGAAAACTGTAGTTTACATTCTTCCAACTATGGATAGTGTTTTAAATTGAAGAAACTATTCTTAAGACAAAAGTTCTTAAATTGTTTAGTTAAGGTAAATCTGTGATTTCAGCTTTGTAGTAAAGTTAAGACTACGTCTAATTTTTATTTCTGCCAGCCGCTAGCTGTCCTGGATTGATTGTGTTAATTGTTCCGATTAATAGCCTTCTTATATCTCTGTGGTTTTCCGTGTGAGCTTAGTGTCTTCTTCCATCCTGACATGAGGCTCTGCCAGGTCACTTTGCCAGTGGGATGTTAGAAATGGGATATAAGCAGAGTCTTGAAGCGTGAGTGCTTTTCCACTTCCACTCTTGTATCATTGGGTTTGCTCTCTTTTGCATCTCTGCAGCTACCATCGTTCAGGAGGGATTTGAAAGACATGTTCTGGACAATTCAAAATGGCTACACAGTTTTTAGTTGCTCCTCCCATCGAAAGACAGTGTGCGCTTCACCATCCCTTGACTGTGGCTTGGCCTTGTGACTTGCTTTCACAGATAGAATGCAGTAGAAGGGCAGTTGTGTGCTTTCTAAACCTAGACCTCAGGAGACCTGAGAGCATTCACTCTCACTTTCTTGTGACGAATGCAATGTCTTATATCTGAAGTAGCCCAAACTAGCCTCTGTGAAGTTGAGAGAGCATTTGGGGAGAGAGAAAGATTCATTACAGCCAGCACCAACTGCAAGCCATGTGAATGAGGCCATCTTAGACTGTCTGGTCCTAGCTGAACCACTGGGTATACTCAAATAAGACTGACTGAGCATAGCCCATATTGCTGATCCACAAAATCAGGATAATATAAGATGGATGTTGTTTTAGGCTGGTAAGTTCTAGGATGATTAGTTATATAGAAAAATATAATTGACGTAAATGTGGAGGAAAGCCCAGTTGTATAATTCAAAGCTACCCTAGAACAGTCAACCCCCAACTAGACAGCCAGTTGACAATAGATATGTGAATAAGCCCAGCTGATGTCAGCTGATTGGGGATTAATCAGCAGAAGCATCCACTCAGCCTATAGGTTAAGAGGAATATTAAAGAGATTTTGTTTCAGTGTGTTTTGTTACATAGCAAATAGTTCACTGATATGAAATCAGTACCAAAAGAGGAGTGCTGTCACAAACAAAACAAAACAAAGCAAAAACTACATTAACTTTGAGATTGGATGATGAGCAGAGGCTGGAAAAATAGCAAGGAAACTGTTAGTACAGGAACAAGAACAGATAAGGAAATTATTTGCGGAGGTTGAGAAAACAGCTTGGAAATTATAGGAGTAGAAAAATGTCAGTCCATGTTATGTGATATAGAACATTTGATGAAAGTATCTACAGTGATTTGTTGTAAATTAGAACTACTCACCAAATAGATTTTTGGATTTGAGCAGCAAGATTTCCAAACAGTGTTAAAAGAGTCATCACGTTGCCTAGAGTTTATATGATAAGGGATTACAAGAAAGAGATAAACTGAAATAAAAACTGGCACATTTACAAATGGAATTTAGAGTGTGTGTATTTGAGAAAGAAATCACTGATGTAATAATTAAAGCTGATTATCATCTCCGGCCTCTCATGATGGTAAAATACAAAACACAGGGTACTACCAGAAAGACATTGACTCAGCCTAAAAGTCAAAGCAGGGTTGTAGCTGTACTATAGACTCTTTATTAAGGCTTCTGAATAAATTAAAATAATAGCTAGTCAACTCTTTTCTAGACAAAAGAACTTCTAGGAATCTCATGGGCATTCTTCCAATATAGCAAGACATTCTCAAAATAAAAGTAAATCAGTCTAGATAAAGAGACACATCTTGGGTGTGACATCTGTAAAATGGAGTATTTAAGTGTCTAAGTGTAAAGTGTCTAAGCAAGTTCATAGGAATCCCACAAAAATTTTAAGAGAATTATATAAGTGAAGGTGCCGTAAGTCCTGACTAAAAAGGACTGGGACTAGTTTATTTTTAAAAGAACTCTCAGTCTCCAACTTTTCTTAAGGAGGAATCAGGCTGAAAATTTTGCTCAATAGCATATTTCCAGTGTCTCCGTCAGAAGTGAACATGGAGGACAAGGGAGAAGGAAAGACATTCCAGAGTGTGGAGTCCTGGATCTTCAAAAACACACCAGAAAGACACTCAGGAAGCATAATTAAAACCCAGTCACATAATTTTCCACCCCTGATATAGGGAACTTTATAACATTTGCTGATACGAACTTTGAATTTTCTGCAGACTATGGTCTGCTGTGCCCCTGTTCTCTTTTTTGAAGGGAAATGATAATTGCAGTTACCCCATCTCTGCCTCACCATTTTATCTTGAGTGTGTAGGGGGAGAAAACTTTATTTTCAGTTCCTCATTTTGTGGAGCTGTATCTGGTCTGAGGTAAACCAAAAGACCCTGGAATTTGAGAGCGAATTCCAATGAATGGTGTGGCTGTAAGACCTTTTATTAAGACCTCTGAAAGTATTAAGGAAGCGTTTAGTCAACCTGCTCGGCTAGAAAAAACTACATCTCAATGGCATGACTGAATTAGACTTAGAGATCTTGGGATGAAATTTTAATGTTTTGGGTTTTATTTTTGTTGGTTTTCCTGACAAGTAGGATTTAAAAGAGAGGAATTAAAATTTTAAAAAGTGATGTTGATGTGGAAGTGATGGTCAAAGTCACAGATGGAATACTTAGGAAGGAGGAAGCCCCCTTATCTTCTGACCTAGACTGTGGGGTCAAGGAAGGGTGGAAATAATAAAGACAGGAGATAGATGAGAAGGAAAAAGTGAACCTGCCTCTCGTATCAATATTTATCCGCCAAAGGAGAGAAAGTATCCTCATCTAAGCAGCATGGCAGTGGCCGCTGGTGACATGAGGGCAGGCTGACTTGGGAAAGGGTTCATGAGGAATAGCTAAAAGGTCACATGTTTACTGGAGGGTTTGTCTCAAGATGAAACTCAGATGTTAGTAGATGAGCCACCAACCCATTTAGGTTAGTTTCTCCTGCAGGAATGAACATAGAAGGAACAGAAAGAAATAACAGAGAGGGGAAATTGCATGACAAGAAGTGATTTTCACATATGCAGAATTTGGTCTGTGTTTTTTCACTTATTTTATCTCTGAGAATTTATTTTTCTTTCAAAGAAAAAGAAAAAAAAACTTTCTTAAATGTAATGCAGAAAGTAAAGAAATAAACAAACCCCATTCTGGCAGGTTGATTTGAGGATTAAACTCAATAATGTATAAGAAATCACCTAGAACAACTCTTGGCATGTAGTAAATACATAGTGAATGTTAGGGAGCTAATTTCTTTTCTTCTGTCTCCTTTTTTTCTTTGTTCTACCTCTACCTTCTCCCCATTTCCTGTCCTCCCTTCCTTCCTTCCTTCCCTCCCACATTCTTTTCTCTAAGATGTTTTTTTTCTTCTCCTCCTGTATCTATACTCAAAAATATTTGTATTGTTGCTCTATTTTTCAATATTTTGATGGTCTGTACCATAGTTACATTTTTTAAAACTTTATGTTATCAACATTACTGTGCAAACTTCCCTCTCACTCTGCACCATTTGACTTTTTTTCTGCTAACATTAAGTTATTAAACCAAAGTATCTGTGCATGTAGAAATGGTTTCTAAAGAAATGATATTTCACTTGAATGAAGTATCAGAAGAAGGAAGGTGAATTACAAGCGGACTTAAATTTTTAATTCTTACATATTTTAATCACTGACCCCCTTTTTCAAGGCCGTTTTTAATTCTTCATTTTATTCAAATCGAATCATTCTCCAGATTTTAGCACCACAAATTGGTTGAAAGTTTCAGTGACTAATCAGGAAAGTCAGATCACTGTTTTGTACTGGAAAACAAAAACAATTTTAATCAGATTGCTAAGGGATGTTATTAGGGGAGAGGATCTTGTGTAGGATGAGATTTATGTTATCAGCCATACTGCAGTCTGAGTTCTTTCAATGAAGATAAATGAATAACTCCATCATCTCAGGGTGTAGCCTCTCTAACCAGTACACTGTCTGCTCTCTGATTTGTGACGGTTTTACACAGGAAGAACTAACTGAGATACATCATGGCTGTCAAGTTCTGGTATTCCTGTGGGCTTTCTGAACAGAGAATTGTGCCACTTTCATTATTTCTGTGTTATAGATAATGGATAATAAACCAGCTTAAGATACCCAAAGGAGAGTTTCTTGGACCCTAGAAAAGTCTTCAGACACACTATATACACATTAAACTTCTCTTGCCCTCGAAGATATCTTTGAATCAAATAAAAATTGCTTTACTTTCAAAATCAAGAATCAATTTTCCAGAGTCCCCTAGTTGAAAAGGAGACTTTTATCTGTGGTCCCATCTGATTCTTGAGGAATATGATTCTCTGTTTTTCAAAGTTTTGTTGGGAGTTCTCAAGGATTCACTTGGGGGTCATTTTATAACCCAGATTGTCTCCCACTGCCCTCCTTTCTTCCTCATTTCAGATTCTCTTTGTCTCTGAGTGAATGTACCCCCATCTACCCTTTGGGGTTTCTTTAGTTCAAAATCTCGCTTCACAGTAGGATATGATATCTCTATCTGTCTCTCCACCTGTCTTATAGGAAGGAAAGTATTTACTTGATCATTCACTCATTTTGCTTGTACACAGTTAATTCATGCATACACTAATTAAATGAATGAATTTTTTTTAATACCTACTGAATTTAAGACACTGTTCTTGGCCTCTTGGGTTTCTATATAAATAAAATATAGCCCTTATAGCCCCTTTTCTCCTGTAACTCACAAACTTTTGGAGTCTTTACCTCTTTGTGTTGCACATTTATTATCATTAAAGAAGAAAGAGGGAAAAGGGCAATATATATAAAAATATGGCAAACTTGAGGAAGCTATACAAACTTAAGAAACCATATACAAGCACACCTCAGAGATATTGCAGTTTTGGTTCCAGACCACCACAATAAAGCAAATATTACAATAAAGTGAGTCACACAAACTATTTGGTTTCCCAGTGCAAATAAAAGTTATGTTTACACTACACTATAATCTATTAAAGTGTGCAATAGCATTGTCTAAAAAAATGTACATACCTTAATTAACAATATTTTACTGCCGAAAAATGCTGACCATCGTTTGAGCCTTTAGTGAGTGGTTAGTAGTAACATTAGAGATCGCTGATCACAGATCACCATACCAAATACAATAATAGAGAAAAAATCTGAAATATTGGGAGAATTACCAAAATGTGACACAGAGACACAAAGTGAGCAAATGCTGTTGAAAAAAATGGCTTCAACAGATTTGCTCCACACAAGGGTGCCGCAAAACTTCAATTTGTGAAAAAATGCATTATCTGAAAAGTGCAATAAAGCAAAGTGTGATTAAATAAGGTAGGTCTGTAAAAGACTAAGTCCAGGGGTTTTGTTTTATAGTTTCTGACTCCCTTTCCTGGAAAGTTTCTGAAATCTCTGTTATCTGTATTCCACTCCCCATTATACATTAATGTTGATTTCATCCAGTAGGTCTCTCTTGACCTCGGACTTAATCCTCCTCACAAATTCATGCCGACACCTACCTCTTAGACAATTTCATGTCACCAATTGCGGATAGAATGGAATTATTATTTATAATTAGTGGGCCATGTAGGCTTGTTTTATGCTTATCCTATATATTGAAAAAGGAGTTTTATAAGGAAGTGGGGTATTTCTTCAAAAAGCAAATCTGGGGACTTCCCTGGTGGAGGAGTGGTTAAAAATCCGCCGGCCAATGTAGGGGACATGGCTTCGAGCCCTGGTCCGGGAAGATCCCACATGCCGCGGAGCAACTAAGCCCATGCGCCACAACTACTGAGCCTGCGCTCTAGAGCCTGTGAGCCACAACTACTGAGCCCATGTGCCACAACTACTGAAGCCTGCGCACCTAGAGCCCATGCTCCACAACAAGGGAAGCCACCGCAATGAGGAGCCCGCACACCTCAACGAAGAGTAGACCCCGCTCACCACAACTAGAGAAAGCCTACGCACAGCAATGAAGACCCAATGCAGCCAAAAATAAATAAATTTTAAAAAAAAAGCAAATCTGATAATTCATCCATCTAAAGAACATTTCACTGATGACCAAGTCACAAGTGATCAGCTTTCTGCAAATACAAAAATTACAAATGTATTATAAAAATTAAAATCATAAAGTTTGTAGCAATTTAATGGGGGTGATTTTGCTAACTGAAAATTTTTGCACAGATTTAGTTGAGTAGATTTCATTTTGTTTTTATTGAAATATTTAAAAAATATTTAATTGGCAGAAGTTGAGACCATTAAGTGGTTATCTTTTTATAAGTGCCCTAATTTTGAGAAAACAATACTTCATTACCAGAACCCAAAACTCAGCATTTAATATACAGTTATTCAGTTCATGCCAATCCCTTTTGAATCCTTCAAAAAATAATTGCAATTTCTGTCAATACTTTTAAAGAGTTTTTTCACTGATATATAAAGTTGATGTTTGTTTATTAAGCTTAGATTTAGAAAATTATGACATTGCTATTATTTCTTGCTTTATGCCTATGATTTTAAAAATACGTTTAATCATTCCATTACAATGTCATTATGTGGTTAATGCCTGACCCATTCATGAAGTCATTCTGGCAGTTCATTCTGGACATCCTTTCTTCCTGCTGTATTACAGTGTGTTACGTCATATATTGGATCGTTCAGTAAATTGCCACCAAACTGATGTATCCCAATTGTTCCTTGTTAGATACCAAAATTTCAGAAATTTATTACTCTTTGGAGTACTTAGGTTACCTTCAATTATTTTTAAGTATTTTCTTTTCCTTTAAAATTCAGATTTTTTTAGTAGACTTTCACCAGTTTCACAGAAGTCATATTAAACTTAATTTTGTCAGTTTGTCATTATTTTTATATTTCAAGTACCCTTCGGTGACAGGATTGCTTCAGTCTCTGTGAATGCTCCCAAATTCTTTAAATGTTAAATCCTGCTAATCTTTAGGTGATTTTTACTATTGATTCATCAATGACTCAATTCTGCATCAAGTTTAATCCTGGATTCTTAGCTATTAGTAACTAAAATATTAATATTCCATATTTTTTCAGAACTCTCCCCAAACATCATATTTATGGTGAAAGTATTTCAGATATAAGATTTTATTCTCATCCTGATATTTTGGTTACTGATTAAATATACTTTTCTAAATATTACATATTCTGTAAAAAAAAAAAAAAAAAGAAAAGATGAAGTACAGACTTATGACTCTTGGCTTGGAAGAGATCATTCATTGTTTAAACTTCTTATGTGAAGACAAACTAAAAATAAACCAAGAACTTTCCCCAAACAAAACCAATCAAAATTTGCTAAAGTCATCCTGATCAGTAATAATTTCTTTTAAACTTCATAAGTATTTAACATTTTTTTAACATCTTTATTGGAGTATAATTGCTTTACAATGTTGTGTTAGTTTCTGCTGTATAACAAAGTGAATCAGCCATACAGTACACATGTACCCCACATCTCCTCCCTCTTGCATCTCCCTCCCACCCTCCCTATCCCACCCCTCTAGGTGGTCACAAAGCACCGAGCTGAGCTCCCTGTGCTATGCGGCTGCTTCCCACTAGCTATCTGTTTTACATTAGGTAGTGTATATATGTTAGTGCTACTCTTTCACTGCTCTCTTGCTCACTCAGGCCGGGGGGAGGGAGGAGTATGGTAGTCATAATTGAAATGCAGGGCGAGCCTGCAGCGTCAGAGGCCGACATGACTTTGCATCAGCCTGAGGCGTGCCGTGCATTCTCCCGGGGAAGTTGTCCCTGGATCATGGGACCCTGGCAGTGGCGGGCTGCACAGGCTCCCAGGGGAGTGTGGATAGTGACCTGTGCTCGCACACAGGCTTCTTGGTGGCAGCGGCAGCAGCGTTAGCGGTTCATGCCCGTCTCTGGGGTGCGAGCTGATAGCTGCTGCTTGCGCCCATCTCTGGAGCTCGTTTAGGTGGTGATCTGCCTTTTGTGGGTGCGCTGGGAAGGAATCCCCTCTCCCTGCGCACCCCGACACAATGGTCTCTTGCCTCTTCGGCCGCTCCAGACTTTTTCCCAGACTCCCGGCTAGCCGTGGCGCACTAACCCTCTTTAGGCTGTGTTCACGCAGCCAACCCCAGTCCTCTCCCGGCATCTGACCTCCGAAGCCCAAGCCTCAGCTCCCAGCCCCGCCCGCCCCGGCGGGTGAGCAGACAAGCCTCTCGGGCTGCTGAGTGCTGGTCGGCCCTAATCCTCTGTGCGGGTATCTCTCCGCTTTGCCCTCCGCACCCCTGTTGCTGTGCTCTCCTCCGTGGCTCCAAAGCTTCCCCCCTGCCCACCCCCCGTCTCCACCAGTGAAGGGCTTCCTGGTGTGTGGAAACCTTTCCTCCTTCACAGCTCCCTCCCACGGTGCAGGTCCAGTCCCTATTCTTTTGTCTCTGTTTTTCCTTTTTTATTTTGCCCTACCTAGGTCCGTGGGCAGTTTCCTGCCTTTTGGGAAGTCTGAGGTCTTCTGCCAGCGTTCAGTAGGTGTTGTGTAGGAGTTGTTCCACGTGTAGATGTATTTTTGATATATTTACGGGGAGGAAGGTGATCTCCACATCTTAGTCCTCCGCCATCTTGAAGGTCTCCATAAGTATTTAACATTAATAAATGTTTGATAAATCAATAATTTGATAAAATAAATAAATGATCATTGAACAAATGACCGTAATTGCCATTTAGACAATTGATTTTTGGTGAAGTGAACCATAGCCTGTGCAAAATGGCGGTACTGCTGTTGCGTGCACTTGCGGTCTCAGGTGGTTTTCTCTACTTCCTTTCTTTGTTCATTTCTTTCCCACCCTTCTCTTTCTAACCTCCTTATCCAGTATTGGTTAAAATGAAGATAGTTTTCCCTCTTTACTAATACTCCCACATATATAGAGCTTACTTAAAATGCTACTGTGATGTATTATAAAGCTAAGAGGAAAGTTCATTAATCATCAATTATCATAAAACTTAGAACTGAGAAGAATTCTGTTAAGTCACTTGGTCCAGCTTTTCGCCCACGAACAGGAAACATGAACACTCAGACATACACACATGCAAAAATCAACATACATCTGAACCACTGAGGCATAAGGAAGTTATATAACCTTCCCAAGTTCGTAAAACTATAAAGCAAAGCCCCCATTTGTTTAAGTAACCCCATTAAAGACAGTAGGAAAAATCAGATTGAAAACTATAACTATAATCATGTAACAAACAAGATAAATGGATAAACAAAGATTGTATTAATACAGTAAAATTTTGAGTGAACCTTTTGGTCTTTGCTATGGGTTTTGAATATTCTATAATTTCATTATAAATTTACAAAGAATAAAGTGTAAACAATTAACTAGGTGAAAGAAATCCTATAATTCTTTAAGGCATACATTCAAATGCAACTTCCTCTCAGCAAGTTACAGAAAAGAATTGTTGGGGATACATTTATGACAAGGATCAGATGAGTGGAGGAGTCTAGTCTCCCATTGTCCCTGGAAGGTGTGCTTGGGCCAAGTTGATCTGCTGAACATTCTGTATGAGTTTTCTTTCTTTAAGGGGTAATGACCCCCAACTTCCCACAACACACCAACACTCCTTACAAGCAAATGTGAGAGCACCTTTATCAGTGAAGGCACACCCAAAGTATGGGAAGCTAAACAGTCTGGCTATAGGAATTGCCTGTGGGTACCTGATGCCCTGTGTCTGGAAGTCTTGAGACCAGTGGGATTTTACATAATGGTGAAGAAGACACCCATGCTAAGGGAAACTGCCTGAGCACAGTGCCCTGCCTGAGAGAGTGAGGGGGGTTATCCAAGTAATCAGGGGTAAGCACCAGGGCCATTATTGGAAATTCCTACTCCTTGCATCACAGGGAATTGCAATTATGAGAGGAGTGACACAAATAGAGAAAAGACACACTGAAATTTATTCATTCTAGTAGTGCCTTAATGAAACCATTGGGTAGTTCCCATAGCCAAGTCCCCTGCTTTGACAACATATATACGGTATAGACTTAGCACTGCAAATCTCCAGCACTAGTTTGTAAATTCAGAATAAGAACTATGTCTGTGTTTTATTGTCAGTGCCTAGTGTATTAGCGAGAACACAGTGAGCCCTTATTGCTTGTTGAAGAAATGCCATTAGGTTCTGCTTTACTCTTTGGCCATTTCTTAACTTCTGCAGTTTAATATAAATATAACTCAAATTGCATCAACCAAAATTTTCCATAGCTAGTTTTTTCAGACTTGTGTTTTCCAGTCTTACTACATTATTATAATTCAGACTCTATTACATTATATAACTAATTATGTTTAGATGATGAATGTGACGGTACCTTTGGACTGCTTCTCATCTAAAAGTAGTCCATTCTCCTAACAGGGAGTTCTACATAAATAATGTCTTTTTAATGCCAGATAAAATATATATTTATGAAATTACTGATGTAGAAAAATTTTCAAGTTTTCTTCTAATAATATAAAATTAGATACTAAAAGCCCCTTATTTAAGACCCATGGTTACAGATAATAGCCCATTCAGTGATCGAGGCCCATAGCTTTCAGAAATTTAATTAAAAATAGTGGACATAACTGGTTCCAACTCCTACCTCCATATTTTTAAATATGAGTTAATTAAATCACTAGGTCATCTTGGGAATTACATCATTTAAAAAACAGCATTAAACTTGTAATCTACAAGCTTTTCCCCAAGCTCAGCTAATGTCTTCAGAAGTACAAAGCTTTGTATGAGTTACTGGTAAATTAGCTGAAAACAATCTGTAGGACACAGGAAGATTATACCATGACTCTTCTTGTGATCTTCGGCCACAGCTACCCTTGCAAGAGAAAGTAAATAATGAGGAAGTTGTACAGGTGTTTCAAAAGCATATTGCAAATCCCTTCATAGATTAATTGAAAGGACAGTGATCCTTGGATTAGGGAATAAATTCACTCTCCTGATTCTGCCACTAATACAAAATAATTTTTCCTGTTTGGATCTGAGTTTCTTTTCCCCAGGGGTAGTTATGAATTAAGTTAGTTCCCAATCTTTTCCTCATTTAAAAATTATAAGAATATATATTTATTTCTGTGTGTTCAAAGTCAGTGTTCTGAAGCCCCTATGTGCCAATCAAACTGCATTAACTAATAGCTCCTGTGGCTTTATGATGAACATGTATGCATTTTACCTTAGAGTTGTTCAGTATATGCAAAAAAGCACATTATTAAGTGTGACAGCCATGAATTGAGAACCACTTAACTAAATGATCTGCAAAGACATCCATAACTTTGTTATTATAGCTGTAAAATAGGGGTAATGCATATGTCATTAGTTTTTTTTTTATAAATTAACTTAAATAAATCTTGCAAAAATACATGAGATAATAAAGTAGTGTGTGCCATCATGCACTTGAGATTATTCTAGGTGGTGTGGCCAAGACGGCAGAGTAGAAAGAACCTGCGCTCACCTTGTCCCATGGGCACACCAAAATTATAACTTTTTACAGAGCAACTATCTATGAGAATGACCTGAAGACCAGCCAAAAAAAAAAAACATCTAAAATCATCTATAATCACAATAAGTAGTTAAGGGGCACACAAAGCAAAAATATATAAAATATGATATCAAAGACATTAACATTTTTGAACCAGGGAGCAAAAATATAGCATTGTTAGAATGCTTTCAAATTGAAGATATTATCATTATTCATAATTAATCATTAATTACATTTTCAAATTAAGAGATTATCAACTTGAAATTACATACACACATATTTACGTATGAACCTCATGGTAACTACAAACCAAAAACCTATAATAGATACATGCACATAAAAAGAGAAAGAACTAAGAACTCCAAACATACACAACAATAAAGAGAGTTATCAAATAACAAGGGAAGAGAGCAAAAGAAGAAGAAAAGAACAGAAAAGAACTACAAAACAGCCAGAAAACAATTACAAAATTTCAATAAGCACAAACCTATCAATAATTACTTGAAATGTAAATGGATTAAATGTTCCAGTCAAAAGACACTGAGTGACTTAATGGAAAAACAAACAAATAAAAACAACAACAACAAACAACCAAAACCCATATATATGCTGCCTGCAGAGACTCACATCAGATCTAAAGACACAAACAGACTGAAATTGATGGAATGGAAAAAGGTATTCCATGTAAATGGAAATAAAAAGAAATACTTATATCAGACAAAATAGACTTTCAAACAAACTGTTAATAAGAAATAAAAAGGACATTACATAACAATAAAGAGATCAATCCAGTAAGAAGATATAACAATTGTAAAAATATAAATACCCAACATAGGAGCACCTAAATACATAAGCAAAAATTAGCAAACATAAAGGGAGAGATTGTCAGTAACACAGTAATATTAGGGGATTTTAACACCACACTTACATCAATGGGCGCATCATCCAAACATAATATCATTAAGAAACATTTGCCTTAAACAGCACATTAGACCAGATGTATGTATGTATGTGTGTGTGTGTGTATGCCAATCAAAGAGGAAATAAAAAAATAATAATTGGAGACAAATGAAAACACAATGATCAAAGACCTATGGGATACAGCAAAAGCAATGCTTAGAGGGAACTTTATAGTGATACAAGCCTACCTCAGGAAATAAGAAAAATCACAAATAAACCGTAAATCTAACCTTACACCTAAAGGAGCTGAAGAACAAACAAAGCCCAAGATTAGTAGACAGAAAGAAGTAATAAAGATTAGAGCAGAAAAAAATGAAAAAGAGACTAAAAGAAAAGAAAAGGTCAATGAAACTGAGAGCCAGTTCTTTGAAAAGATAAATAAACTTGATAAATCTTTAGCCAGACTCATCAAGAAAGAATGAGAGAGGACCCAAATCAATAAAATCAGAAATGAAAGAAAAGTTAGAACTGACATCACAGAAATACAAAAGATCATGAGATTACTACAGATGATACATCAATAAAGTGAACGATCTAGAAGAAATGGATAAATTCCCCAAAATGTGCAATCTCTCAAGACAAAATCAGAATTAGGAAGAAATAGAAAACATTAAGAGACCGATTATCAGTAATGAAGTTGAATCAGTAGAAACAAACAAACAAAAACAAAAAACGACTAACAAAAGTCCAGGACTAGATGGCTTCAGAGGTGAATTCTATCGAACATTTAAAGAAGAGTTAACACCTATCCTTTGCAAACTATTCTAAAAAATAGAAGAGGAATGGACACTCTGAACTCATTCTATGAGGCCAGAATCACTGTGATACCCAAACCGGCCAAAGACACCACGAAAAGAGAAAAGTACAGGCCAATATCACTAATGAACATAGATGTGAAAATCTTCAACAAGATACTAGCAGACTGAATTCAACAATACATTAAAAGCATCATACACAAAGATCAAGTGAGATTTATGGCAGGGTGCAAGGCTGTTCAACATCCACAAATCAATCAATGCAATATACCACATTAACAAACTGAAGAATAAAAATCATATGCTCAGCTCAGTAGATGCAGAAAAGACTTTTGCTAAAAGTTAACATTCATTTATGATAAAAACTCTCAACATAGTGGGTATAGAAAGAACATACCTCAACATAATAAAGGCCACATATGGCAGAACTACAGCCAGCATCCTACTTGACAATGAAAAGCTGAAAGCATTTCCTCTAAGATTGGGAACAAGACAAGTATGCCTGCTCTTGCCACTTTGATTCAACATAGTATTGTAAGTCCTAGACACAGCAATCAGACAAGAATAAGATGTAAAAGGAGTCCAAACTGGAGAGGAAGATGTAAAACTGTCACTGTTTGCAAATGACATGATACTACATATAGAAAATCCTAAAGACAGCACAAAAAACTATTAGAACAAATAAATTAATTCAATAAAGTTGTAGGATACAAAATTAATATACAGAAATCCATTGTATTTGTATACACTAACAAATTATTAGAAATATAAATTAAGAAAACAATTCCATTTACAATTGCATTAAAAAGAACAAAATATCTAGGAATAAATCTTACCAAGAAGGTAAAAGACTTGTGCTTGGAAAACTATATAAGGTATTGATAAAAGAAATTGAAGACAACACAAACAAATGGAAAGACATACTGTAATCATGAATTGGAACAATTAGTATCGTTAAAGTGTTCATACAACCCAAGGCAATCTACAGATTCAGTGCAATCCCTATCAAAATACCAATGGCATTTTTCACAGAAGTAGAACAAATGATTCTAAAATTTGTATGGAAACACAAAAGACCCCAAATATCCAAAACAATTTTGAGAAAGAAGAACAAAGCTGGGGATAAAATGTTCCTTGATTTCAAACTGTACTACAAAGCTATGTTAATCAAAGCACTATGGTACTGGCACAAAAACTGACACATAGGTCAGTGGAACAAAATAGAGAGCCCAGAAATAAACCCACACTTGCATGGTCAATTAATCTACAACAAAGGAGGCGAGTATATACAATAAGGAAAAGACAGCCTCTTCCATAAATGGTGTTGGGAAAACTGGATAGCTACATGCAGAATAATCAAACTGAACTGCTTTCTCACACCATATACAAAAATAAACTTGAAATGTAAGAACTGAAATCATGTAACTCCTAGAAGAAAACATTGGCAATATGGTCTTTGACATTGATCTTAGCAATATTTTTTTGTATCTCTCCTCAGGCAAGGGAAACAAAAACTAAAATAAATAAATGGGACTATATCAAATGAAAAAGCTTTTGCACACTGAAGCAAACTATCAACAAAATGAAAATGCTGCCTAATGAATGGGAGAAGATATTTACAAATGATATATCTAATAAGCGGTTAATATCCAAAATATACAAATAACTCATATAACTTAACACACACAAAACCCAGACAACGCAATTAAAAAATTGGGAGAAGACCTGAGTAGACATTTTTCCAAGGAATACATACAGATGGAAACAGACACAAAAAAGATGCTCAACAGCACTAATCATCAGGGAAATGCAAACCAAAACCACAGTGAGATGCCACCTCACACCCGTCAGCATAGCACTCATCAAAAAGACAACAAATAGCAAGTGTTGGTGGGGACGTGAAGAAAAGGGAGCCCTCGTGCACTATTGGTGCGATTGGAAATTGGTGCAGAAAACAGTGTGGAGATTCCTTAAAAACTTAAAAATAGAACTGCCATATGGTTCAGCAATTGTAAATCTGGGTATTTACCTGAAGAAATCAAAAACACTAATTCAAAAAGATATATGCACCCCAGTGTTCATTGTAGCATTATTGTCATTAGCCAAGATATGGAACAACCTAAGTGTCCATCAATAGATAAATGGATAAAGATGATGTGCTGTATATATACAATGAAATATTACTCAGCTGTGAGAAAAATGAAACCTTGCAATTTGCAACAACATGGACAGATCTATAGGGAATTATGCGAAGTGAAATAAGTCAGACAAAGACAAATACTGCATGATTTCACTTATTGGCATATAAAAAAACAAATGACCAAAACAAATGAAAACAGACTGAGATACAGAGTAAACAGGTGGTTGCCAGAGGTAGGGGTGTGAAGAGGATAGGTGAAATAGGTGTAGAGGATTAAGAGATAAAAACCTTCAGTTACATAATATATTAGTCATGGGGATGTAATATACAACACATGGAATATGGTCAATAATATTGTAATAGCTTTTTATGGGGACAGATGGTTACTAGACTTATTATGGTGATCATATCATAATGTGTGCAATTGTCAAATTATTATATAGTACACCTAAAACTAATATAATATTGTATGTATTTTTATGTTTTAATAAAAATTTAAATAAATTGAAAAATTAAAAAAATTTTAAAAAGCTTATTCTAAAACCTCAAATAATTTTTTTCTGAATAATTTGGAGAAATTACTATCCAGATGCTTGCATATATGTGACATTCATTTGATTTGACTGATTCATTCTTTTATTAATTCATTGATTCACTCATTCAGCCATACACTAATTCACTAATGCAATAAGCAATGACATTGTTCATGACACTGTGTTATATTATGAACACAGCAATGAAAGAGACACTAGATAATAAATAGAGTAATGGAGGAGACACAGGACAACAAGCGGAGAGAGTATTTTAAGAATGCGAGAAATAATATTGTACTGTCAGCAGAGATGCTATGGAAGGGTCAAAGAGGTTGCCCCCAGTGTCTGGGAAGGGACAGGAGGATTCTGGGAAGATGTGACAGCTAAGAGAATTTTGAGGAATGAATAGGCATCGGCCAAAAGAAGAAAGGTGGTTTACTTCATCTCTTCAGCTCAATTAGACAGTGCTCACTTGTGATTATGTTTTCTTACAGTTTTAACAATCCTGAAAAAAAAAATGTCTCATGGATTTTCTTGATGAACTGACTCATTGGTTGTCTGAAATATCTCATTCGAGTCTTTAATTATAGGAAAGACACAGCTTGAGTGAAAGAAGATAAAATTTATGTTGATATATGATGGGGACAAAAAGCGTATATGTAAATTCCTCCAAATCTATATTTCATATTGTTCCATTGTTTTAATATATGTTGAATGATTCACTCCACCTCAGTATCCTATATTCTACCTTCATAATATTTATTGAGATTTTACAACATGCCAATTGGTATTCTTCCATAAAGATGGTATGGAGATAGCAAATTAGTGAAAGGGGAAATAATATTAGTGTCAAAAATAATAATGTAAATCATAATTGCTACTATGTGTCATTTAATTTACATTATCTCATTTGATTTTTTTTTGAAAAAGTATTTTATTTACAAAATTTTGCATGTGTGAAGTTAAGTTCAATATCACCCAGCTTTAAATATCCAAATTGAGAGATGAACTCAGGGATTTTGTCTTCATATTTCAAGAAATAGCTGTAAACTATAGGGGCTAGAGAAGACTTCATGGATGAAATGAAACTTCAAAGACTCAGCACCAGTTGTCTGGGATTTTAATGGGGAAATTTGAGAAGAACTAGACTTTCACAAAAGGGGAATTATCTGTGCAATGTGAGTCAGTATTAGAAATGCATGTTTTATATCCAGGGGAGAATGAGTTACACTGTTTGACTTGAACAGCTATATCAGCTAGACAAGTGACAATCCAAAAAACGTAGGCTGCAAAACCCCTCAAATAACAGACTAAGGACTGCACTGTATCCTGTAGGCAAAAGGAAGCCATGGAAAATATTTCCCTTCATTATTCTGCCTCGAGCAAGCCCTGGGCGTGGGCAAAGAAGTGAAACTTGTGACGAGAGTTCCAATTTTTCAACTTTGAGCTCCTTTCTACTCACTGCCTTTAGGTTCTCTTGGCTTTTTTTTTTTTTTTTTCCTGTATTTCTGTGAGCTGAATGCTCGGAATTTTTGAATAGATGCTGGTGCAGGGGTGGGTGTTTAGAGGACTTTCCATGGTTATTGTTGCTATGGTGACTGCCTCCTTGATATTCACTTGTTCCTCACATCTGTTGGTGTTTTGTTTATGACCATTGGAGAGAAGCATCTCTGCATGATGTTAGCAGGAAAGAGGGGCTCTCTAGCTGCACTCAGAGAAAGCGTTATTTGCACGACCCATAGGACAGCATTTCATACTATCTTTTCTTCCTCTTTTCACACAAACTGGGATCTGTCATCAATGGAAGATGTCACAATAAGATAAGATGTCAAGATTTGGGATAAAAGGTGGAAATGTAAAGAAAATAGAAAAATGAAAGGAAGAATGACATCTATGTAAAGAATTCCTGATCTGAGTCCATGTGACTTTCTCAGTGGGATATCTGAAGTGAAATCTCTTTTATTCTTCAAAGCTTTTCTAATGTCATTGTTTATTAATGTGCATTTTCTGATATACCGTATATTCAGAGCAAGGTTAGGGGATGTGGAGGGGATCTAGGTCTTGATAATGATAAAATCAGTAAGAAATTAACCAATTCTAATGATGAATCCTCATAGCACAGAGACCTGCCATAAAATTATCTAGTTCAGAAGGGTAGGGTAATCGTATCCCACCCAGTCCAAAGGCATTAGTTTTGGAGGAACAGATGATAAAGGTAGATTCCCAGACAAGAACTTACAGACACTGAAGCTTTTCCGTGGAAGATAGGATCCAGTGTAGGAAACTATTCACCAGGATCAAACATACTACTAGAAGTCTTTGCAGATCTTTAGATATGAGACACTTCTGAAACCTAAAAAAGGAGAATCCAGATTTTAAGCAATGAATCTGTGGTATAATACCAACTTTGTATCCCACTGGAACATGGAATAGAAGCTAGACTCCAGGAAGAAAAATAGGCATGTGAACTGACTACAGGTTTTGGGAATGAGGAAATTGGTCGATGCCTGATACTGAGAAAAGCAATAGGACTTTGTGTTTCCCAGGTACACTGTACTGAAATCCCAAGAATTTTAGTAGCCCCAAACTGCTAGTGGAAAGGCGTGCCCAATATAATACTGAAATTAGGGATGGCAGTTGGGTAAACAAGGGCTAGCAACATCCCACATTTATAACTAAGCCAGACTAGATGGTAACTCCCCAAGGAATCAAAACTGTATCTTACTGTATGTTTGTACCTCCAGCTTGTATGGCAGTGTCTGATATGCAGTAAAAACACGTCTGGGTGAATAGATAAGGAATACATGAATGATTACCTTGCACTGGACGATAGGATTGGGAGGAAAGAGGGAGGTATTAATGAAGGCAGGGCCATACTCACCAGTGTAAGCAGTAGAAATTAAGGGCTATATTGTCAAGATTAAAGAAGAAATCACTACTTACTTTCTGACAAAATGTTATTTCATAATTGTCTGGAAATATTTACAAAGAAATTGCCTATAAGAGAGCTGTTGTAAAAAAACCCATGTTATAAGAGCATTGTACAGGCTCTGCTCTAGAAAAGTTGGGGTAAACAGGGCAACAAAAGCATGTGGAGATGGACGGGGCCAAGAAGCATGGCAGACATAATCCCCTCAGTGACCCTGAAACCCCATCTGTCTCTCGGTGGCGGGGGAGGGCCTCTATCATATATTGACTAAGAGCACTGGCTCTAGAATCACACTGACTTGGATCAAAGTCCGGCTTTGACACTGAATTGCTTTCTAAGCTTGGGAAAGTAATTTACCCTCTGTATTTCAGCTTACATGGCTCTATAATGGAGACAATATTCGTATAAAATACGTAAGGTTGTTATGAGAATAAAACAATAATACTACCTTAATTTCTTGAATGCTTACTAAGCGCTAGGTATGTACTGTCTTTTAAAAAACTTTTTGTATCTCTTCTGTTCCTCAAAACAAAATTTTGAGGTAGTCTGTTATTATCCATCCAAAGATAGGCACAGAAAGATTCATCCAAAGCCCCATAGTGAGCAAGTGGTGTAAATGGGATGCAGACCCCAGTATCGGGGCTACAGGGTCCATTATCTTAACTGCTTCTCCTTTTTTTCTCTCTGGGAATTTAGTACATGTAAAGTGGTGAGTAAGTGTACAGTCAGTGTCAACTATTAATATTTCTATAATTTTTGCTGTACTGTTGGTGATCAACTGTGATCTAGAAATAATAAAGTTAAATAATGATGCTGCTAGTACTGCTACTACTACTAAAAATAATAAAGTCTGCTATTATTTGTTTACTCTATACCAGGCCCTGTGCTATGCATTTTACTTGTACTATCTCATTTTATTATTAGTATCTGGTATAGTATAATATCTCATTTAAATAGTAACAATAAAAATGTAAACAATAACACAAATAACAGCAACAACAAGGACTTAGCTAATACTTCTATTATAGTATTTTGTGTAATATTAGCTCATGTCATTCTCTCAATGACCCCGTAAGTAGGCATTTCTACTACCCACAGTTTACAAATGAAAAACAGACACAGAAAGGTTAAGTGACTAGCTGAAGATCACACAGCTGGTAAATGGGTTTTGGACACAGTCAGTGTGGATCAGGGTGCATACTCTTAATCATCATCTAGAATCGAGAAAAATTGAACTCTGGGCAGGCTAATCAACATGTCCCAGGATGCAGCAAGTCAGGGTTTTGCTGAGTCATTTATTGGATGTGTTTAAAACTAGCACCTGCGCTGGGAAAACTGGACAGCTACATGTAAAAGAATGAAACTAGAACGCTCCCTAACACCATACATACAAAAATAAACTCAAAATGTTTGAGTTTATAAATGTATAAATGTAAGGCCAGACACTATCAAACTCTTAGAGGGAAACATAGGCAGAACACTCTGACATAAATCACAGCAAGGTCCTTTTTGACCCTCCTCCTAGAGAAATGGAAATAAAAACAAAAATAAACAAATGGGATGCAATGAAAGTTAAAAGCTTTTGCACAGCAAAGGAAACTATAAACAAGATGAAAAGACAACCCTCAGAATGGGGAAAATATTTGCAAATGAAGCAACTGACAAAGGATTAATCTCCAAAATTTACAAGCAGCTCATGCAGCTCAATATCAAAAAAACAAACAACCCAATCCAAAAATGGGCAGAAGACCTAAATAGACCTTTCTCCAAAGAAGATATACAGACTGCCAACAAACACATGAAAGAATGCTCAACATCATTAATTAATCATTAGAGAAATGCAAATCAAAACTACAATGAGGTATCATCTCACACCAGTCAGAATGGCCATCATCAAAAGATCTACAAACAATAAGTGCTGGAGAGGGTGTGGAGAAAAGGGAACCCTCCTGCACTGTTGGTGGGAATTTAAATTGATACAGCCACTATGGAGAACAGTATGGAGGTTCCTTCAAAAGCTAAAAATAGAACTACCATATGACCCAACAATCCCAGTACTGGGCATATACCCTGAGAAAACCATAATTCAAAAAGAGTCATGTACCACAAGGTTCATTGCAGCTCTATTTACAATAGCCAGGACATGGAAGCAACCTAAGTGTCCATCAACAGATGAATGGGTAAAGAAGATGTGACACATATATACAATGGGATATTACTCAGCCATAAAAAGAAACGAAATTGAGTTATTTGTAGTGAGGTGGATGGACATAGAGTCTGTCATACAGAGTGAAGTAAGTCAGAAAGAGAAAAACAAATACCATATGCTAACACATATATGTGGAATCTAAAAAAAAAAATTGGTCATGAAGAGCCTAGGGGCAAGACAGGAATAAAGACGCAGACCTACTAGAGAATGGACTTGAGGACACGGGGAGGGGGAAGGGTAAGCTGGGACAAAGTGAGAGAGTGGCATAGACATATACACTACCAAACGTAAAATAGATAGCTAGTGGGAAGCAGCCTCATAGCTGCTCTCATTGGGAGATCTCATAGGGAGATCAGCTCTGTGCTTTGTGACCACCTAGAGGGGTGGGATAGGGAGGGTGGGAGGGAGGCAGACACAAGAGGGAAGAGATATGGAGACATATGTATATGTATAGCTGATTCACTTTGTTATAAAGCAGAAACTAACACACTATTGTAAAGCAATTATACTCCAATAAAGATGTTAAAAAAATAAATAAAACTAGCACCTGCTATTTACTAAATGAGGGAACTGGATTCATTCATAACCTCAACAGAACACATTGCTCTGAACTGCAAAATGCAGATAAGAGCAGCACCCTTGTCCCTTTACTTTATTGTCTATTCAGCAGGTAGTCTGTGAGCACAGATGGGCGGCCACGCACTGGGCTCGCTGCAGCAGATCCAGCAGCAAGCAAGGTGGTGCGGCCCCTGCCCTACTCACCTCACAGACATTCTACAAATGATACGGGATGAATGAGAGCCCTGAGTGGCTGCACACAAGCTGCTCTGGCAGATACAGCAGGTAATCAAATCTAATTTAGGGATCCAGGAAAGACCAACCTGAAGAAGGAATTTTGATAGGAACCCTTCAGAATGAGATCTTTGTATACAAATGAAATAACACATATGTTATAACTCAACTTTGTGAAAACAAGTGAGACTTTCCTGTAAATGTAAAGAAGTGCAGTTGCCAAAGACAGTACTCTTCTGGCTGGATACAGCGAGGACACAACAAAATGCAAAGATTGGGACATCTATCCTCCTGCCACTTTTAAATTAGTTAAATAATTACCTTAGAAAATAATCTGTTTCAATGGGTTTATTTTATTATTGAAATAATACGGTTGCTTAATGCAATACTGCAACCAGGTCATATAACTCACCATGATTCCTAATTCAATTGAGTTTACATTGTACTTGCACAGGGACATGTTTGTAGGCTTTTAAAAAATTCTCTGTTCTATCTTTTCCCTCCTAGGTCCTTCTTAATAGCCATTATTATTATTATTACTACTATTTTTAGCTAAGGTTGTAACATCAGGTCTCTAGCCATATGCAGAATGGATGGAAGGAGTCAAGCTTAGGTTTTAGGCAGAGAAGCAAGGTAGAAACACTGGACAATCTCAGTGTGAGGAAAAGAGGATCTGGCTGGTGGAAATGCAGGGAGCAGGGCACCTCTTAGTTGTGCTCAGTGTAAATCATGGACTCGTTAGACCTGAAATGGAGAAACAATTGCACTCAGTAAGGCAGAACCTAGGATGGTTTTCAGAATTTGAAATTTAATAATTCTGAACCAAATTATATTTTTCTTTTAACGTCTGGCTCCTTCCTTCCTTCCTATAAATTCCTGTGGTCCTTTTCTTTCACCTCTTTATAGCACACGTAACTTTTCACAGACACACACTCACACACACACAATCACACACAGTCACATATGTGTGGCTTACTTTGACTTTTAGGCTATGCACAACTTCAGGGCAGAATATCTATTTGTTTTTCTCTGCCCTTCTCTCCAAAACTCAGACCCAGCAGTGTTCCTTGCAAAAAATACATGGAACTAGCTTTTTTAAAGCACTATCCACTATGCTCAGTGTCTTTAATCCTTTATTTCTCTTTATCATAGCAACGATTCGAGTAAATACAATAATCCCCCTGTTTTCTCAAGGGGTAATTATTAAGTACCTTAATAATTAGACTTAGGTGGTAATTATTAAGTACCTTTCCCAAAGTCACAGTTAATAATAGTGAAGATATGAACCTAGAATTTTCTGAGTTCAAATACTCTATACTCTACTCCAGCAAGATGTTTTCCCTCGTTTCCCAGAATAATTGTGTGTTAAATATACATATGTGTGTATGTATGTGTATATATGTATGTGTGTGTGTGTGTGTGTGTGTGTGTGTGTGTATATATATATATATATATATATAAATAGATAAATGATTTCATGGAACCTACAATTGGAAGTTTTTATTTTATGCTATGTTTTTAATATACTGTGGGTCACATTTCATGCTGTTTTTAATCTGTCATAACTCTTCTTCATCTCTAGAGAGTACATGAGAATTGGACCCCATATGTGTTTTCTACTTCTGGTCAGTGCCATTTTGTCACGTTATCTCATCTTCCATCATTTTTTAACAGATATGCAAATGATGTTCTCTCACTTATTTCTCATTCTTTCCTTAAAAGGTATATTGCCTCCAAGGTTATACATCCCCCCGGGAGTGTGTGGGTGGTCTCAGTCATTATCTTGGAAATCTCATATATGGTAACACTAGTAGTGTAGCATAAGTCACAGTCTACTGAAGTAGCACAAATCTTATTACAAGTTTCTGTGTAGCAGCCAATAAGTTTATTGTTTTAGAACTGAAAGTCCTTCCTAAGAGAAACATGGCTTATGTACAAATGAACAAAGGAGTATTTATGGAGCTGAAGTAAATGAACACAAATTGGATACATATTGAATATGTTGACCTTTAAATGACAAAGCAAGACCACATAGTCACTAAACCACACAGGGACAGGAAAATTACCTAACAAGGTTGCAAAGCCACAATCAATCAAATGGCATATGCCAGGAAATATATAGATCCTATTAGAAAAAATTGATAGTTCTCAATAAAACTCCATCTGGTTTGCCGGAACCTATTCTAGGTCATTTTTATTCATCCCATCCCAAAGTTACAAAATTTGATAAGGCTTGTGTCAAGCCTCACGGAGGGATTTGCAGTCACGGCTCCTATGTAGATGCTGATAACCACAAAATGTTATAAAATTTCCCATTAAACTACTGTTGTGTTGGCTGATATTATTTCCGTCCATCTGTTTCTCACTGAGAACAACAGCTTCTTAGGTCTGTTAAAACCATAAGAAAGGAGAATTTTTTCTTTTGAAATGTTGCACCTTCAACACCAGACTCAGAAACTCCTCATCAAATGCACGTTGATCGGCGTCAACATTCAGAGAACTCAGACATGTCTCCTAAATACCATGTAGCCAGACACAAGTGAAATTTCAATTCCAGATGCACTTTTTAGAGAGGCTTAGCAAACATTATAAAGTTGAAAATTTTTCTTGTAAGTCACTGAACACCAAAACAGATTTCCTGGACAGTCTCCATTGTCCATGTCTTGATTTTTCTTGGACGGATGCTCGCATGCTTTGTGCACAAAAGAATTTAAGTATTGTACAGCAGATCTCTAGAATGCGTTCGTCTTGCATAATTGAGACTTTATGCCTGTTGAGAGCAAACGTGAAATGTAGATTTATTTTCCAAGTGTAGACTTATAGTAACTTGATATGTAAATTCATAGAACCACTAGAGGGGCAATGTCATGTCATGAAAAGAGTATAGTTTTATGCCATCTTAAGATGTTTTAACTTCTAGTTTTGTCGCTTTCTACTTATGTGATCCTAGGAAAGCCGTGTAAGTTCCGTAAATCAGATTTTGTGTAAGATGCCTCCCAACTATTATATCCCATGCTGCAATAAAGAAGTCAATCAGTGTTTTAAAAAAGTATTTAAGTATTCAACTATATGTCTAACATAATGGAAACAGACATATAACAAACACTTGGATTTTTTTTATTCATGTTTTAGTTTTAATTTTTGTTTTAGTTGGGGTACAGATATGTATGTCTTTTTTTTTTTTTTTTTTTTTTTTTTGCTGTACGCGGGCCTCTCACTGTTGTGGCCTCTCCCGTTGCGGAGCACAGGCTCCGGACGCGCAGGCCCAGTGGCCATGTCCCACGGACCCAGCCGCTCCGCGGCATGTGGGATCCTCCCGGACCAGGGCACGAACCCGTGTCCCCTGCATCGGCAGGCGGACTCTCAACCACTGCGCCACCAGGGAAGCCCGATATGTATGTCTTTTTAACACCAAATGTTGAGATCACACAAATCTAGTGTGGTGTAGTATATGAATGGGTTTTGGATACAAGTTAACAAGAATATGAATTCTAAATCCTAATTTAGTGTCTGTGTGAGCTTGGGAAAGGTAGTTAAATACTTCTGAGCCTGTCATTTCTGATTTGCAAAGAGATGATACTAAAATCTATCTTAGTCCACTGTGATGAAGACTAAGGTCTGTGGGCTCCATGAGAGCAACATCTTTGCTCTTTACACTGATGTAACCTAGCACAAGGTAAGAATTCAAATACTTATGAATTTGTGGAATGATTAAATGAAACAATACATAGGTGTCGACTGGCACATGCTCTCTAGAAATACTAGTTTCTCCCTATGCCAAAAAGGAAAATTTCCATAAATTATCTTAAGCAATGCATTTTCTTAATAATTAGGATAAAGAGAGTTGTCTTTTTCAGTAAAATAAACTGACATGGATTATTTAACCACACCAGCCGATTTTATAATTTGTGTTCATTGAAACCATCTGTTTACCATCTACACACACCCTCTCATTTTCAAACGCGCTTTCTGCTACTCCTATCACCCTTGACTGATAATTTTTTTCCCATAGCATTTATTGCTTTCTACCATACTAAATAACCTACTTTTCTCTCCCTGTCTCTCTTCTTCTCACTAGACTGTGGGAAGACAGGGCATTTTGCTTTTCTATTTATTTATTTTTCTACTGCTTTATCCACAGCAACTAGAACACAGTAGGTGCTCAATAACTATTTGCTGAAAAAAAGAATTAGACAAAGAATATCAATATTATTTTAAAAGACCTTTCCAAATCTTTTCACATTTTTTCCAACACACATTTTTGATCATCGGGATTAGCAAGCACCACGTACATAGGTCGTCGCTCTCACCCAATGCCCAAGGCAGGTGTCATTAGTTGACTGGTGCTCTTTCCTTCAGGATATGACTGCAGACCCTTCATAACCCGTCCAGTGCTCTAGGCAGCTGCTTCCAATTGATTAGGCTCCCCAAATAAGACGGGAACTCTCAGAGCCTCCCAAAGCCTTACTCTCTGTCCTTCCTTTATACCTTGTCATATTTACCACTGTTTTACTTCTCATTCTTACTTCTTAGAAGTTAGATTGTTAGATCAATTTATACAGCCTAATGTTAGGCAGAGAGGGTCATGAAAGGACAGTATGAAGGAAACTTGCACATCAGCTGTGGTTATGCTGCCGCCTAGCTTTAAGGCTTAGAGAAGACCTAAAGGCTTTATACTTCATCAGGTGTGAGGAAGCATTCTTAGAGACTGAGAAGCTTGAAAATTGAAATGGAATTTGGGTAAAGTCTAATGAGGCAAAATGTAAACTGTGAGAAGATACTTGTTACAAATATAATAGAAAACCGTTAACATCCAGGATACATAAAGAAGTACTAAAATTCAGAAGGACAAAGAACCTAATTTTCAAAATGGACAGATAAATTGAGCAGACCCTTTAAATAAAAGAAAAGAAAAAAGAAGTTGCAATAAGCATGTGTGGGGGAAAAAGCATCAGCTTTATTATTAATCTTTTAACTACAATGAGATATAACTTCCCACCCCTCTGATTAGCAAGAATTCATAATTTCAAGTGATTGTTAGGATGTAGAGCAAGAAAATATACAGCACTCATAGGAGTGAAAACTGGTTTAAAAACTTTACAGAAGATGTCTGCATTATCTAGTAACAAAGAAAATGTACATCCCATGACCAGCAATTACACTGCTTGAAAAATGTAGAGAATTTCTTGCCCTGATGACCCAGAAAACATAAATATAAAAATGTAACAAATAGCTTAAACAAAGTGTCTAAAAAGAGTAGATGCGTGAATAAATTGTGGGATAGGCATGCAGTCATGCAATGGGATGCTACATGGAAGTGAAAGCAAATGAATAAACAACATACAGTACCATGGAAAATTCTCACGAACAAATTGTTGAGTGAACATACTCATTGCGAAAGAAAACATATTTATGGTCTTTTTTTATCAAATTTGAAAACATGAACAACTAAAGAAGAAATTTGTACATATTATAAATACTATAAGAGAAACAAAAATATAAACAAAACTCTAGCAGAAGAGACAGATGAAATTGGGGAAGAGCAAACATGAGATCCAGAGTTAATATACTGTTTCCTAAATTTTAGGGGTCTGGGATACTTAGGCATTCTGTATCATTCTTTACACATGACACATTTTACAAACATTCTTGTAAATATGCTCAACATGTAATAAATAGTACAACAAGATAAAAGAGGAATCATATGGCAACATAACAGTTATACCAATGTTCACTAAAAGCTTGATGCTGATTACATACTTTCACTTGATGACTGAGTAGTAATTAGTTGGTGACCCATATTAGAGTAGGTTCTATCCAGGAAGGAAATCAGAAAAAGTCAAAGAGGAGGGCACAAGGGTAGGGATGATATAGGGAGGAAAGGACAGAGAAAGGAAAGGAAGAAGAGACTGAGAAAAAGAAGGAAAGGAAGAAATTCAAAGAAAAAGCAGGGAGAAAATGAAGACATTAAAGATGAAATGTATGCCAGGCATTAAGTTACAAGTGTTTATTTGCTTTATTTAATCCTCATATCAGCATTGTGAGGAAGATATATTCATTTACACTTCAAAGACGGGGAAACTATCACAGAAATTAAATATGTGAATATTAGGAAGGGAGGGAGAGAGGGAAGGTGGAAGGAAGAAAAAGAAGAAGGAGAATGAAAAAAGGAATAGAGAAAGGGAGCAAGGGAGGAAGAGATGGAAGTAAAAAAGGAGAAATGAAAACAGTCAGATAATGTTTTCCTCCAGCAAAGTTTATGGAAAAATAAATATTTAAATACTATCCTGCTTTTTTAGGAAAATGACTTTCAAAACTATTGTCTTAACTATAAATTTTTTTCTACATACCTATGAGAGTTAAACACCCAGATAATTTTATTTTCTTACTTTAAAACTATTGAGAGAAACAATTTGTTATCCAGCTAAAGATCTAGAACTCCCTAATTCATAGCCTTTTTGGATGATGATTTCTAGTTTACCAAATTCTCAAGTCAACTTTTTGTACTTAACCCAAGACCTCCATGGGAAGGCAACTATGGGTGACCTTCATGTCATTTGAAAAACAGGAATACTGAAGTTCAGGGAGGTTAGGTTAAACTTTTAGACATTAGCACTTGAGCTGGACAAGAGCTCACACATGCTTCTTACCATGTTTTCATATATCATGAACTTATCTCTTCATGATTTTTCCCCTTGGATTTAAGTTCTCTGTTCATTATATGTTTACAAGGATTTACTAAGTTTATGTGGAATTGAGAAGAACAAATTAATGGTGTTAACAATTCTATTGCATTTGCTAGTTATATTAGTATGTGTTGGATAGGAGGAGGAATGTGTGAATATTCAAAACGAAAAGAAAGAGTGATGTTGTGAAGCTCAGTATGCAATTGGGGATTTGCTCAACTTCAGTCTTCAACTGTGATGTTGGTGTCAGTACATTCTGGTTCAAATTAGATCATGCACAACTGCTGAAAGATTGAGTCGCACTGCTGGGCTTAATGGAGAGATAACGACTTGCGTTGGGGTTGGCAATTTTGAAATCAAATATCAAAAGAGACTTTGTTTGTCCTTTGCAGTTTGGCCCCAGTGTGGGGCTGTAGGTCATCATAATTTGTTGAGGTTTTTTTCTCTGGTGGTTTAATCAGCATTCTACAATATCAAGCAGCTAACTTCCTTTAGCATTATTTCTCAGTTGCTCTGAAACAAGCTTTTGGATTTTTAAGATGCTGAGCTCTCTAGAATTCTTTGCAAGGGCACATTCTAAGTAGCTGATGTGTTTTATTAGGCATAAACACAGCTATGCACACGTGGGTAAGGTGTGGCCCCTGCCCCGGAGACTGACAGGAACACACACAGGGAAGGGCTGTAATGATGTGTGAAAGGAGTAGTAGAGGAGAACAGGGCTGTGTGCTTGATCATAACGGTGACAGTCCGGCGTTGGTACACAGTAAGTCCTTGAAATGCGTTTGTAAGAACAAAAAGTACCTTTTTGAAGTAGGTATTTTTATGATTTGCAGAAGTAGCAGAATCAACAGAAAACTGGAACTTAGAGAGGGTAAATTATATAACCCAAGTCACAGACTGTTATTACTGGGCAGAGCTGGATCACGTAAAGTAATTGTCCCGTCAGCGTTTATGTGTCATCCTTGTGAAACTGAAAATACAAGCATTGTCTCTTATTTACCCCAAATTAGGACAGTATCCTATACACAGTAGAGATTTTATGAATACTTGTGTTATAATGGAAGGAATGAATATGTCAACAACTTCCCTAGATAGTACCCTGCAAAGTCACATTGGCCCTCTTGAAAACCTTCTGGATGGCCATCTGCAACTTCTTGCCAATAATCCAGTCAGAGACAGGAAAGCACAACCAACCACTTCCTTTTATACATTTTCCCCCTCTAGGCGCTATTCTGCTGCAGGTGATTTGAGCTGATAACTAGATGGTAGTATTACTCAATAAAGTCAACAAGTATTTATTGAATGCCTACAGTGTGCTGAGAGCCATGATAAGCAGTGTGGACATAACAGAAACTGCTGAAGTATTGGGTGAACAAGATGAACTAGGAAGACATCCTAGTAAAATGATACTTGTGCCAGAAACAGTAATCAGCATCCTTAAGATGAGGGGCATCAGCGGAGGGAGCCCAACCAGGCATCAGAATTCCTTCCGATTTTTTCAGTGCACCCACGCATTGTTCTTTCTGCTTGTCCTTATACTGTTCCTAGCTTTATTCCATTTCTGGACAAAGGTGTCTGCCTCTTGGATAAGCCCTGAAATCCCTCTGCCTGTCCCAAAGTTACCTTGATTTATCTACCTGGTTCCTGACCTTAACTATATAGAGCACTCGTGACCTAAACACAAAATAGAGAAAACACAATGAGTTCCCGTATCCCCATCACCCAGTCCCAACAATCACAGCAGTTTGTCAGTCTTGCTTTATCTAGCCCTTCCCCACTTCCCCACTCCACCCCTAGAGTATTTTAAAAGCAAATCATAAGCATCATAGTAGTTTGCTTGTGAATACTACAGATGTACCATTATCAACAAAAACTTTTTCCTCCTTTTATGTTTATCACTTATTCATTTCAGATTTTTGGTACAAGTCCTTATAACAAAAATTGGTAACTAAGAAATATTCTGTCAGCTCACAATTGGCAGTACTCAGAATCACTTCTTTTGACCAAATGTCATTCAGGTTAAGTCATTTATTTCTTTTGAGTGAGATTTTTCCTAGAAGGTTGACCTCAGTCTCTCACAGAAATCCTTTGTTGGACTGACCCTTTATTCCTTATTTCCCAGTCATTTACTGAATCCTTGAAGAAATGTATCTCACATTCTTAAACTAGGAATTCTGTGTCATAAGAATTTAATGGAGTGACATATTAGTTAAGACTGTGGTTGGAAACAATATTGGCAAAGAGGTAGACTAACAATTTCTTGAAAGTGACATTGGGTGAATCAAATCTTGTCATCAGTTGTGATATGCTGAACATTTACTTATAATAAAGATCCCGCTTTTACCTGGTGGATGGAGACAAGCTGAGTGGGTTGTCCTGTGGGAAAAATGTGAAAGAATCATTGACAACTGCCGTCTATCCAGTGGTTCTGACCCATGGCAAGCAAGTGGCAATCTGATGTGGCATAAATATTAGATAGTGACAAATGACACTGACATTTTTTTCAGAAGCAAAGACATGACTCAGACCCAGCAATTTGGCAGATTTGAGTGCCAGCATTTGGTGACAAATGGTTCAAATGTGACAGTGTGCTTCACTGCATGGACTTTCATCCATCACAGAGGTATTTTAAAAAATCACAGAACACAGAACACCCAACACTCAAAATTGGGTGACAGGAGATGGGAGCTGAGAAAAAAGCAAGTCAGAGGCAGTGACAAAGACAGAGAGCCTGAATTGCAAAATAGTGACTCTCATTTTATTTTAAGATTCCCATTTTTTACCATTCTCCATTCCATAATTCAGAAGTGCATTCTGCTGATACTTTGTTCAAAATCACAAAACAAAGAGTGTTGGGAAAGTAAGTGGTTGAAGTTGTGACCTGAGCCCAAAATCTGATCATCAAAGGGTTAAGATGACCTAAGCTTTTTCTGTAAATGTATATTTACATACATATATTAAATATGTATATAAATATAATATATAAAAATACATATATAAATACATAATTATCTATAATATGTCTATATTATTGATAAATATATATATCTAAGTTGTGTGTAAATATATATCCAAAATACATAAAAATCTCACACAACTCAATAACAAAAAGACAAACAATTTGATTAAAACATGGGCAGAGGAACCCAATAGATATTTTTCTAAAGGAGACATACAAATAGCCAACAGTTACATGAACAGGTACTCACCGTAACTAATCATTAGGGAAATGCAAATCAAAACCATACTGAGATATCACCTCACACCTGTTAGAATGGCTGTCGTCAAGAAGACGAGAGATAAGTGTTGGCAACAATGTGAAGGAAAGAGAACCTTTGTGCACTACTGGTGGGAATATAAATTTGTGCAGCCACTATGGAACACAGTATGGATGTTCCTCAAAAAAGTTAAGAATAGAACTACCATATGACCCAGCAATTCTACTTCCTCATGTATATCCAAAGGAAACAAAATCATGATCTTGAAGAGATACCTGCACACCTGTATTCATTGGAGCATTATTTACAATAGCCAAGACATAGAAACAACTTACATGTCCATCAATAGATGAATGGATAACGAAATAAATACATGACTAGTATTCAGTCATAAAGAAGGAAATCTTGCCATTTGTGACAACATGGATAGACCTGGAGAGCATTATGCTAAGTAAACTAAATAGTTCAGAGAAAGACACATACTTCATGAACTCACTTATATGTGGACGCTAAACAAGAGCTCATAGAAACAAAGAACAGATTGGTAGTCGCCAGAGGTGAGGGTGGGAGGGTAGGAGAAATGGGTGAATGTAGTCAAAAGGTACAAAAAAAGAAAAGACCTAGACATTTTTAATATATACATAAGTATATTTACACTGTATAAGATAATCTGCTTCTCTTAATAGCTCAGTCTGCTAATAGTACAGTTTAATAGAAGTCAGTCATGATACAGTGAGATTTTGAATTAGAAAGCCCTAGCTTGTGTCTCATATCTGCAAACTTTTAACTGTGTGAATTAACCTTTCTAACCCTCAGTTTTCTCACTTGTTCATTCAAACATCAAATATTTATTGAACACCCTTTATGTGATAATCGCTATTTTTGTCCCTAAAATACAGTGGTAAACATTTGGGAAAGATGACCCCCACCCTAATAAGATTCCAGTGGTATCATACAAAAAATAAACAAGTTAAAAAAATAAAGAGTCGGGCTTCCCTGGTGGCGCAGTGGTTGAGAGTCCGCCTGCCGATGCAGGGGACACGGGTTCGTGCCCCGGTCCGGGAAGATCCCACATGCCGCGGAGCGGCTGGGCCCGTGAGCCATGGCCGCTGAGCCTGCGCGTCCGGAGCCTGTGCTCCGCAATGGGAGAGGCCTCAACAGTGAGAGGCCCGCGTACCGCAAAAAATAAATAAATAAATAAAGAGTCAAGGTAAATTTGTTTTACCGACAATGTGGAAAATAAAATAAGGTAATTTGGAAGTTATTGGGCCACGTTTGGAGGTTGAGGAATCTAGTTTAAACAGGATGGATGAGGAGGGCTCGGAAGTGTATTAGTTTTGCCTAAACTTTTATAATGAGAAGTGCAATCATGAGAGGACAAGAAAGAAGAAAATTTCAAACAGAACAGCAAGGGACAAAGTTTCCTTAGAGAATGTGGATATCAGAGAAATAAAGTGAAGGCCAGTTTGGACATAAATCTCCTGCCAGAATATCAGATTATCAAAATGAGTTTCCTGGAAACACTAAGTTAATGAATGTGAAAGTGTTTTTCCCATGTGCAATACGTGAATCTTCAAAGAACTCCTTCAGTGAACATCTGCAAAAATACAATTAGCATGCGAATGTATCATTTAGTAATCAATTGCATCCTAAGTAGTTGGCGCCCGAAGTGAAATGGCAAAGCACTGAGACCATTTACTACGGCATTGCTTTAATCAGTTACCTGGGAGGTCCTGGTGTCGGGTCTCATTTGGACAGGAGTACTTTCAGGGGTTGCTCTTAGGTATGTAATGGGGGAAGGAGGCATACATTACTTTGTGAATCTGAAGATTTTTTTCAATGTTGATAAGCATTTGATTTTTTTTACAGGTATTTAGTCTAGGATTAGAAAGAATCAAACTGTTAATTCTCTGAGGCATATTATACAACTTGAGTGTTATATATCCTCAGAAGTGCTGACATTCAATATTGGTGTTATCACTGAAGGCATATTCACTCTAGACTCGTACCTGTCCCTGATCCCTCCACCCCAATTTAAACCATCCTTTACATAGCTGCCTCAGTGCACTTCAGGAGACCATGGTTCAAGCGTATGCTTTTCTTTCTCATATAAAAATCTTTCAAAGGCTTCACAGTTTTGTAGATACAGTTCATTCAACACTTAATTCAAAAAACTGTCCCATGTAGCTGATAAGTGCCAGACACTGTAGTTGAATTTAATGATGCATCAATAAATAAGTTATAAAGCTTTTATTCTAATGGAATAGATATATTAAACTAAACAGCAACAATAATAATAATGACAAGAAATTAATACTGTATTAAAATAATATCCAGTCTCCTCTAAAACAAACTATAATAGACAGAAAAAAATACATAGAAGTAGAACATATTCAATGGACTTAACACAGTTGTTGTAAGGGAGCTTGTGGTAGTGGACAGTAATATTACTTCTGCTCATTACTAGCTCTTCCTGCTTCTTCTTGCATTAAAAAAATACTGTAAAATGTGGTGACTTAAAACAGCAGTTTATTTGTTCATGGTTATTTGGGTCAGCAATTAGAGCTGAGTTCAGTTGAACAGTTCTCTTTCTGACCTTGTCTGGGGTCATTCCTGAGTTGTAGATGTCTGGCAGCTCAGACTGGGACTGGGAATCCCAGGAAAACTCATGCGCACACCTGGCTATCTGAGCTGGCATCAAGATTGTAACCTTAACATAACAGCACTTCTGCTGCTTCTATTGGACAAAGCAAGTCACGAACTCAGTCCAGTTTCAAGGGGTGGGGAAATAGATTCCACTTCTTAATGGAAAGATCTAGAAAGAATGGCCATTTTTAATCTACCACACATTAGAAAAGCTTATGCTCTCTTAATCTTAACTTACTCAACTGTAGCATGAAGAAGTTACACCTACTTCTCCAGATACTTATTATGATCAGATCATGCAAAGAATTTGAAATATTTGATATATGGTTTATACTCAGAAAATGATGTCACTCTTCTTACCCCCTCCCATTTACTGAGTGTTATTGTGTACTTATGAGGAATGTGTACAATGATGAAGAAAAAATGATCTTTTTCATTAAGAATCTTTTGACTGAAGAGTTTGACATTCAGATGTCATTCACTAGTAAATGACATGGGAAAGTTGTAAAATTAGCAAATTGCTTATGAAGTCAATGTCTTCCTGTTGCTTGTTTTATTAATTTAATTTCTAATATATGTCTGTGATCCAATTCATAATTTGATGCTATCAGATCTTTTCAAGGAGTGGCCCTGTCTTCATAGCATCATTCATTTACCACTCCTTCACTTTGTCACTGATTTCCCTAGCAAACATTTGCCTGGTGCACACCTGGTGATATTGTGCAAGAGGCCAATGACAGAAAGATGAGTCGAAAGTGGTCAGTGATCTTAAAGAAGAGCTTGGTCTTATATATGGAGGCAGGGGTGGGATAAAAATGATAATAGAGGGTGTCAAGGGCTATAATAGAAGAACGCATGTGATTATTCTAAACAAGATATTCTAGATCCATCCCCAAAGAGGTGACACCTGGATTAACTATTAGTGGACTTTAGTTGGGCAAAGAAAGAGGGATCTGGGTCAGATTCTACTAGGCAGCTGTAAGTGTAAGAAAACAGTGATCTGAAGCTGTGGCTGTTCAATGGGAACCACCAGTTCAGTTAGGCCGCAGAGCAGGGTCCTGATATCCTGGAGTAGGGATAGCGAGGTGTGAGAACTGAGTCTAGAAGTGTGAACTGCATGACCTTGAAGGCCCAACTAAGGCACTTGGATTTTATTCTGGAAGAAGAGTTTTAAGTTCCCCTTCACCCAGTGAAGTTCTTTATCAAAGTCTTTCATGAAGCCAAGCAAAGACCAACATTTTCACTAATCCTAATAAAAACATGAGAGTGCCCCCTGGAAATTTGGATAAAATTGAACTTTTTTATGTAACACACAATTTTCTTTTCCCCCTCTCTCCTGTATTCCATTGTATCCTCCTTTATGACCCCCTCTTTCTTCCCCACCCACAAACGTTTATTGAATTTAGGCCCCATGATATAGACTGGTAAACACAACTTCCTGATGTGCTTCGAGGGCTCTTCCAAATCAAACCAGCCTTTTCAGATCTTTTCACATCTTTCTACCTTTGCACAGGAAGTTCTGTCAGAGATGCTCATTGCCTTTCTCTGCACTAAATGGTCTTATCCTTTGAGACTCAGTTCAACCTTTATTTTGTTCCATGAATATTTTTCTCTTGTTCTCCAGAACATTAACCACATCTCACTCTATACCTCTATCTGTGCATCTAGAGTTATATTATCACATTATCACGGTTCTAGTGAGGGGCCTGGGGTTCTGTAGGTGAACCCCCAACACACACACACACACACACACACACTCACACTCACACACACACACACACGTTCAGACAAGTACCCAGACACGCAAACCCACACACCAGTACACAGATGGCACTAAGATCAAGTGCCACTGGTTGCTGTGAGATCTTGTCAAACCAGTTGTTCACTCTGAACCTCAGTTTTTTTCATCTATGGAGGAAGAGAGGTTGAAATGCTGAGAGCTCTGTCATCAAAAACAGTAATCTTGTAAGTGAGACACCTTGTAACATGTTTTTTAAGCCATATGCATGCAGCTCCTAACCTCATCTGATATATTCAAACCCACTAATAATTCCATGTGAGAGTATTAACAGGAAAAATAGTTGGAGAAGATCACATATCTGCCAGACCCAGGTGTGTAGAGGTGACTGTTACACAGGTGGCTGTTATAAATCCTTGAGGCTCTGTGAATCACTTTCAGAAAGTGATTAACATGAAGGTTGTGAGTGAGACATAGCACGCCAATTAGAATGCCCTCTGCCTGGCTAATTCTCTTTTGGTCTTTCCTTTTCCCATGTAAGAATCTACTTTTTTAAAAAAAAGCTGCTAAGAACTGAGTTGTACCTTTGAGCCTCTTCTGCTCATCTCCTTCTGGCATCTGATTTTTTTTTTCTTTCGGTACGCGGGCCTCTCACTGTTGTGGCCTCTCCCTGTTGTGGCCTCTCCCGTTGCAGAGCACAGGCTCCGGATGTGCAGGCTCAGCGGCCATGGCTCACGGGCCCAGCCGCTCCGCGGCATGTGGGATCTCCCCGGACCGGGGCACGAACCTGTGTCCCCTGCAGCGGCAGGCAGACTCTCAACCACTGCGCCACCAGGGAAGCCCAGGCATCTGATATTTTATGAGAATTTGGGGTCTCATTCTGACCCAGAATGTGTGTTACTGTTTATTTTTCCTAAAGAGACACTGTTAAGTGGGCAGACCTTGCTGGCACTCTTACCATAGTGATCATTTTGAAACCAGTCAATCCACTATTACGCTTTTATTTTCATGGGCCTTTTAGGAAAAAAAAAAGAATAGACTTTTGGAGTCATTTAACCAAAGTTTTAAATCCTCATTCCATTCTTTACTAATTTTGTTAACCTTGGGAAAATTTTAAATATTTCTGGTTTTTATTGTCTACATCTATAAAATGACAATTCTAATACTAATACCCACTGCAGAGATTTATTGCGAAAATGAAATGAAAGACTCATATAATACATTTATCATATCATCTGGCACACAGTTGCAACTCACAGTTTCCCCTTTAAAATCCATGTTTCCCTAGGAACATATTGATAATTAAATTGCCCAGCCACAAAACGATATTATCAATGAATGCTTTACCTAATAATGTATGTATTTATATCAATTAGAATAACAAAAATCAGAGCTCTTTTTGTTCATTCATTTGTGTGTTTATTCGCTTAAATGAAATTTAGTATATGGAATTCCATGAACACCAAATTACTAAAAAAATATCCTAATGAGTGAAAATAGTCAGGACCCAGAAAGATGGGCAAAACAGCTAAGCAAAGTAAGATCAAGGACAGGTATTCAGGAATCATCACCATTCATCCAGAATCTTTCAGTTTTACTGCAGTAGCCCTGCCACTGGATTAAACAAATCGGGGCCAAGATGGGAGAAAAGGCAAGTATTTGGGCAGAGAACAGAGAATAGCAGGCCTCTAGGAGGAGGGCAAGAAACTGCTACTCTGTGGGTTCCTACCTCCATTGCCTCATTGAACACGCTCTCCATTAAGCTTTCTCATGCTCTGTGGGTCCTCATTACTGGACAGTCCACTGTTGTTGGCTGTCTGGAAACTAATACTCGCCCTAACCAACCTGCCCCAAACCTGGCAGTGGACCTGATAACACAAGAACTCGCTCATTCCTTTCTATAACGGGTCTTGTTCTATTACAGAACTCACTGGACTGAATGTCTGTCTCTGTGCCCCTGTCTTCCACTGCACTGTGACCTTCTCTACAGGATGGGTGAGTCTTTTATCTTTGGGCAATTGCAGTGCCTAGCTGGTAGGAGGAGACCAGTTACATTTATTAAATGAATGAGTAAAAAAATGAATGGATGAAAAAAATGCATTAAGAGCCATGAACTGATCATTAAGGAAACTTCAAACTCTAATATTTTATAATTCTACCTTACCCTCTGTTGGGTATACTTACGCTTACAAATATTAGGAGGGAGCTAATCAGCGTTCGCTGAGGGGCAGTATATAGAAAAAAGTCTGGTTGAATTTTCTTCTGATCTGAAAAATTGGGTGATATAATTCTCATTTTGCCTTTCAGTAAAGGAAATCTCAGAAAACATAAACAAATTAGGCAAGGTCAGAGTTACAGAAAGTCTACCTACTTCAACTTTCGTGCTTTTTTCCCGCTCTTCCACATGTCCCACTCTGGTGCAATATCCCGGATCAGTTTGCAGTTTGTGAAGCTGTGTTGCAAGGCAATTCCTGATGCTCCCGTGATAGGAATAGCTCTGTCTTCTGCCCGACAAAATTGGCACAAATGATCAGTAATCTGGGAATGTTATGTATCCATTCCATGTTTTCATTTTGGAAGAGTTTTTTTTTTTTCTCACATCCATTTTCCTTTCTATCTTCTGGGGATATTTGTATCCCTCTTAACAACTGAGTGTAATTGAATTCTCAACTGAAAAAAGTCCTGAAAAGAAGCTCATGGCTACTAACAAGGAATGTGGACAAAATCAGGAGAGACAAAGAAATTCTTAAGTAAGAAGGGAAACAACTATTTTAGTCTAACATCATTTTTTATTCTGATTACACCTTCTTCCCCACTGTGGCTCATGTACCACCACATATCCTGTGTGGCTGTTTTTACACGGTTTATTTCTTCTGCTCAGAATGACCACATTCCCCCACTGCCTCTCTTCACCTTAATGATCCTTATTCATCCCATTAGTCTTAGCTTTGACTTTATCTTTTCCACAGAGTATTTTCTAGCTCCCGCTTGGCTGATTTAGTTCTCCTGTGTGTCCTTGAATTTCCCTGAACATCTTTATTTTTACATTGGCCACATTATGTTATAATTATCTATGAGTCTGTATTCACCACTAGACTGAGACTTCTTAAGAAGTGTGGACCTATCCTTGCCTTTATTGTCAATGACATTTGTAGCGCTCAGCACACATTAGGCATTACAGAAATGCTCGTGGAGGAGAGACAAGTAGGAGAGGAGAAAGGGAACAAATGTGAAAATACATCACAGAGTGAGAGAAAACATCCTAAGATAGTAGGATAGTAGACAGAAATCCCTTCTTAATTTGAGCCAGGATTTATCTCCCTGAAAAGTAAACGCTTTGGTCCTGGTTGTATATCTTATACCCATTTATTACTGATATCGAGGAAATAATGGTTAACTTTCTGAATTTTTCCTTCCCTAAGCCAATTTCTGTGCCTCCAAGTTGTTTAACAGTCTCTTATTTGAAAAAAAAACACACAATTTGTGAACTGTCACTTCTCTGCAACACAGGGTCATAGGAGAAATCATAGAAAAGAGAGTCAGTATTGAAAATACAGAGTGACACAAATCTCATAGTGAAGTCTGCATCTGTCAGTACCAGCTATGATACTCGAAAGATATTTTACCTTATTCAACCATAAAATCAGAAAATTTTATTCTCATTCATAAAATTGGAAAAATGCTGTTTTGTGTACAGATTAAATGAGATAACATGGGATTTACTTCGTACAGTTCCTGACACATGCACTTTACAGATGTCTCCCAAAGTTAGAGCTGTTTAAAATTGTATGTGTGTGTATGTGTGTGTACTGGGGAAATTACTTTCTGAATTACTTTAAAGCAGAGGTTTGGGATATTTCTATAGTACGTGAAAATATGGGCTTGCATCCTAAATAAGGTTACTTTAGTAGTATGCACTCTGAACTGGGAACAAGGAAATGTGAACTTTAGGTTCAGCTCTGCTACCATCTAACTGCATGATTTGGGAGAAACCACAACCTTCTTAAATGGCCACATTTTCCATATTTTTAACATGGAGGAACTAGGCCAAATCATTTATGTGATTTTGCTCTAAGTATTATTATTCTATTCAATACAATCGAAAAGCATTCTATACAGAAGCAAACTAGTAAAACGCCAATGAAACTTCAAGACTGCTAGGGAAAAAATGCTAAGTGAATAAGGAAATAAAGATGGAATCAAATCTGGCCCATTGGTATTTATCAGAAAACCCTCACCCACACCTGCCAACAACTCATGAAAAATGCCGAAGTTGGCGGCAGAAAGACATTGTTACTGTAGAATACTGCTCAATGTTGTCTTCTCAGATCACTTCAGATGACTGTTCTTTAAATCTCTAATAGCTTGGTGAAGTAAAGAATGGCATCATTCATGTCTAATTCCAGTCATGTCCAATAATCCCATCAGCCTGAAGAGCATGAGGCATACACACTGATATTTGATTTAAGTAGTAATTGAACACAAATTTGTTTCTGGGAGTTGGGACACAGTATTAAAATAAATGCCCGGATTCCTCTCCAGCTCCAGTAAAATGCTTCTGTAATAAACACATGGAGAAAAGCTGTGTGTTTTGGATGAATGCCTATTCCATTTAATTCAAGAAACAGCCATTGAGCTTCTACCCTTGTGCTCTATATTGTACTCAGCACATAGGACAATGTTCAAAAATAAACAAGGCTTTCCCTTGGAAGAGGAATACTCAGCTCCTCAATGCCTCTCTTCTTCCATTTTAATTTCAGTGTCATAGTTTGAATTCCCAATTAGTTAAATGATCATAAATTGGTCTTAAGAAGCGAGCATTTTATACATTAGGTCTCAAAAATATTTATTGAAAGAATGAACCCAAAATATAAAAGTATTTCATGGGGACTTAACTAATTATACTGGTGTAACACACATCTTAGACCATGCTGTACTTGGGGAAGGGTATTTAGTGTCTTAAACACACTGACATTGTTCATGATACTGCTAAGTGACTACAATTATCTAATGAAAATGGCAACATTTTCTTTCGTATTAATATGTTTTTATTTAAAGTATTTTTACTTAGACATATAGTTTTAAATTTTTCATTTGTTCATCCAAGCAAACGCTGGGATGCAGTCAGCGTAGGAACTTTGCTGCTGTGGAAACAGATTTACCAAGTCAGTTGCTGAAGGCCATCACTGCTAGTGTGTAGCAGAAGTAGGTTTCAATCTAAAGCAATTGTCTTTTTTGTCCTTCAAGTGGAAAAATTACTGTAGTTCAGAATTTGGATAACTCTAAGGGAAGTATTTCAGATGTGGCAAATTTGTGTTGGGGGACATTTGGGTAGACTTCTGTTTCTCCTCATTCTGCTGTGTGAAGATGCCAGCTCTGCTCTGCCACCTGTTAGCTGTAGTTAAAAGAGAAGCATCTCACCTAAATGGTCAAGAGTGCAAAGTTTAGAGCCAGGCTGCTGAGACCCAATCCCAAATCTACCACTCACTAACACACACTAGTTAAGTGTTCTTAGGCAGATTATTTAACTGATTGGTGCCTCATCTCCACCCAACGTGAAATGGAGGGGATAATAGTACCTGCCTATAGGTCCTTAAAGAAATTAAATGAGTTAGTCCATGTAAAGGGTTTAGAGGACTGGCCCATAATTAGCACAATGTTAAGTGTTTGTTAAGTAACAGGGACTCCTGTCCAGCCGATGAGGTAATCTATAGGCAGACCGAGAAACACTGAAGAAAATGGCATTTTGGTAGAGCTAAAATGACAAGTAGTTGAATCCTGTCAAAGCATAAAATTCCACTGGCAAGATTGTACGTAGTTGCAGCAGGAGGGAGCCAGCTCTTGGAATGTGAGGATTAGTAGACATGTCAAGGGTGGATCCTGTAAAGTGTTTAGACTATGCTGAGGACAAGAGGGAGATATTGAAATGCATTTTAGCAGGGGCAACATCTAAAACCAAAACAAAACAAAGGTACGCCCTACAGTTACAAAGTATGATGATTTACATTCTGTTTGGTATATATTTTTGGAACTCATATTACCCAATCACTGATTCTTTCTTTATTTGGTAAGTTTATGTGTGCATATTTATATATTTAACATGGCCCTATTCCCCAAAGGCACAAAAAATAATAATATACTCTCTCCATTCTCTAAGAACCCATTGTCTACTGGCTGACAGGCATAGGAAAAGAACCACACTTGAAAGGCTGATCTATGTTCTACTGCGGTATCCAGCTTGGATCCTAAGATCACAGATCGGCACATTGTGTGGAATCCTGCACTAATGAGTAGGAGTGGAAAAGGTTGGAATAGAGACATTTCCAGCAAATTCAAGGAAGTGAAGGACAGGGAAGCAAGCATAAAGGCAGGAAACGTTGGGAAATGTTTCAGGTACTCTAAGTAATTTGACAAGGCTACAGTATAGTAGGTTAGAAAATGAAAAAATATAGTCAGATAAAAGTTCAGCTTCAAATACTAAGGATGCAGATTTTTAGGAGGTGAATATTTTCACTACAGAGACAAGCAGTCATAGCTGTCTGGAGACAGGATTTTGCATCCAGGAGCCAGCAGGGAAAGATCTGGGGGCATCGTCACGAAAACCCACATGTGCACGTGGCTGGATTGCTTTAAGGATGGGCCTGCGTGGTGTCTGGTGTGTGAGTGCGTAGTGTCAGTCCCAGAGACAGGCCAGCATAATGTATGAAGAAATGGTTGGCAGTAGTTGAGACTGGGAAAGTAGTCAGAGAGCAGATCTTGAAAGATTTTGTATCCCAAAATTAGGATTTTAAGCAATGCGTCTGCACTATGCAATATTTTCCTCTGAAGTGACTCTAAAGACAGAGAAAAGAAAATTCCAGAGTCTGGTAACCCAGTACAAAGCAGCCTGACATACACAGAAAATTTCTTTGAATCTGATGTTTCATCTCTAAAATGTGAGTTTTGTAGCCAGTGATATACTGGTGTTCATTTTGAGATGATCTGTTTTCCTCAAATCTTTCGGTTAAACGGGCACCCCAGGCATCTGGCCCATGTTTAGCAGTTCCTGGCTTGGTATCCCTCTCACACACACTCGTCATCACAGGGGGATGCCTATCCTGTTTGAGGATCACAGTTACAGGTGAAAGGACCTGTGAAAGGGTGCTGTGCTTTAAGAGCATTACAAGGCATCACCCATTCCTTTCATGACAGAATTGATGCGCCTCATGAAGTTACACAATGTGATGGAGTAGCCGTAATGCACCCGAAGTTCACCAGGCTCTTCTCCCTGCAGCTCTACATTTAAATTAGCTCTGAACTTACTGTTAGATGAAAAAAGTTTGTATATTTTATGCTCTCCAGTGACTTTACTGCTCACTAGAGATTTGCTATATTAAAAAGCAGCAAAATTACTTCTATCAACTAACTGTATTATACTTAAAGTCTAGATAAATTATGGAGTGGTTTTTGGAGCTACTGTGGGGAAAGTCTGCATTGAATAAGAAAGGACTCATGTCCTTGGCCTATGTGAGTAGGAAAAATCACTTTATACGTCCACAGTAAATCATAGTGATGAGGATGATAGTGGTAATGGTGAAAAGGAAGTTATTTCAGGTAATTAGAAGAAACTGAAGATGCAGTTTTTGGTTACAAAATGACTGGCCTCACATCTGGTCATTGAGGTGGTAAGTAAATCAACCCCCAATTCTGATACAGTATGTTAAGTACAGAAGGCTGAATACAGTATGCCTTTGGAATATAGAGGAGGATGTTCTATGTAGATACAGGGACAATAAAGATTTCTTGGAGAGTGAGGTGCTTGATCTGAGTCTCAAAGTTGGTTAGAAATTACTCAGTCAAGAAGGGCTTTGGGCTATGCAACAACAAGCTTTGAAACATGTGTCACAACAAAGAAACATGGCAGAAATCAAGATGTAATGGAAGACTAGCAATTAGCTCTGTCTGGCTAGACTTCATGGTATAAAAGAGAATAGTAGGTGGTTAAAGGTCTTGGGTAGTATGCTGAGGAGCTGGGCATCCACCTACAAACTAGGCAGGCCAGGTGGGTCTCTAACGCCTCTTCAGGATGCTAAATGTATGAATCACCTAGGTGAAGGGGCAGCTCAGACTGAAATTTCATTCAAGCTCCGTAAGCCAAGCCAAGACTTGTGTCCAAGGTCTGGCACCTAAAAAAAAAAAAAATTTTTTTTTTTTTTTTTTTTTACAAAGTTTTGTTAAGCCATGTGCCTTTGTGTAACCTGTACAAAAGGGAAAGGTACTGTAGGGACCAGTAGAGTCCTCAGCAAGATGTAAAGAACATGGCAAATATTTTCTCCCATTCTGAGTGTTGTCTTTTCATCTTGTTTATGTTTTCCTTTGCTATGCAAAAGCTTTTAAGTTTCATTAGGTCCCATTTGTTTATTTTTGTTTTTATTTCCATTTCTCTAGGAGGTGGGTCAAAAAGGATCTTGCTGTGATTTATGTCATAGAGTGTTCTGCCTATGTTTTCCTCTAAGAGTTTGATAGTGTCTAGCCTTACATTTAGGTCTTTAATCCATTTGGAGTTTATTTTTGTGTATGGTGTTAAGGGAGTGTTCTAATTTCATCCTTTTACATGTACCTGTCCAGTTTTCCCAGGACCACTTACTGAACAGGCTGTCTTTTCTCCACTGTATATTCTTGCCTCCTTTATCAAAGATAAAGTGACCATATCTGTGTGGGTTTATCTCTGGGCTTTCTATCCTGTTCCATTGATCTATATTTCTGTTTTTGTGATAGTACCATACTGTCTTGGTTACTGTAGCTTTGTAGTATAGTCTGAAGTCAGGGAGCCTGATTCCTCCAGCTCCATTTTTCATTCCCAAGATTGCTTTGACTATTTGGAGTCTTTTGTGTTTCCATACAAAGTGTGAAATTTTTTGTTCTAGTTCTGTGAAAAATGCCAGTGGTAGTTTGATAGGGATTGCATTGAATCTGTAGATTGCTTTGGGTAGTAGAGTCATTTTCACAATGTTGATTCTTCCAATCCAAGAACATGGTATATCTCTCCATCTATTTGTATCATCTCCAAAATTTACAAGCAGCTCAATAACAAAAACAAACAACCCAATCCAAAAATGGACAGAAGACCTAAATAGACATTTCTCCAAAGAAGATATACAGATTGTCAACAAACACATTAAAGAATGCTCAACATCATTAATCATTAGAGAAATGCAAATCAAAACTACAATGAGATATCATCTCACACCAGTCAGAATGGCCATCATCAAAAAATCTAGAAACAATAAATGCTTGAGAGGGTGTGGAGAAAAGGGAACCCTCTTGCACTGTTGGTGGGAATGTAAATTGATTCAGCCACTATGGAGAACAGTATGGAGGTTCCTGAAAAAACTACAAATAGAACTACCGTATGACCCAGCAATCCCACTACTGGGCATATACCCTGAGAAAACCATAATTCAAAAAGAGGCATGTACCAGGGCTTCCCTGGTGATGCAGTGGTTGAGAGTCCGCCTGCGGATGCAGGGGACACGGGTTCGTGCCCCGGTCCGGGAAGATCTCACATGCCACGGGGCGGCTGGGCCCGTGAGCCATGGCCGCTGAGCCTGCGCATCCGGAGCCTGTGCTTCACAACGGGAGAGGCCGCAACAGTGAGAGGCCCACGTACCGCAAAAGAAAAAAAAAAAAACAAAACAGGCATGTACCAAAATGTTCATAGCAGCTCTATTTACAATAGCCAGGACATGGAAGCAACCTAAGTGTCCATCAACAGATGAATGGATAAAGAAGATGTGGCACATGTATACAATGGAATATTACTCAGCCATAAAAAGAAACAAAATTGAGTTATTTGTAGTGATGTGGATGGACGTAGAGTCTGTCATAGTGAGTGAAATAAGTCAGAAAGAGAAAATTAAATACCTTATGATAAAACACATATATATGGAATCTAAGAAAAAAAAAACAGGTCATGAAGAACCTAGGGGTAAGACGGGAATAAAGACACAGACCTACTAGAGAATGGACTTGAGGATATGGGGAGGGGGAAGGGTAAGCTGTGACAAAGTGAGAGAGTGGCATGGACATATATACACTACCAAAAATAAAATAGATAGCTAGTGGGAAGCAGCCGCATAGCACAGGGAGATCAGCTCGGTGCTTTGTGACCACCTAGAGGGGTGGGATAGGGAAGGTGGGAGGGAGGGAGATGCGAGAGGGAAGAGATATGGGAACATATGTATATGTATAACTGATTCACTTTGTTATAAAGTGGAAACTAACACACCATTGTAAAGCAATTATACTCCAATAAAGATGTTAAAAAAAATCTACAAACAGTAAATGCTGGAGAGGGTGTGAAGAAAAGGGAACCCTCTTGCATGTTGGTGGGAATGTAAACTGATACAGCCACTATGGAGAACAGTATGGAGGTTCCTTAAAAAACTACAAATAGAACTACCATACGACCCAGCAATCCCACTACTGGGCATATACCCTGAGAAAACCATAATTCAAAAAGAGTCATGTACCACAAGGTTCATTGCAGCTCGATTTACAATAGCCAGGACATGGAAGCAACCTAAGTGTCCATCGACAGATGAATGGATAAAGAAGATGTGGCACATATATGCAATGGGATATTACTCAGCCATAAAAAGAAATGAAATTGAGTTATTTGTAATGAGGTGGATGGACCTAGAGTCTGTCATACAGAGTGAAGTAAGTCAGAAAGAGAAAAACAAATACCATATGCTAACACATCTATATGGAATCTAAGAAAAAAAAAAACATGGTTCTGAAGAACCTAGGGGCAGGACAGGAATAAAGATGCAGACATAGGGAATGGACTTGAAGACACTGGGAGGGGGAAGGGTAGGCTGGGACAAAGTGAGAGAGTGGCATGGACATATATACACTACCAAATGTAAAATAAATAGCTAGTGGGTAGCAGCCACATAGCACAGGGAGATCAGCTCGGTGCTTTGTGACCACCTAGAGGGGTGAGATAGGGAGGGTGGGAGAGAGACTGAAGAGGGAGGAAGTATGTGGATATATGTATATGTATAGCTGATTCATTTTGTTATAAAGCAGAAACTAACACACCATTGTAAAGCAATTATACTCCAATAAAGATGTTAAATAAATAAATAAATAATAAAATGAATTTCAAAAAAAAAGAGCATGACAGATGTATATTTTAGAAAGAAGATTCCGGTAGCTGTGTGCAGCATGGGATAGATGGAAAGACACTAGAAGCTGATCTACTGCATTACCCAGACAAAGTGTGATAAATTGCCCAGTGGAAACAGATAGGAGGGGACATATTTTCCAAATGTCTTTATCAGTCTTCACCCATAACAGCCTACAATTTGTGATTAATTCCTCTGGGTTAAAGATAGGTGTTAGTGCCCTTTCTGTATTTCACTTTCTAATAAGACACCACCGGCCATTGTTGTTTCCAAGTGAGTATACTTAGCAGATATGTAGCAAGACGTGTGACAGTCGGGTCATCCTTTGCTGAGAAAAATGATATGTCTAAGCCTTCTAATCCAGTAGTAGATACAGGTTTTTAGGTGCTGTAAGTCCAGGGGGGAGATTTGTTTAAAGAAAAGTAATAAAATATAAATAAAAAATAAGCTGTAAAACTGAATATTTAATAAGAATGATAAAAGAAATCACTCACAAATAACAAATTAGGAGCTTCCCTGGTGGCGCAGTGGTTGAGAGTCCGCCTGCCGATGCAGGGAACACGGGTTCGTGCCCCGGTCTGGGAAGATCCCACATGCCGCGGAGCGGCTGGGCCCGTGAGCCATGGCCGCTGAGCCTGTGCGTCTGGAGCCTGTGCTCCGCCACGGGAGAGGTCACAACAGTGAGAAGCCCGCATACCGCAAAAAAACAAAACAAAACAAACAAATAGAGGGTAACAAATATCACAACATCCATAAAAAATAACATAATATCCTTATTAATTAACTGCCTGACAAAATTCTGTAATAACATTCCTCATTATTTTTGGTTGCATACTTTTGATTGTCTCTTCTTTTTTTTTTTTTTTTTTTTTTTTTTGCGGTACGCGGGCCTCTCACTGTTGTGGCCTCTCCTGGTGTGGAGCACAGGCTCCGGATGCGCAGGCTCAGCGGCCATGGCTCACGGGCCCAGCCGCTCCACAGCATGTGGGATCTTCCCGGATCGGGGCACGAACCCGCGTCCCCTGAATCGGCAGGCGGACTCTCAACCGCTGCGCCACCAGGGAAGACCCTGTCTCTTCATTTAATAGTGTTTTTTAAATATAATTTTCTAAGGAGAAAATAGAAAGATGGTCAAATGAGTCATTTTCTCTAACATTATTGCTCATTTTATCTATTGGTGATGATTCATTGATAGTTTGGAAGTGTTTGTCTGTCTGTCAGTCCTGACAGCAGCTGCAGGATATGGGACTTATCACCTAAGTTTGCCTCCTGATTTTTCCTTTGAAAAGTAGGGCTGATGCTTTATCTTTCACAAAATTAGCCGTGACTGTGCATAAAAAATAGAAAAGTCCAATTGTGATATATCTGTCTGTTCCCCTTCTCCCTGTTAACTAACAGAGATGTGTCAGTTTGTAAAAATTCGGAGCACAGCCTACCTTCTAAGGCCACAGGTTTTCCTAATTCTAAATACACTACAGCAAAGACCTCTGACAACCCAGGATTCAGGAGCAGGCCCAGGTTGCCACAATTTTCAGCTTCTCTGCAGACCCCTGCCTTTGGGAGGAGGTCTGTAACAGCATACCACCTCCTTAGAAAGCAAAGCAGAGGGAGGCGGTTGTCACACATGACCCATCAGCACTAAGTAAGTTGGGACGTACAGTGATCCCACAGGGAGACTCGTGCTGGTAGAAATATTAGGTTTGAGCTATTTCCCTTCTGGGAGAACAATTGGACTGCCTGGTTGTGAGTCTCTCCTAGGAATTTCTCCAGAGCAGATGAAGCAGTTTGAAAAGTGAGCCAATCCCTTGGATATTTTAATTAAACAGTGGAATTCAAAAACTTCTGGAACATTTATATGTGAAACCCTGGAAAACAGAGTGATATGCAGGAGTGGGAGAACACATACTCATAGACACTGAGTCCTTTCAAAGATCTTGTCACAGTGCAAGTCACCTAAATAGATGCCCTAATTCAATCTTTCCAACAATATCCTCAATTCACAGGTGAGAAGCCAGGATGTCAGAAAGGCTAAGTTTCTTGTTCAAGGTCACACAGATTGTAGATGTCATAGTTGAATCCAGAGTTCAACTTTAAGAAAGGAGAATAAAGAGTAGCCCCTGGAATTTGACTGAGTACTCACAGCCTGACCATATGATTCTTCTGTTGGACATATGTTATCTCACAGAACACCAGCCTCAGACAAGTTTACTCTGAGGCCATGATACAACTACAGAAAGTAAGGTCACTGCATAATTTTATGTAAGCACAGACAAAAGCAATGTCAATATGTCACCTACAAAATACCAGATAACTCTCTCCAAAAGCCAAAATGAGTGATTGCTACTTCTTTCCCAGTTAAAGATTTATCTTTGTTCTATAGATAAGATTTATTGAGATACCCACCCAATCATACAATTGCCCCTGCTTTCTGAGAGCATCTAATTTAAAGCAAACTCCTACTTCCTTTGGCCCTCCCCCAAATCACCCACCCAAAGTCCAAAACCTGTAATATGTTATTCCTAGCTTTCTTTTACAGGAGACACTTCATGATTCCCCCATGATGTGTGTTCTCCCTCTATGCAACAGGCAATACATCCAACTTGTTCAACAGCAGGCGAGTTCCTGGTGTTTTGAGATTAGAGAATTTGACAACTGGCTCCCCTGCTTCAAGATCCAAAGACCTTGGTGAGAGATGTGGTAGACAAAGTGGGTTTGGAAAACCATGAGTCTTCATGTCAAGTTTGGGAAGTGCTAGTCCTTATGTGTGAACTTGGACAAGTCCCAGGACAAGTCGGGGACCGTGAGCTTCCCAACACAGAAAATACAGGGTTAAGCAGTTGGATCTCCAGGGCCCTTCTTGCTCTAAGGCCATGATCCCTTTAGTGGTGTTCACACTTTTGATACTTTTACCTGTTTAGGTGGCCAGGTGAGGTTTTTGTGTTTGCATTTGACACAGGAGAGTAATAAGATACAGAAACCCTAAGTGGCAGATCCAATATTCAGCAACTAGCTTATTGGAAGTCCTAAAAATGTAATGAAAGCCAGTTTCCAAGCACAAAGCAAAATTCTCTGTACTCTAATAAAGATAATAACAACTAATGAGAATTAGTACTTACTATTTGCCTAACCTCATGACAACCCTACTTGTCGGATTTTATCTATTAGATATTATTTTCATCCCTTTTTCGTATGGGGAAACTGATGTACAGAAAGGTTAAGCAACTTGCTAATACTAATATTTGATGAGAGTGACAGGAGGGTCCAGACTGATGCTCTTTACTCCATGATTTGCTGCCCCTCAAACACAACATGATCTGTGAAAAGGATTAGAACATTGTCTCACACACTATAGATTGTTAATTAGTGTTAGCTTTATTATCTCATTTAAACATCCCATCACACCTCTTTTGCAATTAGTATTGATAGCTCTGTTTTACAGATGAGAAAACACAGTCATTAAGTAACTCACCCAAGACCACACAGTTAGTATGTGGTAGACCTGAGACTTGAATCAAAGCAGTTGAGAATAAATATACCTCTCACTGTTATTGTTAATTTATTCCATCTATAATCTTTTAAAGATTATGTGATTGGTAATGAAATATATGCCTTATCTCCCTTAATGATTACAGCAAGACTGTGACATAGGTACTATCATTATCTTAATTTCGCAGATCAAGAAACTGAGGCAAACAGATGTCAACTCATCTGCCATCATTTGTTGGAGTCAAGAATTAGATAAATTTTTCAATGACTTCAAATATTCTCTTAATTAACCACATCATTCTGCTTCAAAGATATCTTGCTTCTGATTTTTAATGTCTCGTATTTTATATTTGACTAAAGCCTCTTTGGTTCTATAAAAAAGCTAATCACATTTCAGAAACTGTTGAATCTCTCTGCATTTGATTGAATCACGGGTCATACTATGAACAAATTATTATATGTAGTGAACATCACTGCAAATGAGTCTCTAAGAAACCAAGTGACATTTATTTTAACAAAAGCAACATATAGTAATTAAAATTTTTGTATTGATGTACATTGTATTAATATATCTTTGTATTAACATATCTTTTTGCAAAAGGTCCCTTGCCTTAATAAATTATTAGACCCTACTTCAAATAAATAAGGATTTTTTTCAAAATTCTTGTTTAAAAATAATAGTTCAAACATATCTTTCTTTCCTATCATTCTAAGTGAATTCTTATATTTACATATATATCAATAGTGGAAGGGTTACATTTATTTATAGTTGTATTTATTTTAAAAAAAGTCTATGGAACACCCATGGTATTTCAGCCGCTTGGTATTCTCAGTAACTCCAAGGAAACTCTGACTCAGGAAAGTAAATGACTTGCCTGAGGGCATTTAAGTCCTGGTCTTTTAACTCCAAATCATTAGCACACTGAATCACATCTGAATTATAAAATGTTTTTCCAGGTAACCTTTCCACTGAAGAAAGTTGTTGCTAATATTTTGTAGACACAATGAAATGAATTGACTTTGGGTTGATTATTGTATTCAAATTCTGGCATGACCTTTTCAAGCTATAAGACTTGGAGTGAATTACTTGAATTCTTTGACCCTCAGTTCCTTCATTTTGAAAGTGAGGATAATAATATTTATCTTGTGGGATAAAAAGAAAATACTTAATATTTTTAGCATAGGACCAGGCACACATTAAGGATAAAAAATTAGTCACCATCTTTGCAAAATTTAAGTGTAGTCTTAAAAATAAGTGAATGTATTCCTTAATAATGTTCCTGCTTTGATACACAGTTGTCATGGTTTCAGTTTTTCTAGTCAGGAGCCTAGTTTTGATACTGTTTTATGCTAGTGCTAGCACAATACTCAATAAATGTATGTGAAAATTTTCTGAGAATGATTCAATTGATTTTTACAACTAAAATTGTAGTTAATTTTCATCTCTAGATTTTCTAATAAGCCTTGAGACCAAACAATAAAGTAGAAATTGAGAAGGAAAGATTTTTGTTTTCCTTTTTGTTTTCAGTATCTAAAAACCTAACAAAGTTCCTTAGACTGAAAGGAAATGATGACAAATAAATCTTGGATTTATGCAATGGAATGAAGAGCACTGGAAGTGGAAAATATGTGTGAATTTATATTTCCTTTCTCAGTTTATTTAAAAGACAATTGATTCTTTAAAACAAAAATGAAATAATGAACTACAATGTTCATTGCATAAATATAAATGTATGAGAATAATAGAACAAAGGACTAGAAGTATGTAAATGTATATGTACTTCTGTAAGGTCCTTATATCAAGATGCATGTTAATTAATGGCAGATGATATAAGCCAAGAATGCCTGTTGCAATCTATATAATGTCTAATAAATTTAGGAAACTATAAAATCAGTAGTCATTAAAAGTACACACACACACACACACACACACACACACACAGAAAGGGGGAGAATAAAAGGAATACAAAATATATGTGTACATTTGAGTCTTCCAAATAAGGCAGGAGAGGGGAGAAAAAATAAATTGAACAAATTGATAACAAATAAAAATATGATAGACTTAACCAACCATATACATACATGCATTATATGTAAATGAACTAAACATTCCAGTTGAAAAGCAGAGACTGTCAGACTGAAGAAAAACAAAGCAAAACAAAAAACTATTGTTTGCTTTTTATAAGATATATGGTTTAAATGTAAAGAATTATAGGTTAAACGAAAAGGGTAGGAACTATATGAAGTACAAAATTTAAGACTATATTAATATATTTTATTCATTCTTGGCAACGTATATTTCTACATAAAGAGTGTTACCTGAGATAAAGATGGCTATTTCATAATGATAAAAGAAACAAGAAGACAAAGCAATCCTAAATAGGCATTTGGGTAATAACAGAGTTTAATAATACAGGAAGAATTGTAACAATAGCAACAACTAAATAGTAATTATGTGAGGTGAAAGATGCATCAATTAACCTTACTGTGGTAAACATTTTTCAACGTATACATGTATCAAATCATCACATTGTATATCTTTGTTTGTTTGTTTTTTGTTTGTTTGTTTTTTGCGGCACGCAGGCCTCTCACTGTTGTGGCCTCTCTCTGTTGTGGCCTCCCCCGTTGCGGAGCACAGGCTCCGGACACGCAGGCTCAGCGGCCATGGCTCACAGGCCCAGCCACTCCGCGGCATGTGGAATCTTCCCGGACCGGGGCACGAACCCGTGTCCCCTGCATCGGCAGGTGGACTCTCAACCACTGCGCCACCAGGGAAGCCCCACATTGTATATCTTAAACTTACACAATATGTCAGATATACGTCAATAAATCTGGAAAAAATACATAAAACATTTAACTGACAGAACTAAATGAAGAAATAGAATATTTTACAATAATAGTTGTTGGAGATTTTAACTCTTAAGGAGTAGATAAAATCAATGAGTTTAAAGGATCTGAACAAAATTATTAACCAAAGTAACATAATTGACATTTATTGAACTTTATATTCCACAACTGCAGAATGCAAATTATTTTCAAGCTCACATGGAACAATAAGATATACCATATATTAGTCCATAAAACAATTCTAAATATATTTCAAAGAATTGAAACCGTAGAGTCCTCCAACTGAAAAAATTAAAAGGCAGAATTAAATTAAAAAATCAATAATAACGAAATTCTATCTGGAAAACCTCCCAAAACATTACACAACATACTTCTAGATAATTCATAGGACAAAAAAGAAGTCATGAGGGAAATTAGAAAATATTTTTAAATGAGTGAATATTAAGATACAAAATAGCAGAATGTGTGTAATATAGCTCAAGAAGTGCTTAGAAGAGAAATTTATAACTTTGAGTAGTTATGTTAGAAAATAAAGAAGAGGTTAAATAAAGTGTATACATTTTCAACTTAATTTTAAAAGGCTAAGAAATAAGGACAAATAAACCCAAAATATTTAGACAGAAGGAAATAATAAAAATTAGATAATACATCAGTAAAGTGAAAATGGAAAATGAGTCAAAAATATATATATACCTCTAAAGAAATTGATCAGTAAAAAGCATATGCGCAGTATCAGGAATGACAGAGGAAAAATACTGCAGATCTAAAGGACATTAAAAAACAATAAGGGCATATTAGGACCAAAATTCTGCCAATAATTCAACAACTTAGATGTAATAGACAAATTCTTTTGAAAACACAGGATACAAAAAAATGACAAATGAGAAATGTGAAAAGAAGCTTCTCCAGAGGAAAACTCCACATGGAAATGGCCTTACTGTTGAATTCTATCACTAATAATAAAAGAAATAATATCAATTTCACTCAAACTCAGAAAATCAGAATGAAGAAAGATCTCCAACTCGTTCTGTGAGACTAATATATCCACAATACCAAAGACAGACAAAACATTGCAAGAAAATAGAATTATAGGCTAATATCCATCAAGAAAATGGTTCAAATATTCTAAACAAAATATTGGTAAATCAAATTCAGCAATATATTAGGAGGAATAATGCATGAAAAATAAATGAGGTCCATCTTGGCATGGTTTAACTTTCAAAAACCAATCAAAGTAATCAATCACATTAACAGTATGCATATAAAATCCTAAAGGGTGGGGAAGGTTTGAGATTTGACTTACAAGAGTCTTAAAAGTCCTTCTGAATTGAAGAAATTAACCTATGTCTACTTGGGGATTTGGGTTACATAGGTGTATGCATTTTGGGAAACTCCTCAAACTATAAACTTAAGACCTATGCATTCACCATACATAAATTATTCTTTAATAAACAGACCTATTCATCAACAGTTGCTGTTAAATATCCTTTACCATTTAGGATTGTCTTTTCATAGTAGAATGAACACTCAATTTTTAAAAACCTTGGTATAAATCATACCAATATCTCTATATCTCACTGTCTCTATATAATAAAGTTATTATATCCCTATATAATAAAGGAGTGATTGTTTCCAAATCTGTTAATATCTCTGAGCCTTATTTTTTTATTATGTAAATTGGGTAAAAATGTCTGAGGAACCATATGATGCATAAGGGTAATATCAAGTATTATAACCGAAAGCCACTATGCTACGCTGTTTCTTTATACCATACTGCATTAAGATGTAACTACTATGGAATTGCAAATACTCTGCTTGAGAGTAAGGGTTCTCCACTAACCATTCAAAGCCCACCTCAGCGTCTTCTTCCCCAAATAGTCCTCTCTATTAGAGTCCCAGTTAATATGAATAATTATTAGTATGAGAGTCTCAGTCCCTATTAGAGCCCCAGCTTATATTAATATTTCCACTAATTATTTTTACTACTAAAAATAATTTGAGATCTTTCTTCATTCTGATTTTCTCCTCTTTGAATTTCCTCTTGCTAAAACATCATGGCATTTGGAGTTTGACAACACTTCCTAAACTATATACAGTGCAGTCTCTTATGGTCTCTAGAAGGGACATGTGTGATAAGAAAAAGTCTGCCTGGATGGAGATGCAGGCTCCTGGGTTCCAGCTCTACAAACTCTCCAGCTTCATCTCTGAAGTGTTAGTTCACATCCAGGAGTCTTAGTAGCCCCATGTGTGAAACAAGAAAGTTGGATGACTCTCAGAGCTGAGCTGCCTTACAACTCTGAGATTTTATTGACTTACTAGCCCCTGGGGAGCTTTTTACACCCAGCTGTCAAGAGGCACACAGGAGCCATGAAAGACTGTCAGGGTCATTAAACTCTCCTCCGTGGATAATTCTTTCCCAAGAGAGCTATAGGCTCTGGGGCATCTAGAGTGCACAGGGATAAGCTTCAGGGACAGAATTGGATCAAGGTGCCTGCAATACCCATGAAGATAGAAATGGCCTTCCTTCTGACGTTGAGAATCATTTGCCTCTATATTTGAAATCAGTAATAAGAGTTTATTCCAATTTAGTCTTCAATATTTGCCTCATTATAGAAGCGAATTTACTTGATAGAAGGAATAAACTAGTTTAGAAAATAACATATTTTCCCAGCATTGACAAATGCCCAAATTTGGAAGTTCAAGGGAGAGTTGGTCCTGTATGTGGTGGAAATGAGCAGAAAAGCACCTAAACTGACCGTAAATTTGTGCAATTTGTGAGGTACACTATCAATGTGTCATGGCCCTGAGAAATCACCTTGTCTTTTGATTACAGCTTCCCACCTGGTATGTGAGGGAACTTGCCCCTGGCAGATGTTTCAGAGCCTGAACCATGGATGAGTCAGGAAAACAGGCCGAGTCCGACACAGTGCAAGAATCATAGACCAAAATAGCCAGAGAACAGCATAAGATCAGTTTAGTAAAAATCTTTATGTTTTAGGAAACTTACCCTTCCCCCAGCAAACATTCACATACACAGAAAATTAACATTCGTAATAGAGTCTCAACTCTGTCTTCACCTGATGACTTCATACTTCTTCTTGATCGCTCAGCATTGATCAGTCTTTCATTGAGCAGTATGCTGGAGCCATCTTATTGGCTCATGAAAGTCAACTGTTAAATTTTCTGGAATTTTGCAAATTGGTTGTTAAACATAGTCATTATTTAAAAGTTAAGTTATATTCACTTACAATATATAAATATTAATATGTTAAAAACAGAGATCAACATGGAAACTCACCACTTCCTAAATATTTTACTGTTAAGTATCTTGTATGGTAGAAATACTGTATAATCGTGACTGCTGCACAAACTCCATATTCAGTGATGTCGTATTGGCAGCTTCATATAGGCCATGGTGGGAATATTTATACCACAGAAATTAGAAAATACTGCACATCAGAGCTTGGTTTATTGTTGTGTTGATTGTCTGGACTTAAAATGCTGGATAAAATGTGGATAATGCACATTAAATTTAGAAGTGTGGCATCTTTGTAACCATTACATTGTGAGTAGCGATATTTAGGATGTATTTATCCAGTGTTAGACAACTCTTAATTCAGCAAAGAAGTTGCTTGCATCATTAACGAATGAGTAAGTGAAATTATGACATCTACTTTTGTTGTTTCACTTTCATTTTACTTAATATAAATGGAAACATTAACCAACATTCATGTCATTCTTTTATCAATGAGGTGAGCAACTTGTCTACTTAAGTGGGTAGTAAACAAACATTTATTCACGAGTTTAGTATTGTGACACTATCGTTGGCAATAAAATTATTTTAAAAATTTAGGTTAAGTTTTGCAAGAAATAGCAAGGCATGCTGCAGTTATAGGTGTATGGAATTTGTAACATATATTATTCTATATTTTATTATTTTTAAATTGGGTGCTATATATTCTTTATATCTGTATAATTTTTTCCTGGAAAGCTGGTTACCAAGACACCGTTGCTGTACTTTTATTCCTAAAATCCTGCCTTCTCCAGCCTTTCCACTACAAAAGTTTAACCCAACACAACCCTTTTCCACAGTTTGATTTATATAATCCCACTTATCCAAATTCAACCATTCACCCACTTTTTTTTTTTTTTTTTTCTATTTACCAGTTATTCTTTTCTCTCAATGCCAAGTACAGTTCCCTAAACAGGTATTCACAATCTCCTGTCTGGATAGCTGCAGTAGCTGCCTAATTGAGATTCTGTCTCAGTTCCTGTCATCCTCTAAAGCATCCTCGTCTTGCAGCCTGGATGATATTTGTAAGTTACAAATACAGTCATAACCCTCCTCTGTTTAAATCTCCTAAAGATCCCCCCTTTGATGTAATATCCAGGCTCTCGACATAGCATCCTTCTCTCCAGGAGTATTACTAGACATGCCTTGCCTTCTAACAGTCTGCCTTGGGCTTCCCTGGTCCTTTCAAAAAATTGCCTTAGAGAGGGTTTTTTTGATTACTCTGTGTCAGATATTTTCTAAATGTCTTGTCATTTTAAATAAATAATATCATCTCTTTCTGTCCAGTTACCTTCATCTCTAAGACCCAGATTAGCAAAACTAGCTGCCACCTTTCTGGAATTTCTTGTCTGGATGTGGCACATGTCTGCTTACATCTCAGCTCGCCTTCTCTTGGATCATGTAAGCAGACACTGAGTGGGTGATGACTCATTGAGGATGAAGTAAAACTTCTTATCTACTACGCCACAGATTGTATCCCTCTCATCTCCCCAGACTAATTTCTAGATAAGCTGTCCATTACTGCTGTGACCTCCACTCCTCTGTTGGTAATCTAGGTGGTGTAGAGTTCAGTAGCTAGTGACGCTCCCACATTTTGAGAAATCTGTCCTGGATGAGTGGAGAAGGTGGCTAGCTGGACATGAAGGAGGGGCAGGAAGTGGCTTTGCGGGAACAGAGGCCACTAGAGGGATGGTCAACTGACACCTATCTCCTAATTCTGCTCTAAATACCTCACAGTCACAGGTCAAGTAATGTCGGTCCTTGCGGCCTTAGGTTCCCCGTGTATAACGTTAAAATTTTGAATTCTTGCACGTACAGTTTATCACTGCCAGCAATGAGCCTGCATAACAGCAATAGGAACAACAGCAATAGTGACAAAGACCAAAGCTCATCGAGAAGGTCCATTGTCCAGGCATTGTTCTGAGTGTTTTGCATATATTATCTCACTTAACCCTCATAACATCCCCATAAATAATTGCGCTTTTTTTTTGCAGTACGCGGGCCTCTCACTGCTGTGGCCTCTCCCGTTGCGGAGCACAGGCTCTGGATATGCAGGCTCAGCGGCCATGGCTCACGGGCCCAGCTGCTCTGCGGCATGTGGGATCCTCCCAGACTGGGGCCCGAACCCGTGTTCCCTGCAAAGGCAGGCGGACTCTCAACCACTGCGCCACCAGGGAAGCCCCTGCTATTTTTTATTGGTATTTTTCCAGAGGATGTCACTAGGGGTCAGGCGGGTTAAACACATTGACTACACTGGCAGAGCTAGTGCTGTGGGTCTGAGTCAATTTAAACCCGCTCATTTTAAACTATTAGCCCTCTACCCCAAATATCAGTACACATTTCTAGACAAATATTCACATCTAAGAATTCTTATCTTTTAGAACTCGTTTTAGATGTTACTTCAAGCAAAATTTATTCAGACATTTATGGATCACCTATTATGTAACTGGTGTTTGGCCAAATTTAAGTGCAACCATTTTCTGTTAAGTCTTCCCTAGTCTTTTTAAGATGGAAAAACCTGCCCCTTCTATGTGCCATCACAAACCTTGCGCTCATTGCTTTCATAGGAAGCACTTAATGCTTTTGTAATTGTGTGTTTATTTGACATCATCTGGGGAGAAAGCTATGGCTTCCCTATTCACCCCTGACTCTAGCACCTAACCCACTGCCTTGCTCTTTGTATAGGATCAATAAACATGTGATTGAATGAATCCAAGTTCTATTTTGACTCAAAGGGAAATTAGGCAAGTGATAACAAGTGATGTTATCACACTGTCTTCCCCAGAGCCTGAAATCTAGATCACCTTGGGTTAAGGCAATCTCTCTCAGCAAGGCCACTACTTAACATGCAAATGTGTTACCTTGCTGGGATTTTGTGTGAAGTCATTAGAAACTATTAACACTGTAGCAAACAGTAGTGTCTTAGAGCAGCTATTTAAGGACCTAATGGAGAAAAGCCCTCCTGAAATATTAAACAAAACTGGGGTGAGAAAATGGTTTAAAAGAAACTGAAATTGGAAAAAAAAATCTTACTCTAACTTTCATACAGCACTTCCTTTGTTGTCTGTTCACAATAACGTAATAGACAGACCCTTCACTAGTCACCAAATATAAAAAGACAGCCCTTGCATTGAGTCTGTGGTCCAGTGAGGGATAAACAAGGAGCTCAGTGATTGCAGTGCAATATAATAGCACATGCTTTACAAAAAGCTCTTGTGGGAAAATGGGGTGAGACTGCTTTGGGTCAATAATGACCTCAGGAAAGAATATACAAATTTGCGAAGAAGTTTGCCAGTTTGAGTGGGGGGAAAGGGACATTCCTCACACCGGAAAGTGCATGTCCGTGACCACTGAAAGGATTTAATGAAGTTATGCATGTGGAATACCTGCCAACTGCAAGACACTTGGTACCGGCTGAGAAGCAATGCTCTCCCTTAAGCACGGCACCCTCGTTTGTTCTCATAGTGCACTCACGGCCAAATAGGGATGATACCCCTGCCCAGGTCATTATGGTGTTAGATGGAATAACAGGAAAGCATTTTGTAAACAGTGTGATGCAAAGGTAAAGGAGGGTTGGTTTTAACAGTGGGAGTACACAGAAAACAAGCCAGATTACTTAACTAGTATAGCCCTGCAGGATTCTGTTCCCCACACCCTGACTGTGCTGACCCTCCCAGCCTTGCCTTGTCCTTGACGCATCAAGAGAGTCTCTCTGTTTGACTCTTCATGCTGCTTCTCCTTCTTCCCATTTCATTTTCTTTCCCTTTTAACCCCTAAGTATTTCTGTACCATTTTCCTTTACATTATTCAGGTCTCCACTAAAATATCACCTCCTCAAATGATTTTCCTTGATCGTCCAAGTCAAAGGTGCTGAGCAGTCCCTCCGTCTCACGATGTTGTTCCATTTTCTTCACCCCCATAACTCATTTGTCAGCTTGTATATAAACTAGGTGCACCCCACCACCCTGAACTGGGACAGAGGCTCTAAAAAGACAGAGACCTTGTTTCGTTGTTAACTGCTGTATTCTAAACATCTAACACAGTGATTGCATCTCAAGAAACATTGGATGAATTAATGAATGGATAAGTGAAAATACTCATATACCTTTGGGATTGGAGAATTAATTGAGTGAACATGATGTTCAAGAAAGCCCTCCTAACTCTCTGTGGGTAAGGATACAACGCTTAGTTGTATAGGTTCAGAATTCTAAAAGGCTGTATATAAACAAGGGGTCATTTTAGATTCAAGATGACGAGTACTTTAAGATTAGCAGACACATCTTCAGTTTTTCTAGGCAACAGAAACACTAGCATTTGAAATAATTGCCTCAGAAAAATATTCGGTTCTATGTGCCATGGACAGAAAGATAATTGTCCTTTAGTTATACTTTCCTCTTCTTTTCTTTAAATACATTATTTGCTTCTTTCTTTCTAAAAGGAGCAACTGATGTTCTAGTGAAAACCCCCATTTCTCCAGATTTCTAGTTTTTGAGACTTCACTGTGGCCAGATTATTCTTGCTCTTAGCAGACGTTCTTCCTGTGATCTATTCATGTATTTATTTCTGTCAGGATGCAGGGACCTAATAACCAATCCTCCAAACCTCTTGCAATGTAGCATCTAATTTACTTTCCCTTGAATTGTCAGCCATGCTTCTGTTTGTTCATTCCCCAGTAGTACTCCCTTCTCCACTCAAATGTCAGATTGAGTCCATTGGAAAAGACTGTTTCAAGGTTTATTGCTCTTTTCCACCTTATTATCTTTCTTCTTTCTGATGCACTGTGCTGAGAGTGCCAGCTCTTCATGCCCTGCTTCAGTAACTGAAGAGGCAACAGATAACCGCAGGGCTCATCCCGGTGGTCTTCCCAGGAGCATCAGTGCCTGATGATCCAGGAGGAGCATCATCAGTCTCAAAGAGCAAAGGAAGTCAGATGGACACACTGCAGAGATGACTATAAAGAAAGAGAAAACATCATACAAATCCATAAATTCATGATCTATATCGACTATGGTAATAATGATAATTACTGCTTTTTAAAATTCTTTGCAGTTTGTAAAATGCAATTCCATTCATTACCATAAAAAGAGCCAAATTTGCTCAAGCACATAGTGCAGTCAGCCTCCGTGCATTCCCAGAACAGAGGTCTACAGTGATTTCTCTCCTGTCTTCCTGATGGGAGCACTGTCCAGAGAGAGGGGTTTTTTTTTTTTTTAATGTACCTTTTTTGATTCTTACAACGGCCTTATGCAACGATATGATTTCCAGTTTATAAATCAGAACAAAAACAAAAGTAAATTTCAGAGACAGAAAGGGATTGCCTTATGTTTACATAACAAGGCAACGGCAGGACAGTGATCCAAAGTGATTGTCTTATTAGAGTCCACGGACATTTTTTGCTCAGACTATTGCATTTAGCCACTGTCATATTTAGAACAACTTAGAGGGGTCTCTCTTCCCAAAGAAACAGTAAACTGCTTTGTGTTAATGAAGAAAAAAATCTGCAACCTTACACTTCCTTAAAAAGGATTTGAGAATGCAACAAAAGTATGACTATATCTGAGAGCCCAGGTGCATCTTCTGCCTTCCAGGAGAGCTGACACTCTAAAGGGTTGGCCTTTAATTAAATAATCATTTACGTGGATAAGTAATTGTAAGTTACTGCACATGAGGGGTGGGTAGTTTCTGAAGGAGAGAATGATGGAATCAAGGATTTTTATTTTGTCTGAGAAGTTGTTGGAGGGGATGCTTGGCAGAGGTCTAGAAAAGACTGTTTAAGCTTTTGAATTGAAGCTGAGGCCTGAAGGATCAATAGGAGTTAGATAAGGAAAGAGAAGAACGTTTCAGTAGGAAGCAGCCACAGGAACTGGAGGCCCCAAGGTCTGGTGTCTTCTGCATCAGACACAGTGGTGCAGTGCCTACAGCCCACGATTCTTTGAGGAGCCATGAACACATTTTAATATCTTTAGAAATCAGAAGAATAAAATGAGTGTAACCCAGCCTGGACAATATTAATCTTCATACCAATTCAGTCATAAAATATAACTTTTAACATTTCTATGAGGGACGAGACCTACCTAGGCCGCAGATCCAAGAGCACCATGATGTGGCCAGCCTGACATGGGAAAAAGAGAAAGCTAGTGTTCGAGAGGCTGCATGAAGCTGGTGTCGCTGAAATACACAGTCTTCTGTTTCCAGCCATCTTGTTTCAGATGACCCTTAAAAAAATAAAAAATAAAATGGAGAGAGAGGGAAAAAAAGAACTGGAGGACTCCTTCATTCCTTCTCTTTACTTCTGAGGTTGGATTCCCCAAACATTTCCTTGATTATTACCCACCCTCTGCCGTGAGGCCTCCTGGTTCCCACCCCAATTCCATCATGTTTATTGAAACTGTCAATTGAGGTGGGACAGAAAGAATTGTGCTGGAACACAATAACATAATAATAGTAATTACGCTGGCTACATTTTTATTGAATTAATGAGTGAGTGACTGAAACAAAATTGTCTGTGTTAAAGTGAGTGGAGCTGACAATAAGGGGTAAAAGCCTTCAGATAAAAAGCTATTCCTCTGTGATGCACTTCAACAAGCATTGCTTTAGTACAACTACCTGTTGTACTGTACCAAGCACCACAGACAGAAATGTAAATGGACTGTTTACATCTCTGTTCTCGAAGAGGGCTCAGTCCTTGGCATGGAGGCAGATGTATGTTCAGTTTACCACAGTCCACCGTGGAAGATTCTAAACACCTAGTATAATCAGGATGCTGTGAGAAACAGTCCAGAAGGCAATATACTTTCTGTGATCCGGGCGTGGATGATGAATGGAATGTGGGAATGTAGGGAATGTGGAGGTGGGTCTTTCGGCCAGAGGAAGTGGTGTGGCCCTTGATAAGATGGCAAAAAATGCAATGTGGCTGGACAAGGAGAGCGTATTAGGGATTGTACAACAGACTGAAAAGTTGGGTTGGAGACAGTTCCCTGAAGTCCCTGATCCTTCCTTAATCAAATTATATATGGGGAAGATTGGATATTAAAATAAATTGAAGAGGCAAATATTAACAGGGATTGTCATCATTTTTTCTATAAACATTACCAAATTTACCTAGCACTTTCTACATCATATCAAACTATAGGCAAAGCCCCACTGGAAGTAATAATATAAGAGACTGTGACTTGTGAGCTGAGTCTGCAAAGGGCAAAAGAAAAAGAATCATCAAAAACAATTTTTCTAGCTTACGGAGAAGTTTCTAATATGTCAAAATGTGCCTGAGTGATTAAAGAAAGATTATATTATTAGCAGTATATTTAGTATAATGTGGGGGAGGGGTAGCAGCCACACTCTCTTTGAAAGGATTTCCTTCAAAATTTCTAAAATATAACTGAAAAGGTATGCTTCATTTAAGAAACTTACTTAGCTTGAATCTCCTTCCTCTTTAAAATTTGATGTAAATAACATATTATTTTCCTCTTTACCGTGATTTATTATACGTGGATTATAAAAAAAAGGTCTCATGATTTTACGATTTCTTTTTCCTGCCTGCAGGCTTTGTTAAAGTGGCCATAATTTGTACATCAGTCCCAGTGCTGCATGTTTTATTTTAACAAATATATAACTGTATGAGCTTCAGCATCAGAACATTTTGTATGTAATCATTAAAACACAAAATTGCTGTCTGGAACCAAGGATCATTATTTTTCCATTTGTTCAGATCCTGGCACACAAAATGATCCAATTTGATTCTCAGTCCTGGGGTTATCTTGCTCGCAAGTCAGGACCCAGTACCAAACTTTCCGTGAGCACAGACCTTACCAGAGAGTTTAAGGTAGTATGTTCAGGGAGTGCTTCACTCTCACTTTTGCATCTGTCACAGAATTAAGTAAACGCCTGGCACACCGCCCAGCTCTCCAGTCCCACCCAACTCAATTAAACTAGTAACTTATTCACAAAATACTGTGACGGATATATTGTGATCTCTTAATCGTTGGTAGGTATAAACATGAACAGTTTTCTGTCTCCCATAACTACTTCTATGAATATTTCTTTTTCTTTGTAGATAGTTTGGATGGGGGGGGGCTATTAATAATATCTCCGCTTTTTCCATAATTGTTAATCTATTTCATTTATTAAAATACTCTCTCTTACTCTTTTTTTTAAGACTTAGTACTATTCTTTCAAAGTTTCAGATTCATATGCACTTCAAAGCTCTCCTCCTTCCTCTCCTTGAAGGCATGCCTCATAGGGTTGCTGAAGATGGCTTTCAGAGAGCCCTCCAATCCCCCCTCCCCAGTCCTTGTCATTCTAGTTGCGGAGCAGTAATAAGGGATAGGGGATGCCACGACCCCTGCGTCCTTCAGTGTGGAATCCTGGGTTCCAGCCCTCTTTCTGTTGGTTGCTGCACTTTTCTTATATTGGTGCCCTGTTGTTTCCCTGTGAGCAGCAGGATTTTTTTTAGGTAAGAACTGCTAACCAGTCCCACATCAGGGAAGATGGAGCCTGGTTTGGGCACTCCCCATTTTGTGTTCTTTTGAGTCCAATTTCATCCTTCTGTATGTAGATACCCAGTTTTCCCAATGCCATTTGTTAAAGAGACTTTCCTTTTCCCATTGTGCATTCTTGGAGCCCTAGTCAAGCATTTGTCTCCTTATTTCTGGAATCTCTATTCTATAATATTGGTCTGTGAGTTTGTTTTTTTATGCCAATGTAACTTATGTCCATCACTATAAGTTGTACATACAGGTAGTGTTAGTAAACTTTGAGATGAGAAAATTGAGGATCAGAGAGTTTAAGCATAAGCAGACTTTCCAGGATGTTAAAACTGTTCAGTGTCAGAAACAGGATGGTAGCTCATTTCTTCTGAATCAAGAATGGTGTTTGTACCAGATTTCTATGTGTGAATTAAAACAATGACTTATAGCCACAAAACATGTGCTTTCTTATGGCATCTCCCTCCCCTTTTCCTGCATTTGCTTATACAGGAGAAAGATGAAAAATATAAATTTTAACACAAAGAAAGCTTAAATATGTGTCATAATAGAGGTGTAAGCAGTATTACTTGAGTACAAAATAAACAGCAGTAGTGACTTAGTTGAATGGAGAATAAATCTGGAAGGAAAAGGTGATATCAGAGCTATTTTGCAGTATAAGTCACTTTTGAGTTAAATCTTCAAGAGAGAGTTTAATTTTGGAAGGTGAAGAATTAGGGAGAGCACCTACGTTTAAAGCATGGCGTAATAATAAATTATAAGGTTACTATGTAAAAATTATGTGTGTTTGCTTGTTTCTTTTTGTTTGTTTGTTTGCTTGTTTATTACTTTAAGACTTTGGAAATAGGAAAGGAAGCTTGATAATACTGGGGTTTCACTGTCATGATAGCAGTAGGCATCCAATAAATAGTGGTAAAATGAACAAATGGTTGAATGGGCATTTTATTATACATGTAATTATGAACCCCCCAAACATGTTCACATCCTAATTCCTGTCAATATGTTATTTTATCAATATGTTAATACACATAGCAAAAGAGGCTTTGCAGATTGATTAAAGATCTTGAGATGGGAAGATTATCCTGTACTGTCTGAGTGGGCCCAGTATAATCACAGTGTCCTTATAAGAGCGGGGCAGGAAGGTCAGAGGCAGAGAAGGAGATGTGACAGTTGGAACAGAGGTCAGAATGTTGCACCCATAAGCCAAGGAATGGGGGCATCCTACACAAGGTGAAAAGGCACACTGTGGGTTCTTCCCTAGAACCTCCAGAAAGAACTTATGTCAACACCTTGGTTTTACCTCTTTTAGAATTTGGACCTGCAAAACTGCATTTATATAATGCATAGATAACGCATTTATATTGTTTTTAGTCACTAAGTTTGTGGTAATTTGTTACAGTAGCAATAGGAAATTAATACAGTTTGGGCGAGCAAAAGAATTTTAATTCACCAGTTACCAAGGCAGTGAAGTGGGAGTTCCACTTCTGGTAACAGTGGAATAATCTTCGGGCCAACTGTGCTCCTGAAAAATTTCAAAAGGTACTGACTACACATGCACGTAAACACACACACACACACACACACACACACACACACACACGCATGCTTTAAACCATTTAAAACACTTAAGAGCATCAAAAAATCGACACCATAGTAAAAAATTATGAGAAAAAAAAATCTTAAAAAGCCAGAGCTCAGAATTGTGAGTAGAATGCATAACTGAATTTTGACCCAATATGTATTTTTGCCAATTACCACAAAATTGATCATTAACATGACAGTTTCACAGGCAGAGTGTAGTCTTAATGCAGGTGTCATTGTCAAGTTGGTAATTAATTAAGGTTGAGCAACTTTAACACATTATGTTGAGACAACAAAAGGCTACACATTCAAAATAATGGTGAATCAGAATTACATCTGCCCCCTGTTCCCACTTACAACGCCCAGAATAGACTTCAGGGATAATTACTGACTAGGAGTCAAACAAAGCTGCATAGGGAATGGAAGGGAGAAACCCTTGCCTCTGAGAGACTATAATTCTAGCCAAATTCTCGTATGGATTTGCACCTCATATTAACACAGGCTGGTCCTTATTGTGTTTAACCCACATTTTCAATAGAGTGCTTGCTCACTGTGTCTCTTCTATAACTGTTAGATGAAAACTCACACCCTCTGTGAAGAAAGGCTCTTCCATTCTACATTTCAGAGTCCCTGCCAACATGTAAAAAAAATTAATCAGTACACACTAGACACATTTTCTTTTAATTTAATAACTGCGCAGGAAAACAAAGAACTATGAGGAAGAAATAACAGAAGATACAGATCCACAAAATTTCTGATATTGGAGTTGTTTAGACAAAGAATATAAAATAACTATGTTTAGTATGCTTGAAAAATATATGCAAGTGATAGGCAACTATAAAAGTACCTAGCAGATTTTAAAGATATCATTTAGAAACTTTAGAAATGATAAATTCACTAACCAAATTTAAAAACTCAATTAAGTAAGTCGGACAACATATCAGGCAAAGCTGAATGGAGAAATAGTGACCTGGGAGATAGATCTGAAAAAATTATTTCAGAATTCAGGGTAGAGATAAAAGAGAAAAAATATAAAAGTTTGAGACAGGGAGGTTACAGAATAAAATGTCTAACCACATATAACTGAAGTATCCACCAAAGAGAAAGAGGGTAGGTAATGAAGTGATAATGGCTTAAAATCTTTCAGAACGAATGACAGACCTCTTTTAAAAGAAGCATAAGGCAAGGGTAACAAAATCAAAAATAAACAAATGGGACTACATCAAACTAAAACACTTTTGCACAGTGAAGGTAACTATCAACAAAGCAAGAAGGCAGCCTACTGAATGGGAGAAGATATTTGCAGATGACATCTCTGATAAGGGGCTAATATCCAAAATACATACAGAAGTCATACAACTGAATTAAAAAAAATCTGATTAAAGAATGGTCAGAGGACCTGAAAAGACATTTTTCCAGAGAAGACATACAGATGGACTACAGACACATGAAAAGATGCTCAACATCACTTATCATCAGAGAAATGCAAATCAAAACCACAATGGGATACCACCTCTCACCTGTCAGAATGGCTGTCATCAAAAAGACCACAAACAACAAGTGCTGGTGAGGATGCAGAGAAAAGGGAACTCTCATGCACTGTTGGTGGGGATGTAAATGAGTGCAGCGACTATTGAAAGCAGTGTGGAAGTGCCTCAAAAAATTAAAAATAGAACTGCCATATGGTTCAGTAATTTCACTTCTAGGTATTTACCCAAAGAAAACAAAAACACTAATTTGAAAAGATAGATGCACACCAATGTTTATTGTAGCATTATTTACAATAGCTAACATATGGAAGCAACCTTTGTCCACTGACGGATGGACAAAGGTGTGGTTTATATATACAAGGGAATATTAGTGAAATGGAATTCTAAAGAATATGTTTGGGGAGGAAGTTTCAGGTGGGATATTAGATTACAGGAAAAAATGAAGAACAGAGAATGTTGTAAATATGTGGCTAAAACTCCATGAACAAGGTACTCATGCCGTGGAGAGTTTAAAGAATATAAGTCTGCTTATGGGTCTGGAGGCCAAGAAGGTGTCGTGTGTCTTGAAGAGGGTGATCATCGACCTCTTACAAGGTACCTCAAAGCATTACAAAGTTGTTAATGAGATTTGCAGCTTTCGGGTGTTCAGATTCATTGAAATATCCTCCTTTTCCCAATTAATGCCCTAAAATCCACAAAAGAAACTTTCACTTCAGTTCTGAACCCTGTGTTTGGCAGACACTGTGGGTATCCTGCCCAAATTCTCTTGAGATATAACACTAGGCTGCTAATTAGCAGTCTTCCAACTAACAGCAGCTGCATCCTTTTGCGAGAACTTTCTCTAGTGTCAGGAGAAAGTCTATTCCTGCCATAAATGTGGAGAATGAAACTCCCTGAATCCCTGGTGGTCATCAGCCGATGACTGACTAATGTTGATCTGTGAACACACCTGACCGTTAGTGGTGGGAGGGTTAACCTCGCATTGCATGTTCTACACTTATTCCCAGAATTTCTCAGCAAGCTTAAGCTCCAGGTGCCCACAGCAGTAACTTGCCTGGTAACACATTCTTTACTGGCTGCTTTACCTTCCCTGTCTCATTTCCCCATTCCCCTGCTGGTGTGTCTCATTTCCCCATTCCCCTGCTGGTGTTTCCTGAAATCACCACCCAAACAAACTACTTTGTACTGGTCTCTGTTTAGCATTTGCTCTAGGAATACATAACGTATCACAGGATCCAACTCTAAGAGACATCGACTCTATTAGGAGAGTCTATTAGGACATTCATAGAAACTCTCTGGATCTCTAACAATGCCTTGAGGAAAGCTGTTGAAGCCTTAAGTTTGTTGTTTACTTTTTGTGAACTTCTAGGGTGATGTGGGTTAGAAGCCCACCACACAGACTTTATAGCCCTTTTTTTTTTCTTACTGTTGTATTTCAACAGTAGCCTCGTGTCCCAAAGGCTTATCTGCAGTAGGCATTTCATCCCAAGTAAGTAAAGGTGACAATTTAGGTTATCCTCTTACTCATGGATACCAGTATCCTATTACCTATTGGCATGAGTGTATTATTTCATGTTTAACTAAGACAAATAGCCTATCACAGATTCCCATATAAGAAAGTATGTTTCAGAGGACAAATTTCTGTACTAAATATTCCATGCATCAAGACATATTGGAAAAGAGAAAGCACTTGAGGCGTTTCAAAAAGGACATAATTTAAATTAATGGAAATAGAGGCTTATAACAACTTTAAAAGGGCTGGATTAGTGAGCATTGGAGAGCTGCTTTTCAGAGACGAGGAAGTCATAAATAGCAGAAATTGAAAGACACCACTGCCGATTTCCTCAATGGCACAGCACACACGGAGGGGTGATTTGTAAGAAGTTGCCTGAAAACCCCTTTCGCAAAACCTCATGTTTTGCATCTGCCAAAAACCATATACCTGCCCTCCGCATAACTGGCTCCATCACCCTGCCAGCGCAGTGATGGTGTCTGCCTCTTGTATGTCTTCCAAAGCTATTGGAGTGCCTCCAGATGGTGGAATTTAAACCGAAACCTTGCTCATAAATGAGCCAGAAAATGTGGTTTAAGGCTTCCAGCTCCAGCCCAAATAAGGGAGGCAGAGAGGGGATGGAAATGAGAAAAGAGGCCCACAGACCATCTATGACAACAAAATTATGGTATAAAATGATAGTATTTGTAAATTTAAAATAAATAAAATGGAGCTAGATAATATAACCATATTTATATAAGTCTGAAGGGGTATGAAAAAGTGTCCTGAAGTTTATGTGGTTTGGGGAGCGTGTAATTATAACAAATCATGCACATTGTAATTTCTTAGACAATGCTGAAATGCTCAAAACAGAGCATGTAACTTAAACGCTACTAGAGGGAAAAGTGGAATGATAGGGAAAAGGTCAATACAAAGGAGGAAGGAGAGAAAAGAATCATGGAACATATAAGACAAATAGGAAGTACCAAAGAAGTTAACAAATTGAAATTGAAATATATACATAATCATTTTACATCTAAGAGGATTAAATGCTACATTCAAAAATACGAAGATTGCCAAGTTAGCACAAGAACGAAAACCTCAAAAATGAAATTCAATTGCATGTCTTTTAGAAAAGACATCTAAAATATAAACATAGAAAAAAAATGAAATGATGGAAAAATCTATTGGTGTTTTGTGCTAATACTGCCCCACACAATGAAAACGATGATTTTGATTATTATGCTGGAGCTAAACAGCTCAGGTTCGCTTCTTTATTCAAAAAAGAAGTAAGTGTAGGCAAAATGCTCTTGGACAGCTGATGGCAGCTTTATTTTGCTCCTCCACTTCCCAGAAGGTCACATTTGCATAATAGTTCAGATTGCCTGTTCATCCAATAAAGGACGATTTTAGGGCAGGTGGATTTCCACATACTTGATACAGAAACTCTGAGAACATCTTAGAAAAATGTTACCTAGGCAGATTTATTTAGCCACTACAAAACTGCAACACTGTTTATTACTTACTCTATAATGGGTGCATCATATGATTGGTAATTCCTGGAGCTAGTGTAATAGGATCACTTTAGTAGCTGCTTCCTGCCTGCCACAAAGCATAGAGACAAAGAGCATAAAAGACAATTAAAATGGGGTCACGTGTATTTAGATTCTTTGATTAATATCATCAGAGAGCCATGGTTAATGACATACCCTCTATGACTTTGTTTCTGTAAATGAAGGTCAGGTTAAACCCGGAATGTATGTCATGTATATGGTATAAAGGGAGATTGGGGGCATTTTTCTCTCTTTGTCTTGATGGAACTAAAATCAATCTAATTGTTGGGATCAGAATATTAAATTGATAGAACAGAGACTTGTGGTTTCATAAGGGCATCAGTATTTTCATTTGAAGTTTTTATATTAACTTTGTTATGTTATCATAAAATGAGCAAAGACTGAGTGAGAAGGGTATATGTGTGAGGGGATATGTGGTCCTTTAGTCAATCAACAAAATTACATTAAGCAGCTATTGCTTTCCAGTCCTGAGCTACATGCAGAAACACTAAGAACTTGCCTTATGGTGGCGTCACTCTGCATTTCCCATTCCCCTTTCTTAACAAAACTCGAATGCCATCCAGGTATCTATCATTCTTTACTGTAGCCTGTGTGACAGGATTTGAACCAAGCTCCAGGATGAGTCTCCTTGTTATAATAAGCTCCCTTACATCGTAATTTGGGCCAAATAGATGAGAGACTTTTTGGAGGTCTATGAGTAAGTTCTCACTTTTCTAAAACAGCATCCCTTATTCTCCCACTGTTTACAAGGAGCAATGTAACCCACATTTACAACTGGCAGCAAAAATTTTATGCGAGTGACCTTATAAGTTATCATTTGTCAAACCAGGACACTACTGAGAGTGAAAGGGAGAGCTATTAATGATTAGCCTGGGTAAAAGGCACAAACTAGCTTTTCCCAGAAAACCAGAAGAACATGTCACCCTATTATGATGCTAGAAACCAGCCTTAGGAGGAAAACAAGGCAGCGTATCAAGGCAGCACATCACAGATAGAGAAAGCAGCTAGGATCATGGCTGTGTTTAGTGTACTACTTAGACTTCCTGCTGTCAGTGAATCAAATTGCTTTACTGGTTGGGCTTCTTTGAGTCAAGTCTAGGTGACTTGGAATTGAGAGCACCTTAGGTCATACATGCAGTAGCATTTTTATTTGTGTATTTGTTTATTTTAAACACATGGAAGGTATAAAAACTATTCTGGGATCAAGAGATGTAACTAAAGCAACAGCAGGGAAGAAGTAGGTCCAAGAATTTATAACTTAATCTGACTTCAGAGATAAGTACAGGAAATAATCTGGATTAGCATGTGGTTGAACACAAGTTTCTGCTGAGAGGCCCGTTGTGTAATTGGTGGCTTTTATTCTAGCGGCAGCTTAAAAGCACACTCCTCCCTCTCACAAAGGGGTAAGATCCTGTGTCGAGGACCTGGAAATTTATTTCTATTTCCTGCCGTTACAGTAAAGCTGAGGGGCTTTGGACAAGCTCTGCTTTCCTTCTGTGCCTGAGATTCCTTAGAACGGAAACCTCTTTTTTTTTTTTTTTGGCTTATCTTTCTACCTTGCATCTGGGAGGAACCATGTCTTGTGTCTTCCAAAGAATCTACTCTAATGCATAAGTATATTTTAAATTGGAAAATAACACATACACACACATGCACACACGTGCACACACACACACACACACACACCCCTCCCCATACCTCTGTGAGATGGCCTGACCTTTTTTCCCCAAAGTGCTTTAATAGCCATTGCCTTCTTGAACTATTATAATGATCAAATCCACCTCCCTTTGGGTATGGAAAGAGGGTGGAAGGAGTGGTTCGGGATTTGGAATTGTGTGACTGTCATCTGAGCTGGTGGGTTTGCCTGTATTTGGGGAGTTCAGAGAGAGAGAGTGCTGTAGAGCCAGTGAGAAAGTAAGTTACATGAGACCCAGTAGTGCTCATGCAGGTTACCAAGACTGAGGGACCAGAAACAAAGCTATAGTCTCTGACATCAGGAATACCAAATGATTTATTTCCGGAGAGATGTGGTATGTGATATATATTTTATTGGATGGAGTACTTACGGCAGCCATGGCATGAACGTGGTTGAAATGCTGACATGTAAAAGACCAGGCAGGAAAAAGATGGGTCACAGATGTTTCCATAAGAGAAGAAGAAGAGGGACTGTCACCATCCTTCAGAGAGGGAAAATGTCTCAGAGGGGGGAGCAGCCTGCCCAAGGTCATATAACCGTTACTTGGAAGAATCACATACACTCACACTCTTCACAAATGCCAAGTCTTGTTCTTTTCTTAGGTTTCAACTGTCCCTTCCCTTTCCATAAAATATGTTCACCAGCCAGCCAGATTGATCTCCCACTAAGAAAGGAAAAATCAGCAATGTTGCCCTGGAGTAATGAGCATTAGCAATTAGAATATTATCCAAGCAGGTCATAAAAAATAACTGCTGAGGCATTAAGAGGCAGAAGTATTATCATTAAAGAAGACGACTAAGCAGTGGCCTGTAAAAATCTCCAATCACCCAAAACTGCAGTCCTCTAGTACCTGGCCTTATAATGAGTCACAAGATTTTATCTCTGAAACTGTGTCGTGGAAGAAGAGTTATTGAGGACTTTCTCCACCATTAAATCCATTGGCTATTTGAAGAGATTAGTTCCTCCATAGATTTAGCCTATCTGACCTAGGTAGCATGCATTTTATTAATAATGAAAATGAGACAGGCAATTTTGCAAATGGTCTTTGCTATAACTTTCATGGCATGTTCCTACAACACTTAGTGTGTCAATGCCTGTTATCTGTGTCTCAGTTTGGCATATTGCATTATTGCTAATATAATTGACAAGGTCGCTGTTGCTGTAAATTGCAAAAGGGATGAGATAAGTTGACATGGTCATTTATTTTTGAACAGGACACCAATGTTTAATACAAAAATAGGCTTTAATATTTCATTCTTCTTCAATTAGGAAAATTTCTCAAATTAGGGTATGGTAAAAGTGGAATAATTTTATGGATGGAGAAAAAGAAAAACAGAGTGGAGGATAAAATCTCTCTCCTCTAAGATGGTTAACACTTTTAATTGACATCCCTTACATATGTGGTTTCTTGGTGCCGGGTCAACACATAACTAATCACAGAAGATTGTTCACCATCTGTCCCTGCTTATCTTGGCCCCTCTCAGATGAATTATCTGAGGCTGTTCACCCCCAGGGCTGTCTTTTCCCGATAACTGAGCCAGACCACCAGGATCTGAGACTAGGAATCAAGCTTTCCTGCCACTGTCATGCTTCTCATGTACCCATGGTGAGTACAGGGGGCGTCACTGAGCCTACAGGGTCACAGCATTCAACAGTTATCCTGTTCTTGACCCTATGACCTTGGCTCCATCCATAGAAATAGGCTTCCGAATATAGTTTTTCTGGAGAGCTTTCAAGTTTTCCTCTGGAAATGTATCTCCCATAACCCAACTCACTAGAATGCCCCCACCTACGTCTGACGTCCATATCGTTGTCCATATGGGATAGAGTTTGTTTTTCATTCACCGAAGTCCTGCCACAGAGTGACTGCCCAGAAATTTGACAGGATTATTATGTAAATTGCAGAACGCCACCCCCCTGGATTCTCTCTCTTCCTGTCCCTATCAGATGGGCCCTCCTTACATACTAATATAAGGGTATTCATATAATTATCATGACACTCCAGTCAACATAAAACCATTCTCTGAAGTGGAAAGTACCAGCACAGTAAGGTACTATTATAATGTCAAAATAGTTGTTTATTTTTTCTCCATGACAAATAATAGACATTTCTTAACATATTATAAGAATTAACTGAAAAATACATATAAAGTACAGATGATCACAGTCCTTACAGTCAACATCATTAACATGCTTAAAATTTTAGTATAGTTAGATATACAGCACTACAGATTTTTAGTACAAGACATGATTCTGATCCATGAGGCATTTACCCTCCAATTAAATACATTTATGTGCAAAAACAATCATTAACTATGTAAGAAAACTGAATCCACAAAATTGGTAATGTCATGCTCTATCTATCTGGAAACTGAATATCAGAATAAACTTGCAGAAAATGTTTTTCCCTGTAGTATGGTTAATTTCCCCCACACTGTTATCCAGTTTAACACAATTTTCTTTTGTTCCTCATCAGCTTGTGTTGTGGATTTTCCTACAATATTTTTACTCAAGTCTTCCCTTGAAGCACTGGTTTTGGACAGTAGTTACATTCCTGTTATAAGGAGCATTAGGCTCTGTGAGATAGGAGACCAGGTCAGTTTCTTTTCTTTTCTATCAGTGCATACACAGTGCATTAAATAGTGACTAACTTAACAAATATGTATGAAAAGAGTAGGAAATGAGGAAGGAAGGGAAAAGAAAGCTTTCTCATTGGTCCTCCTCTTGAAGCTCTGTTCTCAGCACACTGTAGTGATACATTGCCCTTGACTATTGCTGTGCACTCAAGAAACATTCCCAGATAAGCATATTGACCTCTTTTCTACACTACCCTCGCCTTATACCCAACAGGGAATCTGTCTATTTTATTTGTCTCTAGTTGCTAATCCCTTACCTGAGATATGACTTTCTCCTGTCTTCCCTGATCATCGTATTGAGGACTTGTCCGACTCTGTTTTCCTCCGTAGATGCGTTTTGGCTATATATTGATTCTTTAGTTTCCTATCCAGGGAACAGTCCTGGCTTCATTCAGATACCAAGTTTTACCATTTGTGACCTGGGACTTGGAATAATACCCCAGCTCAAATTTGTCCAGGAAGGCAGTTGAGACACTGCCTAATATTTACCAACCTGTCCATTTCCCTTTCATCTATATTAGTTAATAAGATAATTAGAGGCTTGGCTTACTGGTTGTCATGTGAAATATGGATTTCAAAATTTCAGGATAGTGCAGATTATAGCCACATTATTTTAATAGTTGTATTCCATATTTTAATCATTTCTCAGTGTTGGCTTTTAAGGCTTGTGTTAGATCTATATAAAAAACAAATATTTTGTACATGAAAATTGTGTGTGACAAAATTTCCCCCCAATTTAGGATTATCCTTTTAGGATATATTAATCAAAGTGGGTTTACTAAGGTAGAAGACGTATGATTTTGAAAGGCTCTGTTGAAATATTTCCACATTTATTGCACCTTCATATACTATCATAGCAATGTATGAGGTTGCCAGCTCCATTCTCTGTTCCTGTGGGCACTGCCATTTTCCTTCTAAAATTTAGTCATTTGTGTCATAGTATTGGGATGTGTGAAATTTAATAAAGGGACACCTCACTAAAACAGAGTCAGCGGGCCAGAAGGAGGCGCTCTCACACATGTACTGCTTAACATCTGTGCAGTTTCCCCAGGAAGAGAAGGACTTTGCATCTCCAGTGGGATGTGACTGCTTTACTGCCACGAGTGGGGAGAATAAAGGTTTTCTCCTTGCCTGGCAATAGTTCAGCCAATGAAAAGCCATTATACTTAAAATTGTCAGTTTCCTCCAGAGAACTGTTTATAACAGCCCCTCACAAGTCTCCCTTCGCCTCTATAAAAAAGTTGTCTCTCTTGTTTTACATAACTTGCTCCTGGTTCGCCATAGTTGCATGTCCCAAATTGCAATTCTTTGCTGTTCCCAAATAAACCCATTTTGCTGGTAAAATAACTGGCTATATTATTATTTTAGACGAACAGGTAATAAAAAGTCACTCTATAATCTGTTAGCTGGAGAAGAGAATCATTTGCCTCATTTATTTATCCAATAAATATTAGTGGGCGTTTGCAGCATGTTAATTATTGTTCTAAGTACTGAAGATACAGCAGAAACAAAACAACTCTGAACTGTGTTCTAATGGACCATATTCTATTAAAAAATAAAGAAGCATATTAGCATCTTTGAGTTTTGAAGTGTTCTAAAAGAAAATTAAAATCCCTTAAGCTAATTAAATTCCAGACATACAAATAGAGATCCCATCTTATGTTGAGATGAGTTTTTTTAAACCAGTTGGCTCAGAAGCCTGGACAATTATTGATGGTCATTATTTTAATGGCTTCTGCAAAGCCAGCTTCCTTTTCTGCATTCTTCGTTTTTTTTTTTTTTTAAATCAAGGGCATCTGAGCTTAGCAATCAGACAGGTGGCCTCTTTACTACTTTATGAGAAGCACCAATGAAGAAAACAATGCAGCTAGTGGTGTATTTCTTGTACCAGCTAACTCATCCTAGGAAGCTCAAATTAGCCCAATGAGACAATTTGATAAATGTGAAAGATTTTCTTCCTGTAATGCAATGTGTCAAACGTTAGAAACTCTTTTTTTTTTTTTTTTTTTTTGCTAGCTCTTTAATTCAACCTTTTGTTTCCCAGGCCAAACCCAAGAGGAGGAAAAATATCAAGTGGTAGAAAATATAGTGCAAATGGTAGCTAAAATAGTCTTTGGCTCTGCACACCCACAAAACCCTTTGTATCGAGGGAAGATTCTTAGGGTAGCCCTCACACACCTCGAGGTCTTCTACAGCCACCAAGTGGGCTACTTTATCTAATTGCTAATGACACCGGGTGCATAGTTCCTCCAATGGTTACTACCCTGATTGACCAGGCCAATGATGATAACTTCCATTAAAAGGAAATAAGAGAAAAAGTATCAAATCCCTACCAAATATGTATTGGTCAGACACTTGGCTTGAACAATTTTGTGATATTTTATTTAACCCATAAAAACCCAGTAAATCAGCACTGCACTATTGTGTATGAGAAATATATATTTGTTCTTTGGGTATGGTTCCTGGCTCACAGCTCTTAAAATCCTTGGAATTTCTTGTGATAAGAACAATAAACGTGTTTTTGTTATGTTAATGAGGTGACTTTTGGAAAGCCCTTAGGTAACCTAAGAATGGGGAATGGGGTTGTTGGCCAAGAGAACCAACCCTGAGATTAGAGGGTTGGAATTTTCGGTCCCCTCCTCCATCCTCCCAAGAGGAGAGGGGCTAGAAATTGACTTCAGTTTCTAATAGCCAATGATTTAATCAATAATGACTATGTAATGAAGCCTCCATAAACCCCCAAAAGGATAGGTTCAGAAAGCTTCCGGGTTGGTGAACATATGGAGGTGCTGGGAGAGTGTGCCTGGACGGGGCGCGGGAGCTCCTCCCCCTTCCCCATGCCTTGCCCTGTGCATCTCTTCCATCTGGCTGTTCCTGGGTTATATTCTTTTATAAGACACCAATGATCTGGTAAGTAAAATGCGTCTCTGTTCTGTGAGTCACTTTAGTAAATTAATCAAACCCAAGGAGGGGGTCCTGGGAATCTCTAATCTGTAGTTCGTTGATCAGAAGCACAGTTAACAACCTGGGTTTGCCACTGGCATCTGAAGTCGTGGAGTGGGACTAGGGGGCAGTCTTGTAGGACTGAGTCCTCGGCCTCTGGAAATCGATGCTATATCGTGTATGTAGTGCCAGAACTGAGGTGAACTGAGCTGAATTGTAGGGTGTCCAGATGGTGTTGGAGCATCACTTGCTGGAGGTGTGGGGAAACCCCTTGGCCACAACACACACGTTGGGATTGGAGATCAGAACACCCATTCAGGCACTGTTCTTCCCATTTTGTGAATAGGAAACTGAGGCTCCCAAAGGTAATTCACCCAAGGTAACCCCTAAGATAAGTAGTAGAGTCCAGAATGAAACCAGGGCTGCCTGACCCAAAGTTCATGCCTTTCAAGGTAGGGCGCTTCCTCACGCTATGGGGTAGGGTGGGAGGTGAGGGGAGAGGTGGTGGTGAACATCCAGACTGGCCATAAAGGGGACCTGGCAGACTAAGCTTAAGTGACTTAAGCGTTTCGTATTTTGTTTGTGGCTATGGGGTAGAGTTACTGACATGCTAGTGACTGTCTGACAATCTCCTCAGCATCTTGAGATGTATAAGGTCACGCCCAGGAAATGTACAACCCTGTAATAAAAGGGAAAATCATGTAGCAAAGCCTGTATCATTTTTTTCCATGTGCTGAAAAGGGGACTACAACCCTTAGGTTAAGGTCATATAAATATTCAATGATAAATATTGCTGTTTTGTTCTTCTATGTCACCTTGTAATTCCAACTTCAAATTATGCTATATTATATTTATGGTCCATTATACCATATTAAAATTATTGATTAATGTGCCTGACCTTATTTCTTCTGTGAAGTTTTTGTTGATGAAAAGCATGTTTTTGTGTTTGCATTCCCTGTGTCTAGCATAGTGTGTGGTTCAAGTAAGTTGTCAGTAATTTCCTATAGAACTGAGTTCTTTTGGACAACTTAATTCATCTATCTGTCTATCTATCTAACTCCATAATAGGTATCTGTGTTGTTTCTGTCAATTTATATCCCATGTATACAGCCTCACAGACAATGCTTATAATGGAATAAAAAGACAAGTTTACTTGGGCTTGGGTCCCAGTTTCCTCATTTATTAATAAGTAAGTGAAAGCGAACACATCATGATAAGTTTTTCTCAGCTAAAAAATATCCACATTGTCAAATTCATAGGGTAATTAAAAGCCTAAATGATAAAGCAGGTGAAGATATTAAAAAATTATACTCTAGCTACTCTTCCCACTGAGTAGCTCCAGATTCAAGTGCTTTAGAATCACTTGGTGGAACTTTTAAAATATGAACATACCTGACCTCAGTAAATCTCCAGTAAATTTGGGTTTCTGGGGGTGTATTCCAGCAAGTATATTTTTTGAAATCTTCCCAGGTTGTTCTGATACGCAGACCCAAGTAAGAACTTTGCTAATCCAAGGTAAGTATTAAGTAGAGGGTCTTGAATAAATGAAACTCATTTACAGCTGCTGAAGCAATAGACTCAGAGAACACATGCTTGTTGCCTTTAGAGCAAGGCAAACTTCTATGTATTTTGTGAACTTATTAGTCAACAACTGGATTTTTATATAGAATTCTTTTTAAAGCATAGTCGGTAATCTGCTTCAAAATATATAGTAAATTATTAGGATAGAGTGTTTATTTTGATTTTCTGAAGAGTACGAAGCATGATCTGTTTTAGGAGATGGCCTTTCTTTATGATCCATTCCCAAATTTCAGCCATTTCTAAATTTCATTCAAAGATTATTGGTTTTTATTTACCTTCTTTTCATAATTCCTATAAATTAATGTTTGCTATAAGCAAGTATTTACTCCAATCCAGAAGGTTGGTGTGGCCTTTGACTATAATAAATAATCTCTGATATCTGCATTATTTCAAATACCTTGGAGAAGATGACCACAGATCAGAAAAGAGACACTTTCATTTTTTATGCAGGCAGGTTTGATAATTTAGTAAATCTTGGAATGTTAAGATTACCAAAACAAAGAAACAAACAGAAAACTTGTTATAGATCTCTGTGGAGACAGTTCTGAGAAATGGAACCCCCATTTCAACTGATGCTTTAGTTAAAATCAGAGGGGCAGAACTTTAACTGCTCAGCCAGATTCTTGGTTTGACATAAATACAAGCAGGTCAGACCCTTAAGAAAAAATAGTACTCTATTAGAGGAAAGAATTATAATTAAAGGCTGAAACATATGATTCTGCAAAAGCTGTTTAGGTACTTTGCTTGTTTCTTGGGCAGACTGTGAACTTCTTGTGAACCAAGACTTGGACTCACTCCTGTGTCCCTGTCACCCAAGATGGAGTCTCATGCAAAATCAGCCCTTGGTAAATGGCTGTTAAGTGGATGTAGTAATGGAAAAATATAATTCAAATGGAGCGAGCTAGTCACAGGAAAAACTATGTATTAAAAAGTATGATATAAATGGCTTTGCTGGTTGATTACTTCCATTTGGCAGAAGGTTGTAGCAATAAAAAGGATTTATTTGACTTTTATATCTAGACCAACCCAATAATGCTAAATATTGTTAAACTATGGACTCTGAAGCCACAGTGCTTTTTCAACCGTGGGGCAGGGGTGTCCTCCCAACAAGTTAATTGTGGAGTACATAAAACTGGTATCAATTCAAGGAACAGAATAGATCTCCACAAAATTCATGTCTTCTTCAATTTCATAGAAAATTACTGATTCTTTTTACATTGCTAGACCACAGAAATCCTAAAAGTGTCACAGAATCTGAAGAAGCCCCATTCACATTTACTAAGACTAAGGGAAAAACAGTATAAAGGTTGACTGTTCTATAATAGCTTGATATAACAAGTCTTATCTTGGTCTGTTTTTCACCTTCTTATGTTTGGAAAACATTTATTTATTACATTTTTCAGAGGGAGCAAGTTGGATAATCTTATTTTCAAGTTCTTATTTGAATTCTCAGAAACATTAAATACCTCTGAATATTCCTACATTATTGAAGCACTCTTTCGTTAGTTTTAGTAACATCACGTGGTTTTTCACCAACTGCTTTCACTGCTCATTTTTCTCTGATGCACTTTAAATGTTGCATTTCTTCAAGGTTTTGTCTTGGTCTCCTTTCTTTTCTTACCCTATCCTCTCTTTAGACCAAATTGTATTCTTAGTCACAACTGCGATTACCATCCTTACCAAACTCAGCATGCTCATATCTAAATTGCAGTGACACACTACTGTATTTGTTCATTCTCTGATTTTTGTTGTTACTTTTAGCTAATGGCAAAACCGTGCACATAGCTGATCATATTAAACTCTTGAAGTTGGTTTTCTTTTATGTTTTTTGTTTTTCCTCTCCTCTATCTCCTGGCCCTGCTCAATTAATGTCCAGTTAACTGATCATACCCAAGTAATCTCTGAGTCATGTTGAGGCTACCTTTGTAATGTGTTTCAGTGGGATGACTCTTTCTGTCCCCAACCTTACCATTGAAAACTAGTGTATGAGTCAGCTTCCTCATTGGGAACTTGCTTACCATCAATCCATTATTCCTGTTGTTGGAAGCTAATTAATTTTAACACGTTTCATTATGTCGGTCCCTTGCTTGAAAGCATCTGACCACTCTCACTTGCCCCTAGAATAGGAGCAAAGTCTGTACTTGGTTGACACAAACCTGCTTTCCAGCCTCACTGTGTGTCTCTTTCTCACTGACTCTATTTGCCCCAACCATACTTGCCTAAACTTATTTATTAAAGCCCCTATTCTTACCCACTTCAGATTCCTGTACACATGAACTACCTGTCCCCAAAGGACTTGCCCTCCCACTTCTCTCTCATGGTCTCTGCTTTGTACACTCTGACACAAGAGAATTCCAGTTCTGGCCGTGATGGAGTAACAAATATCTTACTTCGTGTATTTCCCATAAACTTACTGCATGCTTATAAAGTTGAAAAAAATGTTAATTTCTTTTTTTAATAGACTTTATTTTTTAGACCAGTTTAAGGTTCACAGAAAAATCGAGCACAACATATGGAGAGTTCCCACAGACCTCCAGTTCTTACAATAGTTCTGACAATGCAGTGTCATCCACTGTCAACATCCAGCACCGCAGTGGTACATTGGTTACAATCTATGAACCTACACTGACACATCGTAATTATCCCAAGTCCATAGTGTACATCATAGTTCACTCTTGGTGCTGTACGTTCTATGGAATTGGACAAATGTATAAAGACACATGTTCACTATTATAGTATCATGCAGAATAGTTTCACGGCCCTAAAAGTCCTCTGTGCACTGGCAGTTCATTCATCTCTTTCCCCACCCTGGCAACCACTGATCTTTTTGCTGTCTTCATATATTTGTTTTTCTAGCATGTCACATAGCTTGAATTATACAGTATGTAGCCTTTTCAGATCGGCTTCCTTCATTTAGTAATATGCATTTAAAGTTCCTCCATGTCTTTTCATGGCTTGATAGTTCATTTATTTTTACTGCTAAATAATATCCCATTGTCTGGTTGTGCCACAGTTTATTCATCCATTCACACATGGAAAGACGTCTTGATTGCTTTCAAGTTTTGGCAATTATGAATAAAGCTGCCATAAACATCCGTGCGCAGGTTTTTGCGAGGACGTAAGTTTTCAACTCATTTGAGTAAAATACCAAGGAGCATAATTGCTGAATCTTATGGTAAGATTATTTTTTTTAACTGGCAAACTGTCTTGCAAAGTGGTTATACAATTTTGCAACCTTACAAGCAATTAATGAGGATTCCTGTTACTCTACATCCTGGCTATCACTTGGTGATGTCAGTATTTTGAATTTTGGCCATTCAAATAGATGTGTAGTGGTATCTCATTTGAATTTGCAGTTCCCTAACATGATGTGGAGCATCTTTTGATATGTTTGCTTGCCATCTGTGTATCTTCTTTGGTGAGGTTTCTGTTCAGTTCTTCTGCCCCTTTTCAAATTGGGTGGTTCGTTTTCTTACTGTTGAGTTTTAAGAGTTCTTTGTATATTTTGTATAATAGTCCTTTGTCAGATATGTCTTTTGAAAATATTTCCTCCCATTTTGTGATTTGTCCTGTCATTCTCTTGACAGTGTATTTGCAGAGCAGAGGTTTTTTTAAATTGTTGCTGTTTTTCAAATTTTAATTAAGTTCAGCATATCAGTTATTTCTTTAGTGGATCATGCCTTTGGCATTGTTCTATCTAAAAAGTCATCACCATACCCAAGGTCATCTAGACTTTTTCCTATGTTATCTTCCAGAAATTTTATAGTTTTGCATCTTACCTTTAGGTCTGTGATCCATTTTGAGTTAATTTTTATGAGGTATATACCATCTGTGTCTAAATCTATGTATTTGCATGTGGATGTCCAATTGTTCTAGCACCATTTGCTGAAAAAATTATTTTCACTCCATTATACTGCATTTGTTCCTTTGTCAAAGAGCAGTTGACTATATTTATGTAGGTCTATTTCTGGGCTTTCTTTTCTGCTCCATTGATCCATCTTTTGTCAAAGCCATACTGTCTTGATTATTGTAGCTTAATATTAAGTCTTAAAGTCAGATGGTGCCAGTCGTCCTACTTTGTTCCTCTGCTTCAGTATTGAGTTGATTCTTTTGGGTCTTTTTTCCTCTCCATATAACTTTAGAATCAGTTCGTTGATTTCTACAAAATAACTTACTGGGATTTTTATTGAGATTGCATTGAATCTATAGATCAACTTGGGAAGAACTGACATCTTGAGAATATTGAGTCTTCCTATCCATGAATATGGAATTTATCTCCATTTATTTAGTTCTTTGATTTCTTCATCAGAGTTTCTCCTCACATGTATCTTGCACACATTTTTGTTTGATTTTACCTAAGAACTTCATTTTTGGGGGTGCTAATGCAAATGGTATTGTGCTTTAATTTCAAATTCCACTTTTTATTGCTGGTATATAAGAAAGTGATTGACTTTTGTCTATTAAGCTTGTATCCGGAAACCTTTCTGTAATCACTTGTTATTTCAGGAGGGTTTTTGTTTTGTTTTATTTTGTCATTTATTTCAGGTTTCTACATAATCATGTCATAACCAAAGACAGCTATTTTTTCTTCCTTTCCCAACTATATACCTTTAAAAAGAATTTTTTTTTTTTTTTTATTGTATTGACTAGGACTTCCAGTACAATGTTGAAAGAGAGTAGTGAGAGGGAACGTCTTTGCCTTGTTTCTAATCTTGGTGAGAAAGCTTAGAGTTTCTCACCATTAAGTATCATGTTAGCTTTAGGTTTTTTGGTTTTGTTTTGTTTTGTTGTTGATGTTCTTTAGAGTTTCCCCTCCATGCCTAGTTTTATGACTGGTTTATCATGAAGGGCTGTTGAATTTTGTCAAATGCTTTTTCTGCATCTGTTGCTATGCTCATATGATTTTTTCTTCTGTAGCCTATTAATGTGAAGGAATACATTAATTGATTTTTGAATATTTAAGTAGTCTTACATAACTTGGATAAATCCGACTTGGTCATGGTATATAACTAAATTTTTATACATTGTTGGGTTTGATATGCTAATGTTTTCTTGAGGATTTTTGCATCTTGTTCATGAGAGGTAATTGTTTATTCTTTTATTTTCTTCTAGTGTCTTTGTCTGATTTTGATATTAGGGTAATCTGACCCCATAGAATGAGTTAGGAAGTTTCCCCTCTACTTCTATCTTCTGAAAATGATTACAGAGAATTGGCATAATTTCTTCATTAAATATTTGGTAGAATTTACAAGTGAACCCACTTGGGCCTGGTTCTTTCTTTTTTTGAAAGGTTATTAGTTCTTGATTCAACTTCTTTAATAGATATGATTGTATGCAAATTCTACTTATTTTGTGTGAGTTTTGGCAGATTTTGTTTTTTCAAGGAATTGGTCCATTTCATCTAGGTTAGCAAATTGGTCCATTCCATCTAGGTAACCAAATGTGTGAACATTTGAGCATAGAGATTTCTACTCTAATTTTTGTTATTTATTTTATTCTGCTCACTTTGGATTTAATTTGCTCTTCTTTTTCTTATTTCCTAAGGTGGGAACTTAGATTATTGATTTTAGAGCTTTCCTTTTTTCTTATTTATGCATTCAATGCTATAAGTTTTGCTCTAAGCACTGCTTTAGCTGCATCCCACAAGTTTTGATAAGTCATCTTTTCATTATAATTTAGTTGAAAGTACTTTTTAGTATCTCTTGAGATTTCTCTTAGAAGTATGTTGTTTAATCCCCAAGTATTTGAGTATTTTCCAGCTTTCTTTCTGTTAGTGATTTCTAGTTTAATTATCTGCAGTCTGAGAGCATACATATATGATAATAATTGTATTCTTTCTCTTTTACATTTGTTAATTTTTTTAATGACCCAGAATGTGGTCTATCTTGATGAATGTTCCATGTAAGCTTGAGGAAAATGTGTGTTCTGCTGTTGTTGGATGAAGTAGTCTATAGATGTCGATTATATCCTGTTTACTAGTGATGATGCTGTTGAGTTCAGCTATGTCCTTACTGATTTTCTGCCTGCTGGGCCTGTCCTTTTCTAATATGGGGATGTTGAAGTTTCAAACTATAAGTAACCCTTTCTGGATGGTGTAAACCTATGATCCTTAAAAGGAGAGGCACAAGTGAGTTCCACATCATTATTTGGTTTTCTGCCATAGGGCAGAAAGAGTCCACCAAATTATTTAAAACAAAACAAAACAAACAAACAAACAAACACCTGAACAATTCAATAGGAAAAGAAAGTCTTTCTAGCAGATGGTACTGGAACATTTGGATGTCATATTGGAAAAAAATGTATGAACCTTTTTTGTATCTCAAACAATTTCAGAAAAAAATAATATCAGATCATAAACCAAGAGTAAAAACTAAAACTAGCTTATTGCAGAAAACATAGGAAATTATCTCTGAAAACTTGGCCTTTGGCAAGATTTCTTAAAAAAGTCACAGATTGTACTAATAATTAAAAAAATACAGAAATAAACATAAGTTATTTAATAAACATAAATTACTTAATCAAAATTCAAACTTCTTTTCACCAAAAGTCACTGCTAAGAAAATGAATAGTTAAGCCACAGAGTGGAAGAAAATATTCATAATACATATATGAGACAAAGGACTTATACAAAGAACTTATACAAAGGCCAACATACAAAGCACTCCAACACCTAAACAGTATGAAAGAGAAACCACCCAGCTTTTAAAAATGAGCAAAATATTTAAACAAACATTTCACAACGAAAGATATACCTTGACTAAAAAACACATGTAAAAGTGCTTGATATACTTATCAACAGGGAAATGCAAAGCTAAACTGCCTTGTGATACCACTACACTCTTCACTAGAATGAACATTCTTATATCTGGCAACACTAAATGTTGGCAAGGTGTGGTACAACCAGAATCCTTATACATTTTTGGTAGATGTGTGAAATGAAATAACCACTTTGAAAAACTGTTAGCAGTTTCTTATAAAGTTAAATATCTAACCTAACTGTGAGCAGGTACAGTCATAGCTATGTCCACACCAAGATATGTAAAACATAACCTTAGTAGCTTTATTTATAATAGCCTATAGGTTGAAGCAACTCATATGTCCATTAGCAAGAGGACTGATTAACACATTGTGAAATATTTGAACAATTAAAGACTATTCACCAACAAAAAGGAATGCAACTACTGATGCATGGTATAAGTGAATAAAAGAAACCAGAGGCAAAATTTATAATAGATTGTGCATGTCTGAAATTGTTCAATAAAACGTGGTGATATAAATCGCAAGAGTGGTTGCCTCTGGGATCAAGGTGGAGATCTGTGAAGGAGCAGGAAGGAATTTGGGAATAATGAACATGTTCTATTTTTTGACAGTGGTGTAGATTAAACAACTGTATATGGTTTTCAAAACTCATCAATCTCTATACTTAAGTCCTGGGTATTTCACTGTGTATAGTAGCATACCTCAATTTTTAAAAAATGGATTGCAAGAAAATTACCCTGTCAGAGACGTTTCTCTAACAAGATTGTTTTGTTAACTTATTATATGTCTATCTGTATGTTTTCTGTCATATTGAAGACATTTGTGAAACGTCTTTCTATGTTCCTTGTTATTTTGCAATCTCTTAGGCTTACAGACTCAATGGTTCAGTGCTGGAATAGAAAAGGTATAAGATTTGGAGACAGGCGTGTCTGTGTGTATAGCTGGGTTCTGTCACTTCTGATAGTGTTAATTTGAGCAAGTTTCTTCTGACCTCCAAGGTGTTATCTCCTCACCTGAAACATGGGATTTTAATACAGTTTTTGTGAGGGAGGACAGGAGAAAGTGTATGTGTAATAGCAGGCAAATAATAGTAGCTCAAAAATGAATACTATATATGTATGTATTCATATATAGTATACATTTATATATGTGTCTATGTATAGACACATCTATTTGTAAATGTGTCAGAAAATTTACTAACAACTTTGCTTACTTTACCTTAATCCCTAAATATTTCAGTGAGTTAGAATTCATTGTTATCCCTCTGTTAAAGATTAAGGTTTTGAACTTGAGCTAAATAACTTGCTTAAGCTTACATTTTCCAAATTGCAGTGCTAACTTTTTTCTTCCTGGAGAGCTAAATTGGAAGCTCTCTTTTCAGTATTACTTGTTTCATTGCCTCCTCATCATCTGTCTCTATCAATTTCTCAGTGAATCTCATGTCTGACTCCTTGGGCAGATGCCCACTCTGACAGTGATTTAACCCCTTTAGCTTCGAGGAACTCACCAGTCGAGAGATGTCATCCTTATTGAAGGTCTCCAGTGTTTTACACATTGTCTTTACCCTGGACAAAACTTTGCTTGCGGGCCCTCATACATCCCCTGAGAGCTGTGCTAAACTACCCTACTCTCTTTTAAAATGTCAACCTTTAAAATGTTTGAAAATGCCCACTTAGTCTTTTCTTTTGAATTTTTTGTTTGTTTGTTTGTTTTTTCTTTTGCGGTACGTGGGCCTCACACTGTTGTGGCCTCTCCCGTTGTGGAGCACAGGCTCCGGACGCGCAGGCTCAGCGGCCATGGCTCACGGGCCCAGCCGCTCTGCAGCATGTGGGATCTTCCCGGGCCGGGGCAGGAACCCGCGTCCCCTGCATCGGCAGGCGGACTCTCAACCACTGCGCCACCAGGGAAGCCCTTCTTTTGAATTTTGACAAGGGATTTACTGAGCGTATTCCTGACATGATACTGAGGGACTCAGCAAGTGACCCAAGACTGGTCACACCAGACATCTGGACTGTGTTATTTTGTGCCCAATGCTGATAGCAGCCCAGTGGAGCTTGGCTCACCTGAGTCCCTAGTCCCACCTGGTGCCTCTGACTCTTAGGTGAACTTCAGAAAACACACCTCATTTTACCCCTCGCCTGCTGCTCTGCTTTCTCCACTTCTCTTAACCTGAGATCAGAAGGAGACTTCTTCTTTAGAAATTCAATTACAGGTGGTACAAGTGATAATGAGAATTTGACTAATATAATCAAATTTTCCATTTAAATGAGACTTAAATATTAAATGTGCAGATTTTTATAGTGTGTTTCAATCCATTACGTTTATACTAGTAAAGATCTGACTAAAGATGGTGTCTAGTCAGGGTGGACCTAGAAAGAGGATGAGACATTCACCTCAAGTGTAAAATTCAAGGGGTACCAGCATCTCAGCAATCAAGATCAATATCAAAGTTAACCCAAAGGAATTAATGCTGAACAATGTATTAACATTTTAAATAAAGACAGGATCAGTTTGGTGACCTCTGTACGGGAGTATTTACTAAGCAGTTCTACTACAATGAAAATGCATATATGTGGAATCTAGAAAAATGGCACAGATGAACCTATTTGTAGGGAAGGAATAGAGACGTAGATGCAGAGAACAGACATATGGACACAGCAGGGGAAGAGGAGGGTGGGACAAATTGGGAGATTAGGATTGACATATATACACTACCACGCATAAAATAAATAACTAGTGGGAACATGCTGTAAACCACAGGAAGCTGAGCTCGGTGCTCTGTGATGACCTAGATGGGTGGGGGTGGGGGTGGGAGGGAGGTCCAAGAGGGAGGGGATATAGGTATACATACAGCTGTTTCACTTCACTGTACAGCAGAAACTAACACAACATTGTAAAGCAATGATACTCCAATTAAAAAAGAAAGAAAATATGCCCTCTCTGAGCTTACAGGTTTTAAATGATGATCTGAGAGAAGAAGTGGAAAATTCAGGGAGTGAGGAGGGCAGCAGAGGCAGACAGTTCAGTGATGCTCATTGTCTGGGAGTTGAGCCCTTAAATGGAGTAAAAACAATAAGTTGGTACCTGAAGCATATCTTTGAGACTAGCAGAGGAAAAAATCAGAAAGGGGAAACCACTGTAAATTTCTGAAAGTGAGAATTTATCCTCTGTGTCTGTGAATATAATTTCTAGGAGGGGGAGGAATTTGGTATTAATAACAACAACAACTTAACCTAGAAGAGAAAGAAAACCATGCCTTTTTGAGTAAGAGGTGGGAGTGAAAGCTTGAATCTGAGCTCAGTTCTATTCACTGATGGGAATAATTGTAGTTCTTATTTCATTGAGCTGCTGTAGGAATAGCATTAAAGAATACTTACAGTATATATTTACAGTATTATCACAGTTAGCTGTGCCACAAGCTATACTATTTCATTCTTATATAATTTCTTTCTTATATAATTTTAAAATGTTTTCCTACAGTCATTGTTCTTTTTTTGTTTGTTTTCTTCATTTTTTTAAAAACATAATGATCAGTAATCTTGCTCAAATTCTGTGACTGAACTTTCAGACTCTTCTCACTAGTTGTTTGCATGATGTAGTCTAAAAGTATCCACTTATTCCTCGGAGCTACCCCTGTGGACCCCTCTGACCCGTTCTCAAGCTGCGGTACACTGCCATCCTGGGACATTTCCCACCACTATCCTGAAATTCTTTTTCTCAACTTGTGTTTGATCCCTGTTCTTTATATTTCATGATTTCTCTTTCTTAGTTTCTTCACCCATCTTGGTGCAATGTATACCCTCAAAATGATTGCAGTTGTGTGATAAGTTAGTCCTGGTAACTTACACGTCTTCTCTCAATTTTCCACCTGATTAATATCTCGAATGACCATATAGTTTTATACTGGGTATAAGTTTTCTTCTGAATTTTTTAGACATTACTTAAATGATTTCCATCTTCTAGTGTTGCTGCTGAGAAGGCCGATGCCGTTTTGACACTCACTCTTTCATGTTAAACTTGATTTTTAACTCCTCTCTGGAAAAGTTTATTTACTTTCCTAAAATGACCTTTTTTTGGTAGTGCTCTATTCTTGCCTTATGTTCTGTATGTCTTTCTAATTATTTCAAGCATGTTAATTTATTAACTCATATTTATTTTTTGTGATTTCAAATTCCAAGGTGCTAATTATCCTGTTTATTGAATTTCTGTATCTTTTAGCATTTTAGAGATCCTGTGTCTTAAAATTGTTTGCAATTATAATTATGTAGTAGTTTTCAGCAGAAGCTATTTTATGTGTAAGTGTTCTTCGGGCCCTCCTTTGTGAACAGGTTCTTTGAAAACAAGGCCATCCTTTGTTTTTTCAAATCTCTCAGGGCTTTCAAAGTTACTAGATCAGTTTTCGTTTCTGGATGTGGTGTCATCACACCTTACTTAGTGTAGTCGAAGTGTATTTAAAGCACTACCTATTTGTGGTGCAGGACTGATGCTGTGACTGACTTCTTGTTGGCACTATTTTATCTAAAACTCTGGACTCCTTTCCTCCTGTAGGCATTAAAATCCCAAAGCCCCATCCCTGAGACCTGTATCTTTAAAAATTTCCATGGATTGCTGCAGTATCATCGCTTGTTTATTGATATCTTTTATATCATACTTAATTCCTGGCATCTAGGACTTCTTTCTTTTGAATTCAGTCATGCGGTTTTTTGTTGTTGTTGTTTTTGCTGTGTCTGTTTACAGCCATTTCTATTTTTAGTGTTTATAATTGTTAGTAGTCTTTTTCATCAAATCAGTGTGTCATATTACTTGAGGTTAGATCTGTTCTTCAAGACCATGCTTGAATTTCTTAAATTCCACAGAAGCTTTTGTGTCACTTTAGAATTCTCACTAGAATTTCTCTGCAATGCCCCATACCTGTATGTCCCATGCAACCACAATTGGATTACATATTGTTTCCAAGAGTAATTGTATATAATCACTTTTTTTTCTGCTGCAGACATTGTAAACTGCTTTAAAAAAAAAAAAAAGGCATATGCCTTAGTTTAAGTCCAGTGTGACAGTAGGTGAGGAGACTTCGTTTACTGATCAACGAAGCCTAAAAACACCAAAAAAACAAAAAATATAAAATTCTAAAGTAAAAATCAAGTCTTATATCTATAGCTCATTCCAGCATATGAACTACATTCATCTTCACAATGAACTTTTGAGGCACATGTCATCATTTGACTTTGGCTATTAAGCAGCTAAGACCCAGGGTGGTATAGGTCTGAGGTCATACAGTTAAAACACGGCAGAGATAGGGATCAAGTTCATTTCTTCTGCTCAGTACCCCTGCTACAATTTCACATTTCCTATGCTGTTTCCTTGCTTGTAAACTGGGGCTATTGTGAAAATCAAAGGAAGCAATATATGCATGGTTGCTTTGATAACTGGGGAGTACTATATAGCTATGAAAACTGATGATGGCAGTAATGCACAATAGCAAAACTTCATCTTGACAGAAGGAAACCAAGTCTTTTATAACTTGTTTATAAACATTGTCTTACCTTGGTTAATTACCGTAGTGACTGTTTTGACCAGCCTACTGTGAAGGGATGTTTATGGATGGTCCAAGCACTCAGAAGAACAGTATCAAAGATAACCTCTCCTTATTTATCAAAAAGGAACAACAACAAAAAAATGACATCATCTCTTTGGTCTTTTGTTCCCCTGGTCTGGAGCATGTCTTCTTCTGTCCGTCTTGATCCCCGTGGGATTTAATAGCTTTTCTCTTCTGGGCTTTCTGCTGCCTTTGTTATGATTCTTTCCTTAGCTATAGGTCTCTGCTGTGACAATGATGAGTGAATTGAGGTTATTAGCCAGCTCATTCCAGGCAGAAATATCTCTGGCACACTTGCCTGGGATAGCTATATAAGCCCTTTCTTAAGCATTAGAAAACCAGAAAGCCATCTCAAACTGAAGTGCAATTAGCGCCAATATACTTCAAAGCAAGTGTATTTACATGTAGCCTAATTAAAGAAATCTTTAAAGAATTCAACAGTACAGATGACACACTGAGGAAAAATGTGTAATAGGGTATATCTCTCTTTTTTTCTCAATGCAAAATTGTACAATAAACACATCTTCATTTATAGAACTATCTCAAGTTGTTATGGCAACTGGAATTTGGGGTCAAGCAGAGAATGTATTGTTACCATTGTTCCCTGAGCCTGGAGAAATAGAGTTTTAACATCTGATATGGGTTTTGAACATCACTGAAAAAGAGAAAGCTTACTTTTAGTGTCCTGGATTCCATTCCTAAATACTCTCTTCTCTGACAAACTTTACTGTACCTTAAAGCTTCAACCTCTTCCCTAACTTTGCTCTGCAAAAAAGATCCACTATCAAATGATTTTTACTTACTTTGCTTGATTTGAAGTCATGTTTGCTATTTCCAGGAAACATTCATTTACTTACTTAGGTAATCTTGGAGAGATTGAATCACCAATTTAGTGATCTTGGAGATATTTCAGATAGTTTCCACATCTATAAAATAGGTCTGATAAAATGTGATCCGTTGGAAGACTAACATAATAAAAAATTCATGATGCAAGGGAAGAATTTTGAAAAACAGCAAACTACTATAAAGATGCAGGGGACTTCCCTGGCCGTCCAGTTGTTAAGACTTCACCTTCCAGTGCAGTGGGTGTGGGTTCGATCCCTGGTCGGGGAGCTAAGATCCCACATGCCTCGGGGCCAAAAAACCAAAACATAAAACAGAAGCAATATTGTAACAAATTCAATAAAGACTTTAAAAATGGTCCACATCAAAAAAATCTTTAAAAAAAAAAGATGCATTCTCATGTGCAATTTTTTAAATCTTTAATCATTCAGAAGATATACTGATAAATGATGTATTTAATATGTGCAAAGATAAACTAAGAGTACAAAATAAAATAAGATTCAGTGTTTGACTTCAAGAGCTCAGGGTCTGGCTAACAGAAATTGGTTGGTTATCAAAGTGTGTGCAGAGCACTATGACAGTTCTCAGAGGAGAATACCTCTGATAAAGAAGAGGTAGCTACTTCCTCTTTTAAACCTGCTCCCCTTGTCTTGGCCTCCACTCTGGCTCTAGCTGTGCTGTGGCTGTGACACACAGCTCCACGCTGGGTTGGCTCACTTCTCACAGAAAGCATCTTACTTCAAGCCCACAATGTGTTTTTCCACCTTTCTGCGCCAGATGTCTCTGAAACCATAGCTTGGGAAGCAGGCAGAATCCTACTCAGCTACACAGGAACAGCCAGAAGTGCAGGGGAGTTCCCACACCCTGCGGCAACCCCCAAACAAAGGGAGTCAGGAGGAGATAGATACATTGTCTTTCCCTGTTGGACAGAGCACCTCACTTCTGCTTCTTGGGATCTATTCTCAAATAAACTACACCTAGGAATAAATTGACTCAGACTTGAAAAGCAGATCCCCAAGGGGAATACTGCAACACCTTCTGGATCAAACACAATAAGGATCTTATAGTTTCAACAGGTAGGGTAGTGATAACCTCATTTGCACATATTAGCATCACAATTACTGAGACTCTCATTTGTGGCAGAATTAAGATGTGCTTCTAGTGGGAGGGAGAAGAATTGGCTTATGTGGTGGCTCTACCCTTTGATCTCCTTAAGGCAATAATAATAATTAGGCTTTGAGGTTGTCCATCCTGGGTGAGCTGCTTTTGGAAGCTGTGTAAAAAGAAAATGACAGATTCAGGTAAGGCCAGAAAAGGACAGATTCTTTGTGCACTCTGTAAAATCACAGGGTCTGTTAGGTACCATTTAAAGATCATTTTCATATGAAGAGATTCTTATCTCCTGCAGTCACAGACAAAGCGTGATTAAATAAAGCATGTTTAATAACGATGGAATGATTTTTGAAAGGCTTCGCTAAACATCAGCCTGAGAATGACCTCTGGCGTAGGTGGTATCTGTCCTACAGGATGGAGTATATACAGTAAACCAATAGCTGATACAGACAGTGCTGTCTGCCTAACAGATGAAATAGATTGGTGGGGTACCAAAAGGGCCAGAAGAGCCATAACCTTCCCTTTCCATACTTGCAGTGATCAACTGAAGTCTGGTAGTCTTCCCCACAATCTTAGGCTCTGTTGGTTTATAAGCTCTTATTCCTAGGGGGTAAGTTTCCCCCAGGAGGGGACACAACAAACGTTCCCTAAATTTGTAGCTACACAGTAGTGGCAGGTCGTTTTGGGCTCCTCATACCTGTGAAACAATGATAAAGAAAGTATTACACTGAAATAGGTAATTGAAAATAATTGCTATGAGGAGTGAAGGGTGCTGCTACTCATTGATGACATAGAGGGGTATGTCTGTAGCCAAGAGGTGTTCTTTGTAGAGAGTGGTGAATGAACAGTGCTGCAGTTGTGACCAGCAAGAGCAAGGCAACCAAGGGTTAGATTCCTCAGGTCACCCATCAGGCAGATATAGCCCAGAGAAGCTGAAGTTCTGGCCAAAGGTGAAGGAAATGCAAAGTGATTTGCAATAGGGAGATAGTAAGTTTAATTACAATCTTTATCAGTGGAGACTGTAGCCAATTTCATTATCCTGCCGTATTAAGTCAATTTTACGGATTTGCTGCTGCCCCCACTTGATGACTCAGTGATATACTAGACTTAAAGCTGGGCACACGTGGGTAAAGTGAGGTCGGACTCCATTAGATACCTCTCTTATCACCACCTGACAGGCTCATTTTGGCCTCCCGATTCTTCCTGAAATGGCTGCAGCAAGTGGTTCTGTACAGGCTTCGAATCGCATTGCACTCACACTGTTGAACCCGGAGTCCACGCTTCACGTCTGTTGTTTACTTCCTGGGTCTTCTCCGCCATCACAGCTTCGGGCACTAGTGCTGATACACTTGGCATGCAGGCATACGTAGCCAAAAAGTACAGAGAAGTTAATGGCCCCCAAAGCAACACTCACCAGTGGCTCACAGGAGACAATAAATAAATGTCTTTCCCTGTCATTTCCTGGGCAATTTGAGGCAAAATCCCATATGTTACTCAAGATATTGCTCAGAACAAGCCTCTTCTATATTAGCTCTGACCATCTCTTTAGCATATTCCTACATTGTCTTTTTCACCTTGTCTTAGTCAGTGGACTCCTACTTCCCGGGATCATCTCCCAAATAAATGTCCAAGTTTTTGAGTAGAAATGGGGAGTGGAAAAGGCAGTTGGGCATCATGTTTATATGCAAACATAGGAATGAAGTAGATTATCTACTATTAAAAAAAAAAAGTCAGTAGCAGAGAAACTCAAATCACACATTATAGAGCCAATTCCTCACATATGTTTAAGGAAGGAATCCCTGAAGTTCTTTTCAATGTATGCATTAAATTAGTTTTTCATTACCCCAGAAGGCACTGTGCCCATGAGAGGGTTCAGCAGGCTTTAGATGGATGTCACCAAATTGAATTTGTGTAAGGGCCAGATAGGTAATACAAAAGGTTGTTTTTCTCTATGTGGAGAGTCTAATAAACTGAAGATCACATGTCTTTCTAAAGTGGGCAGCAGTTATTCAGCTCAAGATGACGGCTGTCCCATGAGAAAACAGACCAATAATTCAGATCTGTAAAGTTCTTTTCTTATGTTATTTACATTTCTTAAAAAGTTTGGATGTGGAAATTCAAGGATATTTATAGCATATGAGTCTCTCTATTTGTTTTATCTTTTATTGAAATATAGTTGATGTATAATATTAGTTTCAGGTGTACTACATAGTGATATTTGCATACATTATGAAATAATCACCACAATAAGTCTAGTAACCATCTGTTCCCTTTAAAGTTATTACAATAATATTGACCATGTTCCCTGTGCTGAATATTACATCCCATGGCTTATTTATTTTATAACTGAAGGTTTGTATCTCTTAATCCCCTCCACTCATCCCCACATCCCTGTGCCCTCTGGCAACAACTGTATCTATGAGTCTGTTTTTGTTTTGTTTGTTTTAGATTTCACAGAAAAGTGAGATCATACAGTACCTGTCTTACTGTCTAACTTATTTAAGTTAGCATAATACCCTGTAGGTCCATCCATGTTGTCACATATGGCAAGATTTCATTTTTTTAATGGCTGAGTAATATTCTCTGGTATATAGAAACCATATCTTCTAGCTATCAAAGGACACTTAGGTTGCTTCCATATCTTCACTGTTGTAAATAATCCTACAGTGAACATTGTGTGCACCTATCTTTTTGAATTAGTGTTTTTGTTTTCTGTAGGTAAATACCCAGAAATGAATTTGCTGAATCATATGACAGTTCTATTTTTAATTTTTTGAGGAAACACAATACTGTTTTCAATAGTGGCTGCACCAATTTACAATCACACCAACAGTACACAAAAGTTCTCTTTTCTACACATACTCACCAACATTGTTATTTGTTGTCTTTTGTGATAGTCATTCTGACAGGTGTGAGGTGGTATCTCATTCTGGTTTGGATTTGGATTTTCATTTCCCTGATGATTAGTGACGTTGAGCATCTCTTCTTGTATCTGTTGGCCATCTGTGTGTCTTCTTTGCTCTCTATTCTGTTCCATTGATCTGTGTGACTGTTTTTGCTCCAGTACCATACTATTTTGATTAATATAGCTGTGCAGTATAGTTTGAAATCAAGGAATGTGATACTTCCAGATTTGTTCATCTTTCACAAGATTGTTTTGGGTATTAGGGGTCTTCTGTGTGTCTGTACAAATTTTAAAATGATTTTTTCTAGTTCTATGAAAAATGCCATTGGTGTTTTGGTAGGGATTGCATTAAATCTGTAGACTCCCTTGGGTGGTATGGCCATTCAAACAATGTTAATACTTCCTGTCCATGAGCATGGTATATCTTTCAATTTGTTCGTGTCATCTTCAATTTCTTTCATCGGTGGCATATAGTTTTCAGAGTACAAATATTTTATCTCTTTGGTTATATTTATTTCTAGGTATTTTATTCTTTTTGATGTAATTATAAATGGGATTGCTTTCTTAATTTCTCCTTCTGATAGTTTGTTATTAGTGTATAGAAATGCAGCCAGTATCTGTGTAGATTTTGTATCCTGAAACTTTACTAAATTTATTTATAAGATCTAATAGTTTCTTTGTAGCATCTTTAAGATTTTCTATATACAGTAAGTCCCCTACATATGAATGAGTTCCAAGGGTGCATTTGTAAGTCCAATTTGTTCCTAAGTCCAACAAACTTAGCCTAGGCACCCAACTGACACATTCGGCTATATAGTACTGTATGTAAGAGGTTTATAATACTTTTCACACAAATAATACATAAACACAAAATAAAACATTTTTAATCTTACAGTACAGTACCTTGAAAAGCACAGTAGTACAGTACAGCAGCTGGCATATGGAGCTGGCATCGAGTGAACAGTTGAGAAGAGTTACTGACTGGAGGAGGGAGAGTAGGTAGGAGCTGGTAGAAGTGAAGGAATCGTCAGCAATAGGAGACAGAGGGCAAGCTGCAATTTCACTCACACCTGACGTTGATGGACTACACTTTCGCATCTTTGAAAGTTCAAAACGTCAACGTTCGTATTTAGTTGACTTACTGTATAGTATGTGGTCATCTGCAAACAGTGGCACTTTTATGTCTTCCTTTCCAGTTTGGATTCATTTTATTTTATTTTATTTTATTTTATTTTAGTCTGGTTGCTGTAGCTAGGACTTGCAACACTACGTTGAATAAAAGTGGTGAGAGTGGTCATCCTTGCCTTGTTCCTGATCTTAGAGGAAATATTTTCAGCTTTTCATCATTGAGAATGATGTTGCCTGTGGATCTGTCATATATGGCCTTTATTATGTTGAACTGTGTTTCCTCTGTACCACTTTTAGAGGTATGAGAGTTTTTATCTTAGATGGATGTTGAATTTTGTTGAAAGGTTTTTTGCATCTATTGTGATGATCATATGATTTCTATTCTTTGATTTGTTAATGTGGTGTATCACATTGATATCGAACCATCCTTCCATCTCTGGGATAAATAGATCTGAAGTGAGTCTTTTGTAGGCAGCATATGTATGGCTCTTGTTTTTGTTTATTTGCTTTAATTTTTTTTTTTTTTTTTTTTTTTTGCGGTACGCGGGCCTCTCACTGTTGTGGCCCCTCCCATTGCGGAGCACAGGCTCCGGACGTGCACGCTCAGCGGCCATGGCTCATGGACCTAGCCGCTCCGCGGCATGTGGGATCTTCCCGGACCGGGGCACGAACCCGTGTTCCCTGCATCGGCAGGCGGACTCTCAACCACTGCGCCACCAGGGAAGCCCTGATTTAAATTTTTTGTTTATTTATTTTATATTTATTCAGCCACTCTGTCTTTTGATTTAACATTTAGTACATTTATATTTAAAGTAATTATTGACAGGTATGTACTTATTGCCATTTTGTTATGTTGATGATTTCTTAAGTTTGAACACATTTTAACCACCCTACATTCTACTCCCCCTTATAATTTACAACTTTCTGTTTTGTGTATCCCCTAACTACTCATTGTGGATACAGGTAATTTTACTACTATTGTCTTTTAATCTTCCTACTAGCTTTATAAGTAGTTGATCTACTACCTTTACTGTATTTTATCTTTACCGGTGAGATTTTTCCTTTCATAGTTTTTATATTTCTTGTTGTGGCTTTTTCTTAGAGAAGTCCCTTTAACCTTTCTTTAAAAGCTGATTTAGTGGTGCTGAACTCTTCTACCTTTTAATTACCTTATAATTAGCCAAAAAACTCTTTATGTCTCCTTAAATTCTGAATGATAACCTTGTGAGATAGAGTAGGTTTTTCCCTTTCATCACTTCAGGTATATTGTTCCACTCCCCTCTGGCCTTAAAAGTTCCTGCTGAAAAGTCAGCTTATAATCTTACGGGAATTCTCTTATACATAACTAGTTGCTTTTCTCTTGCTTCCTTTAAGATTCTTTCTTTATCTGTAATTTGATCATTTAAATTATATGCGTTTTGGTGTGTTTTTCTTTGGGCTCATCTTGTTTGGAACTCTGTGTGCTTCCTGCACCTGGATGTCTGTTTCCTTCCACAGGTTAGGGAAATTTTCAGCTGTTATTTCTTCAAATAAGTTGTTTGCTTTTCTCTCTCCCTCTTCCTTCTGGATCCCTATACTGCAATGCTAGTCCCTTTATGTTGGCCCAGAGGTTTCTAAACTACCCTCCTTTTTAAAAATCCTACTTTTCTTTTCACCTTGGGTAATCAGCTCTATTCTGTCTTCCAGATTGTTGATTTATTCCTCTGTCTCATCTAATCTGCCATTTATTCCTTCTTGTGTATTTTTTTATTTAAGTAATTGTATTGTTTTAACTGTTTCTTTCTTTTTTATATTTTCTGACACTTTTTTGAGATTCTCACTGTGTTCACCCATTCTTCTCCCAAGTTTGTTGAGCATCTTTATGATCCTTATCTTGAACTGTTTCTCCAGTGGATTGTTTAGCTCCACTTTGTTTAGTTCTTTTTTGAGACTGTGTCCTGTTTCTTTAAATGGAACAGTTATTTCTCTGTCTTCTCATTTTGCCCAATTCTCTGTGTTTATTTCTACGTTTTAGGTATGGCAGTAACATTTCCCAGTCTTAGAAAACATTTCCCAGACTTATGCAAGAGAGGTCCTGTGAGGCCTAGAAGCGTGCTCCACTGTGGTCACCAGAACTATATGCTCTAGGAGTGCCCCTTATGTGGTCTGCATGTGCCCTTCTGTTGTGCTGGGGCTGACTACTGTGTGTGCACTGGTAGGTGGGGCTGGCCTCGCCTTGGTTGGCTGCCTCGTGTGGTGGGTGTGAGCCCACTGGTGGGTGGGCCTGGGTCCCTGTGTGGCTATCTGTGTGGCCCAGAGGGTCTTGGGCTGGTGTTGGCCCCCTGGTGGATGGGGCCAGTTCCTCAACACTAACAGTCTATAAGAGAGGATTCCAAAATGGCACTGACCAGTGCCAATGTTATTGCTGTAGAACAAACTCCCAATATAACCAACCAAAATGTTGGTTATAATATTTTCCTATGAGGTAGTGTTTGAGAGGAAATTGTTTTATTTGTTACAAGTGCAAAAGTAATGATAAAAAAGTATCATATTATATGTTTGCATCAAGTATCAGACGTATCAAGAGAGACAAACTAAGAATCTCTGCATTATATATTGTCTGCCTTTTAATTATGGCAATATTCAATAGGTCAGAAAAGTAATATTTCACCTGAGGGTTCTGCATCAGGGATATTTAGTGAGATGTCATACTTACAAAGACAAATAATTCAATGGAGTTTGCAGTCTTATTAAATTGCTATCAGTTTAGAGAATAAATTTAATTAGCAGAGTGAATTAACTTCAAAAACTTAACCTGTTGTCCTCGAGCTTTTCTTTAGCTTTAATATGTGGAGTCCTCTTTGCATACAGTGCTGTGAATTGAGACACATTAACCAGACTGTCATTAAATTCTACATACTTAAGTTATTTTTTGCTGTTGTTGTTTTGGTTTCAGTTGTTTAAACATGGGGACCCTTCTAGTAAATTTATTTATGGAATAATTTTATGTGGTTCAAAATAAGTGTATGGTTCTACGTTACCAAAATTAACATGATACTGAGTTAATTAACTGTTTACTTGATGATAAAAAGTAATGAGTAACATCTTCTTGGGAATTATTCCAAATTTCAACTTCACGGTTTTACTGTAATAATACATTGGTATCTTAAAACATCAGAAGAAATTAAAATGACTTTTTCTTTTAAATCTGTGGATGTGCTGTCAATGATCAAGGTAAACATGATATGATCCTTTTCTCTCACTCTCAAATATCTGATGAGACCGTTTCCCTTATTCTACCTGAACCGATCTTGTTTTGCCTTTGTTCATCTTCTGCTTTGGTCTGGAGTTCTCACCTCCGGTATTCATTTAGTCGTTCAACGTCAGCAGCCAAAACATCTTTTAGCTCCACTAAGTTCTAGGCATGTGTTCAGTGCTAGAGAATCAAAACTGAATAAGGAGGTTCATTGTCATAGAACACCTTAGTTGATGAAACAAATATAAAATTAAAATTTGTATTAAAGTCCTCACTTAATACATAAGTAAATGATATTGTCAGAGTGCTAAACGTTGCTTGAAGATGGGGCTAAGCTTTCTCAAGAACTCTGGTGTTGCATATGGAAGGGGATTATTGTGTCCATTAAATGAATGGGGGAATTACGAGAGTTCCAACAGAAAAGGAACAACATAAATTCATTGAGGATTTCCGTACTCCCATAATCTGAAGATGCTATAACTTTAGAAATCTCCATATGCTTTTGTCGGGACAGACAATAGCTGAAACAGTGGAACCTATGTGCTTTGCTGATGAGCTTGATTCTGAAACCAATGGAAGCCACTGAAAATATTAAACATAGGAAGTATATGATCACCTTTGCAGTTTAGCAAAGTGCTCTCCTATCAGTATGGGAGGTGAATTCAAGAATGGTGAGAACTGAGCAGGCGGAAAAGCTATGGGTTATTGCAATAAACAAGGGAAATACAGTTGACCCTTGGACAATGTGGTTAGAGGCAGTGACCCCTCACAGTAGAAGATCTGCACATAACCCCAGAGTGGGCCCTCTGTATCCACAGTTATGCACCCGCGGATTCAACCAAGCACAGATAGTGTAGCTCTATAGTACTTATTGGAAAAATCCTCGTGTAAGTGGACTTGTGCAGTTCAAACCCATACTGTTTAAGGGTTAACTGTGATGAGTCTTCTGAGGTAGAACCATGGCAATACAGGTAGATATGACATAGGTAGGAATTAAATAGAAAAAATATTAGGACGTACTGACTGATTATAATCGGGGTTAGATAGAAGGAGGAGTCTAATGCTGCACATATGTTTTTTGTAGTGTTAAAGGGACGAGTAATCAAAATAGACAACAAGAAAGCAGTGTCAGTTGGGGGGTTGTAAAATGAATTGGGTTTTGAACATCTCAAACAGAGAGGTCTGAAGGACAATCAAATGTGTGTGGGGAAGTGTGGTAAACAATGAGATAGGTGTAGCTGAGAATGTAGCTTAAGTTGTGGTTCTAGGAGTGTGGCATGCACTTGTGAAAGATGGGCATGACAGCTCTCTGTGGACCAAGGGCATGTCCTGGGAAACTAAACAAGGAAGAGAAAGCTGAAAGGAAGTTGGAGTAGCTGCATGTGGAAACTTAGCAGAATTAGAACCCCTGTCCTGCCTCCCACACGTTTTCCATGAGAAGCAATCTCTTTCTTGAGTATTCAACAATAATTATGTGCCAGTAAAAGTGACATTATTTTTTAATTTTAGCCTGGAATTTCAGTTGCTTGTTTCATATCTTATCTGCTTTACCAGTCAGTAATCCACAGGACAGGGGTGAGGGCAAGATACATAACTAGTTTCTCTTTTTTTTTTTTTTTTCAGTGTTTCACACATTTTTTCTAATAATTGTCACTACTCAATATATTGCAAATTCACAAATAATTGAGCAAATTATTCTCATATGGTACAAAAGGAAATAAATCCTAGAGAAGAGAAAAAGGGCAAAGAACACTGAGAGGGAAGGTGACTTAAAAGAAATGCTATAGGGCTTCCCTGGTGGCGCAGTGGTTGAGAGTCCGCCTGCTGATGCAGGGGACATGGGTTCATGCCCCAGTCTGGGAAGATCCCACATGCCGCGGAACTGCTGGACCCGTGAGCCATGGCCGCTGAGCCTGCGCGTCCGGAGCCTGTGCTCCGCAACGGGAGAGGCCACAACAGTGAAAGGCCCGCGTACTGCAAAAAAAAAAAGAAATGCTATAGTTGACAACATAGTGTTACATAATTGAAATTTGCCAAGACAGTAGAACTTAAATGTTCTCACCAAAAACAAAACTAAACAAATAAACCCTAAATATGTGAGGTGATGGATGTGTTCATTTAATTAAATTGATGGTGGTGGGGAAATCCTTTCACGATGAATATACGTATCAAATCATCATGTTGTACACTTTACATATCTATTTTATGTCCATCACACCTCATAAAGCCTGAAAAAAAATCAAGAAAAAAAAAAGAATAACACTGAGATGGGTAAGTGGATTTCTACAAGCAGGGAAGAATAGAGGGAATTTGAGGCACTGGCAACTGAGAGGGCATTTTGCAGGTGGTGCTGAAGGAAGTGGGGACAAGTTCTATGCATGGCACGGTCCCTTGAGGAGTTTCATAACTAGTTGTAAGAGTAAAGAGCTACTGAGAATGGAAAAGAAAGCCTACTCTACTGAGTGTTCAATTATTATAAGGCACATTGCATATGTACCACAGCAGGGGGGAAAGATGGAAAAAATCTGACCAATTTCTTATAAGTAATCGTGTGTGTGTGCGTATTGAGTGTCTGTGTGTTAAGTGTGTGTGTGAGATAATGTGAATTCAAATCTGAATTATACAAGGGGCTTTTGCATCATTATAATTTTTTTTTCTGTACAATACACCCTGAGATCTTTTTGTTCTCATTTGAAGGATAAATACATTGAAGTACAGAGAGGAAGTCCCTTGTTCGAAATCACACATCTAATATATTTATGACCCAACATAAAAACTTAGATAGTGAGCCCCTAATCCAGCCCTCCAAATAGTGTTTTTTACCACAGTATGCTTAATAACCAGCATACTGGCTCTGAAGCATCTCCCTACACGTTACCTGCTCAAAACCTATTTACATGGCTGTCTGTAATAATTAGCAGGGAGAATGTGACTGAAAAGACATATGGTGAATCTCAGCATTAGCTGAGGACAACAGCATGACTGATGACTGAAGCCTGCTACGTCTCTGTGCTTCTCCTGAATTGCACTGTGAGTGCAAGGAGAAGGCTGTAGGAATTGAGGCTGCTGGCTCAATCACGGTATAGCGTAGCTCCTAGCAGCACTGGGGGCTGCCCAGAATCTGTTTTGAAAGGACCTCCGGTATGTCACCCCTGTCTGCTCCATAGCCTTGCCAAGGAGGCGATTTTGCAGAAATATGTTATTTCTTTATTACCAGTCTAGCTGCTGTCTAGATCTAGCAATCTGTCACAACCCTTTTGTTCTGAAGGCCATCACATTTTAGAGAAAGAGAGCACTTTACAATGATCACATCTAATTCTCTTAATTTACTGATAGAGAAACTGAGGCCAAGAACTGTCTCCTATGCAATTACACATGTTGTTAATGAAGAATCCATAGTGGTGTTCATAAAATATTTATGTTTAAAACTACTTCAAGGTTGACCTAGAGAAATTCCCTTATACATATAACATTTCTCTTAAGAAGACTCTGAAAGATTACCATAAACGTTATCTTAATTCAATATAATAGATTTTATTTAATATCTACAATGTGTCAAACATGTTTTATCATGACTGGGGATTTACAGGTGTAATGACCGGTGATGAAAGCCCCACCAGAACCAGCGACTGACGCAAAGAATGGCGCCGTTAGACAAAACTTATTTTTACAGAACTCCATAGGCCTACAGGATGACAAATCAAAACACCTTGATATTGAAACTTATGCTTGGTTAATGTGTATTTTTTGATAAAAATAGATTGTACATAAGACAATGAAAAAGTTTCTGTTTCACTATGATGTAACACATCTGGGCATCAAAACTTAAAAATACTGAGATATAACTCCCCAATACTGTGTTTCAACTATCGTTGTTTTTTTTTAATTTGAACGACTTACACAAAAATCATTTGATGAGCATTTTATGTGTCAACAATTGGTTTAAGCAAATGAGGCCGTTCAATATAAAAAATTATAATGGATGAACACGCAATGCTCTATTTGAGTATGGAGAAAGGAAAAAAGAGCTCTTTATCTATATTTCATTCTGCTACTTGGCTGTACATCTCGAAGGATCCCCAAACACATAATTTAGAGGGAAATGTTGGTTGAATGAATTTCCCATTTAAGAAAAAGCATCACTATCTGTACTTCTTACGAAAAACAAAATATTGAACAAGATATTGAATCACTGACAATTGAAAATTATAAATTTTGAAATTTGTGTTTAGAATAAGAAAAGTAAGTTTTGAAACTTTTATTCGGGATCAGAAGGGCCTTTTTGTCCATAGGAAAATAAATTCTGATTTGCATAGGAGAGTTTTATTAGACTATGATTCTGTTAATTTCTTCAGAGTTCTTTCACAAGTGCAATAGAGGATAAATATTCATTTGTTTCTGTCTAGGAATTTTAAACTTTCCATAATTCTTTGTTATGCACTTTTTTTGTTAAATAGCTTCTGACATATTGTAATTAAAACTGAGTTTTCTCCTAAGACACATATAAGCCTTTATTTTGTATATTCTTGTTTTGGAAATGTATGTATACATTAATGTATTATGAACTGAGTGTAAAAAAATCCCATAAATGCTAACATTACCTTCTTCTCATCTGTTCTTTGATATTCCTCATCTGACTAGTTTACTAAGGATATCGATTTGAGGAGGTGTTTCCTTGTTATTAATGATGACGTAGAGGCTATGCTTTATGGTGCTTCCTTGTTTTCCTTCCTTATTATCTTACCCTGTGTAGCTTAATTAAATTTTCCTTAGGGCAATTTTTATTTCTTTTATATATGCAGGGTCCACATGTCTCTTTTTTCTCTCAAACTCACTTTTATTCCATTTTTGAAACAAAACGATAAGCCTGTTGTTCCGTTTCCTAGGATATTTTAAAACAAAAGAAACATGTCCTATTTTTATCAACCTGAGAGATTATTTGAGACTCACCCTAAAACAAGTTAGAATTTTATTAATTTTTCTTTATTCCCTAATACTCCCATGTTAGCAAGATTTTTTTCCACTTAAGATCCAGATTTTTAGATAAAGTATTTTACTAATTTGGTTTAATCATTGAGAATTTCGTTAAAGAGCATTGAAACAATATTTTTTGTTCTTCCCTGGCTATTTTTTTCCATTGCAGCTACATAAAGGGTCAATTACAGTTCTGTTTTACAATTATTAATTACAATCAGATAGCATTTTAGTTGTAAGTGATAAGGGGAATACATTTCTAGGTCTTGGGGAAAAAAAAGAATAGCTCATAAACTAGTTGAGTATTTGTATTCATTTATGAGCAGGTACCTTTCTCTCTCAGGCCCTGCAAAAGATTTCATTTACTCATAGATTCAAATATTCCTTCAGCAAACATTTCTTGAACATTTACAGAAGGCAAGTACTCTGATAGACACTATGGGATTCAGGATGCATGACTTTGAGGTTGTAATCTAAACTGTACATGCTTAGTTTGTTTGATGGTTCAAGGGTAATCAGTAGTTAAAAATGGATTAAATTCAGTGGAATCCAGACTGTTGTAATATATCCGTATATATTATGCATATGTAATTTTAATGTTGCTCATAAAACCCATATAGAAATTTATATTTTAAAAAATTAGAATGCTATCATACATTATTTTATCATCATTTTATCCTTTTAGTCACCCAGAGGAGGTAATTGTTCCTCCTAGTCTGTAAAACTCAGGAAATTGACCATTTAAAGAATTGAAGAAATTTCTTGAGGGTCACACAAATAGTAAATGGTACAGTCAGATCTAAACTTCAGATCCTCAAATTCCAAAGGCAGAGCTTCGTCTGTTACATTTCTTTTTTTTTTTTTTTTTTTTGTGGTACGCGGGCCTCTCACCGTCGCGGCCTCTCCCATCGCGGAGCACAGGCTCCGGACGCGCAGGCTCAGCGGCCATGGCTCACGGGCCCAGCCGCTCCACGGCATGTGGGATCCCCCCGTACCGGGGCACGAACCCGCGTCCCCCGCATCGGCAGGCGGACTCCCAACCACTGCTCCACCAGGGAAGCCCCGTCTGTTACATTTCTGATTCAGCACCACAAAATCAGTGTGCACAGACTCGGTGGGCATCCACAAGATGAAATATAAGCTTCTGAAAAACTTTGTTGGACATTTAGGTAGTTAAAGCTTCTCTGGTGGCCTGAAAGAGTTAACAAACCTTCCAGAGAGGACTCACTAGGAAATGTAGAGTGTAAACAACATGAATGCCAAGTTTTCTACACTCCGTGGGCACATATGCAAGGGATGAATCACGAAGCACTCAGTTGCACAGAAAGGGAAAAGGAAAAGTTCACTGAGGCATTTATTTCTTTTGAGTTCTTACTTTGTTTTACTTCCACCATGACATATAATTTTTCTTTTGTATTTATTATGGACTTCACATATGGCCAAATCTACTTCATTTGTTTCTTTTGTCATAATAGCAATTTCCTGCTCTTTGTTTGTAATTCTCTTTTGTTTTTCTCTCTTTTCTTAACAAGTTCTTGATGTTTTTGCATCAATCCAAAGCTTTGGAAAGAAAAAAAAAAAGTGTAATCTTTGAATGGGAAGGGAATAGGCTACCAACCATGGCTATGGCTTTTGCCTTTGCTATGTTGAAAACCCCCCAATGTACTGCACTATATTTAAGTGATTGACTTAGTATTTGTTTTGGCAGTTCACTTTTCATATATGTGAATTAAAAACATAAACATGTTTCTTTTTCTGCATGGAAATCATATATTTTGTTTGTTTTAAGGGATGATAATACTATGTGCTTATATAGATATGATGACACTTGACCTAAGTATGAGTATTTGTGGCATAAATATAATTAACAGGGAATTCATTAATAATAAAGTGATTGTTATTTAGGATGTTATTTCTGGTCCAGGCATGCCTTTACCCAACCTCCTTCTGAACAGCATAAAACACACTGTCTTCTACAAGGGAGGGAAAATAACTGTCATATATAGAAATGTTTGGAAATTCCACTAGGTGCCTTTTGCATGAAAGGCCACTGATATTTAGAGGAAAAACTACCCTAAGAGAAGAGAGATTCTACATATGTAAGACAACCAGGTAGGATAAGTTTTAGGTAAAAAATGGTTAAATACTTTTATTGTAGATTACTTTTTCTGTCCTGTGCCCTATAAACTCTTGTACTAACAAGAAAGAAAAGCATGTAAGAAATGATGATGATGATAGTAATAATGTAGAAAATATTTGCAGGACATTGCAAACATTAATATATACCACATATACACATTATGATAAAATATTAACATTGATAAAAATGAACACAGGTCATAAGCAGACAACCAAAACAAATAGGAAAAAAACATGAAAATAATTTCAGAATAGAATTTAAAACAGTGAAAAATTTTGAGCTACAAAACTTGCAAAGCTTTTTACATATTGATGTTTAAGTAAATTATTGTATGTTCAGTCATTCCACAACTATTTGTGGTGTGCTATTTGCCAGATACATCCTCAGAATAGAATATTACATAGCCAATAAAAATTATATTTGCAAAGGATTTTTAGTAATGTGGGGATATGTTCATAGAAGAATAGTTAATAAAATAACAATATTTAGCATTTATTTAAATTTTATGTGTATAATTACTGGTATCAATTGATTTATATACTTTTTCTTGTACCTAAAACTATAGCTTAGTTATATTAAGTAACTTGCTGGAAGTTGCATAGGCAGGAAGTAATGCACCAGGGGTGCTAACTCAGATCTGCCTGACTTCAAAGTCCACAATTTTATTTTATTTTATTTATTTATTTTAAAATCATTTAGCTGTACTCTATTTTTTAAATAAATTTATTTATTTATTTTTGGCTGCATTGGGTCTTCGTTGCTGTGCACGGGCTTTCTCTAATTGCAGTGAGCGGGGACTACTCTTCATTGCGGTGTGCAGTGGCTTCTCTTGTTGTGGAGCACAGGCTCTAGGCACCCAGGCTTCAGTAGTTGTGGCACGTGGGCTTCAGTAGTTGTGGCTCATGGGCTCTAGAGCGCAGGCTCAGTAGTTGTGGCTCATGGGCTTAGTTGCTCCATGGCATGTAGGATCTTCCCGGCCCAGGGCTCGAACCCGTGTACCCTGCATTGGCAGGCGGATTCTTAACCACTGCGCCACCAGGGAGGCCCAAAGTCCACAACTTTAACGATAACAATAGACTTTTTTCTGTATTAAATACATACATAATCAAGACCTGAAACTATATTCTAACAGTGGGAGAACACACACACGTATACACATAGACACACACATATAATGCACACACACACTTCTATATGCCTAAGTATTTGGCTTATGGGTAATTTTTATTTTCCACAGTCTGCTCCTCTACAGCCAATCCACAAATGCATTGATTTTATAATCATCAATAAAAAAAATCAAACTCCAGGAAATTGAATGGTTCTGTGAACCATGAGATAGAAAATATGGCAAGTTAGACAGGAAATCTCCATTTTTCTCTGCCTCTTTCATGAAGGTCACACTGGAATCAGAAACTAGAGAAGAGAAAATATAGGCAACTTTGGTCATCCCAGGACTTATGGAGGGTCTGCTCCCAAGTACTACACCACTTGGTCTACTTGGGATGCAGGAATGAGAAGCAGAATCTACAGTAGGTAACTGGAGGGCAAGGGTAGGGGTTTGTATCTTCAGCACCTGGCACTTGGCCAGCACACAGTAAATGTAATGGATACAGTAAGTGACCTTCCCTCTCGCTCCTTACCCATATCCCACTTTATAAACTGCCTTATATAATTTGAGGTCTTTTGGGCTGTGACAAAATTCTTGAAATTTTCCAGGCAGAGGTAGATAGGGTAGATAAGCAAACAGGAATGGAAGCTAACATCTGTTACTTGAGCCCTACTTTCAGGATCTGTGCTGGTACCTTTCAGAGACATCATATCATTGAACCATCACAAAGGCATTACTAATCACAGATCAGAAAACACAGGCTCCAGAAGATACTATATGGCCCAAGAGGACACAACTGGTGCTGTGATTGTGCGTTCTCAGCTCATTTTTCCTAAAATCCATGTGACCTCCCCTGGATTTCACTGCTTTTTTGCCTCCCCTCATTATGCCAGAGAAATAATTCCTAACTTCAACACTAGCTATGTGTCCTGGTGTAAATTGGATAAATAGAGGCTATCTTCAAAATTGATGGTCTTATTATTACTAAGGTTATGCCTGCATGTAATAAAAATCATAAACTCTGCTCCTCCCACTGACTTTTCTTTGTATCTAAAATGATTCTCTACAATGCTGAAGACCTAGACTCTTGCTACTCAGTGTGTGGTCTGAGAACTGGTAACATGGCCATCGGCTGTGTACTTGTGAGAACTGCAGATGAATCTGCATATTATTCAGATTCCCTGTGATTTCTAAAGTTATTTAAAAAGAATATTTATTTATTTATTTGGCTGTGCCGGGTCTTAGTTGCGGCGTGTGGGATCTTCATTGCCGCGTGTGGGATCTTTAGTTGCGGCATGTGAACTCTTAGTTGCAGCATGTGGGATCTAGTTCCCTGACCAGGGATTGAACCCGGGCTGCCTGCATTGGGAGCACAGAGTCTCAGCCACTGGACCACCTGGGAAGTCCCAGATTCCCTGTGATTTTTATTCACACTAAAGTTTAAAGTAGCTATCGATTATTTTAACTACTGTGTTTCAACTTGCACAGATAGTTGACATTCATGTGTGACATGGGCTGATGAGAATAATAGTGATAATTATAGCTAACATTTGTTGGCTACTCACAACATGCCAGATTCCGTGTTAACAATTTCACACACTTTATATCATATGACCTATGAAAACGTCCTATTATTTCCAGGTTAGAGATGAGTAAGGTAAGTCTTTAGAAAGGTTGCACCAATTGTAAGTGGCAGAGCTGAATTTTAAACCTGTAACTGTCTCATCAAGAGAACAAACTTCCAAGTAGTGTGTTTAATTGCTTGTCCTAAAGGTTTTTACAAACCTGGTGATAAAGACAAGTATGCCTAAAGCTATATTTTACTGGAGGTTATCGAAAGAGCTAATTCAGAGATCCATATTGCTGTGGTATAACTCAACAATGAGAGAGAAGATGTTCCTGGAGATTGAGGGTGACTTTCATGGAGGAAGACATTTTTTACTAGGAGGGTTCAAGAGAGGGCACCTCAGAACAAAAGTGTCTTGTGAGCAAAGGAATGCAGATAGATTTCTATGAGGTCTGCTTTTTAACTCATCATCTAAATTGTCTGTTCCACAAGATATAAGTAGAGTCTGTCATGGAGGGAAGCAGTAAGGAATTAAACAAGAAAATGAAATAAATGTCTGGGCTTCCAAGAGTTGAGAATTTCTATTCAAAGCACGGCCCAAGTTGCTCTCCAAATAGGCAAACACAGAAGGCCGATACTTGACACTCTTTAAGGAAGCATTTTGAAGTCTGGGACATTTTATATATTTTATAGGATTAAGTGAATGTGAGAAACAGATTACACTGGGTCTTAAGTGGAAATGCAGGCATGCAGAGTATGCATTTATTTAATGCCTGAATGGGTCCTTGTTTTCCCAGCTGATGATAATTTTAGCACATTAATCCCTTCGAGAAGCTGGATTCCTTATCCTGTGCTTGATTGCCAGTCACAGACAGTACATGATGGGCACTGCTGAATACGGAGGTGGACACATTCCATGCCCACTGAGATCAAAACCCACAAAGAGTAAAAGTGTAGTACCTCCCAGAGGTCCCATCCCATATTGAAAACGTGCCAGAGCTCTTGACTTTAATCCCGTGCTGTCAGCTGTAGTCCCAAAGCACGACTGATCATAGAAACCTCTGGATCAAAAAAACCTCCAGGGGCTCAGCACCAACTACAGAATAAAATCAGTGTCCAAAAATCTCAGGGACTTAGACATCCATCAGCAAGTCCTGTTCACTCTGCCTCTAAAATACCCTAGAATCTAACCACTTCTTATCCTCCTCAGGGGCCACCCAATAGTCCAAGCCCCAGCACTTTTCTAACTCTCTCTCTGACACACACACTCACACACACACACACACACTTTTCTCTCTTTATTTTTATTATGGATCATTTGAAATAGATACCAAAGTAGATGGAATCTTAAAAAAACTTGATATACCCATCACCCAACTTCAACAATTATAATTTAATGGCCAGTGCACCCATCTCCCTCTCTCATGCTTTACTTTGAATCCAATTCCAGCTATTGTATTATTCCATCTATAAAAATTTCAGGATGTCCCTCTAAAAGATAAGGACTCTTTCTTATAAAACATAATTACAGTGCCATTTTGATACCTCAAAAACAATGAATAATCATTTTTAATATTGTCATATATTCTGTAAGTGTTCATATTTTTCATAAAGGGCATATACAGACATATCTCTATATATACAGACATATCTCTATATATCATATATGTATGTGTTTATTTATACATATCTATAAATAGATGTATCTGTATATTTATTGTGTATATATATATATATCTAGAGAGAGATATATAGATAGGATAGATATAGAGAAATAGATAGATAGATATAAATATATTTGCAATATAATATCGTTTGCTTAAATTGTTTAAATTGGAATTGGTTGACTTGGCTCTTAAGTGTCTTTGAGTCCCTATACTTTCCCTTTATCTCCCTCTCTCCCTGTTCCAGAGATGGTGTCATAATCACATCTTGACCTGGCGAATTGTCCTCCGTCAAAACTTGCAAACCAAACTTCCTGCTTCCATGTCCTTCCCACTACACCCTATTCTCCAACCAGAAACCTGCATTTCAGAGGGTAAATCTCATTACCCCTCTCCTAGACTTCACAAAACTTTCCCATTACACTTAGAATAATGTCCAGCCCCCCTAATGTGGCAATCAGAACCTTGTAGAACCAAATGGTTCCTATACTTTCTTCATGACATAAAATGTATTTTTCTTTTCTAGTCATGGTTGTAGAATCTCTTGAATTTTGAGGAAGTTTGGGGTCGTAATGGTAAATGTAACATTCAAGGAGTTTTTACTTGCTGTTTCTTCTGCCTAGAATACTCTTGTCCTCATCATCACATGGCTGGCTCTTTCTTAACACTTGAATCTGTCTTATCCTTGGCTTTTTACAAGAGACACTGGCTTACATTGCAGGTAGTTTAGCCTGGGATATATTATCAGGGAATAGGGTTAGCAGATGGTGTGAAACAGAGAAGAAGGAAGAACATTATTAAGCTAATTTCTGCTACGGACAGTTTGGGCTCTGTAATTTTGAAAAGCCATGTAGAATGAATCTTTACAATTTCCCATGCAAAAGGTGGAAGGAAGGAGAATTTGTCTTCTGAATACCATCCGTCATTGGTCAAGGATTACCCATGATGTATGTATTTTCTCTTGTCCTTCCAGGCTCATATATCTGTAAGGCCTAATGGTTTCCTACAGGCATTCTACAGTACAACATCAGAGAAGCCCTGAGTAGAGTGCAAGAGATACAAGGTGTAGCTGAGGCAAGGAACCATCAGCTCCATCAGCTTTTGGAGCTGATGGCTAAAGCTAAAGCTAGCATTAAGGAGTAGACTGAGAGAATGGGAGATGTCCACGCAAGACTCAGTTCAAATGTCACTGTCTTTGACACACCTTCCTCATTTGTCCAACCTAGAGTCAGGCACCCCTACACTCCCTCTATCACACCTCCTGTATTTTTTCGTATCACTTGATCCTCTCTGGAATTATATTATTTTCTTGGGTGCTTACTTATTTATTGTTTATCTTCCTCCAGAACATAGCTCCATCTTGCCCTCTTCACAATCTCTAGCATCTGGAAAAGCATGTGCTGTCCACTGGGCCCTCAACAAATAATTCATGAGCATATACAGAAAATGAAGCTGGAAAGTAGTTGGGAGCACCTTGTAAAAGTCATGTAAATCACGCTATGCTGTTTGAGATATTATCTTTATGTCTTGGAAAATAGTTTGTAAACATTGTTCTCATTCTACAGCTGTAGAAAGTGGAGCTCAGAGTTTTTGGTTATAGCCCACAGCCGTGCACTAAGTGTTTATTCCAGGTCTAAAATGCAGACACCATGCCTACAAGCCCAAAATCTCCCTCGAGCTCCACCATTGTAGGCCAAGCTGTCCCAGGAAGTAGGCCCACCTTTGAAATTGGTGAGAAAAAACAAACACACGGAAAACATCCCGTGACAACAAAAGTCACCACCTTCCGGTCAGGTGGGACCTAAGGGGGATCTTTCCCAGGCATGAAACATCAGGGCACATCGGACGCTGATTTGGGAAAAATGCAGGGAGGAAGGAGAGCCGGGATTGGGGGCAGCAAGTGGTATATGAAGAAGAGTGTAATTGCTCAGCCAGAGGGTAGCTGGTGCTTAGATTTAGAATTGCTACCAATTTACCAAAGTGAGTGTAACAGACTTCACTCCCTCCAGCAATGTTTGAGAGTTCCAGTGGTTCCAAGTCTTGGAGAGCAAGGGGATTTGATTATATTCCTTTGTACCATCCATCATGTGTTCCATATGCTTTACTTAGCAGGTGCTCACTAAATATTTGTTGAAGAGCTCATCTGATTCCCCTCCCATTGGGAGGAAAATATCTGACCAAATGGTGAGCCTAAGCTTTTATCCCATCTGAAGGCTCGGCAGGACCCCCAAAGATGCAGCCTCAGGAACTGCACTTGCTGAAGCCTGACGCTTTGTTTCGCTTTAAGACTGTTTCCATCCTAATAAATTGTCATTATTTCCATGATGAATCATTTCACTAATAATTAGACTGATCAAAACCAGAGCCAGATAAACAACAGGCTCTACCACAGGACTTAAGACATGTGCGATGTCCTGGAGATGGCCGCTGCCTGAAGACCAGACAGTGTTCCCTGACTCGTGGGCCCTATTCCTTTCACTGGGAAGACATAAGCATCTTAGAACACAGGACCTTAGGTCTCATAGGTCAAACACGCAGCCTGAACCCTCCTCTGACCCACAAGGCAGTGCGTGAGCTAGGATGGATGAAGAAAGGACATTCGAGTTAAACATAATAAAAGTTAATGAGGTTTGAACACTGCCTAAGTAACAGGATGATCTTTGTGAGGATTTTAAAATCTATAAGCCTCACTTGCCTCATATATCAATTAAGGGTAATAATGGTTAATTTGTAGTGAAAAGCAGATGTAAATGGTAGTGATAACAGCAATACAACATGCAAACAATGAAAGTCATCTATTGGATGCCTTAAAAATGTGCCAAGCACAACGCCAAGCTCTTAGCAATATTATCACACTGTGTCTTTTTGAAAAGATGCAATGCAGCATAACATGATTCGGATACGTACTTGACTGGTAGTCAGGTGCAGGCATCCCCCACTTTTTGAAAGTTTGCTTACACCATGTTGCTTTTATGAAACACCTACATTGGTACCTGTTTTTGCTAACCAAAAGAAATCTGAAGAGGATTTTTGCTTTTACGAAAAAAGGCAAAAAGCAAAACTTTCATTCAGTGTTTGTTTTGTAGCAATCCCTTGTAGAGGCAGCTAAACCCCCAGCAGCGGGAATGGCCCCACCAAGCTCCTTCCCAGGGAACACCACTCAGCATCTCAGCATCAAGCCACCATAGCTTTGAACTGTGTCTGAACATCTGTTCTTTATCTCCTTTTATTTTGGAATCCGTTAGCAAAATATGTCCTAAGGTAATTGCTTCTTCACTTTATGCCATTTTGGCTCAGGAAAGAGCCCCTAGGAAAGCTCTACTTTTGGATAGAGGGGAAAACCTGTATTCCACCAAAAAGAGGGAGATAGTCTGGTTATGCCCTTCCCACACATTTCTTAATTGTTCTTGTCTCTTTTGAATCTATCAGATGGCATAGTTGGACTAAAATTCTAACTGCTGTGAAATTATATTACCTATATGTTTAACGTTTAGAGCATGTTAAGTAAACTCAACATACACACATAAATGAGCAACTACTAAGTGCCAACTAACTTAATAAACAGGCCTTGCTTTCAAGGGACAAATAATTATAACAGCATAAGAGTTCCTGGAGGAAGTTACATTAAATTAGGCTTTGAAGAATAAATAGGCACATTTCAGGCAAGGATAACCTTTGTGTAAATGATTTTTGGAGATAGGAAAAACACTTATTCTGAGAAATACGGGAAACTCTTTTGTTAAGGAAGCACAGGATGTAGGGAGTAGGATAGAAGTATCAAAAATTAAGGCCTGAAAATAGGTTGAGGTCAGATAGGGTCACAAATTTTAAAAAGTTGAAGTATTAAGACTAGAATCCTCTCTTGGTAAGCTTATTTCCTATGAAATACCTATATCAACACCTTGCTTGGTTTGCAGAAGATAAAATATGAATTGGTCTGGATCATCACTCATCAGAATGTTCACGGGTGGGCCCCACCTGATTTGTGTGGGGATGAGGTAGGCGCAGTGGTGAGACGGTACAGCTTTCATTCTCTGTGCACCATTAGCATAGGAGATTGCTCCCTCTGACATTATTATGAGCCATGAAGTTCTCAGATTTTACTACTCCAAATGAATCAAGCCATTTTCCAAAATGAATTATGGATCATAAACCCTGGGGGTGGCTATAGTGTTGCATTTTCATGAAATCCATGTCCTGGGTGGACATTTATTGAGCACATAACTATTATGAAGTGTTAGCTGCAGAGCAAGTGCGGCTCCTGGTTGACTCAGCAGGAGAGGAGTTTAACATGTTCATGTCTGAGTGCTGTATTCCAATCTTCTCTAGACACCCATACACATAGGGCTTGGAACTTTAGTTACTCCCCTCGGATGTGACCAGGATGAGACCAAGGCCCAGTTAAAGGCTGTCCCTATCATCTTTGGGCTGAAAAAAACCAACAGATGCTGAATGGGATACATTTTTGAAGATAAAATTATGAGCTAAATAGAATGACTTCATTCTCAACAACCTCCTCCACGTAGACCATCTTCTATAGACTGAATGTTTGTGTTCACCAAAATTCATATGAACTCTAATCCCTATGTGATAGCATCTGGAGGCAAGGCCTTCCTTTGGGAAGTGATAAGATCATCCTTCCTTTGGGAAGTGGTAAGATCACAATGGGATTGACGTCTTTATAAAGGAGACCTCAGAGAGCCCTATTATCCCTTCTGCCAAGTGAGGTTACAGGGAGAAGACTGGCCAGCCTTCAGAAGTGTGAGAAATAAACATTTGTTGTTTAAGCCACTCAGTTTATGGTATTTTTGTTATAGCAGCTCAAACAGATTAATACACTATCTTTCTTCCATACTTCCTGCAAATGATGAGAGAGAGAGAGAGAGGGAGGCAGAGATATTTGAAGATTCTACTCTGTTGACTTTGAAGGTGGAGAAAGGGACCATGAACCAAGGAATGGGAGCCACATCTGAAAGCTACAGGAAAAGCAAGGGAATGGATTCTCCCCTGGGGCTTCCAGGGGCACAGCCCTGCCAACCCACTTTATACTTCTGTCCTCCAGAACGGTAAATAATGAATTTCTGTTATTTTGGGTCGCCAAATTTGTGGTTATTTGTTATAACAGCAGAGTTCTTACATATGTCAGTAAAGGATGTGCATATTTTCAAATACGAAAAAGAAAAGGGAAACGCAGCCCGCAGCGTATGGGGGCCTTTATGAGGGCTCTGCACAGGCTCCTTTGGCAGCACCAGCCTCTGACTTCTCGTGCTGCGTTCTGAAACGTGCAATGCGTATCCTCACTGCCAAGAGTCAGTCAATTTGGCAAATCTATAAAAGTCAAAGTTGCATTGCCCCAGTTTCTTATACTTCTCAGGGATACCCATGGTTATAAATAGAGAATTAGATTCCAGTGTTCACCATTAATCTCATTTATCTTAATGTCCCATTCTTGCACTTGCTGGGGAAATATAATTTTAAAAATTCCCAACCCCAAAACCTCTCCACAAAAGTAGAAGAGAAAGAAAATAATTTTAATATTAAAAAAGCATTAAACTAGAATGTAATCCACTAAGAGATTGTCAGGATAGAAAGAAATTTCATCCTTTTGTATAGCCAGCCAGGTACATCCATTAGGAGGACCCATACGTGTTCTCAAGAACAATATAAATAGTCCTCAAGTAAGAAGACGTGATAGCACCATTGGTCTCACATCGTTCATTCTAACTTCACTTGGCAGTGGAGTAACTATGTGTGTTAGCTAATCGGCTTTATCTAAAGAAAAGTACACCTCTCATACCTTTATGAGAGAGAATTTTGCAGCTTGGAGCTAGGCTCCAGGAAATTAGAAGTTAGGCCTCTACTCTCTCCCAGGAACTGGGAAACTTATAATCTTCCCTGATGATTGCATTTCAAAGAAATAGTCCCCAGGTCCTTGAGAAGGACATTCTTGGGTTGTAACTCAGACTAGAGTTTCATTTAGCTTTTGCAAAGGTTTACATACATTTCAAAGAGACAGAGAAGGAACCTGCAATTATGTTTTCTAAAGTAAATACTCTACGAAAAGGGGTGGGGGGAGGGATATTTCTTCCTATATTTTCAAAAGGGAGAACTAAGACTTTTTAAATTGTATCTGCCCTTGTCCACTCTTATCTTGATTCATTCCTCAGTTGTCAGAGGGTAGGTCTTTGCTTCAGTTTCCTCATTTACAAAGCAAATACATTAATAAAAACAAATATGTATAAAACTCAGAATAAGTGCCTGACACATAATATGACAATGTAAGTGATTGCTAACAATTCCTTTCCATACTGCATTGGCTTTACCTCTCCATTATCTTTATCGTCCATCTTTATTAATTGAATTAGTGTCATTTAAAAAATTTTAGTCCACTCAGCATGATTTTGAATTTCCCTGGTGACAAAGATTGTCTCCTTGACCAAACTTTAGTCAGGTTTCTCTAAGCTTCTTCTTACTAGGCCTCAACCTTGGGCCTTGTCGTTGACCGGCATAGGCCAGTTTTAGCAAGAATCCTAGTAAGTCATCAGCAAGAATTGTTACCCTCAATAGCTGATCAATAACTGATCAAATTCTTCATGCCACCATCCCTCTTATCACCTGGTCAGCCTTCAGAAAGAAGCCTGTTAGGTTGCTTTAGCAAGAATCCCCCTACCCTTGATGTCTCCTCTTGAAATTTTCCATCCACTGACCTCCTCAGCCTGATCCTTGGCTATTAATCCTCACTTGTTCTTGTATTTGCAGTTGAGCCCAGTTTTATACTGAGGTCTCTTTTCCTCTCTTGCAATAGTTACTCAACTACTGTTTTTATCCCTTTAACTACTCTCCAGCCCTGGTTTACTTTGATATTAGCTACACTCAGCTGTACATGTGAAGGTCAAGAAGAGGCAAAGTTGGACTTGACCCGGGTCAAAAATAAACCTACATGAGTCTGAAAAAGGGAAAGGGGCAGGGAGTTGAAAGTGTATTAAAAAGTGTGATTGGGGCTTCCCGGATAGCGCAGTGGTTGAGAGTCTGCCTGCCATGCAGGGGACGCGGGTTCGTGCCCCAGTCCAGGAAGATCCCACATGCCGCAGAGCGGCTGGGCCCGTGAGCCACGTCCGGAGCCTGTGCTCCGCGATGGGAGAGGCCACAGCAGTGAGAGGCCCGCGTACTGCAAAAAAAAAAAAGTGTGATTGTAATGAAGGACCATCAAATTCAAGTTCTGAATATAGAGTAAACTAAGGACCCAGTAAATGAAGCACAGTGGAAATGCAGTGGGATCACTGGAATAAAGGTTTCTTCAAGGTCAAATTATTGTTTCAGTCAAACTAGAAGAGTGAGAGAGCAAGGGGAGTGGGAGCCTTAACGGAATAAGAGAAGTGAGGCAGTTTTACTAAAAAGGTCTGGAGTGACCACGGGCATGGGTAGCTTGAGTTAGGTGCAGAACAAGATCATGAACTTGGAAGCCAAGGTATTAAAATAGTTGCAGTGGGGATACTAAAGTCACTGTGAATTATTAACAAGAGCAGACTTGGAGAAGGGACATTGGCAGGTGCTAAATGTCCAAGGAATTGAAAATGTACCTCAGATATTGACACGGCTGTAATATTTGCCACACACGCACAAATGGCTTGGACAAAGACGGGTAGTGAGTGAAATGATTTGTAACTTCAGAGTCTTTTTCAGGGGAGAGAGAATGTTCTGAAATTGGCAATAGAAGGGAGTAAATCACCTGGCCCTCTTGCAAGATCAAAGCTACAGGAGAAGTGAAGTCCTGAGGGGTAATCCAAGTCTTCGGTAAAAGTAGAAAGGAAAAGGGCATGGCATTTGCTGGTTATGACTGGTGCATTCCAGAGGACTCGTGAGAAAGTTGTGGGGAATTGGGCAGTGGTAGGAGATGGATTTAATTTGTGGGTGCACACCTATATGTAGATTAAATGATTGAATGTATGAATCAACAAGGAAGTACCTCCCTCTTCACCTCCTCTAAGAATGAGCTCTGGCTTTTCCACAGATTGTGACTTGCTAGTGTGACAGGTAAGGGAGCTGGAAGCACATTTATTCTATCCTCTCTCCAGACCAGCATCTCCACTCAGAATTTAACTGTTTCCCCTGCGGCAAGGAAGAAGCTGTCTCCCAGATAATTACCACGTGTTAACACTGAAGCAGACCCCCATTTCACTGCTGAATGCAATCATTGCTCCCAGTATCACTGTAATGATAGCCCCCTCCCTGGCCTTCTGCCTTTAAGCTTGGAGTTAGAATCTCAATTGCTATGGATAAAATTTAACATGGCACAAGATATCACAGAAGAGAAACGAGACCATAAAATGCACCTTTTGGTGGTGAATTATTGCAGTACTGGGCAGTATTTCCTTGGAGACAGGTTATTAACAGCCTGCTGCACCTGGGCTGCTGTTCTGCTGATTGCTGGCCTGCAGGCGGATGTGGGCAAGTTGTGCAAAGTTGAACTTTGAGACGTGCCCGGGGGAGTTGCCTCGAGGCTACACATTTTGCAAACGTCTATTGAGCATGTATCAGGCTCTGCACTGAGCACTGGGGCAGATCCAAAGATAAATGAGATGCAATTCCTTCTCTCACAGTCTAGCTGTGCAGCCAGACTGCTCTAAGGGTTGTAATGGTGGCAGCAGTAATAATAATAAAAGTAAATAGCAATATCTATTATTCATTGAGCGCTTGCTAGATGCTAGGCGATGAGCTATGAGTTTCACATACCATGTGTCAACATATAATCCTAGCTTTGCAAGATTAGTTTGTAATAGATTCCATGGCCTTCCAGGAACCCAGACACTTACTTTTGGAAGGGGATGCAAAAGATCCCTTACATCTCTTTACTTAAGGTGGCAGTTAGTCTAGTTATGGGAGAGAATGTTTGGGGAAAAAACCGTGTGACTGGTAGAAGAGGTAGAAGGAAGGACTTGAGGACTCTGGAGAGGGTAAGTACAGGTAAAGGAAGACTTGCATCCACAGGAAAAATATGTAACATTGCAGAAAAGTGAAAATAAATCACCTGTGAATTTATGGAGCCCACTTGAGGGACTACAAGGATTCTCAGAGCCTCGTACTAGAGGGAATGCGCTAGAAGCAGCAGCAGCTGAGAGTGGTTTAAAAGAGGGCGACCTGCTTACAGAAATTAATTTTTGAATTTGTACCTTGTAGGGAAACAGCTTTACTTTTTTCTTCATAGGCTGGGATGTTATCACTGCTCTAAAATGTCTTTAAGGATATGCAGATTATCATGGATATCCTTTTAAGATTATTAAATTGGTTTGTATCCTCTGATGGTCATGTTAAAAATAACTAGTATATGTTAAGCGTTTACCATCCGTGAGGTACTTTTGAAAGCATGTCCTTACAAAGCCTCATTTAATTCTTACAGTTACCTCTGCAGCATATAATAGTATAATATATACTATTATATATATTTTTTAAAAGTTGAAGGAACAGAAGCTGGGAGAAAGAGGTTTGATAATTTTCTTAAAGTCCCTCTTTCTTCCACCCTGAATTGGAAGGACCCTTATGAAGGGTATCACCATGGCCCTGCATCACTCTGACCCTCTGCTTCCATCCTTACATCTCCTTCTCTGAATCTGACATCCCTGCCTCCCTCTTATAACAACCTTTGTAATTACAGTGTGCCAACCTGGTAATCCAGGATAAGCTCCGTTTCTTAAAATCCTTAACTTAATCACATATGCCGAGTCCATTTGCCAGGTAAGGGAACATACACACAGGTTTCAGGGATTAGGAAATGGGCATTTTTAGGGGACCATCATTCTGCCTACTGCAGTGTCAAAACTTGTAAATGGAACTAGATAATTTTTTTTTTTTTTGGCTAGCCAGATCACTGTGATTCACTCATTCATGCAGCAACTATGAATTTAGTGACTTGGTAACTGTTGTATGTCAGGCATTCTTGGTGTTTGGGTCCTCCTGAAGGAATGGCCGGTAGAAGTTCTGCCTATGTTAATAAATATCCTCCTCTTCCTTCCCTCCAATTAGATTTTCTCCCTAGAGATCTTGACTAGTGATTTGAAGACAGACACTTACGAGTTTATAGAGCTGACATCTTGATGGTAACTCCAAGAGAGAAGATCCGTAAAGTCCTGTTCTTTTTTTATTCCTGCCCTCCAGAGGGTAACTCAGCACTATTTTTTGCTGGAGGAGTTATGTAAATTCCTCCCTAGCAAAAGGGTTTTTTTCTTTTTTTTTTTTCCACTTAGCTAGAGTCAGTCTCCATCACTGTTGCCCAAAAGAGCATACCATATCCTCAGATTCTAACCAGTTTATCAATTGCAAGAGCCTGATATGTATATATATTTTTATGAAGAGTTATCTCAGATTTCAACATCATATACAACACTTTTAATCTTTTTTATTCACTTAAAATGCATAAATAGCATGTGGCATTTTAATGTAAAATATACAAGTAAACTAAAATAATCTCATTTTTTAACATCTTTATTGGAGTATAAGTGCTTTACAGTGTTCTGTTAGTTTCTGCTCTATAACAAAGTGAATTAGCTATATGCATACATATACCCCATAAACCCTCCTTCTAGCATCTCCCTCCCACTCTCCTTATTCCACCCCTCTAGGTGGTTGCACAGCACCGAGCTGATCTCCCTGTACTATGCAGCTGCTTCCCACTAGCTATTTTACATTTGGTAGTGTATATATAAGTCCATGCCACTCTCTCACTTTGTCCCAGCTTACCCTTCCCCCTCCCCGTGTCCTCAAGTCCATTCCTATGTCTGTGTCTTTATTCCTGTCCTGCCCTTAGATTCTTCAGAACGATTTTTTTTTAGATTCCATATATATGTGTTAGCATACGGTATTTGTTTTACTCTTTCTGACTTAACTTCACTCTGTATGACAGACTCTAGGTCCATCTACCTCACTAAAAATAACTCAATTTTGTTTCGTTTATGGCTGAGTATTATTCCATTGTATACGTGTGCCACATCTTTTTTATTTATTTATTTATTTATTTATTTATTTTTGCCTGTGTTGGGTCTTCGTTTCTGTGCTGGGGCTTTCTCTAGTTGCGGCAAGTGGAGGCCACTCTTCATCACGGTGCGCGGGCCTCTCACTATCGCAGCCTCTCTTGTTGTGGAGCACAGGCTCCAGACGCGCAGGCTCAGTAATTGTGGCTCATGGGCCCAGTTGCCCCGCAGCATGTGGGATCGTCCCAGACCAGGGCTCGAACCCATGTCCCCTGCATTGACAGGCAGATTCTCAACCACTGCGCCACCAGGGAAGCCCGCCACATCTTCTTTATCCATTCATCTGTGGATGGACACTTAGGTTGCTTCCATGTCCTGACTATTGTAAATAGTGCTGCGATGAACACTGGGGTACATGATTTTTTGAATTATGGTTTTCTCAGGGTATATGCCCAGTACTGGGATTGCTGGGTCCTATGGTAGTTCTATTTTTATTGTTTTAAGGAACCTCCATACTGTTCTGCATAGTGGCTGTATCTATTTACATTCCCACCAACAGTGCAAGAGGGTTCCCTTTTCTCCACACCCACTCCAACATTTATTGTTTGTAGATTTTTTGATGATGGCCATTCTGGCTGGTGTGAGGTGATACCTCATTGTAGTTCTAATTTGTGTTTCTCTAATGATTACTGATGTGAGCATCCTTTCATGTGTTTGTTGGCAACCTGTATATCTTCTTTGGAGAAATGTCTATTTAGGTCTTCTGCCCATTTTTGGGTTGGGTTGTTTGTTTTTTTGATACTGAGCTGCATGAGCTGCTTGTATATTTTGGAGATTAATCCTTTGTCAGTTACTTCATTTGCAAATATTTTCTCCCACTCTGAGGCTTGTCTTTTTGTCTTGTTTATGGTTTCCCTTGCTGTGCAAAAGTTTTTTTTTTTTTTTTTTTTTTTTTATACGCGGGCCTCTCACTGTTGTGGCCTCTCCCGTTGCGGAGCACAGGCTCCAGACGCGCAGGCTCAGCGGCCATGGCCCACGGGCTCAGCCACTCCGCGGCATGTGGGATCTTCCCGGACCGGGGCACAAACCTGTGTCCCCTGCATCGGCAGGTGGACTCTCAACCACTGCACCACCAGGGAAGCCCTGTGCAAAAGCTTTTAAGTTTCATTAGGTCCCTTTTATTTATTTTTGTTTATATTTCCATTTCTCTAGGAGGTGGGTCAAAAAGGATCTTAATGTGATTTATGTCATAGAGTGTTCTGCCTATGTTTTCCTCTAAGAGTTTTATAGTGTCTGGCCTTATATTTAGGTCTTTAATCCATTTTGAGTTTATTTTTGTGAATGGTGTTAGGGAGTTTTCTCATTTCATTCTTTTACATGTAGCTGTCCAGTTTTCCCAGCACCACTTATTGAAGAGGCTATCTTTTCTGCATTGTATACTCTTGCCTCCTTTATGAAAGATAAGGTGACCATATGTGCATGGGTATATCTCTGGGATTTCTATCCTGTTCCATTGATCTATATTTCTGTTTTTATGCCATTACCATACTGTAGATGTGTACTATAGCCTGATTCCGCTCGCTCCGTTTTTCTTTTTCAAGATTGCTTTGGCAATTCGGAGTCTTTTGTATTTCCATACATATTGTGAAATTTTTTGTTCTAGTTCTGTGAAAAATGTCATTGGTAGTTTGATAGGGACTGCATTGAATCTGTAGATTGCTTTGAGTAGTATAGTTATTTTCACAATGTTGATTCTTCCAATCCAAGAACATAGTGTATCTCTCCATCTGTTTGTATTGTCTTTAATTTCTTTCATCAGTGTCTTATAGTTTTATGCATACAGGTATTTTGTCTCCTTAGGCAGGTTTATTCCTAAGTATTTTATTCTTTTTGTTGCAATGGTAAATGGGATTGTTTCCTTAATTTCTCTTTCAGATTTTTCATCTTTAGTGTATAGGAATGCAAGAGATTTCTGTGCACTAATTGCATATCCTGCTACTCTACCAAATTCATTGATTAGTTTGAGTAGTTTACTGGTAACATCTTTATGTTTCTCTGTGTATACTATCATGTCATCTGCAAACAGTGACAGTTTTACTTCTTCTTTTCCAGTTTGGATTCCTTTTATTTCTTTTTCGTCTCTTATTGCTGTGGCTAAAACTTCCAAAACTATGTTGAATAATAGTGGTGAGAGTGGGCAGCCTTGTCTTGTTCCTTATCTTGGAGGAAATGGTTTCAGTTTTTCACCATTGAGAACGATGATGGCTGTGGGTTTGTCATACATGACCTTTATTATGTTGAGGTAGGTTCCCTTTATGCCTACTTCCTGCAGGGTTTTTATTATAAATGGATATTGAATTTTGTCAAAAGATTTTTCTGCATCTACTGAGATGATCATATGGTTTTTATCCTTCAGTTTGTTAATATGGTGTATCACATTGATTGATTTGAGTATATTGAAGAATCCTTGCGTTCCTGGGATAAACCCCACTTGATCATGGTGTATGATCCTTTTAATGTGCTGTTGGATTCTGTTTGCTAGTATTTTGTTGAGAATTTTTGCATCTATGCTCATCAGTGATATTGGCCTGTAGTTTTCTTTCTGTGTGACATCTTTGTCTGGTTTTGGTATCAGGGTGATGATGGCCTTGTAGAATGAGTTTGGGAATGTTCTTCCTGTGCTATCTTTTGGAAGAGTTTGAGAAGGATAGGTGTTAGCTCTTCTCTAAATGTTTGATAGAATTCTCCTGTGAAGCCATCTCGTCCTGGGCTTTTGTTTGTTGGGAAATTTTTAATCACAGTCTCAATTTCAGTGCTTGTGATTGGTCTGTTTATATTTTCTGTCTCTTACCAGTTCAGTCTCGGAAGGTTGTGCTTTTCTAAGAATTTGTCCTTTTCTTTCAGGTTGTCCATTTTATCGGCATATAGTTGCATGTAATAATCTCTCATGATCCTTTGTATTTCTGCAGTGTCGGCTGTTACTTATTCTTTTCATTTCTAGTTCTGTTGATTTGAGTCTTCGCCCTTTTTTTCTTGATGAGTCTGGCTAATGGTTTATCAATTTTGTTTATCTTCTCAAAGAACCAGCTTTTAGTTTTATTGATCTTTGCTATCGTTTCCTTCATTTCTTTTTCATTTATTTCTGATCTGATCTTTATGATTTCTTTCCTTCTGCTAATTTTGGGGGTTTTTTGTTCTTCTTTCTATAATTGCTTTGGGTGTAAGGTTAGGTTGTTTATTTGAGATGTTTCTTGTTTCTTGAGGTAGGATTGTATTGCTAAAAACTTCCCTCTTAGAAATGCTTTTGCTGCATCCCATAGGTTTTGTGTCGTCGTGCTTTCATAGTCATTTATTTCTAGGTAATTTTTGATTTCCTCTTTGATTGCTTCAGTGATCTCTTGGTTGTTTAGTAACGTATTGTTTAGCCTCCATGTGTTTGTATTTTTTACAGTTTTTTTCCTATAATTGATAGCTAGTCTCATAGCGTTGTGGTCAGAAAAGATACTTGATACGATTTCAATTTTCTTAGATTTACCGAGGCTTGATTTGTGACCCAAGGTATGGTCTATGCTGGAGAGTGTTCCATGAGCACTTGAGAAGAAAGTGTATTCTGTTGTTTTTGGATGGAATGCCCTATAAATATCAATCAAGTCCATCTTGTTTAATGTGTCATTTAAAGCTTGTGTTTCCTTATTAATTTTCATTTTGGATGCTCTGTCCATTACTGAAAATGGGGTGTTAAAGTGTCCTACTATTATCATGTTACTATTGAGTTCCCCTTTTATGGCTGTTAGCATTTGCTTTATGTATTTAGGTGCTCCTATGTTGGGTGCATAAATATTTACAATTGTTTTATCTTCTTCTTGGATTGATCCCTTGATCATTATATAGTGTCCTTCTTTGTCTCTTGTAATAGTCTTTATTTTAAAGTCTGTGTTGTCTGATATGCGAATGGGTACCCCAGCTTTCTTTTGATTTCCATTTGCATGGAATGTCTTTTTCCATCCCCTCACTTTCAGTCTGTATGTGTCCATAGGTCTGAAATGGGTCTCTTGTAGACAGCATATATATGGGTCTTGTTTTTGTATCCATTCAGCCAGTCTGTGTCTTTTGGTGGAGCATTTAATCCATTTACATTTAAGGTAATTATCAATATGTATGTTTCTATTACAATTTCCTTAATTGTTTTAGGTTTGTTTCTATAGGTCTTTTCTTTCTCTTGTGTTTACTGCCTTTGTTGTAAAGCTGTTTTGGTGGTGCTGAACTCTCTTAACTGTTGCTTGTCTGTAAAGGTTTTAATTTCTCTGTCGAATCTGAATGAGATCCTCACTGGCTAGAGTAATCTTGGTTGTAGGTTTTTCCCTTTCATCACTTTAAATATGTCCTGCCACTCCCTTCTGGCTTGCAGAGTTTCTGCTGAAAAATCAGCTGTTAACCTTATGGGGATTCCCTTGTACATTATTTGTTGCTCTTCCTTTGCTGCTTTTTCCTTTGTATTTAATTTTTCATATTTTGATTAATACGTGTCTCGGCGTGTTTCTCTTTGACTTTATCCTGTATGGTACTCCCTGTGCTTCCCTGACTTGATTGACTATTTCCTTTCCAATGTTAAGGAAGTTTTCGACTGTAATCTCTTCAAATATTTTCTCAGTCCCTTTCTTTTTCTCTTCTTCTTCTGGGACACCTGTAATTCGAATGTCAGTGCGTTTAATGTCCCCGATGTCTCTGAGGCTGTCCTCAATTCTTTTCATTCTTTTTTCTTTATTCTGCTCCCTGGAAGTTATTTCCACCATTTTATCTTCCAGCTCACTTATCCGTTCTTCTGCCTCAGTTATTCTGCTATTGATTCCTTCTAGAGTGTTTTTAATTTCAGTTATTGTGCTGTTCATCATTGTTTGTTTGCTCTTTAGTTCTTCTAGATCCTCATTAAATGTTTCTTGTATTTTCTCCGTTCCCTTTCCAAGATTTTGGATCATCTCTACTATCATTACTCTGAATTCTTTTTCAGGTAAGTTGCCTATTTCAACTTCATTTATTTGGTCTTGTAGGTTTTTACCTTGCTCCTTTGTCTGTAACATATTTTTTCGTCGTTTCATTTTTTTTTTTTTTTTAATGGGTGATGTTGTATTCCTGTTTTACTGTTTGTCCTGAGACCTCCAGTACTGGAGTTTGGAGGCAGTTGGATCGAGCTGGGTCTTTGTGCTGAGATGAGGACCTCCAGAAGGCCTCCCTCTGATTGATATTCCCTGGGGTCTGAGGTTCTCTGTTAGTCCAGCTCTTTGGGCTCAGAGTTCCCACCACAGGAGCTCAGGCCCTATCTCTGGCCAGGGAACCAAGCTCCCGAAGCTTCATGGCATGTTTAAAAAGAAAAAAAAAAGGAAGAGAGAAAGAAAAAAAGGAGCAGTATAATATCAAAGAATAAAAACACAAAATAGAATTAGAAAGATAAAAATTATACTAGGAAAACTAAAAGTATAATTGAAACAATGGGTCGCTGGGGGTTGCTCCCATCCCCTTAGGTGTCCGTGGTCCCCCTCTGGTGCCTAGTAGGTGCCCTAGTTCTGAGGAGACGTGAATTCCACATCCTCCTAGTATGCCATCTTGACTCCCAATCTCATTCTTAATAATGATAATTACATTTTTTAAAAAAGTAACCTTGGATATGTCAGACATTTTCAGTAGTTTTTGCTTTAACATTTAGTGATAAAATACACCCTTAAAATAATAAACAGATAATTTTCTTAAATGTTGCAACTTAAGAAATTAACATGAGGAAACAAAGTGTATGCATTAGTTATCTATTGGTGCATACTACAGGGCGCAGTGATTGGGAGTCTGCCTGCCGATGCAGGGGACAAGGGTTCGTGCCCCGGTCTGGGAAGATCCCACATGCCGCGGAGTGGTTGGGCCCGTGAGCCATGGCCGCTAAGCCTGCGCGTCTGGAGCCTGTGCTGCGCAACGGGAAAGGCCACAACAGTGAGAGGCCCGCGTACCGCAAAAAAAAAAAAAAAAGTTCACTTTAAAAAATTAAATGCAGTATTGGATTTGAACTACAAAGCCTTCTGTGGGTGTTACTTTGATTTGGTGGATTCTATTTAACACATGAAGAATCTGAGAGCCACAGATGTTAAGTGACCTTATCAAGAGGGGCAATAGCATTGATGCCATTAAGGGTCACTGACCCTCTGTGATACAGGTTTGAACCTGATTTTCCAGAACCTCAGGCTTTTCCTTTTCAAGACGGCCACCCACACTGCCTATACCCTCTAGTCAAAGTGATAGAAAAGGAGCATCCAGGGAGGGAACAGTGGACCATTTGGGGTTAGCAGCTGGTGTCGGGGAAAAGAAAGTATACCTTCCACATTACCAGGGCTCACATTGTTGATTACTAAATGGAACGTCAACTTGAGTACCGAACTCTGCTCTACCTCCTCGATTGTTTTTAGCTTTGGCCTATAGCTTCACTAATAAGCCCTTGCATTTATATCAAGATTCATCACTAAAACATTCTTTAAAAATAAGTTAACTCATATGATCCCCAAAACAACCTTCTAATATACATATTTTTAACTAATTGTTCCAGATTAAGGAATACAATATTATTTCTCATTTTCCTCTGCCCAAACCCTTCTTTACACCATCTATGGTGGAAGTGTTAGCAGTGGGAGGTGGGGAGATGGACCTGTCTGACTGAGAATATAGATGTATATTTTATAAAACATTTGAGTCAGAACAAAAGATTTGGTTCATTCATTCATCAGTTTATTACAATAATGTATATAATGAGTTTATTACAATAATGTATATAATGAGTAAACGGATTCCAGGTCCCGTGTAAATGAATAAGCATAGTTTGAGTGTCCAGAAAGATCTAATCTAATGATAAAATGTATCATATAAGGAGCTGGAAACCACTGTATGAAGTACTGCTTTGGAAATATGAGCTAAGCAAGCCCATCTGTTCTGAGAGTTGGAAGAAGGGTGAGAAGATATTTTTTTTCAGCTTCATTCACTTTATTTTTCTCGTATAAAACTATGTGGTGGCCACAGCTGGAGCCTGGGTCCTCTGCACAGAAACTCTGGTGTAGGTCTTTACTAGATGGTCAGTAAATTCCTGATAGGGGATCTGGTGAACACCATGTCTTCCCAGAGATCAGCAGTGAGATAGCTGTAGGTCTTGGAAATGGCATCAAAAGTGGCCTTGGCGGAGTTGCCCAGGATGGCGTTGCAGCCCCTGGCAGAGGTGCAGCCGTCATCAATACCAGCCGTCAGCAGCAGCTTCTTGGGCACAGGGGCTGAGACGATGCCAGGGCCCCTGGGGCCAGGATGAGGTGCACCAGCACAGAGCCACAGCGGCCAGTACCTTGCAAGGGAGGGCACGGGGATGATGGAGAGCTTGGCCAGAACGACGGCTGCACGGAAAGCAGTGGTTAACTCCGTGGAGCGCCAGACCTGGTCTGTTGGCCAGTACAGGTCTGCTTTTGCACAGGCATAATGGGAAGATTTTTTTTAAAGTCACAGAGGAGGTAACATTTGAGCTGAACCTGAAAAATGGGCAAGAGTCACCAGAGCAGAAGAGGAGAAAGGGATCCCAACCTGAATGGCTGTTTGGGTGTCATCCAGCATCAATGTAGTTCCAGGTACTTCCACAAGCTCCTGCCAATACCATGTTCTTACCCTGCTGGGAACCAGAGAAGTCAGGGAATTTGGATGAAAATTTCTAATGGAATTTTGTTATCCTATGCAGAGAAGACCTAAAACAAACCATTATTAATATTAATAAGCTCTCTTTTGTTATCAATTTTGCTATTTAAGATCAAAGCTTTGCCATTAAACATAATTAAGGCTTGAGAAACATTTATTAAACAATATTCTTTGAACTTACATAATTCAAATGTAAGTTGAATTATGTAAGTTCAACTTACATAATTGTTGTAAGTTCAAAAAGAAAGAACACCATTAATAATACTGTCTTATCTTCATGCTGCGTTTGTTTGCAGGAGACACAGTTGCATTTGTTTGCGAGAGACACATTAGTATTGTGCCGGTGCACTTTATCATGGTGTGACTCAGCTTGTCTGGGGCATACTTTTTTCATCTTCTTATTTCTGCTCCATGTTCAGTTGTTGGACCTTTTGCTATGATTGTGTCCTTTAATGTACTTCTGTACAATCTACTGCTTCTTCCTAATTCCCCTCCCTCCTGCCCCACCTCCCTTCAACTGCTAAAGTTATATCATCTGAAAGCTCAGTTCAAAAGCAACGTCTCAGACCCTCCTCTCACCCTTAACCAGTCTCTTGCTCACTGTGGACCTGCAGGACTTGTGCCTGAAGGCCCTTGGAATGGAGAGATTCTCTAGCTCCCCCAGCGTCTGTGTGGATAGGCCCTTGACCCAGGAGAAACCTCCCTTGGACACACTTGTTGATGTATGATGCACGCACACACCCAAACTCAGCTAATCAGAGATATTCCCTTGGGTTCTCAAATTGGAGGTTGATAATAGTATCAGTTTCACCTCCTATAATCTTTCTCTAAAGCAGCTGGAAAGAATTAACGTAACCCTTGAAGAGAAGCATAGCCTGGACAGTAAAAGAGATTCCTGCTCTTTTCCAAGACCCTGGATCCAGTTTTCTCTGAAGACGTCCTCATCCCTGCCCTTTAATGTAAACTGATGAATTCCTATTTCTCTCTCACTTTCTCTCTGTCTCTCTTTCTCTGTCTCCCCTTTTTAGTTAAGTTTTTGTCTCTTCTAATTTAAAAATTATTGACAAGTATAATACTCCACATTAATCGTTTATTTTTCTTGCCACTGGACAGTAGAGTGAATGAAGACAATGTCTTGCTTTATCTCTGTACCCCAACACTTGACAAGACACCTGACATCTTAGGCACTCTATAAATAATTGTCAAATAAGAGAATAGAGATCAAACCTATTTTGTAAGGACATAGTTGCATAATGCAACATTGTGCCCATCGTAAAGAGTCCACATGACTAACATGTTTTAAATGTTACAAGAGATCGATTTTTTTAATTAAAATTTTATTTTATCAGTATATGAGAAGTATAGTTGATTTACAATGTTGTGTTAGTTTCAGGTTTACAGCAAAGTGATTCAGTTATACATATTTATTTTTTAAACACTTTTCCTAAAATTGATGAGACACCTGATAAATGTAATTTAAAAATAGTCAATAAAGGAGAGAAACACTTTCTCTTTAACTCAACCACTCTATCCAGGACCTTTTATACACACACACACACACACACACACACACACACACACACACAAAGTTTCCTCTATCTATAATATTTCTCCTGCCTTGATCACCCAGGCAAACTTGCCTTCAAGTTGTGCTCAAATATAAAGAACTTCTGTCAAGTATTTTATGATCCAACCCCCTTTAAATAACACTAGACTTTCTTTTACCTAATCCCCCAAAGCATTTTGACTTTATCTCATTCTGTAGGAATTATTTATTTTCATTTCTACTCCTTCCCGTCCTAGAGGTTAAGCTCTTAAAAGGATGCATGTTTACCTTTGCATCTTCAGCCTCTAATGTAATGACTGGCACCTAGTAAGTTATCAGTGAGCATCTGAGGAGAAATCACTTTACAAAGAGTTCTTGCACAAGAACTCATTTGAACAGCACAGAAAACTGGAGGGGTCCATATTATTCTATCAGTTTTATAGATGACAAATACACTTATAATAATAGGCCTACTGTGCCTGTAATAAGAGGCCTATTTGTTTCTCTAGATCCCTAGTGCATCCTCATTACCTGGCACAGTGTCTGGCATATAAGGGGTGTAATGGAGGAAGTAATTTTCCTCTACCCTTCTAGGTTCTGACTGGTCTAAGAATTAAATTGACAAGAGAAAGATCAACAAGAGAAAATCAATTAAAAGTTTAGTAACATGTACATGGGAGAGACCCAGGAAAACTGAGTAAGTGCCAATGTGACTGAAGCTCTCAGCTCACACACCATCTTTAGCTAAAGACGAGGATGTTGGGAGCAGTCATTTGGGGACTTCAGAGGGGAGGAAGGCAGCTCACGTGGAGATGGACAAACAAATGTCTGGTAAACAAATGTTTGCTGGGCCAGGCAGAGACAATGGGACGCAAAGTGGACTCTGATCTCTAAGAGTTTCCCCCACCAGACCTACTCCATATTCTTTGCAGATATCTCTGGTGATAGATCTATTCTGGAAATAGGCCCTTCATCAAAATTCATTTAGGCAGTTAGGGGGAAGGTCAGAGTTTCTGCCTGAGTCTTTTGGGCCTTGTTTTTAACTAGAAATACTTCGCCCCATAGAGAGACATTTTGGGGTGGCACATTTTGCTCCCTACAGGGGTCTTTTTATAAATACAAAGTCAGGAGCCTTAGCTACTTTCAGTGGCAGTGCCTTCCTCTAAAGTTAGGTTTACTCAGCCTTGGTGCTCAGTCCCACCACACTGTCCTTCTGCCTCTCTCACTGGCCACGTTGGGAGCAGTTTATGGGGAGAGGTGGTGACATCAATTCTGCATCCCCCATGGTTCTTGCACACACCTTTGAGGTGACTGGTTACCCTGAGTCCAGAATTTTGTTGGGTGCTTTCATAGTTTGAGTTGTAATCATCATCATAATTCCGTGAAATGTATATTATATCCTCATTATACACAGAAGAAAATCAAGGCTTAGAAATCTAAGACAATTTAGTATGTGTAGGTCCTCACTCTTCTTTATTTTTCAACTGAGTGGAAATGAAGTGAATTTAATTGTATATTATTATATAAAACATCTCAAACTCACTTTGCACTGAAAAATCTTAGAACAAATAAATAAACAAAAAGGTTAAGCAAGGTCTATGTTCAACTGAGCAAAGCCTTTGTGAAAACCTAGCAAAATGATGACTTCCTTAGTAGGCTTTGCCAATTCCTATCAATACTCGACAGAGAGGAGTTTAAGTAGCTACTTAAATACCAATTACTTAGAAATGGAAAACAGACAAGGGGAACAAGGCAAACACCCTGTTTAACTTACCAGAACACAGAGAAGCCTTCACTACTCAAGGCAGAGACTGCAATAGTCGCCCCAGGTCACACAGGGCTCCAGTGCAAATTGGCACACAGCCAGGGGAACGCGGAGACGCTGGGCAGGAAATCAGCTCCTGCCACTTCAGTTGTTTCTTTGCTTCTTCCCAGAGATGAAGCTTCCCTCCAAAACGTGGGGCCATGTGGTGGATTTCTTCAACCTCCTGTACTCAAGGACAGGAGACAGACATTTTAGAGAAGTGGACCCCTGATTCAGGACCATGCATCCTGCTGTGTTCTCATAATTTAGAAACAGTGCTAGTTTCGTGGAGGTGAGGCACATGTACGGCCCTGTGCTCAGGGGGATCCATGATGGGTGTTTAATGTTTGGCTGTGGCTCTACTGAAATTGTTAAAGATTTTATCTCTGAACTTGTGTGTTTTATTAGTGAGGTCTAGTGGGATGTAGGGGGGGAAAGATAATTTTCTGTCTTCCCCTCTAAGTTCCTGGCTGTGAACCCCTTTTAATGAAAGATAGATTAATAGGAGAAAAACAAACAAACAAAAAAACCGCAGAAGTTTAATCACATGTATAATTCCTGTATACATGGGAGAGACCTAGCAAAACTGAGAAACTGTGCAGAATGGCCCAAGCCATCACCTTAAATACCATCTCCAGCTAAAGACAAGAAGATGCTGAGAGAGGGAAGCCTGCTATGGAGGATTACCAGGCAAAGCACAGTAAACAAGGGTAGGGTTGTTATGAGGAGTTAAGTCAGTTGTCTTCTCCACTGTAAGAATTTCTAGAGATTTAGTCACCCTCCTCTTCCTGTTATAGAGAGGGACACCCCGTGACAAATGGAGATTTCCTTATAAATGTAATTTTCCCTTACAAAAGGGTAACTTCTCCTTGTTTTTCAGAGCTTCTCCTGCGTTTGCTCTTTCTTAAAAATAATCAGGTCAAGATAATCCTTACACCATAGAGCCATATTTGGGGGGGCGAAATCTGCTCTCCTGCAGGGACAAGGGGCAGACTTCTTGCTACCCCTCTCTAGGTAGTGCTCCCAGCGTCCTTCGAGCACAGAATCCTGGTCCCATGGTGTGGTGGAGTTAGGCAAGACTCACGGCAAGTACAGAGTAAGCATTTTACATCTATGATTAATTGGGGTGGTGACAGCTCCAAGAAGCCACACTTTTCATTCAAACCCAAACTTGCAGAAAGAAACAGTGATGTTCTAAGAAAACTGAGTGACTAAGAAACTCAATTGTATTCTTTCTTCTTCATGTGACTTCCCTGTGTCAGCCAACCACCTAAGCTGAAATGATGACTTAGAAGGAAAGGGCAACCCATAGTTCTTTTACTTTTCATTTTTTTTCTCACTAATCAGTAAACCACAGGTACAGAGTTTCAGTAGAATGTGTACATATCAAATCCAATAAAACCAGTTGAGTTTATTTTGTGCAGTGATTACTTTGTCCTGCTGAGAATGAAATACATGGGCATGTACGAGCTATAAAATATGTTTTGTAATTTAATGCTTCCACACATGAGTTAAATACTCTTATATTTGCATTTAAAACTAATTGTACAATATAAAGGTAAACATACAATTCATGCTAATCATTTAAAATTTTATTTATTTATTTTTTACTTAGAGTGACATTGACTAACAAGTGCAAAATCACCATGACAAGTCAAGAAAGTGACCATGGAAGAAATTTAAAAACTTTATAACTGAGTATCTTTAACAAAATTGTTTCCCTGCTTTTTGAACAAGGGACCCTGCAGTTTCATTTTTTCCTGGATTTCACAATAATGTAGTCATCTCTGTTTAAACAAGTTAAGTAGATAGTAATTCTTCCCAAAATTGTCAACAATCCAAATGGAGAATAATTAAGTGAACAGATCATTTTAGTACACTGCGGTGAGTTCAGTGATAATTTTACAGAGAAAACTACAAGAGCACACATTTTAACTAAGGAATCATGCAGATTTCCTGATACAGATGGTTCCAGGTCTGAGTCTTGAGTCCTAAATTATTTATAGAATTTTAGGATTTATCCAGGTAAAAAGTTGTAGTGTTGGGAAGAGGTACGTGGAAAAAACATCCCGTGTAAATGAACCTAAGGCATTAACAAAACATAGTGATGAGGAGAAAAGAAAAGATATTTATAGGACACCATAGTAACAAGTATAATCTTTATTCTTGGTCAGATCATCTGCTAACATCAGTCAAGGTGCTATTTCCTTCTCTACACCTTTCAGTTGGTGGTACTGCTATCAAGGAAGATTCCTGATGTTCAGCTGTTCATTGTATCAGCATCTGTTCGTGCTCTTCCTCCTGTCCCCTTGGCACTATTTCTGATTCCAGCTGCAGCTGAGGACTGTTTAAAAAAAAAAAAATTCAATCAAGTAAATCTGAAGATCTACTTGGCTTTATTCAACAATCCATGAATGGTTCAGGCAGCATCACATCTCGCAACTAGAAGGGCACTCAGAGGGGTTGTGCGAAATAGAAGGTTTTATAGGAAGAAGGGTGGGACAAAGGAGCTCTTAGCAAAATTAAAGAAGGGGTAATTCTCTGCCAGGTCATCATTTTGTGGGGGAGGGAAGGGCAAGGGTTTTTTCATGCTGATTGCCTCTTCTTCCTCTGGGGGCGTGGAGAGAGCCCACTGTGACAGATTACCTCCTTGATGCTGACCAGAAAATCCCAAACTGGTTGATTAAGATTGCATTTATGACGAAGATCAAAACTGTAAGTAAGTCAGGTATTAAATCTAGATATGGTATCATGGAGTTCAGCACAAGTGATGTCATTTGGGGCCTGCGGTTTTTCTCTTTAAAAAGACACAGTTCCTGGTAGGCGTGGCCTCACCTGCTTCAGGCTTCTTAGTCTGTTGGCACTGCAATAACAGAATGGCGTAGACTGTGTGGTTTATAAACAGCAGACCTTTATTTCTCACAGTCATGGCGCCTGGGAAGCCCAAGTTCAAGGCACCAGCAGATTAGGTATCTGGTATAAAGGCCCACTTTTTAGTTCATAGATGGCTGTCTTCTCACTGCGTCCTCACCTGGCAGAAGGGTCGAGAGAACCCTTTGGGGTCTCTCTTATAAGGGTACTCTGTGCTGTGATCTGATCACTTCCCAAAGACCTCACCTCCAAACACTATCACATTGGGCATTAGGATTTAACAAGTAAATCTGGGGGCTCACAAACATTCAGTCCATAGTAAGGCTTCACTTATCCTAAGCGTTTTCCCTTGCCACAGAATCTTCTGATGCCATGGATGCAATGGGATTTTGGACAACCTTGGATCTATGCCTAGCATGGAAATATGTGGCAGATAACATCATCAGAGCAACCCTAAATCAATGAGGATGGATAAATGCTCCTCACTCCTGTCCTCGGGGTGAGAGATGCTGTACAATCCTCAGGAGGTCCCTGTGGGAAAGAGCCCCCATGCACCTTGGCGGCAACCTTCCTAACACCCCCAAACTGATTTTCCTTCCTTCCCCCTGATGCTCTCCCAGGGCTGTCTTTCCTGCTTCTTGAAGTCTTCCAATAAAACTGTCTGTTCACTTGTCCCTATTATAGGTTCTCCTTTGGAAAAATCCAAATTTTGAACACTTTTTTTCTATTGTCCTTCTTAAATTAATTCTCAAAGATTTTTATATGTTAGCAGGTATAATGTTAACTGAAAGTCATCATTTTCATGTTTCCTGTTTCTCTGATACAGCTCTGCATAGTTTTATTGGTAATGGGCATTCTTGTTTGTTCCTGAATTTAATATAAATATTTACATTCTTTCATTATGAATAATGATGTTTGCTACAGATTTCTGACAGATTCTTTAATAGGGAGCACATTTAAATTTTATCAAAAACTTTCTCATTATTTTCTTTTTCCATTAATCATTTTCATCCTTCGTTCCATAATATGTTCTTGCCATATGGCTCCACAGGCTTCACACGTTCTCCATTTAGTCCAGCTTGGCTTTGGCTCTACATAGAGCCACCCAGACCCTTCCTGCGTGCATCCCTCATGGTTCACCCTGCAAGTGCACGTGTGCTCACAACACCTGCACCCACAGATCTCTATTTGCTTATGGCTTTGATTCATGTTCTCTCATCTCAGGCTATCACCAAACAGCAGAAACAATTTAGACAACAGTTCCAAATGTGAAGCTATTCTGCTCTAGGGCCACAGTGGCTACCTCTGTTCTCTGACACTATATTGTCTATGCTTTGACCTTCTGGCGTCTCTCTAAATCTTCGCGTGAGGTTGGCTTCCTCACCCTTACTTGACCAGGGATGGACTTGCCTGTTTCCTCATCCTTACAGGCTAAGACTCCTTGTTCCCCATCTTCTGTGTACCCCTGCTTTTCAGACAACCTTATAACACAATCTCTAGTTTTGATTTTGGAGGACGTCCTCAGCATTCTACAAGCCCCTACACTAAAAACCTTAGAATGATCCTTAACTCTTCCTTTGTTCTTCAAATCTGACACTACCATTTGTTAGCAATTCTACTTAAAAAATCTATCATAGACATAGTCTTCGTTCTTTATTCTTACCCGACCTGACTAGTCTAGGCCCTGATCACCGCTCGCTCAGAGAGAAGAGACACCACACATTTCTTCTATACCCACACTATCTTCTCCCGGTGGTTTCCCCACAGTGCCCTGTATCACCCAACCTCATCTTTGCTCAGACATTTCCATTCACTCTCCAAGGTCAACTGGATAAATTCCAAACCACTCCCCTCAACATAAGAGATTCCTTACGAATCTTTCTGTATACCCAGCCACAAATTTTGCCACTTTTATTACGTATTAGAACATGTGAAGCATTTAAGTGTGAGATGGTTTGACATGTCATTTGAAGTTGTAACTAGTCAGTAAAATCATTACATAGACATCATGATCCTGTAGCCCATCTTCAATTATCCTGTTAAAGTGTCTTAAGAGGAAATGATTACAGAATTCCAGATGTCCATTGAACACGCCAGAGTTAAGTAAATCATAAAAATGTATGTGAAATACCTGCCATTTTTTTGTTTCCTTCTTTGTCATTTTTTACCTTTCGATTTGGACACTTTGAATTATGTAAAATAATTCACAACATTTTCCCCACCATATCAATCAGGCAAATCATTTGGGGTTTACAATTAGTTTAAGCTCCTAATTACTTTTTTCTTTAAAATGTGAGATAAAGTCATATCTTCTTTTATCTGTGTTTTATCTATGTTTTTCTAATGGTTGTCCCTTTAACTATGCATTAGAATTATTTGTGAGCTTCTATGGTTAGAACACAGTTCTAACCAGCAGACTAATTTAATCAGATTCTCTGGTGTAAGACCTGGACATTCTGAAATATGTATTTTTGTTTTTAAAAGTATGTATTTTTTAAATTCAAATTTGTAATCCTGGTTTAAAAAACAATACTGGCTATGCTTTCTGTCTGTTTTCTCTTTTGGAAAATGGCTGCTGCACCACGGGTACCTGCTGTTTGGTGACATCATTAGCTGTCTAACATACCTGTGATGGAAAAAGCTTCTGAACATCTAACGTGCTGCTTGTTATTATTCTTATTATTTGTCTGACTCTCCCCTGACTGGCTGATTTAAGAAACATTAAAAATTCTAAGATAAGCCAGGAGAAATCATTTTAACATTTTTATATCAGATTGTCCTTAGAATGTCAAGTTCTCTGCAGAAGAAAATAAAGCCGTTGAGATTTTATTGGTGGAATTTAGCAAACAGCATTCCTCATATTTCTTCAGCCTAATTCTTAGTTACCAAACGAAACCACTAACACCATTTCTGCATGGGATGTTGGGGGCCTTGGGGTTCTGTTAGATTCACTGTTTTGGAATTAAGACAAGGTATAAAAGCAAGTGAGTGGCTATTATTTAATAGTCTAATGGCTGACAGAAGCCTCTGAAAAAAATCCATGTTCAACTAAGCACCCATACTTTCATCTCTGCTTCACTCTGTTTTGGATATATAAAATACATCCCAGGAAGAAATAAGCCTTGTTAAAATAGTATATGATGAGAAGTCTGTTTACCTAGTTTCCTTCCTCCCGCATCAAAGCTCATCTGAGATAGGCAGATAATATAGACACAGACTAAAAAAAAAAAAAAAAAAAAAAAAAAAAAATATATATATATATATATATATATATAGACACAGACTAAATATCAATCTATAACAGCAGTTGAAATAGAGTTTTTCACTTCCAGATTTTATAATAATAATAGAATGCACAATAAAGAATGGCTGAACATTTACTATGGAATACAAGGTATGCACATTTTCATTAAATGTTAACATCATCATAAAAGTGTTCAATAAACAAGAAACAATAAAGAACGTGTTTATAAAGTAAACTTTCAAATGGTGTTTAAGTAACTTCTTAAAAGAAAAAAAAGAATTAAGAAAACAAAATTTCAAAATCTTTTCCCCTCACATTCTGCAATTTCTCCTTTGCCTCTAATGCTGGTCTACCCGGGAAAGTCATTTACTTTTCCTGGGAGCATATCTTCCATCACTTCTTCTACACTTGTTCAAGTCTGAGTAACTAAGGAGGGTGGCAAGGCTTATTTCTCCTGGGATTTATTATTCTTAATAAACTATGCAGATTTTCATGTGCTCACTCTCTTTATTAATGAGAAATTCCTCCCTGTTTCTCTCACAAGCTCAGTAAGAGTAACCTTGCACCACTCAGCCCACTTCTCTTTAGTGGCATTTTTAATTAATCCCCTCATCAGTAAAATAAAGGGAAATCGTTTAATGATCTCTACAGCACCTTCTAATTCAGAGGTGCTATGATTTTGTTGTTGTGTGCAATCTAGATTTAAAAGGATAATAGGATACAGAAGTAAAAACAAAATTAAACAAGAAATTCTTTGAAAGACATGCATGTACCAAGAAGTTAGGAACTAAGATTAAAAAAAGAGCCTTGATTTTAACCAGAAGATATCTCTAAAACATAATACTTTGTTTAAATTATCTTTCTATACTGAGCCAAAAGAAAAGACATCCGCTCTTACATGTTGTGTGTAATGTTTTCAAATTCTTGTCTGTGTTCTCCAGTGTCCCGCAATTTACTACATGCATTTATTAAGAGACATGAATTAATACTTGTAAAGTATTTAGAAGCATGTGACAAAACTTTATTACTAGAAAGGATAAAGAGAGATTTGGTCTCCCTGTACAGTTCTTAAACCACTGGACTGAAAGACTTCTACGGTGTCTTGATTCTCCACATTTAGGGATCCTGAAGTGCTAGGGGCTGGCGTACTTAAGTGCAAGCTGGGTCCTGAGAGCTCCAGAAGTCACAGTTAGAAAGAGAGTCGTGTGCTGGGGAAATTCCACTATCGTCAAAATCCTCTTCTGTTCCATTGAGGTTATGAGGATCCAGACTGGAAGAAACAGTCAAGAAACAGGCTTTTTTTTTTCTTCCAAGTGTTAGTATTGCAAACGTGATAACTCGTTTCAGAATTGTTTCCTTCCATTATAAAATCCTACTTAGATAAAATGCTAGGGTTGAACACTGCCATGCCTGATCTGGTTGTCCTTCTCCTCCACCACGGTTTCTCTTTTCCAGACCCACTCCCTGGCCTGGCTGCTGAGAGCTTGTGTATTCCCAGCTTTACTCTTTACTGCTGCACCAGGCTCCAAGCAATAGTCATCCCTAATAGACCTCACAATGCACCCACATTGAAAATATCTATTTCTCATTAATAGATTAAGCAAAAACTGCTAAATAATGATGATAGTAATAATTATATATATATAGAGGGTCTAAACACAAATAAATTTTGAGTCGGGTTAGAAGGCAGGGGAAAATCCAATTTTCCAATCTGCACTGCCAAGAAGAGAAACTGCTGCCTGGTGGAATTCAATACAGGTCTGTGTGTTTAGCTGAGTAAATGAGCCCTGCTTGCTATAACTAAAAAGAATACAAATGCAGGACATAAGCATGGACTCAGGGCACTTCATTTATCATCAGTGTCTCTGTGCCTTTATGCTTCTTGTCTTCGTAGCTTAACTGAATCATTGCTCTACTACGATTGCATAGAAATATTAAATATGCATTTTCTTAATTTTGAATGATTTTAAAAATATATTTTTGCACACCCTTACTTTAAAAACCCCTTTATTAACTCCCCATTTCTTGTATGATAAAGAGTTTCCTCTGTATTATGACATGGTGCACACAGTCTATGTCTTTTGCTTTATCTCTTCTATGTCCCCATCACATTCAGTGCTCCCATCCCACCGAAGGCTTTCCTGAATGTAGTAGGCTTTTCACTATGGGTGACTTGAGGGGTACAAAGAAAATTAAGCAATATCCATCTTTAATCATCTCAGAGGTAGTTCTGGCTGATGGGGGTGGTAAATGGGCAACACTTGGAAAAATATTGACTCAGAGGGTAAAATATAAATGACTTATATTCTTCTCTAACTCATCCTACTTTTTCCCTCCCTCTGAATGCTCCAATTTTTTGTCCATATTGTAAGTAGAGATGATGAGATACAAACTCCTGTGTACATTTGCACGGATCCAATCCAGATGCAGTTGCGTCTGTCAAGTCCTATCTTTGAGTGCCCAGCGTTCACACGTTATTTCTTTTAAGTTTCACATTTCCTCCGGAGGGTAAGCAATCTTACAACCACTTTACAAATGAGGAAATTGAGCCTTGGAGAGAGTAAGTAAATTTTCCCAAGTTATACGTTACAGATGTGGGTCATTTGAGAGTTCACACCCAGAGTGTCTGACACCACATATTACTAAATATCTCTCCATGTAATTGCACTGCAGTTTGGAGAATGTTTCTGCCACCATGGCAGTGCATGTTGCTTCATGGATTATGTAAATAAAGTGTTATATTTAATTTCTTGAGAACAATGTAAAACCCTTATGAATCACTATTTTTTATAAATCGCAGGTAAAACACATACACTTAAAAAAATCCTACAAAAGCTTATACAAAAGAAATAAAGTAGGAGTCAGTTTTAGTAAGTTCTTGTCCCAAGTCTTATACCAAATAGCTCTGTGACCTTAATCAGTTGTGACACTAATATCTCTGGGTATCTGTTTCTATATCAGGAGAAATGCTGACATATTTGAAAAAGTTTTTTTGTCACATTTGCGTTCATTTATTGCACGATATTCCACACATACCATACATTCTGGCCTAATGGATCAGTCTCTTTTTTATGACTTCCATGCCTAGCCTAGAATTTTTTGTTAATATGTGAGAATACAAATCAATTAATCCATTTTAATTCTTCTCTATAAATATTGAATCACTTGAGAAATATATTTTTGAGACTGATATTAATTAAAAACTTGTATCTGTTTCATTACTAACAAGTCTGGATTAGAGAATATGATTTATATCTAAGACCAAAATATGCTTCCTTCAGCCCTCCCCAAATCTACATCTTCAGCCCAGTTCATGGTAAATACGTGTCTGCAACATATTTATCCATTCAATAATTCTTCAGAAAATATTTCTTTATTGTCTGCTATGTGCCTGCAGCTATTTAGATGCATCTTATACAACAAAGAACAAGGGAGACAAAATCCCATACTGTCATAAACTTTTATTCTTGAGGATATTGGCCTAACCATCTGATGAGCCTACAGTACTATTTCTAGAAGGCGGTGCAAACTCTGATCCCATCATGCTTAATATATGGAAGCAGGTTCACAGTATACGGAAAGAAAGCGTGCCCTTTGTGAAGTTCTGCTGCTTTGAGGGAAATTCAAAAGAGGCTGGAACATTCATCCTTACTTAATAGAAAAACATGGCTCAATGAATGCCTGTCTTTCACTCTCACCAGCAAAGAAATTCAAGAGTGTCTTATAATATAATCCCTAAAGAAGGAAAAGTGTTAGAAGAAGGTATTTTAGCTGCCTTTGAAACAAGTTTCAGAGGAAGAAACTGCTTCATCCATTACAGTTCCCCAAATATTTGTTATTTAAACCCACTGAGCTTATCAAGTAAACTCCTGGTCAACCAGAAGGTTCCTCTGGAGGAGAAGACCAGTAGTTTGTTGGGCAAAGTTCAGCTTTTGTTCGCAGAGGACTCTGAAATTGTCAGAACACAGCACTGATAAAATTAATTTCATGCCCACACTATCCCTTAGGCTAAGCATTTGCTCTCTATCCTCTTTTCAACCCATTGAGTACCCACTGAGTGAAGCAGTAGCATTTAATTTAGTCATCATCTAATTTATCAAATGTCAGACCCAATTTATATATTTTAATGAGATTATTAAAAAACCCTTAACCAATAAATTAAAAGGCTTATATGAAGTGGAGAGTTTTGAAAACAAAAATATTATAAAGTTATAACATTCTGATTCAAGAAGTAATATAAAGCCTCGATAGTATGATAACCATTGAAGTAACTGAATGAGCAGTTAAAAGCCGTCCCTGTAGAAAACTACAGTCATGCGTGATTTCATCAGAAAAACCAAACTTTTAAGAAATAATTCTAAGTGCATATAAATATTTCCAGAAAACAGAAAAAATAAGAACATTCTTCACCCAATTTTACAAGTGCTATTCTTTATCTTTATACCAAAACCCTAAAGAACCAGACAAAAATGAAAATTTATAGGCCAAAGTTACTCATTAACTTAGAAGTAAAAGTCCAAAAAAAATGTTGGCCAGCCAATCTATGTATCCATCTGTCTATTAATCTATAGATTTAATTAAAATTTGGGTTTATCCTGGAATCCAAGTCGATTTAGCATTAGAAGAATCTATGATGGGAATTCCCTGGAGGTCCAGTGGTGAGGACTCCACGCTTCCACTGTAGGGGGCATGGGTTCAATCCCTGGTCGGGGAACTAAGATCCCGCGAGCCGCGAGGCATGGCCAAGAAACAGAAAAAAGAAAAAAAAAATCTATGAATACAATTTACCACATATTCATATTAATAGTAAAAAACAATTTTATCGCAATATGTACAGAAAAAGCATTTAATAATGTTCAACATCCGTTCATATTAAAAATAATTACTAAATTGAGAATAAAGGAATAATTAATAAATTGATTTTATGTGTCAACTTGGCTAGGCAACTGTGCCTAGATGTTTGGTTAAACACCAGTCTAGATGTTGCTGTGAAGGAATTTTTAAGACATGATTAACATCTGTATCAGTAGACTTTGAGTAAAGCAGGTTATCCTCCATGTTGTGGGTAGGCCTCATCCAATCACTTGAAGTTCTTAAGAGAATAAGACTGAGATTTTTCCACAGAGAAAATAATTCTACCTGTGGACTGCCAGACTGCCTTTGGATTTGAACCACAACGTGAAGTTTTCCCTAGGTCTCCAATCTGCTGACTTGCCCTGTAGAGGCCCCCAGTCCTGTGAGCCAAAAAAACCCAAAACTAAAAAGCTAACAACATCAAAAACCTCTCTCTCTGTGTCTCTTTCTCTCACTATCTATGTCTACACTGTTTTAGTGTATAGATATTGATATACAGTATAATATACATAGACTTTAGTGTGTACATGTTTATTATTTCTTCTGTTTCTCTGGAGAACCCTGACTAATACAAAAAGAATTTTTCAAATCTTATCTTTAAAGAAGTCAGTAAGTCATCATATTTAAATGTGAAATGTTAAAGTCTTTCCATTAGGCTTAAGGAATAACACCAGGTTGTGTGCTCTGACCACTGACATTTAACACAATGTAGAAGATCCTGACTGCATGGTAAAGCATGAATAAATGAATGGATGGTATCAGAATTTATTAGAAAGAAATTTAGGACAGATCATATGAATTTTTTTATACAGATTTTTCCAACCTACATATTTATTATTAATGAGTTTGACAAGACTGATAATTAAAAATTGAATGTTTCCACATACCAGCAATAATTAGAAAACAAATTTTAAAAACTAAAATTTCATTAAAAAATCAAGTACTCAGGAATGAAAGACAGTTAAGACCCACACAGGGAAAATTCTAATAATCAATTGATTGTCATAAAAGAAAATCCAAATAAAGGATAAATAAACCAGTTTTTGTAATTGGTTGGTACAATTGTTAAAGTGTATTTTCTCCTGATATAAAAATATCAGTTTTCTCTTTATTAAAATATTATCAAAGTTTTCAAGAATCAGACAAGTTGATTAGAAGTCTCCTAACACTACCCTATTTATATAGTTCAGACCCCTCCACCAGACCATCTGGAGCCCACATGCTGATCTATAATTTTGTAGCTCTCTTTACCCTCTATATTCCTTATAATTTACCTTATTTCTTATTATTACTGCTGCGGCCTGTTCTTCCCCACACATGTTAGAATGTAAGCTCCACCAGCATGGGAAGTTTTGTCTTTTTTTTTTTTTTGCATGATGTAGGTCATGTGCGTATAATAGCTGCTGTCACATAGTAGGTGATTTGTAAATATTTTTTGTTATAAGTGATGTTCAAAACCAATGTAGAAATATAATTGGAAAAGAATAGCAAAGACACTATTGAATAAAAATTAGAAAGATGTCCTCAAGACTTACGAAATTAAATTAATTAGGACAGTAAAGTTTTGCGTAAGTAGAAATAAACAGACTACTGGAAGATAAAGGAGAACCTATAAATAGATTCAGCTCATGCATGTTTGTACTCCTGCTGTCATCATAATAGAGAAATGAGGGAAAGGACAGTCTTTGCAATGAATGGAACAGTAACAGCACTTATCCTGTACCATCTGTGTATCAAAAATACTATAATGGTCCTGAAAAGAAAAGCTACTGGATTAGATAGTATATTTTTTAAATGAGAAAGGACTAGTTTCATGAATATATAAATTATGCCTTCAAATCAATAGGAAGGAAGACAGAAAAACCAAAAGAAGAGTGGGCAAAGATCTTTAGGAGACACTTGATCAAAAAAAAGTCCAGGGCTTCCCTGGTGGCGCAGTGGTTGAGAGTCTGCCTGCCGATGCAGGGTACACGGGTTCGTGCCCCAGTCCGGGAAGATCCCACATGCCGCGGAGTGGCTGGGCCAGGTGAGCCATGGCCGCTGAGCCTGCGCGTCCGGAGCCTGTGCTCCACAACGGGAGAGGCCACAACAGTGAGAGGCCCGCGTACCGCAAAAAAAAAGTCCAAATACATAATCGATAAACAAGCTTCATTATTAATCAGAAAACTCTAAATGGAATCATAATAAACAACTATATTCTAAGCAAATTGGCAAAATTTAGCAGTCTTATACTACCATGTATTGGTGAGAATGTGTAGTGACAGAAACTCCCATATAACGCTAATACGAATGTAATTTCGTACAATCACTTTAGAAAAAAATTTGGCATTATCTAGTAAGTCCAAAGCTTTTCATAGCCTATGACTAATTGTTTCCACTTTTAGATACTCAGTAGGACTGGTGCCCACATGCACCAGCACATGTAGAAGCGTTATAGGTGATAACCTCAACCTGGAGACAACCCAAATATCCATCACCAGTAGAAAAGATAAACCAGTGTTGATTCATGCAGTAGAATATCACACAGTCATATAAAAGAACAAAGTGCTGTTAAATGAAAGAATATGCACAAATATTAGAAACATAAGGTTGAGTAAGAGAAGCAGGATTTAAAAGAACACATATTTTATTCCATTTATGTAAAGTTAAAAAAGGATAAAAGCTAAATTATATATAACATTTATATTTATCTTATATGTTTTATTATATAAATTTAGTTTTTATTCATATATATGTATATAATTAGTGCCCAGATTTAATGAATACTTCTCTGTGTGTGTATATATGTATATATATTTTATAAATAATATTTAATTTTAAGTATTTACATCAATATTGATAGAGATATACATGTAGCTATTACAGGGGGAGGAGAAAGAAGAGACACACAGATGATTCTGGGCAGTAGCAATGTACTTCTCCATTTGCGTGGTGGTTACATAGTGTTCAGTTTATAATGACTCATTCAATTGCACAACTTTTGTTTTTATCCTTTCTGTGTGTATGTTATAGACCCTTATGTGTCTAACTACTGGAAACTTTTGGCAGTTAGACATACATTGGGTTTGCCTTCTGGAAACTGTACAGTTAGACGTACACTGAGTTTGCCTTTTATGACGTCTACTCAGGCGGAATTGTGGGGGGATGGAATTAAGTGGAGAATCTAGGGTTTTTTGACTCACACTGCTTCATGTCCAAAGTTAACATCTTAATACCTTGCTTTTCCAAACATAATACTATTCCCCTTAATGTTATTTTTTATTAAAAATATTGAGGTTTGACTAGACATAAAATCAGAAGTATATATAGTATTACCTAGAGATAGGTGTCTAAGTGGGAAGTTGCATATATATGCTCAATGATTCATCGAATATTAACCAGCTTGGCTTTGGGTCAGTCAGTCTGATGAGTGGCTGAGGATATAAACTGAACCAAATACGATTCCTCGTGTAGAAGACCTTAGAGTCTTAGAGAAGAGCTTAGGGAAAAAAACAAAGATACACTGAAAGTTTGAAACTATGCATGAAGGTGGACAGAATTCTGGATCTTGATGTTCAGGTGTCCAGCAACGTGATCTGTATATCTGTGGGGAGTTAAATGACAATATATAGTTGACCGTACAGATGTGTAAAGTAATGGTCTTGTCAGATTATGTGAGCAGTTCACAATTCCTGGCATACAGGATAAGTATGAGAGAACTGCAGAAAATTACAAATTTAGATTAGATTTTATTAATAATTTAAACTCTTTTTCCTTTGTGTAAATGTGAATTATCAAATCTTAAGAATTTTCTTACCTGGTCATCAATCCCTTCATCTATTATATGCATTTATAGACATATTTGTACACATACCTGAGTATTAGACCAAGGTTGAACTTCCGATATCAGTGTGTCCACTTTAGCTATTCTCAGTGGTTCTTATAGCCACGAAATAGCATAGTTCCATGCTTGCACAGATGATCAATAGATGGCTACTAAATTTTTGAATTAGATTATTTTTTAAAAAACAGGTGAGTAGGAAACTTCATATTTCTCTTTGAAAACTAACTATAACGAGTTGCTTTGTCATTTCACACTTGAGTGGATTTTTTCCCTGTGAATTAGTGGCCTACATAAAAAAAACTTCCTAGCCCCTGTTGTATAACCTATTATTCAAGAAGAGAAGAGATATATATGTGCTGCCCATCGGCGTTTGTATTGAGTGCAACCTCAGCTCAAATGTTATTATAGCAAATAGAGTTATGATGGAGCAGCCCTCACCACAGCCATTCATTCATATTCGTTCATTCACCTCACATTTACGGAGCATCTGTCTGGAGCCACACCAACCTAAATGACCGAGGCATTAATTAACTGGAAAGCGGTGGCAGATTTCCAGACCTGTACCATGGCAGCGCTGCAAGAACGTATTTTATTAGACACAAAGCTTAAAGAAGAACAGTAAATCCACAAAGGCAACAAAATATTTATATTTCCCAGGTTTACTAGTACTAAAGCAAAGGAAAGACGTAAATAATTACTTAGCTGTTGCCCCGTGAATTATTCCCTAGGAGCTAGTCGTGTTTAAGTCCTTTCTTCTGTCTCAGACGTAGGGGGACTATAGCTTTGATTTCACAAATATCCATCAAGTCTGTCCCATGGGCTTTTATTTCTCCCATGCAGTTGAAGTGTTGAGTGATTATGCCAATGAATCTAGAAGGCAACTGGCATCAAACTTTGCCCGGAAATATTGTGAATGACTAGTTCTACACAAGTGCATTTCCTGACCACTTGTTATCTTTGAGATCTTCCCATGCTTTCTCCACAGTGCCCTTGCTACTCCCCTGGGACAAGGGGCCTTCAAGACCACTCCTTCTCCCTTTCTCAGTTCCTCTTATCCTGCAGAAGGAATGATCTCTTTAAAATTTAAACTGCATACTATGGCCCTGGGGCATCAAAGCAGATGCCAGAAAAATGGACAAAGCTTTATGCACAGAGAAGAAAAAGAATTTCTCTGTTCCTGAGGGAAAGGAAAGAGAGGTGGCTAGGGGAAAGATGATAAAAGCTGAGAGACGCTGCTATGAGATCTTTTTCTAAAAGTTATAATTGTGTGAGCGGATTTTTGGAGAGGTTCAGCTGTGCAGTTTGGTAAACAGAGGCAACCTGCAGAGAAGAGACCAAATATGAATGTTCGAGACCTAAGAATCGGGAGAAATTGTGAAGGAGCTCTGGTCTTTCTCAGGGCAAGAAATGCTCTGGTGTTTAAGACAATTATACTAAAATCATTGAGGTGAGTAAGACAACCCAAGATATTTTTATTTAGTATCAATTCAACAAATATGTTTTAACAAACAGTAATAAATAAGATAGACTTAGTTCCTTCCCTAATGGGGCTTATAGGCAAGTCAAGGAAGCAAAAAGAAAAAAAAAAAAGTTATACACACACATACACACACACACAGACATATAATTACAAATTGATAAGAATATGAAAAAAGTATTAGCTGTAGAAAATAAATAATAGTATAACTAGATTAACTTGACAATTCTTTTTTTTTTTACAGTGGCTTTATTCTTTTTTTATTTTTTATTTTTATTTATTTTTAAACATCATTATTGGAGTATAATTGCTTTACAATGGTGTGTTAGTTTCTGCTGTATAACAAAGTGAATCAGCTAAACATATACATATATCCCCATATCTCCTCCCTCTTGCATCTCCCTCCCACCCTCCCTATCCCACCCCTCTAAGTGGTCACAAAGCACAGAGCTGATCTCCCTGTGCTATGAAGCTGCTTCCCACTAGCTATCTATTTTACATTTGGTAGTATATATATGTCAGTGCTACTCTCTCACTTTGTCCCAGCTTCCCCTTCCCCTTCCCCATGTCCTCAAGTCTATTCTCTACGTTTGCGTCTTTATTCCTGTCCTGCCCCTAGGTTCATCAGGACCATTTTTTTTTTTTAGATTCCATATCTATGCGTTAGCATATGGTATTTGTTTTTCTCTTTCTGACTTCTTCACTCTGTATGACAGACTCTAGGTCCATCCACCTCATTACAAATAACTCATTAAATTGACAATTCCTGAAGGCTTAGGATGTTCCAGGATTGTGCTGAGTATTTCAATGTACAGAAACTTTTAATTTTCCCAGCAAACCAGTTCGACATGTTAACCCCATTATATATATGAAAAAACTTTTTCTTAAAGAGGTTCTATGTGAAAGAACTCAGTCTCATGAATGTTAGTGCTTCATGAACATTCATTTCTAGGGTCTAGGTAAATCAGGGAGCTTTTTCTTATAGCCTTTGGATTCAGGCCCTAGTGAGACCTTCTGAGCTCTTCTTGATTCTATTCTGACTCCTGGAAATAGAATCCCCACTTCCTGCTGATTCTAATCAGCCCCTCTCCAGAACTGCACTTTCAGATCAACTCCAGCCTTAAGATGCTCCAGGCTGGTAGCTGTACATTCCTAAACTCGCCTTCCTACTGAAAGAGTTCATTAGGACCAGTTTTAAGCTCAATGATCTTGCTTCCTTCCTCCTTTCCTTCTTTCCTTCCTTTCTATATAAAAAAATCACATTATAATGGAATTTGAATTTAAACCCCTTGAGCATATTTAAGGTATTAAGTGGAAAAATTAAGTAAAAAAAAAAAAAACTACTGAGAAAAACAATCAGAAATGCATGAAAACTGCAGGAAGCAGGGATCCATTCAGGTTTTTCACACTCTGACTAAAATAAAAAAACTTAACCAGAGAAAACATGTTACAACAAGAACAGTAGAATTGCTTAGATTTATTAATTGCCCATTGATTGCCAGTTTCTAGCCTATTATTCAAAACTGTATAGGAGAGTTATCCTTAACCTCAGTTAGCGAGTTAAGAAACGGGCTCAGCAAGGTTAAGGAACTGGCCAAAGCCACAATTTGAACAGCCTTTGTTCTTCTGCTCCCTTGAAATTTCCAGTCTGGCAGTAAAGATAAGTCAGGAGATGGAAAAAGCAACCAGGCTTGTAGAAGTGAGATCACCAGATGGCCCATGATGGTGTGCGTGGAGACCAAAGAAAATTTAACTTTTCAGCCACTGACGTAGTTACCTGTGTTTCTACGCCTCGAACTTTTTGTGCATCAGAATCAGGGTGTAGTGCTTGCTAAAAACATAGACTCTGAAGTCTATAACTTGAGCAGTTTGGGTACACTTTGGACGTTTGTATTGTTAGCCAATTCCCTGGCTGCTTCTGATAAACAGGAAAGTTTGAAGATAACTCATAGCCTTCCTTTTCTGAAGTGAAAAGTGACGTAAAGAAGAATGGCTATAGAATAGCTAAACTGGGTTACATCACTGCTTCTTCCACGGACCATTAGATTATTTAACCTCTCTGCACCTTGGTCTCCTTATCTATACAATGAGGAAAATAATACCTTTCTGCTTGTTTCAAGGGAAAAAAAATATGTTAAGACATATAAGGACAATATGTGTGTTAAGAGTTGAGGGAGACATAATAATTTATACAGTATTTCTTATAAAAATGCATATTTTAATCATAAGAAGACAGCTATCAAACCCAAACTAAGGAACATTCTACAAAACAAACAAAGCACCTATATACATAATTTTTTCTTCAGTATCATGAAAGACAAAGAAAAACTGAAACTATTGCAGATTTAAAAGGGAAGAAAAAGACATGACAATTAAGTGTAATGTGCAATCCTAGCTTGGAAATTGGACCAGAAAAAAATGCTTTGAAGAAAATCAGTGGAACAATTGGTGACATTTTAGTGTAATATAGACTACACTTAAAGCTATCAGAATGCTCTCTCTGTTAATGTCCTGATTTTGACATCTGTACCATACATAAGTGTGTGATTCAAGATGTAGATTCCCCAGGTCCCCCTTCAAGGAAGGAGTTGCTTCCCAGTCACAGATCGTGGAGTTAGCAGGCAACCTCCAGTCATCACCTCCTTCAGGCTCTAACTCAGCTGCTTAAAGCTAACTCGGAAGGCATGAGATCATGTCCTTCCTGGGAAATTTCAAATGCGTTATACCCGGATGAGCAATTTCACACCAGAGCTGCCAGCAGGCTGGCCCAAGCTAACAAGCCAGCTGGTATCACAGTTTGACTTCCTCTGTCCAATCTTACTTCCTGCCTCTTTTGTTCAGTTGATGATCCCTAATTAATGTCTTGCACAACAAACTCTGTCTCAGTGTCGGCTTCCTGAGAACTCAACTTGCAAACTCAGTATGGAAAGCAATATGAGAAAGGAAGTGATAAGGTTAAATTTGGACTTTGATCACTCTCCTACTGGCAGTGAAGATCCTGTCCCTGGCAGTAGGGGGAGGACAGCCTCACACAAGGGGCCAGGCTACCTGTTACCACATCCACCTTGTATGGAATGGGAGAAAGATAGTGTCGAGAAAGATAATGGGGTTGGGTGGCCACGGTTTTGTTCCACAATCACAGGCACTTTACAGAAGCTGAAGTTGAGTAACAGGCAAATAAAAGCTAGGTATGAAAATTAGCAGCCTCTTTGGTTGCATAAACAGAAGTGGTGGGAGGGCAGAAGAAGGCAAGGAAGAAAAAGAAAAGCAGGAACTAGTAATCTGAGTGGCTAAATGTCAAAGAAGACCTCTAATCAAACAGGTGTGTTATACTATGGGCAACATGGGAAACATGGGACCTTATTGCAACAAATGGGGACACTTGGATTAATACCTCTCAAGATTTGAACTCTTCAGATTCTTCTGAATCTTCTGACCCTGTAGATATGACCCACCCCTCCCTGTTACGAGCTACCCTCTGTTTTCCTCTCTCTGAACTGGAAGATAGTCAGAGGGGAGAGGCCCTGCTCAGGACATGTGTCCCCATATCTTCTTGACATTGAGTCCGTGACTTAAGTTAAGTTGCCCATAACCCAGTTGGAGATGTTCTGGGCCCGATCAGGGAGAAAACGCACTATTCTTCAAAGGAGCTGCAAGATTTTGCCAGCACATACGTGCAGGCACTGGGAGAGTATTGTTTATATGGACTAGAACCTGGAGGTACTTGATCAAGGGATCAGGGCATAAAATTGAATTGGAAGGAATTTGTTGACTTGGAAGGGCTCTTCTGAAATATATGATTTAATACTCTAGAAAGGACCCCGGGAGATATAAGGATGAACTTGCTATAAGAATGGTTCCTAGAAACATGGAAAAAGTGATGTTCCATGGTGATCAAAATGCAGATTGTTAGGGAAGATGGTAAAGAGAGGGATGAAAAGGCTCAGAGAAGTGTGCCTGCTGGGGAGTATACCCCTGTGTTTGATCAGGAGACTTGCACGTGATTGTATTTCATGGTGAGGTCCCAAGGGAGTGTAATGTACAAAGGCTACAAGGAGCCTGTTGATGGCAATGTACAGCATCAAAAGTAAAGTGTTTAGTGGTGGTTCTCCTCTGTATGCCAGGGTTGACATTAGGACTGTTATGTTAAAAAATTTAGCTCACTAAATAGCAGTGGGGATAATAGTACAAAAATCACGAAAGGTTTGGTTGCCTACTAGCTGTCAAAACCAAAAGTTGCCAGTATCATAATAAGCATCAAGGCCATAGGGAGTCATAGAGATATTTTATAGAATGTGGCACGAAACCTCACATGGCGTAGTATCATGCTGGAAACCCACTTTACAACTGAGAAGGTGTGGGAGTGAGCCCATGGCCATAATATTAACAGGTGATATTCAGATCACACCACCCGGAGCCTACTGGCCTGCTAGAACTTGGAGATAACCTGTTGAAGGTACAGCTAAAGTGCCAACCTGGAGGCATCACTCTGTGGGAGGTGCCATCCTGCAGGTCACAGTACATGCACCAAATCAAGGACCATCGTATGGTTCTGTGTCCCCAGTGGAAAGAATACCTGGATCCAAGAACCAGGAGGTGAAAGCAGGATGTGTGCATTCTGCCACCGCACCTAATGCCCCATTTTCTGCAGGGCTATATGTCCTGGGACCCGTTTTCATAGAAGTCAAAGCATGGGTCCTATTGAATTGTTAGCTACGGTGCTGCCTTGTGACTAGAAACTAACAGATGAGAGATGTCATCTTCCTGGTAGAATAATTGACCTTCCCAACAGGAGGAAGCAGGGCTGTTGTTACATAATCAGAGCAAAGGAGAATATGTGCAGAACTCAGATGGTCCCCACCAGTGCTTCTCAGTGTCCAGCTGTGACTCTAAATAGATGGGTACGGAAATCTTGGACTGAGAAGGGCTTGGTGATGACACACTCAGGCGCTCTGAAGAACCTGCTTTGCAGTTCCCATTATTCTACTTCCTCCACCTTCCCAAGCTGAAAGTGGAGATAGAGAAAGTGTAAGAAGTCTGGTCGGTGGCACATGTGAAGGACATAACTGCTTACATGTTTGGAAAGAGGATAGTAGGAAACAATGTCCTGGTGAGGCTTTCAGGCTCTCGCCTTGAACGATGTGCTGTGGAGCAGTTCACTGCAGCTCATGCACAAGCTTCGCTGACAAGGAAGTGATGCTTTAACTGTTAATGCCTGTTGGCCCTTTTCATATGTTTTCCTTGGCAGTGAGTTGTGATGGGCCAAGGCAGGATTAAGGTACTTCTTGTCCTCTTGGCTGAAATATCACATGCTAGAACCCCTATCTCCTCCTCTAATGCATTAAAAATACCATACATGCACTGTCTAGTCACACTTGTATCCACACTCTTGGAGAAGTCAGGTGTTGAAAAGGAGAAAGGGGATGGCTGCAGAGATCCACAAAGCTTGAGTTGATGCTCTCCTCAGAGCTCCACGCCCAACCTCAGACCTGGCACTCAGCCTCAGCAATGAATAGTATTAGGGGAAGTTAAAGTTGCTTAAGAAATTGTTACTAGGTGTGTATTTTTGCCATTTTGAAAGAACTACAAGAGCATGGAATCCAACGTAGGCGGTAAACTTTCTTTATCCATCTGTCACTAATTTAAAAGAATGCCAAAAAACATATGGTCATGGGACTATCAGGAAAGACAAATGACTGAAAAGGAGTACACTAACTACAGATCTAAATAATACTGTTTTCAGTAAGTGGCTGACAAGTTCCTCAAAAGGGAAGAATAACCTGAAATGAAGGCTACCCAGGGCATGTATGATTCTACAGTTTCATTCCTCTGCATGTTTTAATGATATTTCCTGACACCTAACACAGATATTATCCTACAGAAACTCACCTGCTGGGTTTTATCAGGCTTTCCCTGAGTAAATACTAAACAAGTATATAACACTTTGTATTAACTGTATTCTTGATGCTCTGCCATTCGGGGCTTTGCAGACCTGGAAAAGAACTGCCTCTCCAAGGGTTAACTAATTCCTGGAGACAAACAACCTGCTTTCCTCTGTGTCTTTTGTTATAGACTGAATGTCTTTGTTCCCCCCAAATTCATATGTTGAAACCTAACCTGCAGTGAGAGGGTATTTGGAGGTGATGCCTTTGGGAGGTGATTAGGCCATGAGAGCAGATCTTTCCTGAATAGGATTAGTGCCCTTGCAAAAGAGACTCCAGAAATCTCCCCAGCCCCTTTTGCTATCTGAGGACAGTGAGAAGACAGCCATCTGTGAACGAGAAAGCAGGTCCTCACCAGATACCATACCTGCCAGTGCCTTGATCTTGTACTTGCCAGTCTCCAGAACTGTGAGAGAGAAAAAAAATGTTTATAAGCCATCCAGTCCGTTGTATTTTGTTATAGCAGTCCCCAAAGGCTAAAATACCTTTAACACGCAAACCATCCAATCCAGAGTCCATATCTCCCACTGGTCTCATTTTACTTGACTTACTTATTCCAGGACACTATCCTCTGCTCTAATCACTACTGGGCCAGTGTAGGACAATTGGGAGAATTATTCAAACTATCCAATCAAAAGTTTGTACTGCTTGCTTACCTGGCTTCATGCATTCCTTTCCCTGAAGAACTGCTATAAATGCTCCGGCCCTCATTTCCCTTCTCTCTCTCTGTGCTTCTCAAGTTGAGCTGGCGCCTCCTGCGTGGCCCTGCCACCAGTGGAATCTGAGTTCAACAAAAACTTCTTACTTGACGGTGATCATTTCCATCTCTGTGTGTCTCACTATACTTGCTCAAAGCAAGTCCCAGGTGTATTTTCAGAACCGCCTGATTTCAAGAGTAAGCAGATAAATAGGCTAAAAGGTACATAATTTAGAAATTGAGGAATAGTGGCTAAATAGAAGATTCTGCTTGGACTGTGGCCTATTTTTAAAACTTTAAAAAAATTTTTTAGTATATTTGTTTCATCTAAAAAGCATTACTTAAGCAGTAGGGTAATTGCTCTCTATATAATCCCAGACAAATATATAGAATATAAGGCCAATTTCGTTCCACAAAGAGATTAGAATTAAAGCCTAGATGAACAGGACACAAATAATTTACCAACTGTGTCTTATTCAAAAATAACCTTTTACTAACACTCATAACATTTCCATCTTTATCTAATCTGCTAGAGCCTTTTAAGCATATCTCTTTATGGCATGTATGACCCTTTTACCTGCTACTAAATCCATTAGTATGCAGGTCTTACGGCATCTGTAACATACACAATTCAAGCAGGGTATACTGTAAGCCCTGATCATTTCATTTCGTTTTCTTTTCTTTTTTGTAATGCAAGGGCATGACTTAAGCTTTGATTTCAGAGACATCTGTATCAAGGAGGCATCTATTTCAGAGACGGCTATCTCCAGTAAACACATTGCCCACTGAGGCGCCTTCATTTTAAAGATCTTGGTTGATTTCAATCTTGGTTGACCATTGAGCCACTTGTTTTTTCTCTTCTCACTCTTTAAGTTCTCATTCTTTTTTTGTTTTTTGTTTTTTTTAATTTTATTTTTAATTTTTTTATTCTTTAACATCTTTTTTGGAGTATAATTGCTTTACAGTGTTGTGTTAGTTTCTGCTGTATAACAAACTGAATCAGCTATACATATACATATGTCCCCATATCTCCTCCCTCTTGCACCTCCCTCCCACCCTCCCTATCCCACCCCTCTAGGTGGTCACACAGCACCGAACTGATCTCCCTGTGCTAAGCAGCTGCTTCCCACTAGCTATCTATTTTACATTTGGTAGTGTATATATGTCAATGCTACTCTCCCATTCTTTTTTAAAAATTCACCAATAAAGAGGGAGTCCTCAAAACCTTCAGTCCCTACCCTCAACCCCAATAAAAGCAGAACCCCATGCCCTCTCTCTCTCTTTACCTGCAATGGCACTATGTGGCCCCAGGTGTGCTGTGTAATTTCTAGATCCTGTAAGCAATAAACCTCAGTTTCCTTATGGTTATTGCTGAATGGCATCTTGCAATCATAATAAGAACCACAATGTTCAGCCATTGGTTATTGATAGGATGAAACCAGCACAAAACCCAGACCCAGGACACAATATGGTGCACTGAAAAATGTACATAAATCCAGGTGGGAATGCTGTTCTCTCACTTACTGGCTCTGCATTGTTGAGCAAATTATTAAATAGTTTTCATCTCAATTTTCTTCTTGGTTGAATGTGGAGAATAATATATCATTCAATAGATTGTTGGAAAGATTAAATGAGAAAATACATGTAAAATGCATGAGACAGAGCAGGTGCTCAATAAACCTCAGATTTCTTCCTTTTCCTTCTAGGAATCTCAGAGAATCATGAGTTGAATAGTTTGCTTATATAGTCTTTAATAAAGTTTATCACATAAGGCCCTAGTTATTTATGTAGAAACAAAGATAAATGTACATCTGTACATTTATGGACAGAGGTAGAGGGTTTTAAGTTAATATTATAATGCATACCTGCAATTGTTAAATCCTTTACAGAAAAAAAAGCTAATAATATATACATGAATACATGTATGTATGTATACGTGCATTGTATATATATATGTGTGTGTACATATACATGCATATATGATATATACATGAATACATTAAATAAATGCGTATGTTGATACACTGTGCAGTATGGTGAAGCATATCATGTATGTAAGAGCTCACAGTTAGCCAGTGGTTTCCCAGAGTCCAGCACTGGGCTGACAGCACATTACATGTATTACTTCCTTATGAGGTATATGCTACCATTACATCTGTCTTCTTGGAGAATGCTAAAAACCAGGAAAATTAAGTGACTTTTCCAAGGTCTCCAGCTAATAAATTTTTGAGAAAATATTTAAACTCAGTTACTGTGGCTCCAGAATCCAAGATAATGACACTCTTCCAATCCCCCATCACTTTTATGCCTAAGATACGCTCTTCTGTATTCTGCCTGTGAATTTATATTTCATGAATATGTATGTTAAATATGCAAACATTGATCAGTCCAGCAGATATGTGTTAGCTTCCATCCGTTCTGAGCTCTGGCTTATGCTTGCTTTGCTGCTGGGGAGCATGTTTTACATGCATCTCCATCTCCCCTTCCTCCCCAATTTCAGGCTGTTTTTAGCTTCTAATTTTAATAAAGTTTCATTTATTATTATTATTATTTTTTTTAGTTAGTACTTATTGTGACCAGTAAAAAAAAACGTTGCCTACTCCATGGCCATGAAGGTATTCTCCTAAGTGTTCTTCATTTACCTTTTATATAAAAGTGCAATTCATCTCACATTGACTCAGCTCCATTTAATAAAAATACCACCGTGCTGCACTGTATTGTAGTTTCACCTTTGTCCAGAATCAGTTGGCCATATACATATGGCCTCTCTTGTATTTCATAGATATATTTCTATTCTTATACCGATGCTGCACCATCTTAATTGCTATTGCTTCATGACATGGGATGGCATCGGGTAGTATGAGTCCTCCAGCACTTTTTGTCTTCAGTATCATCTTGATTATTCTTTGTTCTTTGCATTTTCATATAAACTCTAAAATGAGGTTGTCAGTTTTTACATGCATACATAGACACACACAGATTGAGACATTGATTGTGATTTATTATAGAAATCACAATTTGGGTTATACAGATCAACTGGGGAAAATTGATATCTTTACAGTATTGAGTCTTTGAATCTATAAATATGACTCTCTCTCTCTCTCTCTCTCTCTCTCAAATATATACATGTTCTATGCTGTTTGCTAGGGCTGGGGAAAGTGAAATGTGCAAATTGTATCCCCTTTCCTTGAGCAAGCTCACAGTTCAGATGGAGAGATGCTTCACATGAGGAAAGGCTGAAGGAGCCCCAGGAAGGAGCTACCAAATTCCAGTAGAACTGCAGTCAGGGAATTGATACCTTGCTGATGACTTATTTCAGTTTTAGTCTAGCTAATCACGTATCACTATCTGGGTTTTACACCTGCTCCTTAGTTCCTTTCCATATAGATTATCTTTGGACCCCAAATCCAGTCAAAATTGATGGTCAGTCTCTTCATGTTAATGCTTTACTTCACTGTGCTTTTGCACAGAATGTAAACTCACCAACAGCAGGGAATAATGTAAATATATGTTTACTGCTATATCTCTAGTGTCTAGAAATGTATCTGGCAAGAGAAGATGCTCAATAATTAATAAACGGAAATCTCAAAACAGAGTTGGGAGACCAGAAGGGGGAGCTCTCATGCCCTGAAGCAGGAAGAGATTTGTCTTCTTTCCTGGCGAGGTCTCCGCCACCAAAACCCCATGGACTCTGTGTACTGTGTACTGTGCCCTCCCAACTTCTTTTTCCTCTTTATGAAAGTGTTCTTCTTCCCTTGCTGTGTGGGAACTTGCACGTGGCTCACTATGGTTGCAGATCCTGAATCGCGATTCTTTGCTGATCCCATATAAGCCCATCTTTGTTGGAGAAATATGTGGCAGTCTATTTGTTTCAGGTCAACAGTATACTTACCACTTTTATTTCCTTTTAAAAAAAGGTCTTTTTTTCATCCTTATGCTTTCAATAAAACTCTTTACATTAAGATTTGAAAAAAATGGTTTTTTTTCTTCTTTCCTTCCATATGTGAGTCTCACTTGTCCATGAAATCTCACTTTGAACTCAGCAATTACAACTGAGAATTATGTCCTTTGTCCCATCACTCTATTCTTAGTTGTGAGAATTTGTAGGCTATATTACAATAAGAAATGTACCCCAAATCTGTCTCTTCTATCTTTATTAGAAGAGCTCTTTTCTTACTTACCTTCACTTCCTTGCTGCCTAAGTTGGTACCTGATCCATAATATTCTAGTTTTCATGAAAGAGCAAACGAATGAGAGAGTAATTGAGTGAATGAAAAAACTAAATCAGAGGTCACAGAAATAGTAACAGAGCTGAAAAGAAAAGCCCTGGTAATTGGCTGATGTCAGCACAGTTGACTGCAGTTCAGGTTCACATATATACTAATTGAGGGGTCCAAAGAGCTTTGGTAACTAAAACCAGTGTTCATTGCTTTTTGGTTACTACTGGAAATTTATTTGTACTTATTTCACATCCAGCTTCTATAAGGATCCAGCAGATTGCTGTGTCTAAGTGATTGCATTAACCTTGTTCTTGGGTCAGACAGAAGTTCCTAATCCCTATCTGTTCTCCCACAATGACCAGGTGGGCTGGGTAATGTGGAGATGACAGTAACAACAAAACTAAATAATTGCTTCAACCACAGCTAACATTTCTGAGTTACTGACATTGTGATGAACATTCTCCTAAACTAATTCCCTTTACTTCTCACAACAAACCTGTGAGTAATTAGGCTGAAGTTTTTTAACTCCTGGATGTGGATCTGAGGATGGTGAGAAATCTTGAGACTGAGTTTCTCAAGGACACAGATCAAAGGCAGAGCTATGCCTTATCCATCCCCCCCATGGCATAAAAGATCTTGATAAAACATTTCAGTTACTCCCCATACATGATCACTAACCCACATAAAAACCAAGTTAGGCAGGAATTGTGTCCTTCATTTTATAGCTGAGAAAATTGGCTATTTAATGTAGTGAGATTTGAATTCAGGTTTGGGTGATTCCAGAAGCCTCTTTGCCTTCCTATGAGATGCTGATACCGCTCTGTGACAGAAACATGTAATTATTCATAAACGGTTTTTTTTAACATCTTATCCTTTAAATTGGGGGATTTGCATACAATATTTTGGCTAATAAATAACAGGGTGATGAACACATTACACTAGAATATGAAATGACTGTCCTTTTATTAGTAGTAGTTGTCATTTACACTAATTCAATAAGCACATCTCACATTTGTTGCTTACAGTTCTGCATAACATTTTATATCATAATTGTAAGTTAATCATAACTCAGCCTTATTCACAGCTGTCAAGCCCTAGCTGCTGATGTGGTTAGTTTTCCCCCTGGTTATTTGGATCTTTCTCTCCATTTCAAAACAGTTTGTAGTCTCCTTCCTTAGGGAAGATTCATGGCCTTTTAACACATGGGCAAAAATCTGCAAATACTCAAGGGGATCAATACAATGTTTCCTGTTTAATTTGTGAAGTGCAAGTCTGTGTCCAAAAGACTGGAGGAGGTAGAAAGTATCCCTGTCTCTGAAAATGACTCTTTGAAAATGAATGCCAGCATATCTTATATATGAATAAGGCAGACGGCACTGGACGATGTGCCCCTTTATAAAGGATTCCCAGTTACCTGGATACGTCATTCTAGTGTAAGTCTTTCCTTCTTCCGAAATCCCATCTGTACCTTTCCCTTGACACCTTTCCTTTCTACCTTACCTTATGGTTATGTGTGTTTAATAAAGAATACATAACCAGTGAAGAAGGCTCACTTGAACTTGAACGATTTCAGCTTTTCCAAGTGTTGTCTGCATGATATTGGGCCAGAGGGGTTATCACCAAGCCTTAGTAGACTCAGACTCGTTTAGAAAATAGAGTCGCTATGTGAACTAAAGCCTTTGCTATGTTTGTATTTATTTCTGGGAACTAACAGATAATTCTCATATTCTCCACTAATCTGCAAATTAATTGATAACTGAAACCGTGACATATTTATCATTATCTTTACACCTCTCACAATTACAACGAAGGCAGAGGGGAGTTGATTACAATTATGAAGACAAGGCTAATAGAGTTCACTTAGTTATTTGGCTTGAAGTAAACAAATTCATTCCAACATCAGATCCTCAACTCCTCCTTTAACAAATTGTAGCCATTTTTCAAAAATCTGTGAAAAGCTATGTATATCCATGTATTCCCCTTTCATGTAACTGGAGGTACTCTTGGTAAAAGTAACCCATCTCCTATATCTACTGGGATTTATTCTTTTCAACCCTTAATTATACACTTGTATTCACAATTTATCTTTCTGTTCCATTTAAGCTAATTGAGATTAGATACATATCCTACTATTTATTTAATACTGGATACCCCAGTGGTCAAGGGTAGTCTCATGAGATTAACTACTTTCAGGTTGTACATTAGTAAATGTAAGTGTCCCCATAGACGTTCTATACTGTAATGTCATAGAAGACCAGGGACAAGAAAACAAGACACCTAGCTTAGGGTCTATGAATTTTGCACTAAACCTCTTGAATCTGTAAGCTGATAGCCTTCACCAGTTTTGGAAAATTGCAGCCAATATCTCTTCAAATATTGCCCCCATCCTCTCCTGAAGGGTGCTCCTCTCCTACTGAACGGTCAATGTATTAGGTCACATGTGTGACCCACATGATTCTATCACTGAGCTCAGTTACTTCAGTTTCTTCTTTTCCCGCTCTTTGTGTTTTCAGTTTAATATTTTCTCCTGATCTATCTTCAGGTTCAGTAAACCTGACTTCTATTGTGGCTGGTTTGCTGACAAACCCATTCAATAAATTCTTAATTTCAGATATTGTGTAATTTTCAGGTATGGAATATCTATTTGATTTTTTAAATTATTTTAGTTCCATTGAAATTTTCGTCTTTTCATCCATTTTGCCTTCTTTCCCTCTACTTCCTTTCACATCATCCACAGCTATTTTTAAAAGTCCTTGTCTATTAATTCCAATATCTGCGTTACCTTTGGGTTCACTTCTATTGTTTTTTTTTTCTCTTCATTATCGTCCAGCTAGCCTTGCCTCCTCATATGTCTAATAAATTTTTGTTATATTTTTATAATGTGCTAGACAAGCACATACAAGAACTACAGAGGACAGATGATATGCTCCCCATCTAGGGTTTCTCTCTTTTCTCTTAGGTGGATAGGGCCACTGGCTGATCCCTGCATTACCATTATTCAATAAGATGGGCTGGAGTGGTTTTGCATTTTTAATCAGATTTTTGTTTCTTGTTCAGTTATATTCTTTAGGTGATACCGATACCCTCCTGAATTTTTTACTAAGGGTCTGGCTGATTTCTGCATCCTGAGCCCTGAAAGTCTTGCCTCGTGGAGATTTTAATCCTAGGTCTTTAGCTTGCTTCCCATAGTTTCAAAATCTTGCAACTGTCTTGAGAGGGCGATTAGTTTTGTTTATTGCAAGCCCCCTCCCTCTTCTAAGCACTCTGCCTTTCTGGCTCAGTTCCTCAGCTTCCTGCATCACTAAAGGACTGTGAATGTCCTATGGGAAAACATAGATTTGCATTACAGCAAAATTTGCATTACAATTTTGCTTTCTGTTTTGTTTTGTTTTTTCTTTAAATGAGGACCCACTGACTCTTCTCTTCTTTCAATTTAATCACTGAGTTAACACCTCTTTTTTTTTTAATAAATTTATTTATTTTTTATTTATTTATTTTTGGCTGTGTTAGGTCTTCGTTTCTGTGCGAGGGCTTTCTCTAGTTGTGGTGAGCAGGGGCCACTCTTCATCATGGTGCGTGGGCCTCTCACTATCGCGGCCTTTCTTGTTGCGGAGCGCAGGCTCAGTGGTTGTGGCTCACGGGCCCAGTTGCTCCGCGGCATGTGGGATCTTCCCAGACCAGGGCTCAAACCCATGTCCCCTGCATTGGCAGGCAGATTCTCAACCACTGCGCCACCAGGAAAGCCCCTTTCTGTTGTTTTTGCATGATTTTCCTGGGGTTATGGGCTTGGGGGAAGAATATCGGAGAGATGGGGTGCTTTTCTCATCACTTTATACCTGAGGGTAGGAATGGGCATATGATATCAACATGACTTATCACTGGTGATATCAGCCTTGATCAGACTTGCCCAGGACTATCCTAGTTTTAAGACAGGAAGTCTCACTTTCTGAGAAGCCCCTTAGTCCAAGACATGCACTTTTAGTTGCATTTGGAAAATCTCAAGTAAGGAATTCTGTATGTTATAAAATGACGTGGTATAGAGAGATTCTATCTAGGAGGAAAAGATAAGACTAACATAAGTCTATCTTCATTTCAAGACCTCTGGGAGTAGATAAACTTACAGACCAGAACAAAATCTCATTACGCAGAGAGTTACCAAACTGTTCTGAAAATTGAAGAATTCTCTAGAGAGAACCTCTGCAGTGGAAAAATGAGAGCTCCTAATGCTTTCCCTTCTGAAATGCAGACTGAACTTCTTATTGCTAAAATGGTATATGTTCCATTTTTGTTAACATGAAAGTACCTACTTACAAGAGGAATTGCTTTTGAAAAAAATTTGTTTGGCTAATATTTTTATCTTTCCCTTTCCTTTGTCTATCTGTGACCATTGTTTAATATAGTATCTGTCGAATAATACATACCAGATAAATGTCCGCAGAGAATGAATGGAAAGAAAGTAGAAAAATTTAAAAACTTAAATGAGTCAATGAATGAATTAAATCAATGATTTCTATGGGCTTTTAGGTTAGTATGACTGTTTTCAGCTTGACAAAATTTGGTTAATAGGCTAGCAGAGAAATGTATGCTATTTGGATTATTTTGAAAAATCTCCCATCATGTATAGATTGTGTGAAAATTATTTGATTTTGTTTGTTTTTATTTATTTATTTTTAGATTCTCAGATTCAGACTTTATTCATCTTCTAGTTGAAAGTTTGTACTCTTTTACCGACCTCTCCCTACTTCCCCACCCCCTATCATCTGGCAACCTCTTTTCTACTCTCTTTCTATAATTTTGATTTTTTCTTCTTTTAGAGTCCACAGATGAGTGATACCAGTGCAATGAAAATGATTTGATGTTAAGAGATTGTACAGCTTTGTGCATATTAAGATGAATAACCTTTATGTAAATGAGATACTATTGATAATATGACTACAGTTATGCCAATTGTGTTAAAAAGATGTGCTAAGTGGCCAAAGATCTGTGAATTAATCACAGGATGGAACGGTGTCCTTGATCTATACAGTAGCTAGAGACCCCACCCCTTGGCCTTGTCTGCCTTCGTACAAATCCATCATTTACACACTCTCATTTGATTCGAATTTTCTTTTTATTGTGATCCTGAGGAAAGGCTACGGAGTCGGAATTCCATTTTTGCTATGTTAGCTGAGTGACTTTAGACAAGCCAGAAGGATTGAAAAAGAAAAAGAAAATAATAATATGTGATGTTTGGGCTTCTCCTGAGGATTAATAATATACTGCCTATTCGCAAATCCTAATCTCTATGATTTAAGTTTTGTTTTAATCATATAACAAAAGTAAATAAATGAACTAAAGTTTGAAGACTTACAGAATTATAACTCATTCCTGATTTCTAATGAAGATTCTCACTATATTCTTCCATGATTTTAAAATAACTTTGATATATTTTATGTTACACAATCAATGTATGTTAAAATGAATTATATATGATGATACCCTAGTTTCTCATGTATATTAGGTACCTCTTAACACTAACGTTCTTCTTCACTTTGGTTCTTCTTTCTTACCTCTCCACTCCACTCTCTTCTCTCCCCTCCTCTCTACCTCATATTAGCCTCCCTTCTCTCTTTCTTTGCATTAACTAAGTCCTTTGAATCATATTGAATTTTAAAATGACCAGAAATGAATCCTACTCTCAAGGAGCTGATAATCTACCGTTGGCCTTTAAACATGCACCTACCAATTTACATTACTTAGAAGTGACTTAAGAGACATATGGATACAGGACTGTGGTAGTTTAGAGGAATGAGGTGCTACTTTCAGCCACAGAAATGAGAAAAGTTTCAGTGGAACAGAAACATATAAAGGGCACATAAGAATTGAATGTGGAGTGATACCATTCTCCTCTCTCATTGTACAAGTGCAAAGCTAACGGTTTTGAGTGGCTCTGGAGTCCCAAAGGTGGAGAGTTTAGAGGAAATTCATCCTCTTGGCTGAAGGAATCTTCAGAGCATAGGTCTTGCTAATGATACCAGCCAGGGCCATTAGGTCTTCTGTGGCTGAGCGTCAGAATAAAGCTCATAGCTTGCACTGGCTGAAATAAGAGCAGGATTGTTGGAGCTAAGAAATAAGAAACAAACAAACAGAGCAGGTAACAAGGGTAACATCACTGTGGCAGTGAGAAGGCCAGCAAGGATACAGGTGATCACTCCCAATTATACCACCTAGACTTGAACCACCTTATAGAAACAGTAGAAGGAGACCTCTTGAAAAACTGCAGAGGTGATGGTAGCTCATTACTATGCTTCTTTGCAGTCCTCCCTTTCTGACCTCTGAAATAGTAAGAGAATTGAGGATATGTGCAGGCTAAAACAGTATTTTAAATCAAATTGCTCTCAAAATTCTGGAGGTAGAATTGGGAAAGATTAAATAGGTCAACAAAAGCTAAAGTGCCAGTGGCTTTGAGATCTCAGAGTTTGGGTTGTGTTTTGACTCAGTGTCACCTAGTCCACCAGCCATGCTAAGCCAAGTAACAAATAATGTGGCCCAGATACACTGTCGTAGGTCTTAAACTCCCAGCCACTCTCATGACTGCCGAAAGGCCTCCTCTACTTGGAGAGGGCTCCAGCACCAGTGGGCATATAACTGTTCAGAGTTTTCTGGTCATATTGAATCTTTTATTTAATTTGAGACTCATAATAGCTCATTGATGGAAAAAGAGACTCTAATCAGTACTCTAACTTTTTTTTTTTTTTTCCTGCCTAGGAAACTATCTTTCCTAACCCTGCATTTTCTTCTAACTTTATATCAATCAACTATTTTCCTTTCAGGATTCAACATATCTGCGTCTTCCTTGACCTCTCCAGATGGAATGAGATGCCTTGTCCCATGCTTTTGTAACTTGTCAAACTTCTCACTCATTGCCTGAATTCCAATTTTAATACGTTTGTAACATAATTTGTAATTATATTTTCTTAAAAATATAATTCTTATTAGAACTCAAACCACACATAAACAGGAAATACATTTGTTTCTACTGAATTTTAGTGCCTATCACATGGTCTTCCATACGGTAGGTGTCCTAAAATATCACTTTAGAATAAATAAATGAATCATAAATCAAGTAAATTTGCAGTAAAGGAAAATTGGTATTCAAAGAGCAAACTGCTTGTTCAAAGTCACAGTTGGAAAATATGATAAGGGTGTGCCTGAACCCATACCTTCTTACTCAGATTCAGTATGTTACCTAATACCCTTTTTCTTTTTCAATATAAAGTAGAAGAGATAACATGTGGGGAAAATATAATAACATATATTAAGATTTCAGAGAAGTTAATGAAGTTTTTAAGCCATGTAGGTCTGAGAATATCCTCAATCCTAAAACACCCAAGTTTAATTTCCTCTAATTCTTGAACCAGCTTCACAAAAGTAATTATCACATAATTTGTTGATTTCTTCCCCAAGTGAATGTTTGCCAAACACTCCCCATCAAAGATTTCATATGCATTAAATATTTATGCCCAAGCTGTTACATAGAAGGCTTGAGTGTATACTTTGCTTTTAGAATTAATTTATTTCTAATTTTTAATGCAATGTAATTAGCTGAATTGCTCTTAGAATATAATCACTTGTTATGTATTTGAATAAGTTAATCATGGCTTTGTGAAAATGTGACTGGTTTATAATTATCTAGGAGCCTGAAATGTTCTTTTTGCCTAAAAGAGTTATGACCAAAGTTAGTGGCCACTTAAATGGAATCACCTAAAGCTTGACTTTATGCAAAGGGTCACTCCTGGAAAATGTGCCTTGTTTCTCTGTTTAAGTCAATCAAAAATGAAAGAGAGAGGTTTTGAAGGAAATTCCTTAGACCATACCATATCTGTAGGCTAGGCAGTGTGACCAGTAAATTAGCTCACAGACTGGGAGACAGAATGCATTATGTGACCCTGGTCAAGGTTATTATAATCATGCATAGACTAGATAGTCTCTAAAGAACTTCCCTGGTCACTCTAACAAAGATCACGGCCTGATGCTTAACTGTTCCTGTCACTGTTGGACAGGGTGGCCACCCAGTATCTCTACTTTCATCTCTGACCTCTTTGAAGAACAGAATTTATCTCCAGTAAACCAGATGATTTGTCACAACTTTTCCCTTTCAGATTCGATCTATAGAGTATCCTTCAACACTTTCAAATTAAAGCAGGAATTTTGGCTGCATCTACTATCAGTGGTCCTGCCTTCCTGATTCTCAAGAGGTGCAGCACGAGGAAGGGGCTGCATGTCAGCGAGAACTGTGCTGGGCGTGCCTTTATCCTGGAGTTAGTCTTACTGCCATTTGCATTGAATCCCTTGATCAATCTGAGAACAAGTAAAGGAGCCCAGTGGGGAGAAGTTTTGAGAAAAACATATTTGCTGGCATATTCATAGTGAAACTAATACTACAGTAAAGTAATGGGATTTTTGATAGGAACCCAAATCTGGCACTGATATGTTATGTCTTGGCAAATAACTTATCTATTCAATCATCAAATAGTCATGACTCGTAGCAATAACAAGGATACTATGAATAATGATAATGCATACTATATATTTATTATTTGCTACGTGCTGAAAAATATGCTAAACAATTTTATATACACCATTGCATTTAATTCTTCAAATTTCCCTATCACAAAGGTATCATTTTACAAATTTTATAGATAGAGACTAAAACCACGACTAAGTTTATGTAGCTGAACACGTATATATGTCCTAGGTCAGTGGTTCTAATACTGGCTGTGCATTAGAAACATTCTGGAAACTAATGTCCCACATCAAAAAAAATTGATTTAAATAGTTAGCCCACTCTTTGCACCCAGTGGAATTTTAAGTGTTTGTTATATTTTGCAACAGGTGGAGAACTAGTGTGTTTATATGCTGGTTAAACAAAGAGGAAGAGGAACTGGCTTCAAAGTGCTCTCAGCATCATAGAGGCAAATGTGCTATAAACCCAACAGTAGAATATTATAAGCCCAGCAATAGTGATGTGCAAATACTTCATTGGGAGACAGAGTGATATGTCATTTGTACAATTTATTTAATCTTGGTCTATTTTTTTTTCATCTGTAAATGAGGATACAAACAGCTGCCTTCCAAGGTTATTGAGATATTAAGCTGGAGACCTTATGTTGAAAATCCCTAGTACTGCATTTGGCACATAGGAAGTGATTAAAAGTGGATTCTCCTTCCATATTTACAAGTGCTGTGGAGACCCCAGCTCTCCATCTGTGAAACAGTGATTCCTTAAGGATCAGACAAGACTGTATATGACAAACCTTTTGTAAAATGCACCAAACAAATGCAAAATATTTTTATGATTCTAAATATCTAGGCTGGGAGATATATAGGATTCTTCTCCATGAATCAAGTTTTCCTGACATCGCAGCACCCTCCCGAGTGACTTATTTCGAGGTGTATCATGGTATTTAAAAAATGTCCTCTTTAAACTCTCCATGGCTATGTGTGTGCGTTTGGCTTCTTGTCCTGAAATCCCTGTCCATAGTCAGTATCAGGAGCAGCAGGGCTGGACTTGCTGACCATTTGTTGGAGGTGGAATAAATCAGAACCTGGGAAGTTCTCACTCCTACTTATTTCAGCTGTGGGTTTGTTTTTTTGGGTTTTTTTTTTTGTCACTTTTAATTATCTTTCCTTTTCCACCCCACCATCCTGGTAACTGGAGACCCTAGGCATGCTGACTTTCTTTTTTAATTCTGCAAAATACCAGGTCTCTCTTCTGGAGAATTTGGCTGACTAGAGGCAATGACCCACTGAGATTTCATTTCCTCATTCTTTTCGAACTCCCCCTGACTCTTAGGAGGAAGAAAAAATACATCCGCCATCCACACACACGAAAGAGACAGCAGTGTTCTGTAAAACGACTTGTATACGTTTGTAGATGAAATATAAATTACATGGAAGAGTAGAAAGTGCCCGGGCCTGGGTGTTAGTGTCCTGAATTTCACTCCTGTGTTTGCTAAGTCCCTGGTCCTCAGGAGGGCTGGGTTTGGAGGAAGAAGGATGGTGGATTATGGAGATTCAAAATAGGCTGCCTGTGAACGAGTGCAGCGAATCCAGAGGAGCTCTTCAGAGAGTGGTTATGTAGCCAAGTTAGAGCTACATGCTTGGTATGTGGATCCCATGAACACAGTTTCCTTACATGTTATATGTACTCCACATGTCTTCATTATAGAGTGAATGCCAGCCTGCTTTGAGGAAGAGAACCAGACAGAGCCTGAGGCTTCCGCGGTTCTATAGCTTTTGTCATTTTGAGCCTTACCCATTTCCATGTATGAAGAAAATGAATTAGTATCAATATAATACTAATTATAAAAGTATAATATTTGCCTTTCATTGATTAGATGTTATGTACTTTTCAGGATATTATGTATTTGGTATATCTATATAAGGTATTGATTAGGTTTCCGTGTATTATCTCATGTACCTGTCAACATCAGTCTATTGCTATATACATTTTATCATCCCCCTTTGCCAGTGAAGAAAAGGACGCACAAGGCTGTTGTAGAAACTATCAAAGGTCACCCATCTAAAGTAGAGACAGAGGATTCAAATTCAGATTTCTCTTATTCCAGAATGTGTGTACTTTCTACAATCAGGAGTAATCAGTGACAAGTACACAAGTGTTTACCTTTTCTCCAAAAGGGCCTATTGTGACAGAAGCAGATGCTGTTGGCGTCTAGCTCCCATCCTGTCGCCATCCACCTTCACCTGGTGAAAGGCACTTGCTGTGAACTCCTGTGTCTTTCTGCCTAAGAGCTGTTTTTTTATTTGTTTTGTTTTGTTTTGTTTTTTAATCCTGACTGGGGAGCAAAATGGGTTTAGGTATAGGGGCAAGCTGTAAGTGCCAGAGGATTAATGCCTTCAAGAGATGCCACCTTTGTCCAAGAGCATATGAAGAATAATGAAGAGACACACCAGTGTGCTGATCCCTAAATTAAGATGAACCCGAGGTTTGCTCTGTGGTGTCTCCAGCATTTCCCAGAGGGATCTTGCCTCAGTTGCCCTTAGGGGCTACTGTATAACTTTGCAGATTTTATTGGCCACCTTTCCTTATCTCAGTTTCCCACTCGACTAGTGGTAATTCTTGAGGCAAACTCTCAAACTACTGCCCATCAAATTCTTGTCTCTAAGGTTGTTTCTGGTCGAACCCAAACTGAGATAGGATCTCAGAGTTTTTGAAATTTCCATATATTTCACTCATTGCAGGTTAATTAAGTTCCCCACAGTTTCCCTAATTTCTTCTCAATACTTTCTAGTTTGATCATTTCTGTCCTCGAAGCAATCCCCATCCCTTGGTTTGTATCTGTAAAATCCCAATCCAGTAATTAATATCTATTACTAGTACATGTGAGGAGATGTTGTCTGAGGCAATATTTGCTTATTTATCTACTCTGTAGACTTTGAAAACCATGCCCTTTCCTTAAATGGCCTCAGGGCACATGTACAATAAAGGATCCTGTTAATTAAAATGCAGCTGGCACATTAATAAAGCATCAGACGAAGACTGCAAATGACACAGCCATTTGGCGGTCCCACTGTTGTTAGGTCAGGGCTTTGCTGTTAGTTTCTCCCCCTTTCTTTCATTAATAGGTCTTTAATCTCTCTGAGATATCCAATTTGTGCTGAGGATAATGAATACCTGATCCCCTCAATGAGAGCTGTACCAACTTGAGAGAGGCCCGAGAGAGAGGGGAATTAAGGTACACTTTTGGGAGCATCTGGGCAGAATTGAGGCAAAGTGAAAGGAGGGAACCCAAGGATCAACAGTTGGGGGGATTTTATAATATATTTCTTCTTACTTTGCTGTATTACTTCTTTCTTCAGCTCTTATTTCCTCTCCTGACCATACAAAAGCAGTGCCTTCGTGTTCTAGGGAGAGAAGGCATGTGATCTTATACTCTGCATCTCTAAAATAAGGATGGTTACTCAGTTCATTTGGCCAAATATGTCTGATTCCTTCAAACAGCCTGGAGAGGGGATGTCTTCATATTTTATTCACTCTGTGCTTTTTCTCCTGGGTGCCTGTTGAAGTTGCTAGAGGACTATATTATAACGGGGGTAACCAAATCCTAAAATTACAATTATGCAAAGGACAGGCCATTTCCTAAACACTCTCGTGAGCTTGCATGCTTCCACACTGGGGGACATGGTGCATACCTTCATGAAATAATAATGTTCCTGACTACAGAAGTGTAACTCTTACCAGTTATGAAATGATTCCTACTTGCTAAGCATTTTCCAGGTGATTGCTGTCTCTTGCATTTTTCATTGACTCTTCATCAGAGATCAATAATGTTGTTCTGTCACTAGTCCCACTTTATAGATGAGTGGATCTATCTTCTCAAGTTCCTTCTACACATAATTGGTAGGGAAAAACATCTTACATTCTTAAAAATATTCTATACTTGTGCCATTCAATACTGTAGCCAATGGACATGTTAAATAAAATTCAAAAATTAAATCAAATGTAAAATCAGATTTAAATTAATCTTGTTAGCCACGTTCTGCAGTGCAGTAGCCGTGTGTGGTCAGTAGCTATTGTATTAGATTTTTCCATCACAAAAAATCTTATTGGACGGTGTGGCTCTCTACTGTTGACATTTGAATGTTTTATTTATTTCTTTTATCGAGCAAATTTTATTTTGTTATATTTTTATAGTTGTGAACATTATATACATGTCATTTAGATTCTTTTTTCATTATTACAAAATCATAAGCTTTTTATCACAACATTAAATTTTACCCTATTTTGTGTGATTTAATACAAATATGTCTTAATACACCCTAGCTATCCAGATTATGACTTTTTTTCCCATACAAATTTGACTGAAGAGAACCTTTTTGAAAATAACGTATTTTTATATTAGGGGTTATTTGAAAACGTGGCTCAACAAAATGTCTGTCAATCCCTACATGGGGCAAATTCTGAGGGGTTTTCATATCTGATCAAATATGTCTTGGGTCATTTTTTTTTCTCTTCAGCCTAAGAGAAAGCTGGAAGAATGGGGGAACAAGCTTGTTTACTTGGTGCTTGTTTTCTGTGGCATCACCTCCTTATATCAGGCCCTTCCACAATGCTCTTTTCTGCCTTCCCAAATTCATAGCATGCAGATCCCATATGTCCCTTGTCTCCCGTTGGAGAAAGTGTTTGTGAAATATTTTGGGTACACGAGTACATTGGACTCCTAATGCTGTCTCACTCTGCAGACTCGGGTGAGGTGCTTTACCTTTTGGGATTTCAGTCTCTAACACAATTCTTCAAATAGAGTAGGAGCTCAGTATTATTATTACTTAAAAATTTTTTGAAACACAGCCTCTTGATTTCTCTTCAGCTTTGCTCTATACCTTTAAAGGTGGCTTATATCCTCCCCTACTCGGAAACACCCAAGGACCTAGAGCCAGCTCCTAGGAGCAGAATCTCTGACTGCCAAGCTTTAATGCAGGCTGTATCCTGAGCAGTTTTGGTTCACTAGATGTGCCCTCCGTTTATGACATGATAATTGACATTTTAGACCGCTGCCTTATGCAGTGTTTGCTTCTTGGAGCTTCACATCTGCTCCTTGGACCCAGTTAGTCTTGACTGGGCTCCCTTTTACACAGTGAGTTAAATCTGCACCCAGCTATTCCAGGGGACAGACTCAGCCTAAGCCCAGCCCAACCATTCGCAGTCTAAACCACGAGCTGTATCCCATCATGTTTACTCCATATTCATTCAAAGAGAATTCCTCAATGCATTCCCCACCATTTCCTGCAAACTTAATGAGATTTTTATAACCCATTAATTTTATTTTCATAGAAAATATAACAGTAGGATTCCATCTACAGACAAGAAGTTTGTTCTGCACGGAAATATTTTTTAGAAAAAGGGAATATTACACTATAAATCTGTCACATAAAAGTGATTTCCTATTTCTGTCTTAACTTGGATGCATCAGCACAAGAAATATTATCTTTCTTCTATGTACAGTGTTCTCTAACTGTCCTGTCTGTATGTTTAATGAATATATTTAACGACAAAGCTAGGGAAGGGATGACAAATGGGAACACAGAAGACTGGATAAAGATGCTGATAGATATAGTCACCAAGAAACCCACATGAAAATGTAGGACAGAGCTTAGCTTCATGATCTTCCATTACTAGTAAGATGAGCCATTAACTTCAGCATTCTGCAGCTAGTGATTCCACACTTGCAAGGAAGGTATCCCAGCCTTGCAAGGGGGGAGGATGAGTCTGACACCATCCTCACAAAAAATCTTGCTTAGATTTTGTTAGGAATTGCATTAAATCTGTAGGTCAATTTGTGCAGAATTTAAGTCTTTATTATGATGAGGCTTGCAATACATACATACCACCTGTCTCTCCATTTGTTTAGGTCTCCTTTGATTTTTTTAATCAACATTTTGTGATTTCCAGCATACATGTTTTGTTAAGTATATACTTAACCAATTTGGGGGAACAATTTTAAATGCTGTTGTGTTATTAATTTTGCTTTCTGCACAGCATTTCCATTATTAGCATATAGAAATGTGGTTGGTTTTTGTGGTGATCTTATATCCTGTGACATTGCTGAGCTTACTGATTAGTTCTAGGAGTTTTTTGTAGATTCCATGCTATTTTCTCCATAGACAACTATGTTATCTGCAAATAGGGGTGGCTTTATTTCCTCTTCTCCAAGCTGTATGCCTCTTTTTCTTTTTCCTGCTTTGCAGAATTGAATGGAACTAACTTCCAGCCTTATGCTGAATAAGAATGAGAATAAATGCCTTGCCTTTTCCCAGTCTTAAAAGGAAATGGTTCAGTCTTTTACCGTTAAGTGTAATGTTAACTGTAGGGATTTTTGTACGTGCTCTTTAGTAAGTTGTGATCATTCCCTGCTGTTTTTAACTTCCTGAAAGTTTTTATCGTGAACAGGTGTTGGCTTTTGTCAATTTATATGATTATATGAGTTTTCTTCTTTAGCATGTTTAAATGGTAGATTACATTGGTTAATGTTCAAATGCTGAACCAGCCTTGTATCCCTGGAATAAATGAGGTATATTTGTTACAGTGTGCAATTATTTATATACATTGTTGAATTTGGTTTGCTAATATTTTGTTGAAGACTTTTGTGTCTAAGTTGATCAGAGATATATAGTTTTTGGTTTTTGTACTCTCTTTGTCTGCTTTTGGTATCAAGATTTTAATACTGGCCTCATGAAATCACTTGGAACACATCTCTTATATTTTCTGGGAGAGATTGGCAAAATTTGTGGTGTTTTTGTTTTTTAATTTCACAGAATTCTCTGGTAAAAGCATCTGCCCTAGAGATTTCTTTTGTGGGAAAATTTAAATTACAAATTCAATTTTTGTGATGGTTATAGGGCTATTCAGATTGTCTGTTTCATCTTGGTTTAGCTTTGATACATTGTAGGCTTTGAGGAGTTGCTCCATTTCTTCTAAGTTGTTAGATTTATGAGCATAAAATTATTCAGAATAATTGTTTTAATGGCTCCAGTATCTGTAGCAATATATCTTATTAAGTTTATATCACTGATGATCTGTATATTCTCTCTTTTATACATATTGATCTTGCAGGAGGTTTATCTGTTTTATTGAAAAAACAAATTTTATATCATTTATTACCTCTCTTGTTTCCTATTTTCAATTTCATTAGTTCTATTCCTATCTTTATTTCCTTCCTCCTGCTTGCTGTGGTTTATTTTTTTATTCAGTATCAAGTTTTGTGGAGTAGGTATTTAAGTTACTAATTTGAGACCTTTCCTCATTTCCCATATAAGCATTTAGTTCTATACATTTTCCTCTAAAATCTTTTAAACTGTTTCCCTCAAATTTTGATATGTTGTGTTTTTATTTCATTCAGTTTTGTGTATTTCAGAAATTTTCTTGGAGACTTACTCTTTGACCTATGTATTATGTAGAAGTGTGTTGTTTAATATTCACATTTTTAGAGATTTCCTGTTGCCTTTATGTAGTGTATTTCTAGTTTGATTCCATTATTGTACGATAACACACTTTGAATCATATCAAGCTTTAACACCTTTCTGAGTTTTATTTTAGTTACGGCACACAAAATGGTTTAATCTTGGCTAATGGTTGCTAATGGTTGCTTGGCTAATGGTTCCATGGTTGTTTGAAAAAAAAAAAGTGTATTTTCTTCTCGTTGGGTGGAGTGCTCTACATCTGTTAAGTAGATTCTTTTGGAGAATTACGTTGTTCAGACTGTATCTTTGCTATTAGTTCTATCACTTGTTCGGGGTGTATTGAAGCCCCTATCTATAATTGTAGATTTGTCTATTTTTCTTTTCAGCTCTGTCAGTTTTTCTCTTATGTATTTTATGCTCTGTTGTTGTGTTAATACACATTGATTTTTGCACACATATTTAGGATTATGGATTTATACTGTTTGTGGTTTGCTCAAGCTTCTTAGATTTGTAGGGTTGTTTATTACACCAAATTTGGTAAGTTTTTGCCATTACTTTTTTTTTTTTTTTTTTTTTTTTGCGGTACGTGGGCCTCTCACTGTTGTGGCCTCTCCCGTTGCGGAGCACAGGCTCCAGACGCGCAGGCTCAGCGGCCATGGCTCATGGGCCCAGCCACTCCGCGGCATGTGGGATCTTCCCAGACCGGGGCACGAACCCGTGTCCCCTGCATCGGCAAGCGGACTCTCAACCACTGCGCCACCAGGGAAGCCGCCATTACTTTTTCACATACCCTTTATCTCCCTTTTTCTTTCTCCTCTCCTTCTGAGACTCCGATGTAAATGTTGGATTGTGTTTTATTGTCCCACAGATCCTTGAGGCTTTGTTCACTGTTGTTATTTTTTATTCTGTTGTTCTATCCTCAGATCACTGACTGGATCCTTTGTCAATTTCACTCCACTATTGCGCTCATCCAGAGAGGATTATTTTGTTTTGTTTTGATTATTTTATTTTTTAGTTCAATAATTTTCATTGATTATTTTTGAAACTTCTGTTTCTTCTTTGAGATTTTTTTGTACTTTTTCATTTGTTTCAATAGACTTTTTACTGGGTTATTCAAACACTTTAATGATTGTTGCTTTTGAACCTTGTCAGATGAGTTAAACATCTGATTTATCTCAGCGTTTGCAGCAGTTGATGGTCTTTTCTCACTTAAGTTGTAAGCGCTGGTCCCTGGCGTGATGGATTATCTTTTATTATTGTATCCTGAATATTTTATCATTGTAGAGGGAGACTCGGGCTATTTACGTATTTCATTTTAGCAGGTGATCACCCTTTCTAAGTTGATTGTGATGGTCTGGCCTGACTCTGTAGGCTTCTGTTCCAATGACAATTTAGTTTTCAGAGCCTCTGAAGTGTTATTTTTGTCTGCTTGGCTTATCTAGTGCTGCTGGGCTCCCACTGATCCCTGCTGATGCTGTCAAGTCCAGGTTCCCATGTGTGTCTCAATGAGCAATGGCTGCAGTGGTAGTTCCCTACTGATGCACCCCAGTTACCCCAGTGATAATTGGTGGGCAGAGTTTTTGGGCTCCTGGGGGAAAAGAGGTTTGCTATACCAGGGCACTTGCTGTGCCTGGGCCCCTTTTTCAGTTCCATCAGCCTGCCTAAGTGTCTCTTAGTGGAAAAGAGGAGTCTTAGACCTAGCAGGACAGAGTACTTCCCTTGGCCACTTAATTCTGGTTGGGCTCCCACTCAGTCCCTCTTGGTAGTGATGTCAGATTCATATGTTGATGTCAGAAGGACTCATGTTCAATCTGGGAAAAGAACAAGCCCACCTGGGCTCCCTTTTTTAGAGCGTATTAAATCTTTGAAGACATTTGGAATGAGAATTTCACTATTAAGACCAGCCAGACTAAGCATTGGTTCTGTCCGTAACAACAGCCTAAGTTAGCAACAGAGTCGTGTTTTCCTCCATGATAATTCTGAAGGGTGCAGAAGGTTTCCTGTGGGAAACCATAGTGTAAGAAAAGCTAAACGTACGTGAGAGACAGTGCTGTACAAGGAAGGATGGACAGATTCCGTAACAGGTAGACCTGGGTGTAATTCTCAGCTCTGTTGCTTATGGGCACTTAACCCTGGACAAATAAGTGAGGTCTTATGTCTCTTTCCAAAGCCCATGGGCTCAATGATTAGATGCTATAGTCCTCCATGGTCATGACTGTATTAGTTAGTAGAGGCCATGTGGCAGTAATAAATAAACCCAAAATAAAGATGCTTGAAGAACAAGAAGTTGATTTATTTCTCATTTCACAGTCCAGGGAAGGACTCAGTCCCTAGTGTGATCATTCATAGATCAGAGTCAACAGCCATTCTTCTGTCTTCACCGAGGGGCTTCCCAGATCACCCTGAGCATTAACACTACAGTCAGCTGGAATCTGGAAATTCCCCCAGGAATTTCCTGGAGGATCACCATGAAAGTATTTTTATGGGCCAGGCCTGTACATGGCACAAATAATTTCCCTTCACATATCACTGGAGAGGGCTTAGTCACATGGCTGCCCGTAACTGCACATGAAGCTGGAGAATGCAAATATAGCTGTGTGCCCACAGATTAGCAGATGGCTAGTAGGCTCTGCCACGAGAAGCCCATGATACATACTAAAGATGCAGGGACATTGAGACCTGGACCTAGAGCTCCAGCAGCTGACAATCTAGAGGAAAAAAGTCACTTAGTGTTCATTATGTGCAATGATGAAGTAATAGATGACACATTTACTTATTTGTCATGTTCCTGGTACTGTGCTCAGTGCTTTACATAGAGTTTTAGAGTATTTTCTTTAAAACATGTAGAAGAGGAGGCAGTTGTATAGTAGAAATATACAGAAACTTGGGACTTTGAAACTGAACTGGTTTAACCTCTCTCTCTTTCTCTCTCTGCATATATTCATATATTACTTGACCATTTTATTTGCCAATCCCCTTTTTGTTTGTAGAATTAAATAAGATGCTGTGTGTAAGGGACCAGTACTCTTGCTTTGAACACTGTGAGATTATGTGACAAAGGAAGGTAGCTAGTATTTAAATTGTCATGCTCCCCATTCCATACTGTAAAACTGCCTTTAGAAAACAGTTATCTTAACAAGAACAACATTTTTCAATTCTCCTTGTAGTCATAGGAAGCATGGAGGTCATGCAAGCATTCTAGTCAAAAACATGTGAGCATAAGTCATGTGTGTCACTTCAGGGCAGTGACTCAACAAAGTAGGTGGGATTCCTCTCTCACTCCCATCTGCCTACTAGGTAGAAACATTCAGGCCCTAGAATGACAGAGTCACAGGATGGAAGGACCAGGTCCCTGAGCCACCATGGAGAGAATAACAACCTACTAACCAGAAAAATATCAGTGTAGAACTGTGTACAAAATAAAGAAACTTCTATGATGTAAGCCACTGACATTGTGTAGTTACTTTCATTGAGCAGTGCTACTGAGACTGATACAGTATTGAATCAAAGTTAAAATACAACAAAAATAATAGCGATACATCAACTATTAGTTCTACTGTGCTTATTTTTTTGGGTGTCAGGGGTCCTGACAAGACAATAACATGCTTAAACTTTACCTACAGCTCTTAAAGTTATTTACCATTTCCGTTCCCATTGTCCCCATATGCTGCCCCCCTCCCCTACCTAACTCTACCCTTCACCTAAGAGGGCATTTTGTTCTGAGAATTCCCACCCACTGCTGTCTCCACCCCCTCAGGAAATTCAAAGCTTTATAAAATAAGTTTGGTTTTTGCCTTTTATTTACTTTTTGACTTAAAAAATATTTTTACTCCAGATACTGCACTCGCTTTAGAGACATAACTCTGAGCAAAGAAGCAAATCTGGCTTGTCTTCTCACCCATCTTACATTTCAGTGACAGAGAAGGAGATTAACCAAAAAAGCCACACACTCAATTATTTAGATACAAGGCCCACAGCAGACACTGTCATGCCTCACACATCTTTACTTTCATGAGGTCATAAATCATGCCTGTAGTTCAGGGATTCAGCCCTTTTCAAAGCTAGTGCAAAAAACAACAATAAAATTATCCAGATTAGGCATATTCATTAACACTAATTTTAGGGAAGACCATCACAGCTAATGACTTTCTACGGATTAATCAGTAATAAAATTAGGGTATTGGATTTTAAAATGTACTTGGCTGACATATTTTGTCAAGGGTAGCTGGGAAGTAATTATTTATTTTGGTTTCATCATTCATTCTAATAGGAGTTTCCAACCGTGGGATGAATTCTAAGTAATAACAGCAGTAATGAGGCATTTGGTATGCATCTGGGATGTGTCATTTCTGCCTGATAAATCGGGGACTTATTATAGCATTTTCTCCAGGTGTGTGAACCTGGGGGTAAAGTCAACAGTGTAAGCTGAGTAGGTTGTAAGAGGCCCTTCTTGGTTTATTCCCCCATGCTGCAACTCCATCTCATCTAAGTTTACACCTCTAGTTCAAAAGTTCAGTCTTTCTCAGGATGCTTCTTCATTTTAGGCCATTTTTATTGATGGTTTAACCCGGGAAATATTCTCCATTATAGAGCGACTCTCAGGCTTGTATCTGTACTGTTATGACCACCAGGCACAGTTCCCAACCCAGAATCATCTGTCCACCCACTCTTCTCATCACCAGTGTTTCTTTGATCCAAGGCCAGTTTCCTCTTTCATACCCATGGCTAAGTGTTATCAGAAAGCTCAGTCTATCATACAGAGTGAAGTATGCTAATGATTATATGTGGAATCAAAAAAAAAAAAAATGGTACCGATGAACCTAGTTGCAGGGCAGGAATAAAGAGGTAGACATAGAGAATGGACTTGAGGACACAGTGTGGGAGGGGGAAGCTGGGACGAAGTGAGAGTAGCATCGACATATACACGCTACCGAATGTAAAGTAGCTGGCTGGTGGGAAGCAGCAGCACAGCACAGGGAGATTGGTTCCCTGCTTTGCGATGACCTAGAGCAGTGGGATAGGGAGGGTGGGAGGGAGGCTCAAGAGGGAGGGGATATGGGGATACATGTATACATATGGCTGATTTGCTTTGTTGTGCAACAGAAACAAACACAGTATTGTGAAGCAATTATACTCCAATAATGATCTATTAAAAAAAAAGACAAAAAAAAATTCAGCTTCTGAGACGTGATCACATGGAAACATTGTTCTAAAATGAAGAAACAGAGCAGTTTCACACAAAGAACGTGAGACTGTAAAGCATATGACAAGTAAGGCTTAAGTAAAGCTTTAAATAACCCTTTGTGCCACTTATCTAATCCCTTCTCCGCTTTCAGGGTCCTTGCAATGAATGCCTCCTGACCCATCAGGGCCCCTTGTCAGAATCAATCTCATCTTTTCCTAAAGTCACAGAGTTGCTGAGATGCATATCTAATGATCACACACTGTAGTCTGCATTTTATTTATACTTTTTCTAAGAGAAAAACTAGGCCTGATATAAAAACTTGCATAATCATGTTTTCCAAGTATAGTGAAGCAAAAACAGCTTTTGGTTGAGTGAGTGGTGCAAGGAGAAAACTTAATTGGAAATGTTTGTTCACTCATTTCTCTGCTTATTATTTATTAGTCAGTATCTGGTGGGTTAAATATTCAGTTAAGTAGTATATTAACTCACAATTAAGTACTAAAGTCACTGACTCAAAAGAGAAATTGTGTGTTGTCAAAATTACCTTTGAAAAATCTTTAATATATAACCAACAAGGACCTACTGTATAGCACAGGGAACTATACTCAATATTTTGTAATAACCTATAAGGGAAAAGAATATAAAAAAGAATATATATATATATAACGGAATCACTTTGCTGTACACCTGAAACTAACACAACATTGTAAATCAACTATACTTCAATTTTTAAAAAAATTTAAAAACATAAAAAAGAAAATAAAATAGAAAAATCTTTAATTCCCTAGGAAATTTTGACTTTCAGTAAGTCAAACCCAAGCAGATTTCTTCCAGGGTTGGAACAGATGCTTCTTTGGCTGAATACTCTATACTCCATAACGGCGGTCCCCAACCTTTTTGGTACCAGCGCCCGGTTTTGTGGAAGACAATTTTTCCATGGACTGGGGTGGCAGGAGGAGGGGAATGGTTCAGGCAGTAATGAGAGTGACGGGGAGCAACGGGGAGCTGCAGATGAAGCTTTGCTCGCTCGCCCGCCACTCACTTCCTGCTGTGCAGCCCAGTTCCTAACAGGCCTCTGACGGTACCAGTCCGCCACCTGGGGTTTGGGGACCCCTGCTCTATAATATAACTAAATTTTATTGAGTGTGTACTATATTCTAGGTCTCTTATATTTTATCACCTCATTTACTTCTCTCAAGCACCCTATGAACAAGGTGCTGCAAAACATGTCATACTTTACACATGAAAAAGCTAACGTAAGTAGACATTAAATAGATTTCTCAAGGCCATAATTCTAATGAGTGCTAGGAATGGAATTTGAACCTACAGTTTTGTTGAAACTAAAACATAACCTCTTTCCTCTACTTGTTGACAAAGACTGAAACAAATTGAATATTGGCAATGGAAAACCAATCGCTACCACTGTATTACTGGTCATGGATTCAAAAATACAGGGAACTCTTGAGAGTGTGACATGCTCCCTTCACAGCATACTGAAATCTTTTTTTTTTAAAACATCTTTATTGGAGTATAATTGCTTTACAATGGTGTGTTAGTTTCTGCTGTATAACAAAGTGAATCAGCTAAACATATACATATATCCCCATATCTCCTCCCTTTTACATCTCCCTCCCACTCTCCCTATCCCACCCCTCTAGGTGGTCACAAAGCAGATCTCCCTATGCTAGGCATCTGCTTCCCACTAGCTATTTTACATTTGCTAGTGTATATATGTCCATGCCACCCTCTCACTTCGTCCCAGCTTACCCTTCTCCCTCCCCGTGTCCTCAAGTCCATTCTCTACATCTGCGTCTTTATTCCTGTCCTGCCCCTAGGTTCTTCAGAACCATTTTTTCCCCCTTAGATTCCATATATATGTGTTAGCATATGGTATTTGTTTTTCTCCTTCTGACTTACTTCACTCTTTATGACAGACTCTAGGTCCATCCACCTCACTACAAATAACTCAATTTCGTTTCTTTTTATGGCTGAGTAATATTCCATTGTATATATGTGCCGCATCTTCTTTCATCTAAATGCTCCTGTAATTTTAGCTCTATGCCACTGCTCTCCTTCTCACATGGGTTCTTCCATTGGAAGTTTTCACCTAAAACTCTCCAATATTAAAAGAGTAGCAACAAACTTTTTTGACTTCACATTCTGCTGCAGTGACCTGACTCCTTGGAAGAGCAGTCTTCATACCTGAGTCATTCACTTACTTTTATGTGTTCTTTAACTGCCTCTAATCTGACTTCCAATTCACTCATTTTATTTAACAACTCCCAATACGGTAGGCAGTAAGGTGGCAAGGGTTCGTGTTACCATATTTACTGAGCATAATTTAGACTTCATTTTTGTTCACTACTTGCCCTTTAAAGTGTTTTATCCTTTATCCCTTTTGCCACAGCACCAGTTACACTGAACACCCACTTTTAGGACTTACTTATCCATATGGCTAATTGCACATCTAGTTGTGGTTTTAACTGCTGTGCATAATCCAATAGGTGTTTGCAATCTTTTACTTATATGTTCCCATAGTCATGAACAGGTAGGTTGTCAGAAGGTCCTTGCTATCAAAAACCACATTGCATCTAATGGACCAGTGGGAATTTCTCGAGAGTATATGAGCAGGGTGGAATTGCTGGTTTATGGAGCATATGCATGCTTGACTTCCCTAAATGGTGTTCGAGTGATAATTAGAAAGTATGTATATGCTAATTGCCATGGATATTTCTGTCTCCCTTTTATCTTTGCCAACACTTGGTTTTATCCTGCTTTTTAATTGTTTGGCAGTATTAAGGGTATAAAGAGGTATTTCACTAGTGTTCTCATTTTTATTTTTCAACCACAGTGGAGTTGACTATATCATTTTATTCTTCTCAGCCATTGATCTCATCCTTTGGTAAATGTCTCCACCATATCCCTTGTCCATTATTCTATAAGCTTCTCTTTTTACTTTTTCTCTCTTAGGCCATCTCACCAATGGTAACATTTTCAAAACATATCTTTTTTCAGATGCTTCCTAAATTTATATTGCTATCCCAAACTGCTTTCTGAGTTCCAGATCCAATTCCATACTTGACCATTTCACATAAATGTGACTCAGCATATCCAAGACTAACTGATGCTCCTATGACCCTTCTCTGCACTACTCTAGGCCTTATCTGGTGTTTCCCATCCCTGAGTACCGTCACTTGTGTGACTCAGGGGTCCTCTTCAACATTTTCCTTTTCCTTTCTCCTCATATTTGTTGTACACCAAGACCTGCTTATCTTATTTGTGATCTCTCCAGTTCATCTAATTATATGTTCCTCAACTTCATTTGCCCTAGATAAGGAAAACTCTGCTATTTCTCTTCAGCAATTACAATTTGGTTACCCTTATCCATTCTTGATTGCCTTAGATATATTTCCCACATTGAAACCATATAACACTGAGTGTTTCTCCCCCGATGGAAAACAAAACAAAACAAACAAACAAAAAAACAGTTGCTCCCGTTGTTTTGGGGACACAAGCCAAGTGTTTTAAACTTTCTGCAAGAGCCTGCATGGTCTGATTCTGCTTACAGCTCTGACTGCATCTTCTAACCCTGCTGTAACTGCCTTTGCTCCCCCATTCTTATCATAGATTCATCTTTCTCATGCAAATACTGGTTCAAAATATTACTTTTTCAGAGAAGATTTCTCTACATCCTCAGTCCTTATTACACACTCTCAGAATAATGTATAGATTCCTTGCAGATTGATTACCTCTTTGTAATTATGCCTCTATTTGGGTAATTATTTGATTAATATTTCTTTCTGTTATTTTTCAAGAGATCATATACCACAGATTTTTGTCTTCCAAAACATGGTGTCAGATACACAGTGGGCACTGAATATACATACACTGTATGGATTAATACATTTTGTTTTTATAAGTGTGTGTGTAGGGGTGTGTGTGTGTGTATTAATTTTAGAGCAGAATGCGTGGAATTATTAATTATGGTTATAAGTAGTAAGAGTATGAGTATTTTTTAGTTAGCTGTATGTATTTTTCCCCTACACTGTGTAATAAAAATGTTAAAGCAAAGCAAATTATTTCTAAAGAACCAATATTTAAAATATATTTTTCTGAACCTCTCTTTTCTGCATTTTCATTTTCTTTCAAAATATAAATTCCTTGGCTTTCTTCTACTTCTACTTCTGTAATCGAAGACTGTAAATCTGCTTTCTAATAACTCTCAAGGGAGCAGCATTGAGAAGTATTGGATAGTAAGCTAATTAACTAGTTTCATGTTACTTGCACTGACTAATTGCTTAAAATCAATTAGCCAATTGGAAAAAAAAATCAATGATTTCTTTGAAAGAGTCATAGGGGGATAGTAGCATGCTTTTTTTCCCTGCATGAATTATTAGCTTTTTTTAAAGAGAGAGTTATTTGTTTAAAAATAAAATGATTTGGGGGCAAAATAAATAGAAAATTTAACCCTTTTAATCCAAAATAATATTGATGATATTTATGTAAGCATACTTCAAAAGAGATAAATTTTTTCTTTCAGTGTATTTTATCCTCTTAAAAATTGTTCAAGAACGCAAATTAGACTTTATTTTCTTTATATTTCTCAGTTATCTGATTAACTTTGGATCATGTGATAAAGACCGGGTACAACAGGGAATCACCCAGGCCTTTTGTTTGATAGGCCGACCCCTTTTTCTATATTTGGTATTTTATTACCTAGAGAGCATTTGTCCCTGGAAATCTGAACTACTCGCTGTAAGCTGTTCTGGAGACACCAGCCAGGGACACATTCCACTGCCCTAATAAAACAACTGGCATTTATTAAACATGTCATAACTTGGAAGGACTTTATTATGTTTCCATATGACCATTTCATGTGAGTGGTATTATTTTTACTGTACAGTTGAGGAAACTAGATCCAAGACAGCTTAACTATTCCAACCAAGCTTACACAGATAATAAATGGAAAAATCAGTATTCAACAATTACGTTCTACACTTTCGGCAAAATTACTGAGGATCAATTAGCTCACCTAGTGTGGAGAGACAGGAAATGAGCAGATACCAAGTCTGGGACCTTTAGCTGTCAAAATATGTGTCTCAATTCTGCAACTGCATTTCAGCAACAGTTGCTCAGCACACACTGTGTGAAGCAGCATTAGATGAGTAGAAGATGGACCTGTCCTCAGAAGAATCTCAGAATCCATTTGTAAAGACACTGGGTCATGAATGTCTCTCATATAATGAGATTAATGCATACTAGACATAAATAAAAAGTTCTTTGAAACCAGAAATGAGGTGGTAACTAATGCAGCCTGGGAGGATGAGAAAGATTTAATAAAGACAACGGTTGGCCTAGAGTCATAAAGGAAAGGAAACTTTTTGTTGTAAGATGAGAAGAGTAATTCCTAATTAATAAGAAAAGGCATGCAACACGAAAAGGTATTAGGACTGTGGTTTGTTATTAAATGGGAGAAAAAGTAGTTTGTGGGTATTGTAAAAAAATTAATAAACAGAAACCTCAATAAATAGAGTTGAGAGACCAGAAGGGGGAGTTCTCATGCCCTGTGAAGATAGCAGATCCCAATAGATGGAAGAAAGACTCCTCTTCTTTCCTGGCAAGTCTCAGCCAGTGAAAAGCCATGGACTCTGTTCACTGTAGCCATCCAAAACTCCTTTTCCTCTCTATAAAAGTGTTCTTCCCTTGCTTTGTGGGGACTTGCATGTGGCTTGCCATGGTTGCAGAGCCCGAATTGCAGTTCTCTGCTGATCTCAAATAAACCCATCTTTGCTGGAGAAATATCTGGGATTGCTCATGACAGGGTATTTAAGGAGATGCTATAATTGTGAATATTGGCTCTATCTTTTAAAAGTAAGCTTGCTGTTCAACAGGCAAAATTACGTGAAAAACCCTGCAAAGGGCCACTGAAAACCTCATGGAATTGGATTACCATTTTCTCTGAGAGTAGAATCTTAGTCCTGTGATTAGGTGAGAAATCATTGAAATTGATGGCTGGCAAATCTAAGAAACCTGAGTGACCCTGAGTCTCCCAAGCTGTGTGACCTTGGGAAAGTCACTTGAAATCTTTAAGCCTTTGTTGCCTTAACCAATAAAATGTGTCATGATAATCAGATGGTGTTGAAAAACTCCCTGGAGGGTTTAGGATACAAAAGGATGACTCAACAATTGAGTTTCCAGCCTTCTTGATTTTAACATGTGATCTTGATTCTCTTAGATGTGATGCTTCTCACGAAGAAATGTTATATTTCTGTATACTTTTTTTACTTCAGATTGTTTATAAGCACCCAGAGGTTTGAGGTGATGCTTTGGTCATCATTGTGCCTCTAATAAGAAAGTAGCTGACCCAGAGTAAAAACTCATCATGAGTCCGTTCGTTCCGTGATGAATTAGAGACGGCTTACTTAAAATGAGCAATACAAAGTTTTGTCTTGTCATTTGGGAATTTTTTCTAGGTTAGAGACTGCCTGAACTGCTTAATAATCTCATTATGTGTAGAGAGAAACATTACAAGAGGATTTAGCCATTTAAGTTTCCCCAGGGCAACCAAAGATACAGCAGCTTCTTACAAAATGTACTTCTGCTTGAATGTAAAAGAAAATCCATTTGGGGTGTACTGCTGATTATGTATTAGAAAAATGAGCAGCCATCTCTTCCTCAGATGTTGCCTTAATAGAGACAACAACAATAATAATACCAACATTTCAGAAGTATATTAGGAGAAAACATTGTGAGCAGAGAAACCTGTATGTTATTTATTCTACTATGTTATGTTCCCCTGAAGTCTGTATAACCATTACAAGTTTAATTCTTATCCCAGCAAAAGAAAAATGGATACCACATAGACAAAAATATCAATGAACAAGTTTACATCCCAAAGTGACTTTCTTTAAACATTACTAAGAAAAATAAGACTCGAAATTCAAGCTTTATAGAAAGAAAAACAGTTGCTTTCTGATATTCTAACCATTCCTTTTATGTATCAAGTATCCGGGATATTAGATTCCTATACTATGTAACAAATTATAACAAACTTAGTGGCTTAAATAATGCCCATTTATTATTTCATAGTTTTTCTGTGTCAGGAATCTTGGCAAATCTTAACTGGGGCCTATGTTCAGGGTCTGTTGGGCTACTATCAAGGTGTTGTAAACATCAGATTTTCACTGGAGACTTGATAGGGAAGGACTGGAAGAATCTTTTTCCAAGTTCACTCAGGCTGAAGGCAGGATTCATTTTCTTTCAGCTGTAAGATGGATTGCTCAGGCTTCTTACTGGCTGTTGGCTGGAGGCTGTCTTAATATCCTGGTGGCAGCAGCTTCCTGCCATGTGTTCCTCTCCATAGGAAGTTCACAACATGGTAATTTGATTCATCAAGCCCATTTTTCTTTAGCCCATTTTTAAGATCTTTTTACACTGGTTGTTAGCAATTCGATTAGGATTAACTTGGTTTTGTTTGCTTTGTTTTTATCCCTCTTAAGATTCTTTGAGCTTCTTGGATCTGTAGGTGTATAGTTTTCATCAATCTTTTTGCCTTATTTCTTCAAAAAGTTTTGCTCCCAACTCTCTTCTCTCTTTATGGTATCCCTGTTGTACATATGATGAAATATTTCATATTCTATTTCATTCTTTAATTTGGATAGTTTGTATTGTTATAACCTCATGTTCATTTATATTTTCTTCTGCAGTGTCTAATCTGTTTGTAATCCCACCTAACTAGTTTTTCAGTTCAGATACTGTATTTTTCAAAAGTAGAAATTCTACTTTGTTCTCTTTATATCTTTTGATTTGTCTTCTTTATATGCTTATTTACTTCTACATAATTAAATCTAATCACAATAGCTATTCTAAAATCCTTGTCTATTAAATCTATCATTTCTGTCACCTTTGAGTCTATTTCTATTAGCTATGGATCACTTTTTCCACTTCTTGTCATGTCAAATAATTTATTTTGATCACAGCCATTTGGAATTCTACATTTTTTTTTTCATGCTGTATTTTGTTGTATTTCTTTGTACTGTGTTGGACTTTGTTCTGACAGGAAAGTAAGTTACTTGTGGATCAGCTCAATCACTTCAAGACTATTTTAAGCCTTGTTAGATTGTTAGAGTGAGTTTAATGGGGTTTTACTCTGGTCTTCTTTATCTCTGTTACTAAAGAATGATCCCTCCAGCATCCGTATTGGGTGTGCTGATATTCAACAAAGACTCTTCTGGCTGGTTGGAATTCATATGTCTCCCAGCCCTTCAATATTTGGAATCATACCTGGTTCAGAAGTATAACACTCTTCTTTTTTTTTTTTTGGCCTCACTGTGAGGCATGTGGGATCTTAGTTCCTTGACCAGGGATCGAACCTGCACTCCCTGCAGTGGAAGTGCAGTCTTAACCAGTGGACCACCGGGGAAGTCCACACTATTCTGTTATTAGCAGCTCTTTCTCGGTGTAACTCCCTCCTCTCTGGTATTTTGCCACCACCTCTTACTCCTTATTTCAATCTCTGGCTTTTCAATTCAGCAAGACCACTGTGCTCTCCTTGGTATTCTGCTTGCACTGTGATCTAGGGATATCTCCAGGCAGAAAACCACCTTCTTTGTTTCCTTTCCTTTAGAGGTTTGTTTGTTTGTTTGTTTGTTTACCTCCCTCATTCTTCATGTTCAAAACTCCTTGATTTCTGTTCATCCAGTTCCAGAATTGAATATTAATTTGTTTATGGGAAATTGTATTCTCTTCAGCTTCTTTCCCCTCCATTTTATCTTTTAGGCTCCTTTGATCTACTGTGTAAGTTAATGACTTTCCCCTGCATTTTATAAAAGAAAATAATACAAAAGTATATTTGAGTTGGAGACCTGGATTTGAACGTTTTAAGTCTGCAAAACATGTTTTCTTACTCCAAGTCTAGTATTTCCCTGTTACATCAAGTCTTCTTTAAATATCTGTTTAGTTTGTAAAAGATAAAAACTGAAGGGCCAAGCTCCCCTGTCTCAAACCGTCCTGTTCTTACTGATGAGTATCCTAGACAGTTTTGAGGAGAGCAATTTAATTGTTTAGACTCCCCACTTGACACCCCCTCCAACTCCCCCAGGGACCAGTAAGTTCATTAACTCTTCAGAGTTGGTCTAGCACACATTGGCTGACTTAGTTTCTCTCTCCTGTGGCTTTTTGGTAAATGTCAAGGACCACTCCACAGATGATCAAGGAGTTCTGCTGCAGAGACCCTAGCAGAGATGGATCAAAACTGTAACTTGAACTTTGTCTTCTGCAATAACTCAGTCTACCAGGGAAATAAACCCGTGTCAAATGTCTCCCCAGTGGAGTGTAGAGATTAATACCTGCTCTTTTCAATGGGACCAAACTTAATAAGCAAAATAGCTTAAAATTAATTTTTATTTTCCCTTTAAGTAAATATTAATTGAATGTTTTGTATGTGTATGTTTCTTTAAATATTGAGTGATTTAATATTTGAACCACACAAAGCAGCCATGCTTTATCTTCATATTTTCCATGAGAAAATCTGATATTCCGAGACAGAAAAAGTATTTCCCAGTTACACAGCTAATAAGTGTTGGAGGAGACATTTACAACTCAACTGAAAAGCAGTCTTCCTTGTTCTTTGTTTTCCTAGGTTTCCCCAAATATCCCTGTATATATGTCCAGGATGTTAAAGTTACTGTGGTTGTTAGGGATTTTGAGTTATATATAATGAAAACCAAATCTGGCTATATTAAGCAAACAAAAAATTAAAAATCATTTAAAAATAATTTAAAGGCAACAAAGAACCACGCTTAGAAAGATCAGCTGGAAATATATATCTGGGATCTGGGGAACAGGAACAGAAATCAACAAAACAGTGCTATCAGGTCACTGCCACGGGGACTTATTGGTCCCAGTCAAGTTTCATTTTGTTGTTGTTGTCTTATTACAAAGTAAGTATTCCAAACTCATAAAAAAGTATACAAAATAATAAAATAGGTATTCACATACTTACCAGGTTTAATAAACTTTAATAGTGGGACAGTTTTTTCTTCAAATATATTTTATTAAAAAATATTACAGACGTCAGACTTGGTGGGGGAGGACCCTGGGCAGGACAGAAGTCAGGGAAGCCTTGTCACCAGTGTGAAGGCGCAGGACCCCCTTCTTCCGCCTGCTCTCTTATCACGGTGTTTTAGGATTATTTAAAGGGTCTGGGACCTTTTTCCACTTGCACTTGTGGGGGTGTAGGTTGCCAGAGTACCAATTAAAAACAGTTTGGAGATATTCTACCCACTTTCCCTGGGCAACAACAAGGAGTCTGGCATTGTCTAATACTTGGGCAGTGAGAAAAAGTAGCTCCAAACCTACATCAAGCAAACACGGATCAAAGGAAAGCTAGTGATTAAAAAAATAATTCCATTCATAATTGTATCAAAAAGAAAAAAATAGTAATAAATTGAACAAAAGGAGTTTGAGGATTATACACGGAACATTACAAAGCATTCTGAAAAAAAAAATAAATAAAGATCAGAATAAATAGAAAGACACCATGTTCATGGACCTGTTTTTCTTTCTCTAGTTCCTTTAGGTGTAAGTTTAGGTTGTTTATTTGAGATAATTGTTGTTTCTTGAGGTAGGATTGTATTGCTATAAACTTCCCTCTTAGAACTGCTTTTACTGCATCCCATAGGTTTTGGATCGTCGAGTTTTCATTGTCGTTTCTCTCTAGGTATTTTTTGATTTCCTCTTTAATTTCTTCAGTGATCTCTTGGTTATTTAGTAACGTATTGTTTAGGCTCCATGTGTTTGTGTTTTTTACATTTTTTTCCCTGTAATTGATTTCTGATCTCATAGTGTTGTGGTCAGAAAAGATGCTTGATATGATTTCAATTTTCTTAAATTTACTGAGGCTTGATTTGTGACCCAAGATGTGATCTATTCTGGAGAATGTTCCATGTGCACTTGAGAAGAAAGTGTAATCTGCTGTTCTTGGATGGAATGTGCTATAAATATCAATTAAATCTATCTGGTCTATTGTGTCACTTAAGGCTTGTGTTTCCCTATTAATTTTCTGTCTGGATGATCTGTCCATTGGTGTAAGTGAGGTGTTAACGTCCTCCACTAATATTGTGTTACTGTCGATTTCCTCTTTTATAGCTGTTAGCAGTCTCCTTATGTATTGAGGTGCTCCTATGTTGGGTGCATATATATTTATAATTGTTATATCTTCTTCTTGGATTGATCACTTGATCATTATATAGTGTCCTTCCTTGTCTCTTGTAACATTCTTTATTTTAAAGTCTACTTTATCTGATATGAGTATTGCTACTCCAGCTTTCTTTTGATTTCCATTTGAATGGAATATCTTTTTCCATCCCCTCGCTTTCAGTCTGTATGTGTCCCTAGGTCTGAAGTGGGTCTCTTGTAGACAGCATATATATGGGTCTTGTTTTTGTATCCATTCAGCGAGCCTGCATCTTTTTGTTGGAGCATTTAATCCATTCACATTTAAGGTATTATCGATAAGTATATTCTTATTACCATTTTCTTAATTGTTTTGGGTGTGTTTTTGCAGGTCCTTTTCTTCTCTTGTGTCTCCCACTTAGAGAAGTTCCTTTAGCATTTGTTGTAGAGCTGGTTTGGTGGTGCTGAATTCTCTTAGCTTTTGCTTGTCTGTAAAGCTTTTGATTTCTCCATTGAATCTGAATGAGATCCTTGCCGGGTAGAGTAATCTTGGTTGTAGGTTCTTCCGTTTCATCACTTTAAATATGTCATACCACTCCCTTCCGGCTTGTAGAGTTTCTGTTGAGGAATCAACTGTTAGCCTTATGGGAGTTCCCTTGTATATTATTTGTTGTTTTTCCCTTGCTGCTTTCAGTAAGTTTTCTTTGTCTTTAATTTTTGCCAATTTGATTACTCTGTGTCTTGGCATGTTTTTCCTTGGGTTTATCCTGTATGGGACCCTCTGACTTCCTGGACTTGGGTGGGTATTCCTTTCCCATGTTAGGGAAGTTTTCGACTATAATCTCCTCAGATATTTTCTCGGGACCTCTCTCACTCTCTTCTTCTTCTGGGACCCCTATAATGTGAATGTTGTTGCGTTTAATGTTGTCCCAGAGATCTCTTAGGCTGTCTTCATTTCTTTTCATTCTGTTTTCTTTATTCTGTTCCACAGCAGTGAATTCCACCATTCTGTCTTCCGGGTCACTTATCCATTCTTCTGCCTCAGTTATTCTGCTATTGATTCTTTCTAGTGTATTTTTCATTTCAGTTATTGTATTGTTCATCTCTGTTTGTTTGTTCTTTAATTCTTCTAGATCTTTGTTAAACATTTCTTGCATCTTCTCGATCTGTGCCTCCATTCTTTTTCCGAGGTCCTGGATCATCTTCACTATCATTATTCTGAATTCTTTTTCTGGAAGGTTGCCTATCTCCACTTCATTTAGTTGTTTTTCTGGGGTTTTATCTTGTTCCTTCATCTGGTACATAGCCCTCTGCCTTTTCATCTTGTCTATCTTTCTGTGAATGTGGTTTTTGTTCCACAGGCTGCAGGATTGTAGTTCTTGCTTCTGCTGTCTGCCCTCTGCTGGATGAGGCTATCTAAGAGGTTTGTGCAAGTTTCCTGATGGGAGGGACTGGTGGTGGGTACAGCTCTGATTACTCAGTTTTGAAGATAAGGGAACTTAGGCCCAGGTAGGTTAAACAATCTGCCAAATTGCATATAGGTAATTAATAGTGGAGGAATTGTTCTCCAGAATCTATATTTGAAAAACTATGCCATACTGAATTGCTAGATATTATTTTTTATGATGCAAATGGCTCAAACTACTAGGTACTAAAGTGATTTTCATATTTAAAAACTCCTCCTATACCTAATATTCCCCCAGACTACTCCATACCCTCAAAAACAAAGCAGCCCTATTTTTATTACAAATTAAATCTCTTGGAATGTTATCTGGGACACTTCATTTAACAGCAATTACATTTTTCATAGGTTTGCATTAAATAATGTATTAATGAACAGTGTTATAAATGTTCTGTCATTATGATCTGCAATTAAAATGTCCCCTAGAGGCTTGTGCTAGTGATAATAACTAAATGACTGACACCTTTAGAATCACTGTGGCTTTCAAATACTGGGCGTGTTATGGAAATTCAGTATGGTCAATATTAACTTCAGCTGTCACAAGATCAAAATTCCTCATGAATAAGCACTGTTCAACTCATTTCAAAATATATTCCAAACATCTGTTTCCAAATTAAAATAGAAATCTATTTTCAAAGGCAGCAGTAAACTGTGCAAGCATATTACTACATGGTAAACTTTATTTTCATCAGTTGATCTGCACCTGTAGCATTTATTACATTGGATTAGAACTGTAAAAACACAGTGGCCACTTTGGAATCTCTAATAAATTTGTTAATTACTGCCCTAAAATATCCCCTTGATATTGCTAACATGTCATTAAGATACATATATCTTTAACAATAATAGTAATATCTAAAATTGGTATAGTACTTTTCACCTTTGAAATCGCTTTCATATAAACTCTCAAATACATTTTGGTATAGATTAACTTAATATCATTTTAAAAATTGAGAAATAGAGGCTGAGAAGTAATAAACTCAGAAGGCATGGTAGAGGTGACACACAGAAAATTCTTTTGACTCTAAGTGCCGCATTCTTGTCATTGCATGATAGAGGAAGGTACCTGCCAAAGACTTTCAAGGGAGGAATTACTCAGAGTCAAAGTTACACGGAGAAGGGAAGCATCGCAAAGAATGCCAGATGAGATCTGTGTGGCCTTTTAAGACCTTTACCACTATCAATACAGAGAAACCTCCACTGACCCAAATGCACATAAACCTGCAAGTGGAAATATTTAAGCTAATTTTGGGATGGACTCTTTATTGGAGATGGAACCTGGATCCTGAAAGAGGAGATCTGGATTATTGATCAAGGGAGGGGAGTGGCATATAAAATGGTGTCAGGGATGCTCTAGTTACCTGCTATGCAACAAACCACCACATAACACAGTGGTTAAAGTCACAGCAGTCTTTTATTTAGATCATCCATCAGCAGTTAGGACAGATGGCTCCTTTCTGCTCCATGAGGTGTCATATGAGTGTCTGGAAGGTTGGGCTCAGAATCCTCTGAAGAACTCTGGCTGCCTGCTTGGTCCTTATCTAGGACCCTCAACAAGAACACATCTCCTCACAGCATGATAGCTGGGTTTTGAGAAGCAGCCATCCCAAGGAATAGCGGTGAAAGCTGTGTGACCTTCTAAGACCTTGTAAGACTGTTAAGATCCAGCCTCAGAAGTGATGCAGTGTCACTTCCGCCATCTTCTATTTTTAGCCTCTGTGTGTTGAGTCTCTAAGCCTTGCCCATATTTCTGTGGAGAGTAATTAGACTCACTTTTGATCACAGGAGTAAATACATTGACAGATGTACTTTAAAACCATCACAAGCTTTTATATTTTTTAATTTTTAAAAAGTTTTTATTGGAGTATAGTTGATTTACAATGTTGTGTTCGTTTCAGGTGTACAGCAAAGTGAATCAGTTATACATATACATATATCTACTCTTTTGTAGATTCTTTTCCCATATAGGCCATTACAGGGTATTGAGTGGAGTTCCCTGTGCTCTACAGTAGGTCCTTATTAGTTATCTATTTTATGTATAGTAGTGTGTCTGTGTCAATCTCAATATCCCAATTTATCCTTCCCCTCTTCTCCCCCTGGTAACTATAAGTTTGTTTTCTACATCTGTGACTCTATTTCTATTTTGTAAATAAGTCCATTTGTACCATTTTTTTAGATTCCACATATAAGTGATATCATATTGTATTTGTTTTTCTCTGTCTGACTTACTTCATTCAGTATGATAATCTCCAGGTCCATCCATGTTGCTGCAAATGGCATTATTTTGTTCTTTTTATGGCTTAGTAATATTTCGTTGAATATATGTATCTTCTTTATCCATTCCTCTGTCGTAAAACCATTACAAGCTTTTAAAGGACTAATTTGAAAATATCACAACATGAAATAGTGTAATAAAATCATGTACAGAAACTGTGTGCTTAATTTTCTCCCATTTATATGAAAGTGAGAGAAAATAATATATCTGTATATTTACTTATTTCCCCAAACACATTACTTGGAGCTTAGTAAATATTTGTTTAATGAATGAATACTGAATGTGTCCAAATTAGACTCATCTCTGTCATTTATCCTTGTTGCTCTATCAAGGAGGAATAGGGAGTTAACAGCAAACAGTCTTTTATTCATGGAATCTCAGTGAGATGGACGTTGAGAGACAGGCCTTTTGAGGAGGGGAAGGACATTTTTGAAGAGGTGTTTGGGGGAGGGTGTAGAATATTTACATGTGTGGATGTCTTTATTCCCTCAGGTTTTGTAGTGGCATCAGGTTCTAAGGGAAGGAAAAAGAAAAGTTGAGACGTGAGTGAGTAATAAGGAGAGAGAAAAGTTGTAAAGGGTGTTGGGTGGGAGGGATTGATCACTGCCTGCTCTGTGATATAGAAGAGAGGAAAGCCATGTGGCTGTTTTCTAAGAAGTAAAAGTAGTCAGATAAGTCAATTCAAGAGAAGTTCTATCAGGCCCCACTGTGGCATGGTTTACATTTATTTTAGCATAAGATCAAGCCTGGCAACAAGCAGGGCCAGACTTGGTAAGATCAATGCCTGAAGTGCTTTGAACATCAACTCTTCCCAGTGACTTGGGCAATAGTGCCCCAACTTAAGGTCATGCTGTTATCATGGGCTTGTGGAGCTTAAGGCTTCTTTTTATTTAACAACCACTTATATACAATCATGTGTCAGACACAGTTCTGATGTCATTTAACAAACATCCATTCATTTAAACCGCATGACATTATGAGGAAGGTACCATTATTTTCACCCCCATTTTACAGATAAGGAAACTGAGGCACAGGGATCCTACAGGCAGCACGAGGCAGAGCAGGGATTCAGTGCCAGAGTCCTCCCTCCCTTCGCAGACGACCTTGTTCATATAGGTGAGGTCAGAGTGCTCTGAAGCCACCATTTGACCCCTATGCAATGCTCACTCTCATGCACTGAACTCACTCAAGGATTCATTGAAATTATTATGAACCCTAAATTTTAGGAAGAGTAATGAAAGGGGACCCCAGTAGTAATAACATCAGCACCTTCTGATACATCTCTTCAAGAGAGAAGTCAAGAGGCTCTACATGACCATCTCGTTGATTAAACGCAGATACCAGGCTAGAAGCCAATTTATTTAATAAATATTTTAAACTATTTTATTAAAGTTCCAACCATATTGACTTTATTTTCCCTTTCAACTGCCTATCTTTGTGAGAAAAGAATATAACAAGGAATCTGACTGTTCCCAATTTTGAACATTCCTCCTAACACTGGGGGAATTGAAATCTGGAATCAAGTCTGTCTCATTCCAGCTAGTAAGTTTATCACACCCTAGCATGGGAAGTGATTGTTAATTTGTCTCTCTTTTTGCCTTTATTGTAAGGAAGATATTTTTTTTCTTTCAGAGCGATTCACAGGGCTTGTAATTAGGAATGCTGATTAGAATATCTCTAACAGCATACAGAAGATTGCCTTCTGAACAAGAGATGAATGAAGGTGGCATCCCGCAGTTTCTTCTAGGAAGATGCAGAGGCAGAAACCCCCCACGGGGCTTTTTTAGGAAACGCCTCTCCTTGGAAATGGACCCCTACTCTCCTTTGAATTGGGTCCTTCCTGAAGCCAGAACAGACCCACCTAGTCACACAGCGTGACAGTTACTAGATATAAGGAAGAAAACAGCAGGAGTTGCAAGAATCCATTCCAAGATAAATAATTCTAACATGCTGGTGACTTACAATAAAGATTAACTGTTCTACCACTCACCTAAGGAAATATCTACCTGTTGGGAAGCCGTTCCTTTCCAATATATTAAGGATTAATTGCTTGCTTTGCGGTTGTTATTAGCCAGGATAAATATTCCACTTACAATACAGAGGTCCCCAGACACACTGAAAATACGGAATGGAATGCGGCAGAATGGACTGATAACAAATAAGGTATTTTTTCACTTGCTACTTTTTAAGATTCTAGGTGAAACACTCTCCTTGTAATTTTCCATGGTTCTTGCCCCTCTCCTTTGTGTCTTCCTATGCGTTGAGTCCTTCTGGCTCTTCGCTTCTACTCCACCCTTGTATGCTGTGTGATACGTGTATAATGCTAATACTTAGATACAGAGATATATAAAATAAGTCTCTTTTTGTTTTAATCTCTGGATCTTTGGCTCTCCCACTCCCATGATTCTAGCTCCATCTTATACAATCATTACTTCTAAATCTCCCATATAAATCCTTCATCAGACATCATACCTGCATGTGATATCACGTCCATCTACCAGCATCCCAGATAACAATAATAACAATATAAGCCACATTCTCATAGTGTCATCATGCCATTGCTTTTAAATGAGGCTTTTAGAGATCAAGTAACTTGGTAGCAAATAAATGACTAAGCGTGAACTTGAATCCAGGTTCATCCGACACAAAGTCTTTGCATTGATCCACTCAACAAAACTACTTGTAACCCTGGATTATTGACTATCAGGACGAGTCTCTTTATCCACTTTGAGACCCTTGAGTATTTTCTATTCAATTATACTGTTATCATCTTGTAAGTCTCTCAGGCTATTGAGAGACTAAGTTTATATCTTAATAGACAAGCTATCTCCCACTCCAGACTAAGCAGTATCCCTTTTGTGGGCTCATGCACAGCAAAAACACTAATCCTAGCCATCTGCTTCTTAAACCGAAGAGTTTGTTATTTTTGAAAACAAAGTGCTAATCACTATGACAGGACATCCACACACTCATGGAAATGGAGCCCCAGTTTGCCATCGTGGCACAAGTGTTAGTTGTCCCACATGTGTCGTCTAAAGTACAGCCAAGACAGTGAATTCAAAGGCTAATGTCCCAGTGGTAAGATTACGTACGTATTTATGGCACCTGACCCCAGAAGATTTGATAGTATTTTGAGGTTTGTTTTGTGGTTTCTGCAGGACTTATGAGCTGTCATGCAAATGACACCTGCTCACTTACGTGTCAGAATGGCCGAATAGGGTGTACGGATTCTCCATCCATACTAGCAAGGGTCGATTATTAGAGTCAGCTGTTGATAAGACTTCAGGCAATAAGGGATATCCAAACTCGTCCATTTCAACTACACTCGAACCTATGAGGTGAGATCTTAAATCTTAACTGTATCTTCCAAACAATTTATAAATATAGGAGGAATCCCTTTTCTTTCTCTTTTGTTGAGACATCTCAGCAATGGCTGGTTCCTTGTTAGAAAGGGTCATATTTACCAGCACTTAGTACAGAGTCTTCAAGACATACTGTCTAAAGCATCGAGTAAGGCATATGCCAAGATTTTGGAGGTGCTTGCAGGTAAGCAGTGAGCGTCTGAAGTAGGCCTTAATCGCTAAGAAAGTTATCTTTCTGTTACACCTGCATTTAACCTTGGACATGTTCTCCTTTGTACTAATCTCATTTTGCTGTTGGGTGTTTATGTGTCTAATTTATGAGACTGTCTTCTTGGGAAGGAAGAATTAGTATTATTCAACTTTGCAATCCCATAATAGGATAGAATGTTTCTGTAACTGCTAATATATTTACTCAAAAATTAAAGGCTTAAAACAATGCCAATATGTATTTTACTCAGAGGTCTGCAAGTCAGGTAAGGCTTGGGGAGAACAGAGCATCTCTGCATATTTCAGCACCATCTAAGGTGACTCACATTCTGGAGTCCTGTGAAGGCTCGCTCACTCACTCACATGTCTGCCAGGTGATGCTGTTAGTTGAGACCTGAGATGGGACTGCATCTACTCTTGGCCTCTCCATGTGGTTTGGGCTTCCTCACAATATGGTGTCTGAGTTTTAAGGGCTGTTGCCCTGAGAGAGAATGGGTCAGGCACAAGCTATATTAACTTTTATGACCTAATCTCAGAAGTGACACAGAGTCACTCCCATCACATAATACTCATGAGAACCTAGATGGAATGTTGTTCCATGCCCAGATTCGAGGGGAGGCGATACAGACCTCATCATTTAATGGAGGAGTGTCAGCATCACTTTGTTGGAAGAACATTTGGGATGAAATCTATTGTCTAGATCATCTTTGGATATTGCAGTCTGCCACACACAGTATCTGGTATATAGGAATGTTTTCTAAATGTCTGTTAGAAAGAATGAAAGAAGGAAGAAAAGGAGGGATGTAGAAAGAATAATCTACAGTTTATATCTGGCATTCACCTCCCACTCTCTTAATTTCCATACCAAATAACTAAGTCCTGTACATCCTTATAACTCCTAAATATTTACCACAGCTATGCCCCAAACATGGACATCATCTTGATTATTAAATCTTTTCTGGACTATCCCAGCAGTACTCTCTTGTATTCCTTGCCTCCAACTTTCACCCCTGCTTTCCTCCTAAGCATAATCTATAATACCACTAGAAGATTTTTCCAAAATATAAAGTTGCTTATGGCAAATATTTAAATTTTCTTCAGTCTTGCACTGCTGTTCATGTAATAAACCCAAACATATATGGACTGTGATAAACTGATTTATGCTAAGTTTACTGCACCCTTTCCTTCCCTTGTAGGATGTTTTTGACATTGCAGTTATGCCACATTTACTTCAGTTAAATTCAGGGATCTGGTGAAAGGGGGTTAGCACTGCTTACGTCCATCCTTTCCTGTAGTTGAAAGACCATCCTTAGAACATGACCTTGTACCCAAGCACCTCCATATGCTTTGCTTTCCCTTTCTTCTTTTTCTTTCAATCTCACCAGTTCCTTCAGATGAAGGCACTAATTACCTGAAAAAGCCTATTGCCATGGCTCTGTCTCTAGGAAACAGGACATCAGTACAGAAGGCAGGTGCATCCCAAGAATGGAGCGAAGGGTTCTGCTGTGAAGAGTCACTTACTGGCCTCTCCACATGGCAAATCTAGTCATTGAAACAGGGTTCAGATGTGCTTCTTTGACTTTTTCTTCACATAAGATCACACCTTCCAGCATTTAGACAACGCTTGGCCCGCTGGCCCAGCCTTGGCTGGGGGAAGGCAGTGCCTGCTGACGAAACATGCATCGGCTCTGCGGGGGGCGGCTGCCTGCACACTCGGCGCAGTTTCTGTGGAGCTGCGTCTTCTCCGCATCCTGTGTGCTTCTTCATTCTGCTGTTGCCAGAAGTAACAAAAGCATTTATGAGATTGAAAATATCCAAGAAATTGTTTTTTGAGGAAAAGCTCTCTTCTCTCTCTCTCTTTTCGTATCAAAGTGCCCTGAGAGAAGAACAAAACCAACGCTCAATATGAGTTTGCAGAATCACTTTCCTGGAAATATTTGTTTTCAACATAATGTTTCCTATGAGTATTTGGCCTAAAGCCAAATCCTGTTGATAAATAAAAGTGCTTAGACACTGTGTGTTTTTTAGAAACACTCAGTATGAATTCAAACAGAGGGCCTTCACACTCATCTCAGAGTCCTTGAAGATCAGAGGTGGAAGATACCTGAGTTTATTTATGTGATGCCACAGCCCATTCTAAAAACTGAAGTAGGGACGCCCCATATAGGACAGTGTGGGCGTGCAATGATCTCAGACCTGAAATCCAGACTTTTTTCAGTCCTCTGGTACTGCGTTTGTCATGCGTTCATTTGTTCATTCATTTATCCATTCAGCGTTCACTGACTGCCTGCTCTTTGCTGAGCGTTTTGAGATGACGTGATAGCTGTCTCCTACTGATTCGCTTGCCACAAGCCACGCTTATTTCTAAGTGTGTAAAGTTCACTCAGTCTCTACAACAGCCTTATAAGCTCAGTGCAAATATCTGCCTCCCTTTTGCAGATCAAGGAAATGGAGTTCAGATAGCTTCAGTAACTTGCCGAAGACCACATGGTGGGTGAATTGTGTATCTAGAAGCAGCCCCAGCTGTGTGACTCCATGGCTAAAACACAGGACATGACTGCCCTGTCAAAACTGCTCACGTTTTGGTAGAGAAAACATACAAACAAGACAACAAGAAGTCATATGAGGGCAGGAATATCATGGAGAATGACAAATACAATTTATTTTTCCTCATTTTAAGAGTGAGCGATTTAAAAGTTAAAAGAGTGAGCCAACATAGCTGCTTTCAACCTACCAATTTAATGTTGGCAAGTGTGCACAGAACTTCTTCTCATTTATTCTGAGGCATGGTCTAGTTATGTTTTCCCTGTGTATATACATTTCTGCAATCATTTTAGTACCTTTTTATATAACTAAAATATATGTTATAAATGTTCAAAAAACTTTATCCAAACCAATTTTCTCTCAGGAAACATAAGTATGTACTAAGTTAGACATAGAGAGCGTTACAGTGGTAAGACGTTGCTTGTCGTAGATTGTGCACAGAGACCTAGTATAAGCTTAGCAGCTCTGCACTGAGCAGTGACTGCATTAGGCTCTTCATCTATGTTCTCTGCTTTGGCATGACATCGTAAGACAGGTGATTTGACCTCCTTTTAACTAAAAGAGATCAGAGATTCAGAAATATTGTTCAACGAGCCTAATGGACGTAGACACTCCAGAATTTTAATCCAGTTTCCTGGCCCCTAATCCAGCTTTTTTTCCAACTATTCCATGCTGCCTCATTTAAAAAAAAAAAAAAAAAGTCTGAGACATTTGTTATCTGTTCAAATTGTGTTGCCTCCCATGCCTTTATCCACCTACTTCAGAGTAGCCTCATACAGAGTAAATAATGAAATCCGCTTTAGGATCCCAACACATTTAAAAGAGATAAGTCCTCATATAATCAGATCAAGGCATATGTATGCAAAGTTCACATTTTTAAATCATATTTGGTTTTTAAAAGTCATAGTGAAAAGATAATTTAATTGGCTTATGTTCTCTGAGCTGTCAGGATGCTTTAAGTATCTTCATCTTCCTGAATAGCACAGATCTGTGGTAGAGAACTGACTTTATTGCAGTCCTAAAACTCATCGAGCACTCCGCTTGACACTAACTTGAAGTGTGTCATCACATGTTTAAAATGCATGGATTTTTATCCTAATTTTAGAGATGGGAGAGCTGAGACACACAAGAAAACAAGGTCACATCCCAGGGCCACAGGATCATGAAGTACAGATCCATCTGACCCCAAGATTTTTTTGTTTTGAAGTATAGTTGCTTTACAATATTGTGTTAGTTTCGGGTATACAGCAAAGTGATTCTGTTCTGCATGTATATTTTTTTCTGATTCTTTTCCAGTATAGGTTACATATTGAATATAGTTCCCTGTGCTATACAGTAAATCCTTCTTGCTTATCTATTTTATACACAGTGGTGTGTATCTGTTAATCCCGTACTCCTGATTTATCCCTCCACCCATCAGACCCCACAGTTGTGGATGCTACTAATAGTTGTGTGATTCTCTTCTAAAAAAAATCCTAAATTCCCATGTGTTTGCATTTGTGTGCACACGTATGTGTGTATGATGGGGGGGTGGCTGGGTGTTTAAGCTATTGAACGGTTTTAGGGGACACACAAGGATAAAGGGTGAACAACAGTCCCTCTATGAAGTGTTTGCTATTTTTTAAACTTTTATTTATTTGCTTAAAACTTTTACCGTGGCAAGGGTAGAGAGCATGTAAATAGCTGTGGCTACAATGTGAACTATATTCTACAGTCACAGCCGTAAGCTTCAGAAAACTTGATAAGGGCAGCTGAGAAGGTGTGAGCATTCCACTAATGTTAGCTGATATTTCTACTTTGGCTTTTGACAGACACCCCCTAGATTCAGTGTACAAATTCGTTATTTAGTGAACATTCACTCATTTTTAGCATCCCGTAAAGTGAGGGCACCCTTCTTTCCATCACACCAAGTCTTCAGTAGAGTTCTAATGCTGCTCTTCTACTTGTTTTCCAGGCCCAGGAAAGAAAAACAAAAGTTTAAGGAGCTGGAGAGGAACCCCAGCACTTGCTTAGCATCAAAGCCATGGCCAGCACAGCCGCGAAGAAAAGTCCGTGCTTGTACCCATCTATTCACCCTGGCTGATGACAGCGTTGGAGCTGGGAAGGAGGTAAGAGGAAACATGTGGGTAGCTGGAAGGGGAGCCTGAGACTCGAGAGAAGAGTGATGTCTCATCAGGGTACACAGTCAGGGCCTGACAGGTCTGTGCAGTGAAAAAGTGTTTACCGAGCATTTGCGCCAGGTAGCCAGCTCGTGGTGCGTTTGCTGCATGTGCATTTTGACTATTTGAGGGATGTCCGTTTTTCCACCACACTGCAGGCTCCTTGAGGGTAGAGATCAATTTCCTGTTTTTGCTCATATTATATCATCAGTGACTATCACATAGCCTGGTGCATAATAAGTGCCCAGTATGTTTGCAATAACTAAATGCATGAATGGATGAATAGATGGATGGATGGACAGATAAATGGATGCGTGGACTACAGGTTGCTTTCCCTGATGAAGGAGTCTGGGTAGTCACTTGCTACAGTTTTTGTGGACAGGATTTTCTACTTATGGTGACTTTGACTTTGAGGTAGGGATGGTCTCTGTGCCTCAGTTTACTTATCTGTCAGTGTTGAGTAATAAAATATCTTATGTCCTTTTTATAATTCATTTTGTCAAATGCTAAAATACCTCTGCATTTAATATTATATCGGGAGGCATATGGTAGAGATGATGTTCCTCAAGTGACCTCTATGATATAGATGACAATACAAATATAAATGAAGGTATTGCCACTGAGCGCAAGGCACTTACAGTCTAGTTGGTGGGTAGAGAAACAGGAGTTCAAGTAAATAATGATGTAAAACAAACAAATTAAGATGTATTCAGGGCTGTATGGTTTGGAGGTGAGATTTGGACATGCTGACATGTAGTTTTAATTGATGCTGTATCTCTGCTCCCTTTCTCTGGGGTGAAGCCACTGTGACTGGCTTTCTTGGTTATATAAACATATGAGGTATTTCATATAAACTGTGGTTCTTAGATAGCAAAATTGGAGGTCAGACCTCTCCCCCCATCTTGAAAGAGAAATTCGTACTCCCACTAATTTTCATTTTCTTTGGATACCAAGTCTTCTCACTCTGATCCAGTGGGATTGGCCGCATCCCTTTGTTTCCATGGCTTCTAGGAGAAGCACGGGAAAGAAAATGAATCTTGGCCATGGATGTTCAGAGTTATAAAGCTCTGATTGAAAAACATAGGCTGAGAAAGACCAATGAAAAGCAGAGTGTCAGGAGAGGCAGCATGCCCAGGAGAGAGAAGAGCACTGGAAGTGCGTTAGTCTAGGCACAGAGGGCCGCGGTTGGAGGGCCTGAAGGGAGAGGAAATCATGAGCAGGGAGTGTGGCCGGACATTAACCTACCTAAGCCTAACCCCAGTCCATCTCGTTTAATCCTCTGCATGCCGTGGGCTCTATCCCAAAGGACCCTGGGGTGACTTATTTAACATGTTTGGTAAATTGGTAAAATTCTTAATATACGCAGCCCTGCTCTACTACAGCACCTACACCTTGGCCCTTCTCCCACACATCTGCATGAGAGAATGGGAGGAAAACAGAGACACCTGCCTACCGAAGAGGAGATAGGTGTAGGTGGACCCAGGAGGACAGAGCAGACCGTGGTTATGTCACTGAAAGGATTAATTGACTTGCAGGGGCATTGGCAGGGGAGCAGGCAGAGGGGAAGTTGGTGGGTTGGACATAGTACGACTATACATGTAGTGTTCCAGTAGAAGTGGCAGCGAGCTGGGTCAGCGGGAGGAGGTTGAACGAGCAGGAAATTGGGAGCAACCGCAGTAGAGCTGCAGCCAGCTGTAATGCTCAAGTTGTATACGAAACAATTTCTCCCATGAACTCAGGGTCTCTGGGTAGGGAACGATTTTAAATTATTCTCATCAGCATCCACAAATTGGTGTTACTGAGGAGGCGTGCGGATTGCGTGTCTAGTACTGTGCTGTGACAGGTGGTAAAGTGCAGGAAGTGGGCACCAAGTGTCCTGCCAGCCCTTCGTGCTGCTCCCGGTAGGGGAGGAGATGACCTTTGAGTTGGCCTTGAAGGACACTCGCAGGATGTATCCTCTGATTCTATAGCCTCTGCTCATCCCAGAGACCTCTGAACTCATCAGCCTCGTACAAAACGTTAATGATGGTTGGCTAGTTTGAGCAATAGCAGTTCTCTGCGCAAATCAAATTGACTCAAGTCTTCCTCATTTTGCTGGGGAGTGTTCAGGCACTGTGGAATAGTTCGACTATCCATCTGCATCAAATGTTGCGTTACCAAAGAAAATCATTTCTTCAGCTGGACACAGGAAGTTCAAGGCTGATTGCAGACAGGATCTATCTGTGAATACAGCTTCCCTTTGCTTGCCCTGGTGATTGAATAGTACATGAAACTCCACGATATGTGGAATCCAGGTTGCATCTTTCATGCTGAAACCTCAAAAAAAGAAAAATAATGATAATACTGCCTTTGTGTCATATCCCTTTCCATGAGTTTCCCCAGTAATTTGTTTTGGGAAATGGTCTTTTGTTGTGAAATTACCCATACCACCCCACACAGAAATCAGAAATTCATCCAATAGCAATGTCATTCAAATCACTTTCACTACTGTCCTTTGTAGTGTAACCTAGGCAGGGTCACCTAGTCATTAAACATGCTCATTTTGGAGCCAGAGACTCTCAGGGTTCAAATTCCAGCTTCTCTGCTTATCAACTGAATGCTCCCTGGTAAATTACTTAACCCCTCTACACCTCAGTTTCCTCCCCAATAAAAAGGGGATCATGGTAGCATCCATCTCATATGATTGTTTTGAGGATTAATTGCAAAATATTTCTAAAGCTCAACAAATGTTAGCTGTAGCAGATTCATTTCTGAGCTACTAGATGCTCTGTAGAATTCCTGGTTGACACAACCTCAAATCTTTTATCTTCTCTGAAATATTCCCTTACCCTGACCTATTCCTAAATCAGTCATATTAGAAAATGGATCACACTAATACTTCACTATGCCAAAGAATATGTGTATTAAAGCTCTTAAAACCACAATAATTAAGATGATTCTAATAACGACATTACAACAAAAACGGGCTGGAAATTCTGTATAAAACAGTCACATCTAACTTTCTTGGGTGATTATATGCTCTGTGCTAATCGCTTTACCTACATCATATGTAGTCCTTCCCCAAATTCTATACAATGGGAGTTAATGATTATTCACATTTTATGAAAATAAAAAGTAAGGATCATAGATAGCAGTTAGGTAACTGACTGCACATCTCACCCCCGGTAAGTGCCAGGACCTGAATGTGAATTAGCTTGGTGGACTCTGGTACCTCTGATCTTAATCTAATTACTCCAGACCCTCATCTGTCACCCTGTCCTGCACTCATTAATTTGAAATGCTGTGTCTCCCTGTAGATTGTGCATAGAAGCTGCATCGTTTCTCATTTCTCCGGTACCCTTGTGCAAAACCCAGCTCTTTTTAACATTGTTACAATGTTGACAGTGTCCTTTACAACTACTTATGGCTAACATTCCTCAACTTGCTCCCAGTTGCCTAGTTGTTGAATGACTAAATGTCATTTGGCGTTTCATTCTACTCTTTGTCTTCATCCTAACCCTTCCCTTTAACTCAAATCTGGTCATATCAAGGCTCTGCTGAAAACTCAATGGTTCCTCATTTTTCTTGAGGTACAGGCCAAATTCTTACCTTAGCTTGCAAGCGGTGCAAGATCCAGCCCTGCTGAGCCTTCATAGCATGTGACGTGATGTTCTCTATTCTTCACACTTCACCCACCTTGATATTTTTTTTCTTTCTAAAACGAGCCTTGATGTGTCAAATTATAAAGACACTAACGTAAGACTCGTCTGCCTGAGTTTTCCTCCCTTCCCTATTTACACAGGTTATCCAGTTATTCCTAAAGATCTAAAGGCAGTCGACATTTCCTAGCAGGAGGCTTTCTGGAACTCCATGATTAGATCAACCACTGCTTTGTATATCTTCATGATGCCCTACACCTCACCTTCATAACACCCGTCACAATTTGTCTGTCCCATCAGGCTTAAAGCACTCTGAGAGCAAGGACCAGATCTTTTAATATCTAATCACCATAATAGAACATGAAAATGATTCATTTTGACTAAAAATATTAATGTGCATAAAAGGCCTTCAGTTCACTATCATTAAAAATCAACTATATCTTCACTATAACAGAGAAGATGGGATTTCATGATTTCACACACACACACACACACACACACACACACACACAAACACACACACACACACCTACTAGGGTATTTCCAAAATAATAGAGATTTTTCTAACTAATTTCTCTTTCTAAGCAGATTTCAGTCAACCAAATACAAAATTGAAGTCAGGAGGATACTGGGACCACTTGGGGCATCAGTGTCCTGAGGTATCCTCGGGGGGTGTGTCTTTTGTTCTTTACCATCTCCTACTGTATGAGCCCACTGTGTCTACTGAACCTCATCACAGTTGTGCTTTCAACCGTTAGAAAGCAGCCCACCCCGCTCTGCTCTGACATGCTTGGCTTGTGTACTGCGTACCCGCACGCCCAGATCCCGTGCTTACCTGGGCTTTGCTCGTTCCATTCCCCGCCTCATTGTCCGCCCTTCCATCCTAGTTATCCCTTTAAGAGTGCCATTTAAAGAGCACAGATTTAGAGTCAGACAGTGCTCAGATGGGAATGTCACTGCTGGTTCTGGAAGGATGCTGAGGGATTGGAGATGAGAACTGGTTATAACAGGCACTGAGTAAATATTACTCCTCCACCGTACTCCACTATTCAGGAACTAGATAAGACCAGCTTCTCCAGGAGACATCTTTGATTGCACCCATCCAGATGGACTCTCCACTTCCGTATTCCACCACTACTGGCTGTCTACCCTGTGCAATCTTAGTCTCATTCCCTAGGATGGTTCTACAACTATTTCACATGTATATGTCTGGTCCTTCACATAGATTGCTCATACCCAAGGGCAGAAAACTCGTCTCATGCTAACTTCTTTATTCTCATCCACAGAGCCTATTAATATGTTAAGTGAATATTATAGCAGCTTAACTTGTACAGAATGAAACCTATATCATCCGGCATATACCAGCTGCCCAGTATTGTGTGAGGGTATTAAGTATACCATTTCATTAATCTCTGTGATGAAGATATTAGCTTCTGTGGAAAACTGACTTCAGCTTACTTACTAAGCACACAGTGGTTTTGGTAATAAACAACTTTGGCTTAAAGGAAGTATCCATATGGGGGAAAATATTCTGTTAATGTATTCATTTTAATCCTATCATGGCATGATTACATTAACACACCTAAATCATTTTATTACTGACTTACGCATGCAGGCGTAAACATATTTGACAAACTTTTTAATGATGGGAAAATATCAAGATATAATATTAATTGAAAATAGGAGGATAAAATATGTACTGTGATGTCAGTTCTGTATAACGTGAAATTATAAATTATATGCTACAAGGGAAGTCATTAAATATTAACAGAGACTGACTCTAAATGTGATTTTCAATTTTATTTTTAAATATTTTTACATTTATTAGCATTATTTTCAATCTATATAATAAATGCCTATTACTTTTATAATCAGAAGATTTCAGAATTTTTTATTATATAGAAGTGAGACCAAGATGTTATAAACTTATAAGTTCTTACTAAAATACAATAGTCTCTATGTAAATTAGAAATATATTCATTTATTACTTAACATTTTTTAATTAAAAGTTTTTACTGAGTGTCTATTATGTATTAGTGGTGCATAGTACAGTTTAATAGGTATGGAGAAAATGATAGTAAAAATTCACCATGTATCTGCCTTTAGACGAGTGGCTAAAAAAGACACGTGTAAGTCTGGAAATATATGAAAATTGAATCAATACAGGCTATTAGTCAGAGGTCTCCAGAGAAAGGGAACCAATAGCATATATCTATAAAGAGATCTATTATAGGGTACTGGCTCACATGATCATGGAGGCTGAGAAGATATACCATCTGCTCTTTGCAAGTTGGAGACCCAAGAAAGTCGGTGGAGTTTGTAGTCTTGAGAGCCAGAGAGATGATGGTATAGATTCCAGGTGTAGATTCTGAAAGTCTGAGAACCAGGACTGCTTTGGACAAATGAGGATGGATGTCAAGTCAAGTAGAGAAAGAGAGAGTCCTTCCCTCCACCTTTTTGTTCCATTCATACCCTCAGCAGATTGGGTGATGCCCCCCACTCTGGGGAGGGCCATCTGTTCTACTCAGTGTCACACATTCATATGCTTATCTCATCAAAACACCCTCGTTTACACACCCAGACTTAATGTTTAACCAAATATCTGGGCATCCATAGCCCACTCAAGTTGACTCATAAAATTAACTGTTGCATATAGTAAACACAAGCTGATAATGGGAAACATAATCTTTCCAAGAATATGATGAGTGAAATGAGATGTAAAGGATCATACATGTTATGTGAGTAAAGAAGAAGAGAAAGAGTGTGAGTATGTGTGTGTGCTGGTGTGGCGGGTGGTATACGTGTTGGGGGTCTGTGTATGTAATGTGTGTTGGTGTGTGCTTGTATTGGCACGTGTGTGGAGGAGGTTGGCAGGGATTCAGCTGTAACTGTAGTCATAGACAGGACAGTTCAGGGAGGTAGATCCTGAGGGGAACTGAACTCAGAACTTTGGAAATCAGCTTGCCCCTAAGAGTTAAACCACACGTTTTTTCTCTCTGATCACAGCAGAGATAGTTAAGGTCACCGACATACACACATGCACACGTGTATGCATATGCATACACATACATGCAATGATTCTGAGATGAGCAAGATTTGACTACTTCCCTTTTTTATTAATTTCTTAAAAATAAAGTAGAGGAGTCATGCAAATACTATCCATGGAGAAGGCTTCTCAGACTCAAGGATGTGTCATTTGCTCTGTCAGATTTAACATTGTAACAAAATAACAGTGAAAACTATCATTGTTTTAGTATTATAAATGCACACTTATTGTACTTATTTCTTTATACATTATCTCATTTATTTTCACACAAACCTCTGGGGTATATGCTATGCTTATCCTGCTTCTAAGTAATGGAATGGAAGCTTGTCACCTTAGCCCTAGACACACGTTAGCCTCCCTTAATTCAGCTTGTCTTGCTCGCACTTCATTGAATATCTTGTTTCATTCTTTGTGCTTTATCATCCCAGCAAGGCTCTAGGAAATATGGTCATTGATCCCCCATACACATAATGTTCTACTGTTGCATGTCTGTTACCAGTCAAGATTCTACTGAGGGAAAAATTATACAATAGAAAGTAAAGGGCTTGACTTAAGAAGTCTTTGTTTCAAGGCCCTATTCTATCACCTACTGACTGTGAGCTCTTAAGCAAGTGGCAAAGTTCTCTAAGCTTTGCTCCCATCAGACTCAAATGGGTTTGGAAAATAACTTGCATATCAGTGGTAAAACATATTTGAGAATTATTATTAAACAAATATTCCCTCCTTCCACTCCCGTCTCCAGGACCCTCTTCATTAGCCTTCCAAGGCTGCCATAGGAAATACCACAAACTGGGTGACTTAAACAACATAAATTTATCTTCTCATGCATCTGGAGTCTAGAGAGCCAAGATCAAGGTTCTGGCAGCTTCTCTTCTTGTGAGATCACCCTCCTTGGCTAGCAGACACCTGCCTTCTCCCTATGTCCTCACATGACTCTTTCCTCTGTAAGAGCACACTCCTGGGTTCTCTTCTGCTTTTTATAAGGACATCGATCTTATTGGATTAGGGCTCACCCTTAGGACTTTATTTAGCCTTAGTTACCTCCTTAACAGTCCTGTTTCCAAACACAGTCACACTAGGGAGAAGGGCTTCAACATACAGATTTGAAGGGAACACAGTTCAGCCCCTTCAAACCTACCTCCCAACTCAGGTCAGACATGGCACTCACAGTGGCCTCATGGCAGGCAGAACATACTTCCTTATCTCTCGATTTGGGGCTCAGCTATGTGAGCTGCTTTAAATGGCATATTAACAATGTGATGTAAGCAGAGACTTAAGAGTTACTCATACGTTAGACTTGTTCTTCTGAGGTTCTGCCATAGCACGAGAAGGACCTTCCCTGGGTATCTTTCTTGATCCAGCAGAATGAATAACCATAGGACAGAGAAACCTCACCTGGCCCACGGTCCTCAGCCAGGTGTAGGGTACCCTAATTGACCTGCAGAACTGTGAGTGTGGTGATACATGCTTTGTGCTGACGTTGACCATGCAGTTGACCATGCAGCACCGTTGTGGTGTCCTAACCGGTACGGCATCCACTCCCTTACTCCCTCATTCATTAATTCAGCAACAACCTAAAATGCTGCCATATTCCACTTAGGCCAACAGTGTCAGGTTCAGAAAACTGGCCAAGTTCAGCCAGCTAGTAGATTATGGAAAAATATTTGAGAGACTAACCCTTGCTAGAGAAATCGCCTCACTGGAGCAGCTGCTCTCAACTCACTGAAAAAGAAAGAGATGTACTGCTGCAGGATCTGTTAAAAATGACTATTTATTCATTGAAAAAACACTTATTAAGTACAAATAATTATTTGGGTAATGTGAAGAGCCTCTGATGGCAACCAGACATTCTAACCTTTAGATGCAATGACGTTACTATTCCTGAGGGTCTGTAAAGATCCTGAATTTACTCACTCATGGTAAAAATGGGAAGGACAAACAGGGACCACTTTATATTGAGAATTCTGTGCCCCATGATTTTAAGTCAGTCTCAATATAAAAAAAATGGGGTCAGACACTACATAATGATCAAGGGATCAATCCAAGTAGAAGATAAAACAATTGTCAATATTTATGCACCCAACATAGGAGCACCTCAATACATAAGGCAAATGCTAACAGCCATAAAATGGGAAATCGACAGTAACACAATCATAGTAGGGGACTTTAACACCCCACTTTCACCAATGGACAGACCAACCAAAATGAAAATAAATAAGGAAACACAAGCTTTAAATGATACATTAAACAAGATGGACTTAATTGATATTTATAGGACATTCCATCCAAAAACAACAGAATACACTTTTTTCTCAAGTGCTCATGGAACATTCTTCAGGATAGATCATATCTTGGGTCACAAATCAAGCCTTGATAAATTTAAGAAAATTGAAATCATATCAAGTATCTTTTCTGACCACAATGCTGTGAGACTAGATATCAATTAAAGGAAAAAAATCTGTAAAAAATACAAACACATGGAGGCTAAACAATACACTACTAAATAAACAAGAGATCACTAAGGAACTCAAAGAAGAAATCAAAAAATACCTAGAAAAAAATGACAATGAAAACACAACGACACAAAACCTATGGGATGCTGCAAAAGCAGTTCTAAGAGGGAAGTTTATAGCAATACAATCCTACCTCAAGAAACAAGAAACATCTCAAATAAACAACCTAACCTTACACCTAAAGCAATTAGGGAAAGAAAGAACAAAAATACCCCAAAGTTAGCAGAAAGAAAGAAATCATAAAGATCAGATCAGAAATAAAAGAAAAAGAAATGAAGGAAACAATAGCAAAGATCAATAAAAGTAAAAGATGGTCCTTTGAGAACATAAACAGAATTGATAAACCATTAGCCAGACTCATCAGAAAAAAAGGGAGAAGACTCAAATCAACAGAATTAGAAATGAAAAGAGAAATAACAACTGACACTGCAGAAATACAAAGAATCATGAGAGATTACTACAAGCAACTATATGGCAATAAAGTGGACAACCTGGAAGAAATGGGCAAATTCTTAGAAAAGCACAACCTTCTGAGACTGAACCAGGAAGAAATAGAAAATATAAATAGACCAATCACAAGCACTCAAATTAAGACTGTGAATAAAAACCTTCCAACAAACAAAAGCCCAGGACCAGATGGCTTCACAGGCGAATTCTATCAAACATTTAGAGAAGAGCTAACACCTATCCTTCTCAAACTCTTCCAAAATATAGCAGTGGGAAGAACACTCCCAAACTCATTCTACGAGGCCACCATCACCCTGATACCAAAACCAGACAAAGATGTCACAAAGAAAGAAAACTACAGGCCAATATCACTGATGAACATAGATGCAAATATCCTCAACAAAATACTAGCAAACAGAATCCAACAGCCATTTAAAGGATCATACACCATGATCAAGTGGGGTTTATCCAAAGAATGCAAGGATTCTTCAATATACACAAATCAACCAATGTGATACTAGTTAATACTAGTATTGAAGGAAAAAAACCATATGATCATCTCAATAGATGCAGAAAAAGCTTTTAACAAAATTCAACACCCATTTATGATAAAAACCCTCCAGAAAGTAGGCATAGAGGGAACTTACCTCAACATAATAAGGGCCATATATGACAAACCCACAGCCAACATCGTTCTCAATGGTGAAAAACTGAAATCATTTCCTCTAAGATCAGGAGCAAGACAAGCTTTCCCACTCTCACCACTATTATTCAACATAGTTTTGGAAGTTTTAGCCACAGCAATCAGAAAAGAAAAAGAAATAAAAGGAATGCAAATTGAAAAGAAGAAGTAAAGCATCACTGTTTGCAGATGACATGATACTATACATAGAGAATCCTAAAGATGCTACCAGAAAACTACTAGAGCTAATCAATGAATTTGGTAAAGTAGCAGGATACAAAATTAACGCACAGAAATCTCTGGCATTCCTATACACTAATGATGAAAAATCTGAAAGAGAAATTAAGGAAATACTCCCATTTACCATTGCAACAAAAGGGATAAAATACCTAGGAATAAAACTACCTAAAGAGACAAAAGACCTGTATGCAGAAGACTATATGACACTGATGAAAGAAATTAAAGATGATGCAAACAGATGGAGAAATATACTATGTTCTTGGATTGGAAGAATCAACATTGTGAAAATGACTATACTACCCAAAGCAATCTACAGATTCAATGCAATCCCCATCAAACTACCAATGGCATTTACACAGAACTAGAACAAAAAATTTCACAATTTGTATGGAAACACAAAAGACCCTAATAGCCAAAGCAATCTTGAGAAAGAAAAATGGAACTCGAGGAATCAGGCTCCCAGACTTCAGCCTATACTACAAAGCTACAGTAATCAAGACAGTATGGTACTGGCACAGAAAAAGAAATATAGATCAATGGAACAGCATAGAAAGCCCAGAGATAAACCCACACACATATGGTCACCTTATTTTTGATAAAGGAGGTAAGAATACACAATGGAGAAAAGAGCCTCTTCAATAAGTGGTGCTGGGAAAACTGGACAGCTACATGTAAAAGAATGAAATTAGAACACTCCCTAACACCACACACAAAAATAAACTCAAATGGATTAAAGACCTAAATGGAAGGCCAGACACTATAAAACTCTTAGAGGAAAACATAGGCAGAACACTATGACATAAATCACAGCAAGATCCTTTTTGACCCACCTCGTAGAGAAATGGAAATAAAAATAAACAAATAGGACCTAATGAAACGTAAAAGCTTTTGCATAGCAAAGGAAACCATAAACAAGGCGAAGAGACAACCCTCAGAATGGGAGAAAATACTTGCAAACTAAGCAACTGACAAAGGATTAATCTCCAAAATATACAAGCAGCTCATGTAGCTCAATATCAAAAAAACAAACAACCCAATCCAAAAATGGGCAGAAGACCTAAATAGACATTTCTTCAAAGAAGATATACAGGTTGCCAACAAACACATGAAAGGATGCTCAACATCACTAATCATTAGAGAAATGCAAATGAAAACTACAATGAGGTATCACCTCACACCAGTCAGAATGGCCATCATCAAAAATCTACAAACAATAAATGCTGGAGAGAGTGTGGAGAAAAGTGAACCCACTTGCACTATTGGTGGGAATGTAGATTGATACGGCCACTATGGGAAACATTATGGAGATTCCTTTAAAAACTCAAAACAGAGCTACCATATGACCCAGCAATCCCACTACTGGGCATATACCCTGAGAAAACCATAATTCAAAAAGAGTCATGTACCACAATGCTCATTGCAGCTCTATTTACAATGGCCAGGACATGGAAGCCACCTAAGTGTCCACTGACAGATGAATGGATAAAGAAGATGTGGCACATATATACAATGGAATATTACTCAGCCATAAAAAGAAACAAAATTGAGTTATTTGTAGTGAGGTGGATGGACCTAGAATCTGTCATACAGAGTGAAGTAAGTCAGAAAGAGAAAGACAAATACCATATGCTAACACATATATGTGGAATCTAAAAAAAAAAAAAAGGTTCTGAAGAATCTAGGGGCAGGACAGGAATGAAGATGCAGACATAGAGAATGGACTTGAGGACACGGGGAGGGGGAAGTGTAAGCTGGGATGAAGTGAGAGAGTGGCATGGACATATATACACTACCAAATGTAAAATAGATAGCTAGTGGGAAGCAGATGCCTAGCACAGGGAGATCAGCTCGGTGCTTTGTGACCACCTAGAGGGGTGGGATAGAGAGTGTGGGAGGGAGACAGAAGAGGGAGGAGATACGGGGATATATGTATATGTGCAGCTGATTCACTTTGTTATAAAGCAGAAACTAACACACCATTTTAAAGCAATTATACTCCAATAATGATGTTAAATTAAAAAAAGGGGGTAAGACTAAATGATCCCTAAAGGCTCTTTAGCTCTAAAATTCTAAACTTTGGTGGCTATGGCAGGTCTCTGTTGCTGAGTTAATCACCCTAGACGGTATCCTTTAGGTATCTGTTATTCATCAACATCTTGATAATCACAGGGAACGAAAGGGGGAAGAAAGGAGTTAATTGAGTGTTTCCATTTATAAAAAACTTTGTAATATGCTATGGTGAGGGGGTTAGGTGCATTCTGAAAGTAGGTGACCTCTGTTCTGAAAGCTCGTTAGTAATTGTGATTTTTAAAATGTCTGCCCTTGAGTCCAGACAATAGCTTTCTAGCTTCAAGGTGGGTGGATGTCTGTGGTTGCCTCCCAGGGTCCCATTCTTCATTCTTCTGCTGCAGATCAGACATTCCTTAGGCGAGTCTCTCCCAGTTAGTTGCAGCTGCACAGCTGGATGGAGCTCACCTGCATCACCAGCTCTAGTGGCAAGACCACTGTTGTCAGCTATCTGGTGACCACAGTGACGACTCAACCTTAGGGTAAGGCAGACTCCATGGGAGACAGCAGGAAGAGAAGGAAAGAAATCATAATGCGTTTTTAAATGCGTTTTTTGGGCTGCTAAATTAGTCTCAAACCAAGATCAACTCTAATTCTGGACTTTACAGTAAATAGGTCAATGAATTTAGGAACTAACGTCTGCTGTTTAAGCCAGTTGGAGGTGGGCTATGTCTTACACCTGGATTCACTCTACCTAAAATAGAGTGTAACTTGGATACATAAAATTGGGAAACTGGGCTTCGTGGAGTCAAACGCAGACTCCCATCCGGAGGTCACGTCCCACCGCTCCTGCCACCATCATCTTCCCCAATCCATATCTCCACGTCAGGACCTATGTGGGCAATTCGTTTTACCTCACCTGTCCTTCCTCTTCAATTTTTGGTTTGTCTCTGGAACAGATGAGGACCTGCAGCTCTAATTCCTGGGTGTTTGTGACTTCCCCTTCATTTATCCCCATTCCCATCCTCCAGGTTACATTCCAAAAAACTGACATCTATTTTGCCATCCATTTTCTCTTCTTTCTACCCTTTACTAGCGCACCAGGTTCATATTCAATTAACATAATAATATGTTAATAGTTAATTAGAACCTGAATTTCCTTAAAAGGAGAAATGCAAAGTTAACGAGTCTTGAATAAGTGTTTCAACGACTGTTATGACTAGTAAGAGAGTCAGATTCTGAAAAGGGCTTCTGACCATCCAATTTCCAACAATGTTTTCTTCTTTGCTCTCAGTCTTCTGAGAATGTTAAAGAGATTTCCAGGTTTAAGCCTTGCTTTGATTTATTTGTTTCCTGCCCATTAAAATATGTAAATAAATAATAATAAAGAAGCATAACAACTTGCTTGTCTTATAAAGACATCCAATCCTTTCTAACTTAAGCAGGAACACTTCTATGCTTTTTGCATTAGTTGTCCTCTTTAAAATTGTTCTCATATTTATTATTCTTTGAATTAAAATGTCTATTTTTAAAAATCTCTATTTATTCCTCTGGATCTTATCACTGTCTGTTCCTGACTGCCTGATTTTCCATGGTGACTTCAACTAATTTATTTCCATCTTCTCACAGCAAATGAAATTTCCTTAACCTTTCTCTGAGACATTACAAAGGATATTACTCACGGTGCTTAATTCCTTCCCACCTTTCTGGCAATTATACGCTCAGTGAGTTCTTGTCAAAGGCTACAGAGAATTCTCCAGGTGATACATAAACCCAAGTTCATGCAGAAGAAGTAGAGCCCCCTGTGGTTTGCCTTATTTTCAGAATTATATCTATTGCAATATTTATTTTATCGACTGTATGAGACAAAACCACACTTGTGGTTTTACTCTCTTTTAAATCTTCTCCATTTTGATCTCTGTCCCTGACTACTAGCAGTAGGGGGTATATGGGTACAGACTATTTTAGTCTTTCTTTGAAGGCCATAGAAATATGAACTCCATGTTTATTGAATTCCTGTTATCAACTAAGCACCATATTGGTTATTTGGCAATTATCATTATTTATTAATAAAACTAATTGTGAATTATGTCTCCAGGTTAGACTCTGCTCTGAACTCTAGGTTTATATATCCTGCTGCCTGCTTGGTCTCTCCATTTTGATGGCCAGTGGTATCTCAAAATTATCATGTCCAAATTAAACTTGATCTCTCAGTCCTGCTTTTACCACAGGTTTCCCTGCATTCATTTTTCCCAATGCATATTAACTCCATCTCCAAGTCTTGTTATATCTTTCATAGAAGTATGTCTAGAATCTCATGCGTTCTCGCCACTGCCACCCCTTATCGAAGGCACCATGATATCTGTCCTCAACCAAAGCTTTGACCCCCAAACAGAATCCCATCTTTCCCCATGTCTGGAAATCACTGGGTAATGATGAGACTACTTGTTTCACAGGTTTTTAGAACCCCATCTTACCTAAAAGGAGACTGTTTGTGCATTCAACAAATACGTAGATGTTGAGGGTCTCCATCCTTGGTATTAACCACTTTATCAGGCAAGATTCCAGCAGGAAACAGGGTGCCCCCATGTAGTTCAAATGAAATTGTTCAGATGGAATCATTCTTAGTACCCTTTGTAGAAGAATGAATTCTGTCTTCCCAATCTGAGTAAACTAGACGTCCCTTTTATTAAAAATATTTTAGAGACTTCACCTGGAAGGTGCTTCATAAAGGAATGCCTACCCTCCTTAAGATTCTCCCCCGACACAGTCTATTTTTTCTTTCAGACCCATAATGAAAGTAAAATTTCAGTATGTCCAAGGAAACAGTCGCCAAGTTTACCCTGGTTGGAGGCAAAATATACATAAAGGAATTAAAAATCTTGTGAACTTTTATCCTCAGGAAATTGGGAAGCATGCAGAGGAGTAGATCCTAATTATGAAATATCAAAAGGGACAAAATCTAAGATTATACAAGATAAAATGTTTATTTTTATGGGTCTGCTCAACAAAAATTTAGGTTCTAACGTGTTAGCTTGAAGGGCAGGAAGTATTTGTAATAAACTGTCCGGTGGATTACTAGGAGCCTACATTAAGTGGTGGTCTCTAATCGAAAAGGCTGGCATGCTGTAGAGGGAGAACCCATCTGAAGTGAATATTGAAGTGAATGCTGGATGGGATCTAGTCTGTGATAAACTCAGTCACATCCTAAACATAGCCCTGGGAAGACCCACAGGAAATTCACTTCTCTGAGCTAGTTAAAAATTTTATTGTGGAGGAAAGCACCAGCATCTTGATAGGGGGAAATTCTACAATGGAATTGGGCTCTTTGATTTCAGTGAGACTAACAGGGTCTTTAAGTAACAGGGTACAGATGCTGGTGGCATTTAACCCCCTGACAGAAGGTCTTCACATTACTATAAAAGACTTCAAGGGTGGAGTAACTGTCAGTGTTTTGACCCTTAGGAATCTGTGTGGTGACTAACTGATCCTGTATCCAAAGGAATAGCGTAGATGTCCAGCCCACTAAGAGGCTACTTGAGCCGTATAAATTACATGACTGATGAGCACAAACCTGATTTGAGAAACTAAAGTGAGAATTTATGGCCTGAAGTGTTATTCCCACAGTTAATTGTCACTGGGCCAGGGGCCCTTGAATTAAGAGGATGTTAGATACATTTGAAGATGTATGTTCATAGCACTTGTATGTAATCCTGCCTTAAATGTGTATGGTGAGTCTTTCTCTGTGCTTTTCCCAAAAGTACCTAAAGCCATTTAACAAGGTTACTGTATAATGGAGAAAGGGGCACACCCAGATCTTCTGGGGTTCTGAGTTAGCACGAGTCAATCAGAACCGAAAGTGTCTGTATGTTAAGAGTGAGAGCTTATGACGGTCAGGCAATGAATGGAACGTGGCCTGAGTTCGTCACACAGTGGGTCAGAGTACCCAGGAACCCATTCTGTGGTTATATCCTTAGTTCCTCAGTGTGCAGTTGGAATGGAAGCCCGTAACCACTAGCAGCATCTCTATCTTGATTCCTTAGCATGTTGTGTTAAAAGCCAAGATTGATACTGAAGAATGATGGTGGGTCATAGTAAACTTTACCAGGTGTTAGCACTAATTGCAGAATGTGTTCCAGATTTGGCCTCTTTATGCAAACAAGTCAAACAGCTCTGGGCTTCCCTGGTGGCACAGTGGTTAAGAATCCGCCTGCTAATGCAGGGGACACGGGTTCGAGCCCCGGTCCGGGAAGATCCCCCATGCCACGGAGCAACTAAGCCTGTGCACCACAACTACTGAGCCTGCGCTCTAGAGCCCATGAGCCACAACTACTGAGCCCGCGTGCCACAACTACTGAAGCCCGTGTGCCTAGATCCCATGCTCCGCAGCAAGAGAAGCCACCGCAATGAGAAGCCCACGCACCGCGACGTAGAGTAGCCCCCACTCGCCACAGCTAGAGAAAAGCCTGCGTGCAGCAATGAAGACCCAATGCAGCCAAAAATAAATAAAATTGAAAAAAAAAAACGGCTCTGGCAATATATATGCAGCTACTAATTGATCAAATAATTGGTTTCTCAGTCCCAGTTAATATATTCAATTGGGAACAGTTTCAACTGGCAACAACAGCACTTGCCCTGCACTGTTATTTTAGAATTATGTCAATTTAATGTGCTCTTTTTAGCATAATATGCTAAATTTAACTCATATTAATTTCTCCTAGTACATCATACTGTTACATAACATAAATGACTTTTTTCGTTGGATAGGAGAACCTAGGAAAATCCTAGATGCTTTATTTAATATTTCAGTGATATTTATACATTATGCCAGAAATATTTCAGTGATATTTATACATTAATGAAGTTTCTAGGGGCCTAATGGTCTGGATCAGGTTTGGATATAGCCGCTAAAGTATATTCCCTGTACCATCCATCATGGGAAAAAATAAATTATAAATCTTTGTTGGGAATATTTGCATTTTAGAGACAACATATAACACATGTATATGCTGCTCTGATACAGTTAGAGAATAACCCTTAAATCTCACAAGTTTTTAATGTTAATATATTTTATTTATTTAAAGTTTGTTTTAGAAAAACTGAGAATAAAGTACAGAAAGTTCCCATATACTTCCTTTTCCCTCACATAGTTACCTCTATTATTAACATCTTGCATTATATATGGTACAATTCTTACAATTGATTAATACGATACATTATTTTTACCTAAAATCCATAGTTTACATTAGGATTCATTCTTTGCATTGTAATGTTCTATAAGTTTTGACAAGTGCAGGTATCCACCCTTACATCATTCAGAGCAGTTTCATTGCCCTAAAAATCTCCCATGTTCCACCTACTCATCCCTCTCTCCATCCTTCTAGCCCTTGGCAACCACTGATCATTTTAAAAAATGTAATTTGTGGTAAAATGCACATAAAATTTATCTTCTTAACCATTTTTAAGAGTAGAGTTAAGCAGCATTAAGAACATTTATATTGTGCAATCAATCTCCAGGTTTGTTTTCATCCTGCAAAACTGAAACTCTGTACTCATTAAAAAACAACTCCACAGTCCTCCCTTCTCCCAGCATCTCACAGCCACCATTCTGCTTTCAGTTACTGTGAATCTGACTCTACTCTAAGTACCTCATGTAAGTGAAATAATACAGTATTTGTCATTTTGTGACTGGCTTATTTCGCAAAGCATAATATCCTCAGGTTCGTCCATATTGTAGCATATGTCAAAATGTCCTTCTTTATTAAGACCGAATAATATTTTATTACACGTATATATCGTATTTTTTAATCCATTCATCCGTCAATATGCACTTGGGTTGCTTCCGTTTTTTGGCTATTGTAAATAGTGTGACTATGGACATAAGTGTACAAATGTCTCTTTAAAACCCTGCTTTCAATTCTTTTGTGTTTATACCCAGACGTGGATTATCTGGGTAAAAGGTAATCCTAGTCTTAATTTTTTGAAGAACCACCGTACTGTTTTCCATAGAATTATGCATAAGTCTGACAGTTTAGAGGGCTATGATACAGGTTCATTATTTGAGGCAGCTGCCCTGACACATGGGCCTTATAATCCAGTAGATTCGATGGTACTTCTAAGTGATGTATCAGATATGGATGCTCTACAGTGCCACCATAAGCCTACAATAGTAATCACAGCCTAGACTCCTATTGTTTGGGAGTAAAGACTATGTTATACGGTACAGACAGTTGTCTCCCATTGAGAAGGAGCTCCTGGTGTGCTGCGAGGCTCTGGAGGAGATAGAATGCCTGACCACGGGGCAGCAAGAGATGATGCTTGCTGAGCTTCCCAGCATGAACTGGGTGTTAATCTAATTTTAAAAATCATAACGTTGGGTAAACACAATAGCATTTCATCCATAAATGGAAAGGATTTGTTTGACGTCAGGCCTGAGCAGATCTAGAAATCATAAATTGCATAAGAAGAGGACTCACATTCCCATAGGCCTTCATCTTGCTGTTGCTCTGCTCTCCTTCAGCCCACAGCTGTGAGATCCTCAGGAGTCTTCCTTTAAAGACGGGCATTTAGGGCTTCCCTGGTGGTGCAGTGGTTGAGAGTCTGCCTGCTGATGCAGGGGACACGGGTTCGTGCCCCGGTCCGGGAAGATCCCACATGCCGCGGAGCGGCTGGACCCGTGAGCCATGGCCGCTGAGCCTGCGTGTCCACAGCCTGTGCTCCGCAACAGGAGAGGCCACAACAGTGAGAGGCCTGCGTACCGCACACACACACACACAAAAAAGTAAATACTGCAGCACTAATTGAATCTGAACATGTTGAGGAACCATGAAAAAAGAGGGCCTACTTTAAGTTAAACATGGATTAACTCTTGTGTTGTTCAGGGTCAACTGTAATCGGCAAACAAACTCCTGGGACTAATAAGTGATTATCACACGATACGAAGTTAATGTATAAAAGTCAATTGCTCTCCCATATACCAGCAATGAACAAGTGAAATTTGAAATTAAAACCACACTACCATTTATATTAGCACCCCACAAAGTGAAATGCTTGGATATAAATCTAACAAAATATGTACAAGATCTATATGAGGAAAACTATAAAACTCTGATGAACAAAATCAAATAAGAACTAAATTAATGGATGTATATTCCATATTCCTGGGTAGGAAGAGTCAAGATTTCCAAGATTTCATTTCCTTCCAAACTGATCTATTGATTCGGTGTGATGCTCATCAAAATCCCAGGAAGTTATTTTGTGGATATCAGCAAATTGATTCTAAAGTTTATAACAAAAGACCCAGAATAGCCAACAAAATATTTAAGGGGAAAAACAAAGTTGGAGGCTTGATACTAACCAGATCTAAAAATTTACTAAAAATATACAGTAATCAAGACAGTATGGTATCGGTGAAAGAACAGACAAATAGATCAAAGCAATAGAACTGAGAGCCCAGAAGTAGACTCACATAAATATAGTCAACTGATGTTTGATAAAGAACCAAAAAGAATATAATGGTACAAAAATAATATTTTCAACAAATAGTGCTGGAAAACCTAGACATCTACATGCAACTGACTTATCTGTTCTAAATCTCTGAGGATTTCAATTACTATCAAGATAAACTCCCAAAGTCCAAACTCCCAGGAGGGCACCTTATCAGAGGTCCTATACCACCTGCACCTGCTATTGTATAGTCTATGTCTTTGATCCATATCCAAACGTGAGTGTTCTCCACTTATGCTATGCTCATGCTGATCCGTCCTTCTTTTAGCATTTCATTCCGTAACATCTCTGCATGGTTTCATCCTCACTCACCTCTAATAATCAAACCACATATGGAATTATGCTGGATTTTCCCAGAAATAAGACTACGTAGCATATTGCATAATAATGATTCCTAGATGTTTGTTTGTGGCACACATTAAGATTGCACAATTTTAGGTAACACTTTTGAAGTAACTAGAGGAATCAAATTAACATTATTGAAAGTGTAATTACTGAGTTCATATATTAGTTCTAACAGGTTATTTTGTTGAGTCTTTAGGGTTTTCTACATCTATTATCATGTCATCTGTAAACAGAGTAATTTTACTGCTTCCTTTCAGATTTGAATTTTTTTATTTGTTTTTCTTGTATAATTGCTCTGGCTAGAACTTGCAGTACTATGTCAGAAAACAAAAGTGATGAGAGTGTGCATGCCTGCTTTGAACCAAATCTTAGAATAAATGTTCTCTGTTTGTTTGTTTGTTTTTCCCATTAATTATGGCTTTAGCTGTGGGCTTTTCATATATGACCTCTATTGTATTGAAGTAAGTTTTTTATATACTTATTTTGTTGAGAGTTTTTAATCACGAATGGATGCTGTACTTTCTCACATGATTTTTCTGCTGCTATTGAGATGATCAGGTAGTTTTTATCTTTGATCTGCTCGTGTGGCGTATCGCATTGACTTCTCTGTGTATGTTGAGCCAAAATTGTAGCCTTGGATTAAATCTCACTTACTTATGGTGTATAATCCTTGTATGTGCTGTTGACTTTGGCTTGCCAGCATTTTACTGAAGACTTTTTCATCTATGTCCATTATGGATATTGGCCTGCAGTTTACCTGTGATAACTTTGCATGGCTTTGGTATCAGGGTGATGTTGGCCTCATGAAATGACTTTGAACATGTTCCCTCTTCTATTTTATGGAAGGTTTTAAGTTGTATTTAGTATTAATTCTTCATTGAATACTTGGTAGAATCCACTTGTGAAACCAGCTGGTTCCAACCTTTCCTTGGTTGGGCAGATTTTGATTATGATTCATCTCCTTATTTGTTATTGGTCTGCTCAGGCTTTCTATTTCTTCTTGATTCAGTTTTGGTAAGTTGTATGTTTCTAGGAATTTATGCATTTCTTGTAGGTTATCCAATTTGTTGTCATATAGTTGTCCATGATAGTTCCTTATGATCCTTTTTTATCTCTGAGGTAGTTGTTTTAATGTCTCTTTCATTTCTGATTTTATTTCTTTGAATCATCTCTCTCTTTTTTTCTGAGTCTAGCTAAGGGTTTGTCAATGTTGCTTACCATTTCAAAAAAACACAGTTAATTTTGTGATTTACCTATTGTATTTCTATTCTCTATTTGTTTTATTTCTGCTCTAATCTTTCAGTGGTGTTTCTATACACTAACAATGATTTATCCAAAAAGAAAATTAAGAAAACAGTTCCATTTAGAATAGCATCAAAAATAATAAAATACTTTGGAAAAAACTTAAAGAGGTAAAAAGACATATATTGAAAACTATAAAACTTTGATGAAGGAAATTAAAGAAGACAGATAAATGCAAAGACATCCTGAGTTCATGGGTTGGAGGAATTAATATTATTAAAATATCTCTACTACATAAAGTATCCTACAGATTCAATGTTATCTCTATCAAAAGCTCAAAACAGTATGGAGGTTCCTCAAAAATTTAAAAACAGAATTACCATATGATCCAGCAATCCCACTTCTGGGTATATATCCAAAGAAAATTAAAATATGCATCTTGAAGAGTTATCTGCACTCCTGTGTTAACTGTGGCATTATTCACAATAGACAAAATATGGAAAAAATTTGAATGTCCATCAACAGATGACTGGATAAAAAACTCATATATATATATGAGATATATGTATATTTGACATATATATGTGTGTATATATATATACACATATATGTGTATATATGTGTGAGATTCACCCTTAAAAAAGGAAGGAAATGCTGTCGTTTACAAAAACATGGATGAAACTGGAGGCCATCCATGCTAAGCTAAGTGAAATAGACCAAACAAAGAAAGACAGATACTGCACGATCTCACTTATATGTGAAATATAAAAGTCAAACTCTTGGTAGCCAAGAGTAGATTGGCAGTTTCCAGGGATAGTGATGGGAGAGAAGGAACTGAGGAAATGTTGGTCAAAGGGTTCAAAGTTTCACTTATACAAGATGAGTGAGTTCTGGACATCTAATGTACAGCAATGATCACAATAGTTAACATCGCTGAGTTGTATCTTTGAAATGTGTTTAAGAGGATAGATCTTAAATTGAATTTGCTCAACACACACACACACACACCACAACTGGTAACTATGTAGAGGTGTTGAATATGTTACTGAGCTAGACTGTGGTGCTCTTTTCACAATGTATACATATATCAAAACATGAAGTTGTACCCTTCGAATATATAAAACTTTTATATGCCAAAGATATCTCAGTAAAGTTGTTGAAATGTAATTACTACCTAAGTACAAAAATGGCTCCCGGTACCTATAGTTCTCTCATGCACAGAGACGCACACACTGTTGGATAGTTAACTCCTTAGTGCTGGTTTGATCTTTCAGCACACCTCTTTACTGCCTTGATAGTGCTCCCTTTTATGACACAAATCATTCTTTGGCTCTGGTTAGACGTTACAGTAAACCTCTTACCTCTAACAGCAAGCTGTCACCATCTCTACCACATAGCACTTAAAAACAAGGTAACCTCCACAAGTCATCTGATTTTGTTTTGCACAGCATTAAAATTGCCTACCTTTAGACACAAAGAAGATTAAGTTACACATTTGTCAAGTTTTCTGATAGAGTTGAGAAAAATTAAAGTTAATGTTTCCCTTAGCACATAGGTAGAAATCACTGCTTTAAGAAATATATTCCAGACTTTATTACAGTTATTTTTCTGAGTTTTTTTATTCATAATCTAAACTCCTTGAGGATGTAAATAGGCTTAGAAGCTAGAGTATACCTTTTGTGTAATCAAATCTAATATAACTTCAGTGGCAAATCTGTACCATATAAGTATCCTGAATTACAAGGAAAGACAGCTGGAATCAAGTCCCACGTTAGCTGTTTGATCTCCATGTACTCCATTAACAAGATCAGTCCTATTTCTTTACCTGTAAAATGAAGTAAATAGACTGAATTAAATGGATCCTTCCAGCAGATCTAGAGGAAGTTGAGAATGCCATCTAAAGTGTGGCTTAACTAGCTTGGGTCAGGACCAGCTTGGGAGAGAGGTGGGAGGCAAATCACTTCATTGATATGGAAGGCTAGTCACAGGGTGAAGGGTGAAGCCCACAGCATTATGGTTCGACGTGTTAGGAGTGGGGAGAGGACAAACATTCAATACTCAGCTTATGAACAGTAACCACAACACCATATTTTAGGATGCTTAGCAGCCTAATTATGGCTGCAGTTGTGTGGCTCTATAAAAGACAAAATTGGGCAGTTTCCAAATGTCTATATAAGATTTACGATTCTGTTTATAAAATTTCCCTTGAAAGCTGATAGACATAGTTGATAAAAATAAAGAACAACCCCAGGTATGAGAACCTTGTTAATAGTTTGCATGAATCACATCCAACTCATAAAATCATGACACAGTTGTTATGGTACTAATGTAGAAATTCTTTAATTTCTGCTCCACTTAATTTGCATATGTAATTGACAGCTCATTAGAAATGATGAAAGCATAATTATGAAAACAAATCTAGAAGAAAGGACAAAGTCTTGACTGCTAAATTATTACTGAATGTATATTTTGTTTCATATTGTGGACTTGTTATTAGAGAAGTTAGTTTTTTTCCTCCAAGATCCCCACTCTAAGAACTCAGAAAATGAGATGCAAACACATACAAGAAAAATGCTAAGCAGTGTATTCATGGCCAAGTACAAAGTCAAAGCCTCAATTTCAGTTTACCACCATGTTATCAATTCTGGGATATGGTAATGTTCTTATATTTGGCTAGAAAACCAGAATTCCAGTTCAACAATAAATTGCGTTGAATTTTATTGTAAAGATTAAAGATGTCTACTAACTCTAAAGGTCTAGTAACTGTCCCGTGAAACTAAGATATCTCTTTTAACTTAAAAATTTACATTATACATTGGATCAATTTATTTACCCATGCATTCATTCTTTTAATCTATATTTGTTAAATGCCTGTGATTCAAAATCCTGAAACAAGTAAAAAGAAAAAAATAAGTTTGGTAAATTCAGGACTGCCTCACTAATAAATAAATAACTTCTACCACCACGTAGAAAAGTGAACAACGTAGGAACAGATAGTTCACAGAAGACTAAATAAATTTCCTGTTGAACATAAAAAACTGTTTTTTTTCCTAATATTAAGAAAATGCAAATTAAAACCACATTGAGATACAGGTTTTACATCTGGTAATGGTGAAGTATCTTGTAGTGGTTTAATTATCCTGCAGGTAACTATACACTCTTGAAACAGAAAATAAGAGCTAATAATAACTAAAATAACAAACAATAACTCACTGGGGACTGACACAAATAAGCAGAAACTATAGGAGGACTTTAACTTGGGAAGGGGGCAGGTATTTTTATAACTTTGCACTGACAGTAGTCCATATTGAGGGCCTGAGGGCTACCTAGAACTTGGAGAGAAATTTAAAGTCTTTGTTTTTTTTTAAACACCAGAGGGCAGGGTTCCAACTACACAGCTAGTATGTGGAAATATGGCAGAAATGAGAGTTAGACAGATAATGCTCTAAATTCCGCACACACAATCTCTGCCCAAATCTTTTGCTGACTCTTGCACTACTCATGAGTTTGACAGACTCCAAGCATCCCAGCTAAAGTGAAAATAAATATTTCAGCCACTGCTCACCGTAGTAGTAGAGACATTGGCATTTGAGTTTAGCCTAATGAACTGTGTGCTAAAGAAAGAAACAAAGCAAAAATAAAGAGTAGTATCATTGAGATGAAACTAAGGAGATCTCTAAAATATGTGTGTCATTCACAAAGTCCAGGATAAAATTTAAAATTATCCAAATTATTAGCTATATTTAAAAAACAAACAACAACAAAAACGCACGTGACATGGACATAAGTGACAAGATAAGAAATAAAGATCTTGTCATACAGAATGAAGTAAGTCAGAAAGAGAAAAACAAATATTGTTTTAACGCATATATGTGGAATCTAGAAAAATGGTACAGATGAACCGGTTTGCAAGGCAGAAATAGAGACAGAAATGTAGAGAACAAACGTATGGACACCAAGTGGGGCAAGTGGCGGGGGTGGTGGTGGGATGAATTGGGAGATTGGGATTGACATATATATATATTAATATGTATAAAATAGATAAGTAATAAGAACACGCTGTATAAAAAATAAATAAATAAAATAAAATTTAAAAACACAAACAAATAAAGATCAACCCTGAAGTGACTTGGATGATGGAACTTGCAGATGATGATTTTAAATCAGCTATTATAACTATGCTCAAGAATAATAACAAAATATGATGTGAATGAATAAGTAATATTAGCAGAAAAATGAAAACTATAAAGATAACTAACTGGGATTTTTTAAAATAAAAAATGCAATATCTGAAATTTTTTTAAAAATAGAAGAAAACATGCATATTTGCATGGGGTTAGCAGTAGACTGAAAATGAAAGAAGAAAGAATCAGCACATTTGAAGATAGACCCACTATTCAGTTGGAGGAACTGAGAACAAATGTAACATTTTTAAAAGTCTCCGTTATGTGTAGAACAATATGAAAAGTCTAACAGACATGTAATTGGAGCCCCAGAAAGAAAGGAGGTAAGAATGGGTAAGACAAAATATTTTTGAAGAACTAATGCTCACAAATTTCCCCAAATTAGTAAAATATATAAAGATTCAAGCAGTTTAGTGAACCCTAAGGAAGTTATATTCAAAGCTAGAATATCATAGCCATATTGTTAGAAACCAGAGTTACATTTTAAAAGAATCGAGAGAAAAGCGAATCATCTCATACAGAAGAACACCGATATGAAAGTTTGTCAACTTCTCACCCCAAGGAGATTAGAAGAGACTGAAAGCACAAGTCTAAATGACAAATAAAAAAATTACCTCGGGTTTCCCTGTGGACTCACAGTGGTTGAGAGTCCTCCTGCCGATGCAGGGGACACGGGTTCGTGCCCCAGTCCGGGAAGATCCCACATGCTGCGGAGCGGCTAGGCACGTGAGCCATGGCCGCCGAGCCTGCGCATCCGGAGCCTGTGCTCCGCAACGGGAGAGGCCACAACAATGAGAGGCCCGCGTACCGCAAAAAAAAAACAAAAAACAAAAAACAAAAAAAACTCAATAAAAAAATGTTGTGTCAGTATTCTTTTATAATAAAGGCAAGATAAAGACATCACTGATAAGTGAAAAACAGGGAGTTTGCTACCAGCAAACCTACACTGTTTGAAATACTAAAGAAAGTTTTTCAGGCTGATGAAAGACGATGCCAGAGAGAATCTCAAATCGTCAGAAGGAATCCAGAGTCCTCGAAAGAGTAGATAGGTGGGTAGATATAAAAGTGTTTTTTTCTGTCTTTAAAAATACATACAAAGTTGAAAACAAAAGAATAATATTGTCTTGTGAATTCCCATTGTACATCAGTGTAATTTATGTACAACTTTAGTATAAAGGAGAGAGAGGGTGGTAAATCAACCTTTTCACTGCCTGGTTCTTATATCCTGGTTCTTATATTTTATGTGTCGTGTTTAAATACTAGCTCTGATATTGTGTTCCCTTGGAAAACCACTAAAAGTGCAAAGAGTTGTAGCCAAAAGGAGAACTAGTAAATTTTTTAAAAATTGTAAAATACTGAAACAACCAAAAACATTTTAAAGGAAAATACAGAAGCCTCCCTCTACCCCCCGAATATTTGACAATTTAACATGTTTATAAATAAACCATGGATCAAAGAAGAAATGGCAATGGAAAATTTAAAGTGTTTATAGTAATAATAAAACTAAAACATCAACATTTGTAGAAGTAGGTAAATCAGTACTCAGTGGGGAAAGTATGGCTTTTAATGGCCATATGATGTGAAACCATATGATGTGAAACTGTATAAAAGCAGTGACCTAAGATTCCTCTTGAAGAGTCTAGATAAAGATGAGCAAAGTAAACACAAAGTAAGTGGAAGAAAGGAATTAATAATGACAGGATCAGAAAGAAGTGACGTAGAACATCAATAATGAAGAAATTTAAGAATGCTAAATTTTGAAAATTGATTTTTTTATTAAAAACCATCCCACACAAAAACCTCCAGGTCCATGGTTTCAGTAGTGATTACTTTCAAATACTAAGTTTAAAAAATGTACACAAACTTTTAGAAAATAATAGAGAGGAGAACACTTTGCATCTTGTTTTATGAGCAAGTATAAGCCTTTAACCAAAACTCGACAAAGAAATTACACACACACACATAAAATTATAGACCAATATCCTTCATGAATATATATGCAAAAGTTCTTAAGATATTTGCAAGTCGAATCTTGCTCTATATACTTACCATTGAAGATATAAAAGATTCTCCTTATTCAGAAAATTGGCAATTAAAGGGAAAACATTAAATATTTATCCTACTTTCCTTTGATAAATATATTTCAGTGAAACAACTCCAGTTAATGAGGGTTAGTTCTTTATACAACAATTACAAGTAATAAAAACAGAAGGAAGTATAAACTTAGAAAAATGACCTTATTGCCTGCCTTTTTGCCTTCCAGACAACAGATACCAATGGATGAAACCACTAGATGAAATATTCATTTAAAAAAATGTATATCTTCTCAGTGGAGTCATCTGTCATTCACCCTCTGAGATCCTGAGACCACTAATGAATAATAACTAAAAGAGGGATAGCAAAATATTTTGTGATTGCTGTTTGTATATAGCATACAATATGAGGTATTCTTGCCAATAAAGTTAAACCGGAATCAAATCAACAATTAGTGCAAATTTTATTTTTTACAAGAAAAACAGAGAAGAGAGGGTAAATTAAACATCAGTTTGAAATAGTAAACATACCAATATAGAATATGGTACAGGGCATTAAACAAGATGTAGGTTTTCCTAAAAGCAATTCAGTGATTAAAAATAAATATATGAAAATTTGGGAGAGAAGTTGGTAATAAAAGAGGCCATATATATTTTTTTAAATGTAATAAGTAGAACCTGTTTGAATCCTAATTGTGTAAAAAACACATTTTAGACTATTGGGAAATTTTGAATATAGCTTGGATATCAGATAATAGAACATAATCAATGTTAATTTCTTAGGCATTATGTGAGAAAATATTCAGAAATCTTAGAGATTGAGATAAAATACAAATGAGTAATATCACATGATATCTATTTCTTTCTTTATAATACAACAGCATGTAAAATGAATAAATAAAGATAAGAAATTTCAGCAGCAAATGTACCAAAATCTTGATAATTTCTAGGTCTGTTGAAAGTTATATTGAGGTGAATTAATACATTCCTCCCCAAATACATTTGTTTGTAAATGCTTAAAACTATTCCCAATTAAAAAACATATTCACACACACGCGCACACACACACATACACACACACACACTTGTGCAATTTACAGACTCTTTTATATGCATATCAAGTCAAAATTAATTTGACATTGATTTTCACATATTGGAAAAGTTGTCAGTTTTAATTTTCTCCACCAACAAAAATTAGGCAAAAATTGTTTAAAAGGTTTTAAAACTTTCTCAAGCTATATATTTTTGATTGTTTTTTTCATTAAATTGAGAAAATATTTCTCAAGCAAATTTTTAGATTTATTTTGAATTGAAAGATGAACAGAATTAGAAAAAAAAGTAAAGGACTCCTCTAAGTTTTGCTTTGATTCTGACTGTCCATATTAACAAGAGGACTTAGAAAAGTTATCAACTTCCAAGTGTCAGCTTTTCATCTGTCAAATGGGTTTCTAATTTTTTGCTATAATTATGATTAACAAAACATCTAACATGAATCAGAAGAGATGATGTAATTAAAATACTTCCCTAGACCATTCATCAAATCTTACAAGTGATTGTGCCTCCACCCTCATTTAGATACCCTTCACTCCAGGCTTATGAAATTTATTTGTACCGTCTTCTGTGTCTCAGTGACACTGTTATTTACCCACCCCTCATCACTCACCTTCATGTTCAGAAGACAGCTCACAAATTCTGACTCCACCACATATTCTGCCATCTTTCTATCTTTTCTCAGAGCTACGGGTAAGAGGAAGGAGGAGAAAACAACAGCAACAACAAAAACCTCCCACAGGAGATGCTAAGGCACTGAGGTAGGACAGAGCAGGAACTCATTGCTACTTGCTAGGGCTGAAGGATCAAAGGGAGGGATACTGTTACTGGAGCCCAGTGAGGACTGAGGTCAGGAGGGCCAGCTGCCAGACGGACTCTCTGAAGAGAGTTGTCAAAGGACATCGCTGCTGGCAGAGAATGTGTGCCATGCCAGGGGGTACCTGAAATACCCCCAGCCTCCCAGTGACTCAACCCAAACAGAAACCAGAGAATAGAGAGTACAGATATGGACGGGAAAGCAAACTAGGAATTACTGGAGCACCTGCTTCCTCATGATTTTGACAGAATGAAACTCAGTCACCCTAAGATGATTGGACCTTCGTGTTCACGATCTCAGAAGAATATAGGCTCTTTTCTCTTTCTCCTTCTCCCTCTCTATCACTGTCTCTATCAACCCTATGGAACCAAACAAAAATTTCATTTACAGTAAATTCCGTACTTTAACTACATATGTCAAGATCACAGGGCGATCTTGCCTTCTTTACTGCTCTCTCCCTAATAATCAAAGGCATGTATGACTGGATTCATAAATATTTGCTGAATGATGAATGAATGGGTTAGATATTTTGCATATAAAACTTAAAGCCATTATTAGAGTGATATAACTAGAAAAATATTTTGAAAGAATTGTTGTCAAACTATTTTAAATGGTTTAAGAATCTTTTAGTTAGATTTAGAAAATAAATACCATCACTTGCAAACTACACAATAACAGTATATACAAGTAAGATTGTAAGTCGAGAAACCTGATTCTCTTGTCTGCTTTTTAAATAAAGAATGAAAAACAAAATTCTAGCCAATAACCAATTACATTTTTTTAAAAAACTACTTCAAATCAATGTTAATTACAAATAAAAGAGAGAGATGAACAGAGAGTTTAAAATTAACAATTGAATGTGGGTACCTGCGTGTAGACACTTTTGGAAAGGCAACAGAGATAATGTCAAACTCTAAGAAAAAGAGAATAAAAAGCCCAGATAATGAATAAGTCTAGGATTAATTTCCATAATGTTCTTTATTAGCTTTTTTTTTTTTTTTTTGGTTATTGCCTCTAAACATTTTTAAAGTTTGTTACATCTCGACAGAACCATGGAATCTATTTGTCAAGTAAAAATAATGCTAGCTGCTCTAACAAATAATCCCCAAATATTACTGGCTACTTTTAGCATAACAAAGATTTATTATTACTGAGGCAAAGTCTGATGTAGATATATTTGGTTGGGCATATCTCTTCCATAGCTTTTGTCCAGGGAATAGTGATCAAGGCCCCTTCTGACTTGTGGCTTTGACAATTCAGAATCTCCTGCAGCCTGCTGTGTGGACATAGGTGAAGGGGAGAGAAGACAGAAAATCTTGTGCAACAATGTAGGAGTCAGGCATGGAAGCAGCAAACACCTTCCCTTACATTTAATAGATAGAATGGGCCTAACCCATATAAAAGAGGATTAGAAGTTGTGGTCTTTTTGTGTCTCTAAGTTAGAAAATAAAATAACTTGGTGAACACAGAGCAATGACTGCCACTGAAGGTAATATTGTCCAGTGATTCTACTGATCCCCTCTGTTAGGTGTTCTGCAAGTGTACAGCCATTTTGCTGTTTACACATCTCCCTAAAAGAGATGGGTGTTTATCTCTTTCACAAAGTCTCATACCATATTGAAATATATAATTAAAAAAAGAACAAACCACCGCTTAGCACAGGGATATCAGCTTGGTGCTTTGTGACCGCCTGGAGGGGTGGGATAGGGAGGGTGGGAGGGAAGGAGGCGCAAGAGGGAAGAGATATGGGAACATATGTATATGTATAACTGATTCACTTTGTTATAAAGCAGAAACTAACACACCATTGTAAAGCAATTATACCCCAATAAAGATGTTTAAAAAAAAAACAAAAACCTGTTCTCTGTGTCAAATCAACATGGATTTTATTCTAATTGTGCTCAGAGGATAGCTATCTTCTTCCCTGCCCTATTTTGTTAATATTTATACAAGGAGATTCATGTTATACAAGAGAACGTTTGCTAGAACACCCTGTTTATGTATGTTCCCAGATTTTTCTTTAACTTTTATTTTTACCTATCTGTCTAACTCGCTCTGTTTTTGCTATTCTGTGTAGGGGTTGGTTTTAGCCTGATACCTGAATCACTCTCCATAAGAATTTGAGTAAAATCCGATTGGATATTTTGGAATTGTTTTTCAGTTAAAGATTTAAAAGCAATATGATTGCTTACTGCATACGTATCTCGAAAACTGCTGAACGTCCACTTTTTTTAGAAGTTGAAACAGTTGAAAAATTGTGCTAAAGCACAGCATTAAATCAAGAGGGAAACTTGATTTACAACTGCATCTAAACTTGAGGGTTTCCACCATCAGTGTTATCATCAAGTTCATTTTAAGTTGGAGGAGCTATTTTTGACTGCCTATGGCTGTTTTCGGGATTATTTACCATCTTGTAGATCATTACATATTAGCAGTGGAATGGACATCAGGGACATACTAGCTTAGCCCTCTCAATACATGGGGAAGGGAGGGGCACCAGGGAAAGTAGACCAAGCCAGGCTTGCAATATACATCTCTACAACTCTGGGTTGGAAATAACCTTGACATTGCTGGGAGTCCAGACACTAAAACCATATTACCAAAGAAGTGGTGGAAACAAAAATGATGAAGATACGTACATCTTCCCACAGGCATTGTCTGCTCTGTTCTACTCATATCGGTTATCTTGAGATTCTCTGAACCTGTGGCGCTCATTTTCATCCCTTTGTTTATTTAGTATATGCTCTCTCTACTCCCTGAGGGCAATCACTATGTATATTCTGAATTTAACTCCCTCCTAAATCCAGCAGTAACCTGCATTGTGTTGTTTCTGCTCCGTACGCCTTCAACTATTCTGATGTGTGCTCTCTCTCTCTCAGTGTCTCTCTATCTCTCTCTCTCTCCCCTACTCTCCACAACCCAAATACACTCAGTGGAACAGTACTATATGTATATTACTATAATATTATATCATATCATAAAGGTCACCCTTTGACATTACAGGATACAGTCTAGTATATTAAGAGCTAAAGATTTTGAATTAGAAAGTCCCAGGTTTGATTTCTGACTCAGTTATTTAATTAACAGTTTACTTATTAGGCAAGTTTTAGAATGTCCTAGGGTTCAGTTTCCTAATGTAAAGCAGAACAAATAATACCTAGTTCTCATGGCTGTGGAGAGAATTAAATGAGATAATTCACCTAAAGCAGGGTTGCCAGGTTTAGCAAATAAAACTATAGGATGTCCAGTTAAGTTTGAATTTTAGATAAACAGCAATAATTTGTTTTAGTATCTGTATCGTTAGTTTCCTAGGGCTGCCGTAACCAACTACCACAAACTGGGTGGCTTAAAACAACAGAAATCTATTCTCTCACAGTTCATGGGACTAGAACTTTGAAATCGAGGTGTCTGTAGGGTTGGTTTTACAGGAGTCTCTGATGGAGAATCTATCCCATGCCTTCCAGTTTCTGATGGTGGCTGGCAATCCTTGGCTTGTAGATGATCACCTGATCTCTGCCTTCATGTTCACATCACCCTCTCCTCTATGGCTGTGTCCTCTCCATTTTTTTTTTTTTGTTTGTTTGTTTAATAAGGATACATTGGCATTGGATTTAGAGCCCACCTTAAATCCAAGATGATCTCATTTCAAGACCCTTAATTACATCTGCAAAGAACCTTTTTCCCAATAAGGCCACCTTCACAAGTTCTGGGGGTTAGGACTTGACATATCCTTCTTGGGGCCATTATTTAAGCCACTGCAGGTATGTATCAGATATAGCATATTGCATGAGACCTATGTATACTAAAACTTATTTGCTGCTTATCTGGAATTAAAGTTTAACTGAGCTTCCTGTATTTTATCTGGTAACCCAAATGTTCTATAAATTAATACCTGACAAATAGCAATGGCTAAAATGAATGAATAAATAACTGTAGCTTTTATTTTCAATTTTTTTCTAGAGAATTTGTTTCAATAACTTCATAACTACATTGTATTCATATATACTAACTAAAATGAATGTTGTTGATATCACATTTTTCTGGCATTTTCATGTTAAGCTTTTAGAAAACACTTAACTAAAATTTAACATTTGAATTGTTCATTGGTCATGCAATAAATATATTGCATTGCAACTTCTAACTGCTAGGTTTTAACCCTCCTGCTTTAATATGGATAAGATTCAAAGTCCTTGCCTTTGAATATCTTATACTTTGGTGGGAAAATATGCAAATATCTTTCAAAGTACTTACAATTCTGTTTAGCTAATTAATCATTCCTCCTCACCTCCATGTAACAAATAATTGAAACTAATTAGACAAGTAATTCAGGCAAATAAAATAATTTGGGAATAGGGTAAGACATTATGTGTCTTTATAGAATACTTCCTAAACTGCTAATATTGTTATCTAAAATGAAAGAAAGAGATCACATAAGAGAGTGTGTGCTTTCTTGATGCTCTAAATATTTCCTATGTCTTAAAAAAATATTTCTATCTTCTTTCAGTTTTTCTCTTTGTAATGATCTTTGCTGAACCGTGACTGGGACACATACCTAGAGTAAAAAATATATTTTTTAAAAGAGATAAAAATAACAAACCAATATTGGACAACATGTAATCTTACATGATACACAATTTTTAAAAATAAATAATAATTCATTATAAAATATAAAATGAAAAGTAAATAAAGTCCACAGAACAAATGCTAGACAACAAACAAGATGGTAGATTTAATTCATTCACATCAGTGATTACATTAAATATAGTGGTATAAAAACAACAATTAAAAGAAATGATTCTGGGCTTCCCTGGTGGCACAGTGGTTGAGAGTCCGCCTGCCGATGCAGGGGACACGGGTTCGTGCCCTGGTCCGGGAAGATCCCACATGCCGTGGAGCGGCTGGGCCCGTGAGTCATGGCCGCTGAGCCTGCGCATCCGGAGCCTGTGCTCCGCAACGGGAGAGGCCACAACAGTGAGAGGCCCGCGTACCGCCAAAAAAAAAAAAAAAAGAAATGATTCTTAGATTGAATAAAATTTAGCAGCCAAATACATGCTGTCCACAAAAAATCTTCTTTATGTAGAATGGTACAGATAGTTTAAGAATGAGCAGAGGAAAAGCATATGGACCGTCAAAACACTAGTCAAGAAAAAGTAAAGCTGGGGTGAATACATTAATATAAGACAAAGTAGCATCCAGAGCAAGGATTGTTATTGTTAAATAATAACCTCACATAATGATACAAGAATCAAGTCCCCTAAAAGACAGAAATAATCCAACAATTCAAAATACATGAGGCAAAAACTGGTAGAACTGCAAGAAGAAACAGGCAAACCCATAATTAATTATAGTTGGGATTTTGCCCCCCTCCCCACATAGTCTACAGAACAAGTACACAGAAAATCAGTAAAGATATAGACTATCTTAAGAACTATCAATAAAATTATCCAAATTGTCATTCACAGGACACTTCACCCAACAATAGCAGAATAAAATTATTTTCAAGTACACTTGAAACATTCACCAAGGAAGGACATATTCTGGACAATGAAGCAAACCTCAACTATTTTAATTAATTGGAATCATTCAATGTATGCTCAAAAGTAACAGATTAGTAAAAATAAACAACAGAAAGATTTCTGGAAAAACGCCACATCTTTGAAAACCGAAGACCACACTTCTAAATAACTTGATGGGACAAAGGTGAAATTATTCAGGAAATTAGAATACATTTTGAATTTAAAAAGTGAAAGTGCAACATATCAAAATTTGTAGCATGTAGCTAATGTATTGTGTCAAGGAGTTTCAAAACATTAAATTCTGACGTTAGGAAAGAAATAAATTCACAAATCAATCATTTAAGCTTCTACCTTAAGAAACAAAATGAAGTGTGAATTAAAAAAGCAAGCAGAAGAAGGGATATAATAAAGATCAGAACAAAAATCCAGAAAATTGAATACAAGGAAAACAATAGAGAAAATCAATGAACTCAATCAATTGGTTTCCAAATCAACTGGTTTTTGGAAAAGATCAAATTGATAAACCATTAGCCAGACTGATCAAGAAAAATAGAGATAAGACCCATATTACCAATCTCAGGAATGAAAGAACTATAATAAAGAACTCTACAGACATTAACAGTATAATAGAGAAATATCATGGAAACATTACACACATAATTTGGCAACTTATGAAATGGACAAATTTCTTGAAAGATACTGCCACATCTCACGGAGAAAGAACTAAATAATTTGACTTGTGTTACATCTATTAAAGACAGTGAATTTGTAGTTGAAACCTCTCCAACAGTGAAAGGTCCAGATCGTTTTTCTGGCAAATTCTACCATACAGTTAGTGGTTCTCAAACTCTGGAGCTTCCTGGGTGAAATCTGAAACTGGCCCCATAGACTGAAATCAGGGAGAGACAGAAGAAAGGCAGATCACTTCAGATTGGTAGGTGGAAGATTGAATAAGCAGGGAGCTTACATACAAGGCTTGTTTTTGTTGGCGAGGCAAATGGATCTCCGTACCCGCCAGCCAGAACCTTAAAAGTTTACAAGGTGACCTTAATGGGGTTTCGTCACATACACCATCCAGATGCTCTCTCACAATTGTGTCCCTGAAAACAGCTTCCACTATGGGAACAGTGGGCAGAGTGCAAGTTCCAAGGACACAGGAAGGCGTGAGGAGCCTCCGATGGCCCGGGTCCTACTTTTGGGTCAACAGACAGTCACGTCCTCTTGATGACTTCCTCCAGCAATATTTAAGGAAGAAATAGTACCATTTCTACACGAAGTACTCAAAGCAGTACAGAGAGTTAGACATTTTAAAACTGTGATGATATTTGATAACGAGAGAGAACATGTGTTATCATCGTCAAGTCTTTTTTGTAATTAAGACCACCCATTTGCAAACATTTTGCAGTACCTTCATTTAAGTTTTGTATTTATAAATATATTTGTAAATTTTGAAAAATTTAATTGCACTGGTAGATTTATTGGAGCCTGCTCAATACCATCATGATTATCCACTATACAAGGAATTATTTGGTTGTGTAACACAATTTCAAGTATATATCTGCTCTGTTGATTTCTTAATTTAGTAAGAACATTGCTTTTACCACACAATGTGCTCCACCAAAATTGTTTTTGTATTTTCATGCTGGAATATTAAGTTATGTTGGAGTATCAGAAATGACCCCTAAAGACCCAGCAGTTTGGGGGCATCAGGAGACCATAGAGACCCTCATGATGGGCAGGGGCATCACGAGGTTTCTCCCAACAGATTTGCAGGCTTGGGATGTGGATAAGTGGGAGTCAGAGCAGGTAAGAGAGAACTGGGCCGTCTGGAATATGCCTAGTGGTTGTCACTGCTGACGAAATGGTTTATTTGACCTCTTGGTGTCTCTCAGAAATACCAAGGGGATTTTTATCTCAGATACCGCTGCTTTTGCGCCAGTGGACCCACACAGATGTCTGTTTCTCTGGAGAGGTTTTCTAGTTCACTCTGTGGATTTTATTACTTCTTCTTCTGATCTACTTCTACTCTCAATATAATTATCATAGCAGGTCTTACAGGTCGTTGTCCTCTTTACTTCATGTCAGTGCCTCCAACCAGACTGAGTGCCTTAAAGCTATGAGCAGGCCTTTATTTACGTCTGTAACTCCAGGGCCTAGGACAATGCTTGACACGGAGTTGAGAACTCCATAAACATATACTGTGCAAAACCTAATTATAGCATAGATATGATTTTGCATTCTGCCTTTGTCACTCACTCTTTTATTATAAGCATTTCATTTTGCTTTATAGCCTTCATAATTATCACTTTAATGGCTGCATAAAAGTCTATCAAATTTGTGTGTCATAATTTGCTGTCTTATTTCCACTTTGTATATTGAAGTTATCGCTACAGTTTTACTATTCATTAAATATTTAATTAGATATTAGTTTATCTGGTTTGAATTTTGAAAGCTTGAAGGCATGATTTGGATGACTCATGTCTCTTAAAAAATCTTTATGATGGAATTTGATTACTTTTCCATAAACACATTTTCTTGTTGATCAAAGTAATATTTAATAATATAAGTCAGAATATGGGTATATGAACAAAGACTATATAATATATACAAATAAATATACAACGATATGTAAATATATAAAATATAAACTGTAGATAGGAATATTTTCTAAATTGAGGTATAATTGATGTGTAAGAAATATTTAACTATATGCATGAAAATAGGAGATGTTTGCCATTCAAATTGGGAAAAAAATATGAGAAAAGAAAGACCTTACACTCAAGTTGAAATAATTTAAAGCAAAAAGTTCAGTCTGGCAGACCTCTGCAGAGGAAAACCTAGCATCAGACAGGAAAGATTTGGTGGGCTTTGGAACACAGGTCCCCAGTAATTATAAGCTGAACTCAAGGGGCCAGCTTAGAGACCTATAATTTTCTAATTCTTTTCTAACCCATTTAATGCAAATATAATTGGCTAGAAATTTGAAATGCTTATATATAACATGGATCAAATTTCAAAAATCATTACCAGTAATTTACTTTTAAATAATTTTATAAATATATAATTTATATACAACAAACCACACATGTATTGAAAATGTACAATCAGATAAGTTTTGACATATGTATAAATTTTGAAATCATTATCATGGTCAAGACTGTGAACGATCTCATCACCCCCCAAAATTTCCTCATCTCTTTGTTTTCTCTCCTTCTAACCCCTCCCTGTGTCCTCTCATAACCAGACCACCTGGTAACCAGACAGACCTGCTTACTGTCACTATAGATTAGTTTGCTTTTTCTAGAATTTCATATAAACAGAATCTTACAGCATGTATTCTTTTTGTCTGGTTGCCTGTGTGCCAGTAATTCTGGTAAACATTTTTATATGTGTAACCTATGTCATTGATTTTAAAGTGTCAGATTCTTTAGATGACAAATGACAAGAGACAGCTTTGACATTCTGCCTTGAAAGTGAGAGTCTTACCTGAATTCTTGTCCTATTTCATGGCCCTCCTACCCTCAGACTATGGAGATGGTCTCTGAGAACAGGAAAAAGTCTGACCGTCTCCTGTTTGCACAGTACTTATCCTAAAGCCTTGCATCTAATCCTACAAAGCAGATTTGTGTTGATTGGAGCCAAATTGAAATGAACTGAATTTAGAGGAGCAGACAGAGTGCTAGTTAACAACTCCTGAATTCCCAGTTTAAGGAATGTTACACAAAAGAATAACTAGCACATTGAGTGGTCGCTTTCCTACGAGCCTGGAAACAGAAACTCACACATTGGTCCCCAAAGTATGTGGCAGCACTTACTTATTTAAGTCATCATTCAAGTGATCCAGAATATTTCCTAATAACATTTTTCTTAATATTTTATTTTTAAAAAACCATTAAAAATTAGAACTTTTGTGACCCTGAGAATATGTTCATATGTCCAGGTTTTGGAGATATTGGTGTAGAGAGGATCATCCTGAACAATGTCAAAATACAAGAGTTCAAGGCCCACTTCTAACATTTCTTACTATATAATCTCACCTGTTTTTTTCTGAATTCCAGTTGCCTCATTTGGTAAATATGGGTAATAGGAACCAATAGGGATGTTGTGAAGACTGAATAAATAGGAAGTATGCATAATCACCAAGCGAGTGTTCTGTGTGTTGTCTTTGATGAGTAAGTGTGAGTATAACCAACTGAGAATTACATGGATTCTGGGCACTTAAATATGAAATCACTGGTAGGACACGGGGAGCCAGATTGCATTGGAAGCCTGGCTCTTTCGGTCAGTGCTTTTGACCTGTCTTTGGCAAATCGACATCACTGTGGACCTAGAAGCAAGGAGCCTATGTTCAAGTCACTGTTAATCAATGGCTAGCTCTTCAGCCTTGGGCAGCCTATTCAGTCTTTCTCAATCTGGATGGACTTATTTATAAAATGGTACTAATTGTACCTATTTGTCTTGTCTCACAGAGTTGTTCTGAGGAAAAAGTATATTGCCAGGAAATTTTCAATGCATGGCTATTTATTGAGCACTGGAGTAGTCATCTGGGTGGCTGGCTTTATTTACGTCCACCCTTTCTGAGCCAGGTACCTTTGGTTCCATTGAGAAGGGTTTCTCAGCATTTGATTGACTGTATCCATTCGTCATAAGGGTCATCCTGATACATGGCTTAACCTGAGGTCAGGCTGGAAACTGACATGAAGGGAAAGACTCTGGTTACTGACTGAGATGCCAGGGCAGCTCCAAGGCTTCCCACCCACCAGAAGGCTGTCATTTCAGACGACACCCCTCCTGAGCTCCGTCTCCAGCGCTGCCGCCGCTGCCCTGAGCAGAGGACCTTTTGTTCTTACTATGCAGCTGTCCAGGGTGCTGACAGGCAGCATCAGCTGAATGAAACAAACCAATGTCAGAACTTCCCAGAAAGATCTGTAAGTTTGCCGACAGCCATTTCATCTCATTACAAATGCCACAGCCCTCTGAGAGCCTTCTTTCAATGTGTCACACTCTTGAAATCATTTTGCGATGATCTTCTCTGCCAGGGCTTCTTTCAAAAAAGCAGCATAGTCAGTCCTCACAGGGATGATCAAGCATGAGTCCTGTGCTCTATTCCTAGAACAAATTAATCAAATATGACTGGAAGGAAAGTCCTGCACTGAGTTAGCCGGTAGCATAGGCAGCAAAAAGCCTAGTACATCAGGATAATTTGACAAATATAAAATGAAGGAAACGAGGGGTTGTTTATTAACAAAGAGATATAAGTAAAATAATTCAGAATTTTAGTGATCAAAAGGACTTGATTTAGTTACTACTATAAATACATAATTTTTTAAAAAATATTTTCTAATGACTACAAAAGCAAGTGTCTAGCTCTCGATCTGTTTTTTTGAGTGGCAAGCAGAACAGAAAGGGCCCTTGCTCCCTTGACACCGATATCCTAGTAAAGAAGCTACATGTAAGTAAATAACATATGCAAATAAATGTAGATAATGAGTGAGTAACTTTTCGATGGAGTCATGACCTCCCACCCAAATCACTAAAAAATGCATAAATAAATTCTCCAAACAAGAAAAACAAATCCCTAACTTGAGCTAAATAGTGATTTATGGTCAAATTTAAGAACAGAGTCTAGAGCTATAATTATTTTCTACTTTCTCACTAATCTTCCTATGGAAGAAATGATCCTGTTTTGTCCTAAGAGCCTGAGAAGAGGCACACTGTAGACAAGAGTCCCAGAGTTCTTTTGATTATTGTAAATTCCAAAAGCAACTTTAAAAAGTCAGAGACTATAAGATATGACTAGGCATCCAGTAGAAGAAGGAGGCTGGGCAGGGGTGGGATTTAGAGCTACTGGCGTTTGTGTGTGTGAAAGAGGGTAGGAAGAGTTGGAGGTGATGGGATCAGGCTCCTACAAATCCTTCCTTACTTTTCTTTTCTTTTTTTTTTTTTTAACATCTTTATTGGAGTATAATTGCTTTACAATGGTGTGTTAATTTCTCCTGTATAACAAAGTGAAACAGTTATACATATACATATACCCCCATATCTCTTCCCTCTTGCATCTCCCTCCCTACCCCCCTCCCTATCCCACCCCTCTACGTGGTCACAAAGCACCGAGCTGATCTCCCTGTGCTATGCGGCTGCTTCCCACTAGCTATCTATTTTACATTTGGTAGTGTATATATGTCCATGCCACTTTCTCACTTTGTCACCGCTTACCCTTCCCCCTCCGCATATCCTCAAGTCCATTCTCTAGTAGGTCTGTGTGTTTATTCTCATCTTACCCCTAGGTTCTTCATGACTTTTTTTTTTTCTCTTAGATTCCATATATATGTGTTAGCATACGGTATTTGTCTTTCTCTTTCTGACTTACTTCACTCTGTATGACAGACTCTAGGTCCATCCACCTGACTTTTCTTTAAGATATAGCCAGATACATCAACCTCTAACATGTCCAGCCTCCCCTCCACTATCCACATCACTGCTGTGTTTCCTGGATTCCCAGGTAGAATCAGGATGCAAACTGCAGTGGGACATTAGATTTAGGCATCTCCTTCTGTATTCTTCCAGACAGAAAACAATTGCATCCCAAGGCTTTGGATACTCAGAATGTCTAGGAATAGACAAGTGAGTACAACAGCTCAGGCAAAAACATCAGGATACAACTTTCATCTTTTTCCGTCTCTCGCTATGATTTCTTCTGGGTTCACTTCATGTTAAGGCAAGTCCTTGGGGGCAGACTTCAAAGATTAATTTGGTTAAAGAATAAAACTAAGTAAAAGAGGAGAGATAGAGAGACAGAGACACAGAGAGAGGAGATGAGAGACAGAGACACAGAGAGAGGAGATGAGAGACAGAGACAAAGAGACATAGAGACACTCTTGAACCCAGAACACTAGGCAACCTGTCTGTAGTAAATCAGCCAGTAAATTGATAAATTTAAAGTATGAATAAATCAATACCGTTAATACCATTGCAAGGTGGTTACATGACCAGAATGAAGGCATGCGTGGAAAATTCTCTAGTATTGTTAGTGCCAGCATATAATAGATGCTCAGTGAATGCTGGCTAGCTGAATCTAAATTCAATGAATGCCTGTTCAGGAATCAAAATACTTTTATTCATAGTCCAGTACCTTTCTCTATGCTACCGAACACAATTCTGTGTGCCTGACGCACAGTGAGGCCAAAGAAGACCAAAACATCAGAGTTTGGAGCAGAAAAAGGTTTGTTTAAGTCCCATGCAAGGAGACCAGATGGCTCATGCCCAAAAAAACCCTGGACTCCACTAAGGGTTTCAGCAAAGCATTTTTAAGGGCAAGGGTGAGGGAGGAGCGTGGTAGGTTGTTGGAAACTTCTTGGTGTTGGAATCCTTTGTTCTTGCAGCCGTCTACATAGGTCAGGTCATGATGTTCCTGTAAATCTCCAACAAGACAAATGTTATTCTCTGTTCTGCAACTTTTTATCTCTATATGAATGGAAAAGTGTCATACCCTTAAAGGTCAGAGCCTTGAGAACCGGCTATCCTGTATATTTCGGGCTATAGACAATATTCTTAACTCAAAGCAAAAGCAATAGAATACAAAGGTTAAAGTAAAAGAAACAGATCTGATGTGGAGTCAAATTTGTTCTTCCCTATTACAAATAGATTTTCAGGATCGACTAAGACAGAAAGCTATGTGAACTAAGCCTGTGTATCTTCTAGCTCCCTGTTGTACTAATACAAATTAGACTCACTCTAGCTCCTTTTTCTATCAATATATGTTTAAATTGTTTTGTGCTGAAAAATTTTAAGTGGAGTAGAATAACTATCATCAATTTGAGAATCATATGTTCCTAGTTTTAATCCTGGGTCACTTATTTCCTGCCTTTGTGACTTTAAACAAATTACTAACTCTTCTGAGTAGATTTATTTAATCAGCACAATGAGGACAGTATTACTTACTTCACTAGTTCATCGGGAGGACTAATTTTAAGAGTGCAGCACAGTGACTGGCATATAGCAGTTTCTATATAAAAAGATGTTATATATAAATCTAAATGGCAAGGAGGCATAGAGCCCATCTCTGTAATTTTCTCACTTACTTTGATTCAATTAATTTGCATGATCTTATGATGATGCTACATTCCCAAGGCTGATTAAGAAATTTTAAGTCTCTATACCTTCCTTTAACATTTGCCAAACAATTGTTAACGATGTCATTTTAAATGAGCCTGCATTTCATAAATTATGATCCAATTCAGAATGAAACAGCATAAGGTTGATAAAAACACTTTCTTTGTTGGGAATTAAATTCTGACTTTAATGAAGAGACACATTAAGGTGAGTTGATTCCTGACCCCCATCCCTGGGCTTATTGTTATGTACTTAGTTTTTAATTCTAATGAAGTCAACTGATCACAGATTGGGAGGCTCTTAAGTGTAGTGATCATGAGAAGGGATCCTGAAATTAGCCTTCCCGCATTCACATTCCAGCATCACTACTTAATGTTTCTGTAATCTTGGGCGAGTTAAACACAATGTTCTTCTAAATAAACTACCCTGGTCCTCCCCTCCCCCAGTCTGAGTTAGATGCCATACTTCTATACTCTTCTCCTTCTCTATAAATACTTTTTCAAGTAACATTGTGCTTTGTGTAGGAAACAGGATTTTATTTTTGTTTCTCTAGTAGGCAGGAAGGTCCCAAAAGGGATGACCTACATCTTCTAGTTTGGCACAGAGAAGGTACTTGGTAAATAATTATTGAATGAATGAACGTACCTTACACTTGAAAACAGTAATGATGAACAAAGCAGTGATTGTAGTTATAGTAATATAAATCATAGTGGGAATGATAACTGAAACAATTAACATTTAATTAATGTTAAACACTTGAAATTTGCCAGGCACTGTTCTAAGGGCTTCATATTTATTTAATCATGTCCCCATTACAAAGCTCTATGAGATATTTATATTTTCTTCATTTTATAGATGAGGAATCTGGAACAAAGGAAACTTTATAATCTGCCTGGGATCACACAGCAAGTGAGCGGTGAAGCTGGGATCAAATTCAGATGGTCCCCGACTTAGAATAGCTTGACTTATGATTTTTCGACCTTACGATGGTGTGAAGGCCATACACATTCAGTAGTAACTATACTTCAAATTCTGAATTTTGATCTTTCCCAGGCTAGCGACATGTGGTCAGACGCTCTTGTGAAGGTGGTAAGCAGCCCCATCAGTCACTGGTCACCAGGGTAAACAGCCGATACGCTGCCAACCATCCTGTAGCCAGATGACCATTCTGTTTTTCACTTCCAGCAAAATATTCGATAAAGTACATGAGATATTCAATATTTTATTATAAAACAGGCTTTGTGTTAGGTGATTTTGCCCAACTGTCAGCTCATGTTAGCATTCTGAGCACATTTAAGGCAAGGTAGGCCAAGCTCTGATGTTCAGTAGCTTAGGGGTATTAAATGTATTTTCAGCTTTTATACTATTTTCAACTTACGATGGATTTCTTGAAACATAACCCTGTCGTAAGTTGAGGAAGATTTATATCCTAACCTCTGTTCTCTGAGGATCCCAAATTGCCCAAGGGCTTAAGTAGTGCTAGGTGTGTATATCTGCATTCCTTGGCCTCAGTTTTCTCCATTGAGGGGGTTGGACTCTATCATCTCTAAGATACAGTCTGACTCTAATTCTATGATTCTGTCCTTTATTCCTTATCTGTGACTCAGTTGCCCTCTGGGACACCCCACCCCATCTCCTGCCTTCATTCCCACAGTCGCTTTTGCCATCTTGGTCTCTGGTCGCCTTGGGTTCAGACTCCTGTGCGGTTCAATCTCCCCCTGCACACTGCTTATTCCCCTTCTTGAGGGGAAGTCAACTGTAGTCAAGGTAATAGTCAGCCGCAGATTACTGCTGATCTATTAATTGGGAAATGCCATAGGCCCTATTTAGACTGATATGACTAATGAAACCACAGTATCTTTAATCAAGGATTCCGTAGTGCTTCTAGCTAGAGGATTGAAATTGGATGTATTTACTGGTGAAAACACTCCTCCTTCTCCACCAAGATGACGCTTCGCATTCAGACTCCTGAGCCCTCAGCCTATGGCAATTTCTTGTAGGTTCGCTTAATTGTATCTGCCCCTAGATGGCTAGTGTTACAAGGTGTAAAATACATAGGACATTTTCCATGGACACAACCATAGCAACATTCTTTCTTATTAAGTCTTATTAGGGTGAGGCATCCACATGCTTGTTCTAGAAGTGTCCCCAGGTTCTGTGTATTTTATCTTTGAGTGCCCAGGTTCTACTCCTGTAGACATAGGACATTTTCCATGGACACAACCATAGCAACATTCTTTCTTATTAAGTCTTATTAGGGTGAGGCATCCACATGCTTGTTCTAAAAGTGTCCCCAGGTTCTGTGTATTTTATCTTTGAGTCCCCAGGTTCTACTCCTGTAGACATAGGACATTTTCCATGGACACAACCATAGCAACATTCTTTCTTATTAAGTCTTATTAGGGTGAGGCATCCACATGCTTGTTCTAGAAGTGTCCCCACCTACTAGAGAGTTCATATATCCAAAGTATCATAAAAGCCACAAGCAATAAGTTCTATAGTCATCAGAATTATAATTCTAGTAGCCAAATAATCTTTTATCCAGTTGAAAACCAGTGCTTACTTAGCAATCCCATTTTGGTGGACACTTTTGTCTTTCTGATGTTAATAAAATAGTCAGGAAAGCAGTAAATGTTTTTAATTTATTCTTTCCCCTTTCATTTTTTTCCCTTTAACATGCCATCCTGTAAAAGTTCATCAGGTCAAAATGTGACCAGTAATTGACAAAAATAAAATGACTTACCTTATTCTTGGCTCTCCAACTTAACAATCACTCTGGGATGGAGAGAGAAATGTATTAATCTCTAAATTGCACAATCCTATTGCAGATCTTCTCCACAATCCTCTCCTCTCCCTGTGTAGCCTGTTCCCTGGCAACAAATCCTCAGGTAAAAGATATTGGAAGAAAAAGCACCTTTTCCCAAAAATACTAGTCAGATTCAGTGAAAGTAAAATCTTTTGTTACCAAGAGGATATCTTGTAATTTTTTAAATTCATTTGTCATCCTAAATGGTTATAGGAAATTAACGGATAGCTTTGTCTTTATACTTTCAACGTAGTTGTTCGTTTTTCTCTAATTTTCTCTGGAAAAATTGTCTATTTGTGATTCCCCTAAGGTTTGATCTTGTTACCCTGATGTAATAAAACTCTTAGTCTATAGAACCATTGTTCAAAGCAAATTGGTTGGCCAGGTTCATGAAAGCAGAACGTGGATGAGGGCAGAGGGTGGCTGATATGGACAGCGATTGCTTCCCTTTGGCAGGTCAAGAATGAATGCACAGATAGCTTACAGAATTGCCCGCTATCACACAGATATTTACTGAAGAAATCAAGCATCCTAAGGCCATGTTTTAAAGAAGGAGGAAGGGAGAGAGGGAGAGCAAGAGCGAGAGTGAGAGCAAGCTGAATTGGGGTGAAAGAACAAGTAATTTAGTTTAAAAAATGTTTTCCCATGACTATACTCAGACGTTTTGTTTTTTAACATCAATCCCTTACACCTGGAGGTACAAGATGGGTTTGGGCCAGAGGCGCTGGGGTTTGTACAGAGTGCTTGGTTAAGCTTATTTACGATCTTGCTTTCAAACTGCTTCTGATATCTTTGCATCACCCTCTTATCAACAGGCCAACAAATTATTACTTTAAAAATGTTGAAAAAGTATTCCTTTTGGAGAATGTGCTAGAGAATAACTTCTCTTGTGACAGGCATTCTCCTAGCCCAGTGCAGCTAAATAAATGGCTGAATATTCGGGCTTCGTGAACTTGCAAGCTGTGTTTTGTTTTCTTCCCTAAATTAATGACAAAAGAACAATTCTTTTATTCTCAACTATTGACAGCTGACACATCTGCTTCTTATAGCCTCTTTGGCCCCTGGAAAGTTCTATCTGGGTTGAATTTCTTGGAACACGAAGGTATAGATTCTGCCCTAAAGTTCTTTCTGGATGTAGGACGGAAGCTAGGACGAGGTCGTATTCTGGCAAAATGCCCAGGAGCAGGGTGTGGAGGCCACACCGGGGAGGGGGTGGGGTGGGGGAGGGGGACCCTGTCCTGGTGAGCAGGCCAGGAGTCTCAGGGCACTGACACTGGGGCTTTATAACATTTGATAATACGTATATATTTAATATTCAATGGCTCTGCCTTCCTCATTCTGTTGTATTGCTGTCCAACTGAATAATCACCCCTTCCCTGAATACCATGAAATTGAAGTGTAATCTCTAACAGAAACTATGGGTTCTTGACAAAGCAATTCCAATGTACCACTCTAGGGGCATGATGGGAGGGACAGGGGAAAACCGTGGAAGGGAGATAATGAAACATTTTCTCAGTCCTAGGAATTTCAGAGTTTGAAAGTGAAAATCAGCAGGCATTTAAAGACTCACTTCTTAAAGAGAAAGCATGGCAGGGACTGGTTCCATTCTTCGTATCTTATAATCTCCTTTTAAGAAAGTGACAGTTGCAAGTTCTCTTTGGCACTAATTCCCTTTCTCTGATCAAGCTCTCCCGTCTCTAACCCTGACAGTCTGTCTACGGTCAAGTTTTTATCTGTATCTGTGTTCCGCAGGTCTGACAAAAACTCGTCTGTGTTGAGTGGTTAAGTTTCTCTCTGAGAGGAGTGAATATCTTGCCATAGCATCTGTGTTTTGAATCATTGTTTCTTCAGAAAGGTGGATCCCTAATTGTTGTATATTAGATTGCATTCATGGGAGATTCTATGCTCACTTTTTAATAGATTTGATAATACTTTATGAAAAAAAGGAAAAAAATATAAGACATTGTTATGAAAATAATGAAAGACACTATAGGATACGTGCTGGCGTCAAATGAGAATTTTTAAGCAGCCTGGTGAGAAGGAGTTTTCACTCTTGCCCCAATCAGTCAGACAGTCATGGGTTTGAATCTCAACTTGCTGTTTAATTACACAAATTAACCTCCTTGTTTTTATAGCACCCTGTTTCTCCTTTCATCTTGCCATGCCGCCTTTTAGCTTTGGGCTGTGTCTGCCTTGCCCACTAGACTGAGCTTTCCAAGGAGAGGGACGGCGTCCTATTCATTTTGTAACTATCACCCAGCACAAAGCCTGCCTGAGAATATCCACAAGATGTATGTTTCGTAAATTAACAAATCTGTCATATCATGTTCCTCCCATTCAGTTTCAAATATATTCGAAAGTTATTGATCCAATTCCTCAATATTACTGAATATGTTCTGCTTCCCGCTCCCCACTCCAGCACCCTCAGGAAATACTGCTTTGCACATTCTTTCATGGGTCTTCCAAAAGAGAAGAATTTCATCTAACTCCCAACAGTATTTATCAAGTAAAGGGTGAAGTATGGTTAGACATATGTAGCATTCTCATCTCAATCGGGGGGAAAAAAAGTAGGTAAGGAAGTTGTTCTGCTCTTGTGAAATTTGAGACAACAGCACAATTTAGAGTTAGTCGTGAACATAGACGTGGGTTTGTCAAGTAGTAGTACTAATGGGGTCGAGTTTTCAACACTGTGGTGATTTGGCTCCTGAAATGTGCAGCCCTTATTTAATATGGAAGAGACATGATCTGCTTACCCTTCATAGTGTTTATCATCAACTTCAATTTTTATTTCCGGCAAAGTCTGGGTACTTCATCTTAATTGCTAATGATGAAGCAAATGATAGAAGGGGGCTAGCTTGATTTTTGCATTACCAATTGCCTCTGTCAAAATTTTAAAACTCTCATTTTGGCAATTACAAAATGTTTAATTAGGAGCCACAGAAGAGAGATACATATTTGAAAATATGTAATCTTTCATTTAACTATCAGGAAGAGTATCTATTAAATGTTGGACAAACTGCTACTCTGAAGATTCCAAGATCAGTAAGACACAGCTTCTGATTTAGAGGAGCTTACATGCTAATTGGGAAGTCATATGTTTAAAACAATAATTGCAAAGAAATGTGAACAAAAGCCTGGGTTGCTGACTGTATAAGACCCAGGGATCACACAAAAGCATTGATCAGCTATGCTCAGGGGACAGTCAGGCTTCACAGAGAAGAAGCGGCTGAGACTTTAGAATCAGGAGCTGGTTTTTCAAGCTGTACAAGGAGTCTAGGACATTTCAGGAAGAGAAATGAATGTTTGCCACTCCAAGGATAAGAAAATTGTGTGTTTTAGAAGTTTCAACAAGTGGAGTGACTACAGTATAGGGGACATGCAGACAAGGAGGTTTAATTGTGGAGGTAAATAGGGTACAGATCATAAAGGGATTCGAACAACACAGAAGAGTTATAATTGTATACAGATTAGGAATAGTTGTGCCTGTTTTCTGCTTTCATGTGAAAGAATGAATCTCCTGTCCTTCTAAGTACAGCTAATAGAAACATACAAGTTTCTGAATATAGAGTTTCTGGTCAGTGAAGACTTTCATATAAGTGTGGTCAGTTAGCTTTACCAAATCCCTTACCTGACCCGACTTCAACTTAGCTGACTGGACAACCATAATGTGGCCATGGACAGTGAGAATATATTGAACACATTACTAATCACTGAGAGACCAGAGTCTAGTTTCGTGACCTCGGGCTTCACGATGCACTCCGCTACTATTTGAAAGTAAAACGTTGAATAAATTACTCCACACAGAGTTTACAATATTGCAATAAAGGGATCAACTTTGCATTAGCTGTACAGTGTAAAAAATCACTTCCCAGCACTTAAAAAATGGGAGATTTAACACAAACAACCTGAGAGTAAGCATCTCTTGGAAAAAGTCATGGTGAGATGGAAGGAGATGCTCTCAAGGCAGCAGTGGGAAGGGACTGAGATGGTACAGCCAGTGTAGATGGAGCATGGGTGCTCCAGCTTGGCAGAAATCCCTCCACTTCCTGCTGAAAACTCCATGCTCAAGCCAAGTGTCAAGCATCATTTGTCATCACTGATGCATTGTTGATTTTCTTAAGTTAGAGTTACAAGTCAAGAGAAATATTTGCTGAATTCAACCCTCCATTAAATGTGGGGAGATGAGGAGAAAGTTCTCGATACGCTTGATATTGAAAAAAAATAGCATCCTGTAAATACATATCTTTGTTAAAGTGAGAAATATTTCTCAGATTTAAGCATATGAACCAAGTGTTCATCGGCCTGTGGAATAAACATGAGATAAAGCCCCGCCCCGGTTCATTCTTTTTCCACCCTCATTTACTATTAGAACCGCTATGATTGATTGAAACTCTCCGGATGTCTTCTTGAACAGACTCCAAGTTCAGGCTCACTTCCCTATTCCCTGTTTTGTCTGTGGAGTGCAGTGGGCACAGTTCTGTCCCCACAGAGTTCTAAACCAGAATTCTAACGGAAAGGAGCAAGCAGGTGTCAGGGCTGACCTCCAGCAAGTCGGTAAAACTTTCTTGTCTTTGATTTTTCTGTCTTTAAAATACAAGCAGAAATCCTACTTCGTGCATTCCATGAGATAACTTTTAAACACCTAGAATGTTGATAAGCAAGCAGGATTTTTAAAAAGGATTATATATAATGATATATGATATAGATCATACATATCTATATATCTATCTGTATCTATATATGGCCTTATACTGTCGTTAAAACAATATATCTCAATGTCCTTGGGGTTCAGTGATCAAATAATGGCTACTGTTTATTGGAATATTTTATTAACAAGGTCAGAACTGCTAAGTATTCTATATAGACTTTATTGTATTTAATTTATCAAAATAAATTCATGGTTCTATTTTTTTCTTAGTTTTATAGATGAGGAAACTGAGAACCAGAAGTCAATAGGTAACTTAAAGTTCTACATCAATTTTATTGTAAATTCTGTGGTCTTTTATTTACTTCAAAAGTGTCCTTGACACAAAACTAGTAAATAGTGGGTCAGGATTCAGAATCAAGTATCAATCCAAAGCTCACAGTGTTAGCCATCAATCTAGAACCTGATTTTATATTTCTTTGGGCCTAGAATTTCCATTAAATACCAGAATCTAATATATGAATAAAGAATGACTTAATGAGTACAGGGATGGACTGCATATATAAAACATAAAAATATGCACATACTGTGTACAAATCCATGTTTGTAAATACACTGATGATAACTTTTGGCAAATATTCTAGACTCTAGCACAGGTAGGGAAACATTTCCATTTTATGTATTATGTCAGTGAACCATCTAAATAGCTTATTTGTTCATGTAATTTTGAGTAGAAAATACAATTTCAAAGTCACTTAAGGATTATGACAAAAATAACCTCACATTAACAAACTACAGTGGCCACCATTCGCTTAGACAGCATAGGAATCATGCGTGGCATGGGATAATTTGTATGCCTTGTTTCTGTTCCTATTCGAAGTTTTCCTATGAAGTTACCTTATGAAGCAGGTCTGTTCTATTTTATAGAAAGGAATCTGAGGTTCAGAAAACTTGACCCATTTACTCAACTCTCATAGTTTAAAACTTTTAGAATTTTATCTTTAACGCCAAAGGCATTCTGCTTCCACTTCAGTGCGCTCGCTCGTTGCCGCATCAGTTCTGCTCCGTCTCCTCAGGAATGCGAACGTCCGCTCTCTGATGTAGATTTGTTGTTTGTAATGTCCAAGTGCCATTTGGAGACCAGTCTATTTATAAACGATCTTGATCAAGCTGGTCCCAGGGAAAGATATGACTATAGAAATAGAGATTTTTCTAGCGTGGCTTTAAAATTGTTTTCTGTATGTAATCTATTCTCTCAACCCACTTTCCAGCTCATAAGCTCTCGGATTATCAGAACAGAGGAATGTTGAAATAATAAATCCTGATATATCTGTCTGATCTGGGCTAGAGCAATGAAGCAAGCAGACATTAAATTCCCCTTCTTTCTGCCTTCTATCTTCCCATTCCCCTTCAGCTGAAAATTCCCAGCTCAATTTACCTGAAGGCTGCACTGGGAGACTGAAGGTCAGGGCATGGGTAGCTCAATGCATGGTATGAATGATGGCAGATCTTTGATGAATTGAACAGATGAAACACTTCGCTCTTTGAGGGAGCTCCTCAGAGAGGAGTCCACACTTGCAGAGCAGTTGCGGGAGGGATGGCTTTAGCTCATCCCCGGCCTGCTGAAACTTCAGCAACTCCATGTAGTGATGAAAGAGGAAAAGGCTCTGAGATTAACCAAAGGAGGAGTTTCAGAACCACAGCTATGAGATCAGCATTGCCTGCTACACAGCTGTGCAGCCCTACACATGATGTCTCCCAGTCAATGCTTTCCTAAGATTCAGCTTCCTCCTCGGCCCAGTGAAGACTGAAGTATCTGCCTCTGAGGATCATTGGGATAAGATGAAAGAATTGTTTTAAAATGTCCAGTTTAATAAACAAAATGTAGTAGATAAGATGATAGTAGATACAAATGGTAAATAGCATTTTTGTTATATTAGGGAATCCATATTTGCATTGTATAATGTCCCATGGTGGTAGCAACAACAAAGTGCCAGTTCAGGTTGATTTAGACAAGACCAGGTACCAAGTCTAAAATGGTGGGTGATAGTTACCAACAGAGCCATGCAGCAAGGAAAACAAAGAAGAATTGCATGGTGGTTGAGCGCTAGGACTCTTGGGTCAGCCAGATCTTTTTTTTTTTTTTGCCATTTAACAGCTAAACAACCTCAGTCAAGCTATCTAAGTTTTAAGCCTCAGTTTCTCTGTCTTTGAACTGGCCACAATAATAGTTTTTATTTCATAGATTTTATGCAAGGATATACATTTTTAAAATCGATGTCATTTTTTACAAATGTCTGTGTAAGTCACTTAATTCAAGGTCTGACACACATTGAACTTCACTCAATATTAGATACTACCATCATTATTATTTATTAAGTACCACATAATACTTGACACTTGCTCACAATATCTAACCTAACTCTTTCCATTGCCTACATCTCTAAAACCATGTGTTTTTCTCTAAGCCAGGATAGTTTACTTTGTTACATGGTGTCTAGTTTCCTCCAGATTGAGTATTGCATGAGAAATACTCACTGGGAGTAAACTACAAGGCTTCTTATGATCCAGCTTGGAAAGTTCCAGAACATCACCTCTTTTGCATTCCATTGGCCAAACAAGTTACTAAGGCAAGATCAGGCTCAAGAGGATGGAAACTATACTCCAACTTTCAATGGGAGTTGTGGCTAATGATTTGTAACTATCTTTAACCTATTAGAAGGAATAAACACATAGTGAAAAGCTGTGTTAGCCACCAGCTCAGGCTGCCATAAAAAACCGTAGCATAGCCTGCATGGCTTAAACAGGAGAAATTTATTTTTTTATAGTTCTGGTGCCTGGAGATCTGAATTCAGGGAACCAGCATGGTCAGGTTCTAGTGAGAACTCTCTTCCTGGTTCGCATGCAGATGGCTACCTCCCCTTTGTGTCCTCACGTGGCCTTTCCTTGGTATGTGTGCATGGCCAGAGCATGAGAGGGAATTCCCTGGCGGTCCAGTGGTTAGGACTCTGAGCTTCCGCTGCAGGGAGCATGGGTTCAATCCCTGGTTGGGGAACTAAGATCCTACAAGCCACGTGGTATGACCAAAAAAAAAAAAGAAAGAGAGAGAGAAGGAGAGAGCTGTCTTCCTCTTCTTAGAAGAACACCAATTTTATCAGATTAGGACCCAAGCCTTATGACCTCATTTAACCTTAATTACCTCCTGAACTCAAAATCCAGTCACAGTGGGAGTTAGGGCTTTAACATGTGAATTTTGAAAGGGCATGATTCAGTCCATAGCAAAGACAGAGAATGAATAATAAGTTCCATATAGCATCTATTGAACACCTAGACCCGTCATGCCTGAAACTAAGTCTACTTAGTCACTCCTCAATAATGAGAATAAATAAATTACATTTGCTTCATATAAGACAGTTTTCATCAGATCTTCTTCAATTTGTTACAGAAAATGCCCTGGCTGATGTAACAGCTGTGGCTGATGTAACTGATGTAACTGTAACTGCTGATGTAGCTTCTTCTGTTTGTTACAGAAAATGCCCTGACTGATGTAACTGACCTTATAATGACCACATTATAAGGTCACTAAAGTCAAGAATGGGATTTGTAAGGACTTTGAGTCCTGAAGGAGAAGTACAAACAGGAAATGATGGCATCAATGAGTCTGCAGGACCTGAGCGTTTAAGGTATAACATGATAATTCCCACCGAGTCTTGCTAGCTTGGGGTTATCTTTAGGAAACTAGATACAAACTGTTTAATTTACCATAGAGAATCTTAAAGTCCTCATTCAGTACCTCAGAAACAACAGGAAAAACAAGGCTCAATCGTGTCAAAACACCTTCCAGAATGTAAAGCAGATGTCACATCCTTGAGTTTGGTTAGAAAAGCGTATATTCACATGAGTGATTATTTCAATTCCCTCTCTTTGTGGAAGAGAAAACCAAAGACCTGAGAGAGCAATGCTTGCATCAGGGAGTACAAAAACACGAGCTTTCACAATAAAGACCTTGGGACTTCCCTGGTGGTCCAGTGGTTAAGACTCCACGTTTCCACTGCAAGGGGGCGCAGGTTCGATCCCTGATTGGGGAACTAAGATCCCACAGGCTGCACGGCGCGGCCAAAAAACAAAACAAAACACAATAAAGACCTTGACTCATATTTAACACGAGCATGATGTTTCCTGCCTTTCAGAAAGCAACAACTCCGTATTTATCATAGCTCCATCCTCCCTCTGACTGTTCACTTCAAAGGACAGACAGTGAGAGTGAATAAATGGCTTCAAAGGCAAAAACGGGTGTTGTCAAGGGCAGAGAAGGGAATCTGGGAGTGTCTCCAAACAGCAAAGGTGACCTCAGGTTTAGTAAAGGATGATGCCAAGAATAGATGCCCATTAATCCCTGTCCCAGGGGTCACAGACACCTCTGTCAACCAAAATGTGTGGCTGCCTACCTACCTAACAGTGTGCGTTCAGCCAGGAAGTTACTGCTGTTACTGCCGGACAGCAATACATCTCCCTGCAGCCCCTCCTGCCCTTTCTGAATGTATTAGGTCAGCATCCCACTTTGACTGCAGAGGGAAAAATGACACTTGCTCTATAGCAGCCTGGGAAAGAGATGAAAGTAGATGTCCACAGATGAGGAAAGAGATTATTTTGCATGATGTGTTAAAGAAGAAACTAAATTTGGCAGGTGAATGCTCTGGAAGCTTCAATTAATTTACCAAAAACTAAAATAATTTTAGTGCCCATATGTCAGAAGTTTTCTCTTTGAAGGATACTTTTAGCTACTTCACTCCCGGTACTTGGAGATCACTTATTTTCATAAAATCACTGATTATGTTGCATAGGATCTATTGATTAACTTAGTCCCCTCATCCTGCAACCTCACTTCCCATTTCAATAGGCAATAATTTGTCTTTATAGAAGGGATTGTTTCCTTTAAAGTCATATGTGTCTCAGGATAGACGCTAAACTATCTGTGCATTTCATTATAGCAGGTAAGGGAGTCAAGTAAAGCCCAAAGGGGGAGTCCTTTATGACAGTGCCTCATGACTGCTGGCTTGGTTGGTGGTACTGCCCCTCCCTGTTCCAACACACACAAACGCACGCATGAAATGTATGCAAGTGTTTTGGCAGCAAGGGTCTGTCAAATCCCACTTTGGTTTTTGCAGTGAAAAAGAGAGTGTAGGCATGAACTGCTACATGCATGAAGGAACAGATGAATGGAATAAGTAAAATAAACAAAGGGCTTAAATATTCAATTGTATATTTTGACCTCGCCAGCTGGTACTCCCTGACTAGAACAGCTGTAAGGTTCCTTTATGCACTTTAATTATGACTGTTTTCCCAAGTGTCCTCAGCTCCTTCACCCTCCGATAGCTCATCTTAAAAATTAAAAATAAAAAAAAATTGTTTCTCACCTTAGAGGAGTATTAATATATTTTTAAAAATGGAAATAATATATGTGAAATAAGGGTGAATGAAATTAAGAAGTACATGTATAAATATGCAATGTTAAACTGACCCTATCCTCCTTTCTTTTATTTTTTAAAATATTTACTTATTTATTTATTTGGCTGCACTGGGTCTTAGTTGCAGCCCACTGGATCTTCAGTCTTTGTTGTGGACTCTTAGTCATGGCATGGGGGATCCAGTTCCCAGACCAGAGATCGAACCCAGGCCCCCAGCATTGGGAATGCAGAGTCCTAGCCACTGGACCACCATGGAAGTTCCCTCCCCGCCAACTTTATTTTTGCCCTCTATTATTTCTTTCTGTTAAAACCCTGATTCAAAAGTTGCCAAAATTTCTACAGTTTAAAAGACTTTGGCTGTGAACCAAAAGAAAAGATGGGATTGAAATGGCTGGAGAGGGTGGAAGAAAGTCTGCATATTTGAATAAGAGCTTGAATTTACTGGAATGTTTGGGGAATCGGGACTCTGGAGAGTTGGATATTCTGTGGGTGAACATTTTTATTTCAGCTCTTATCACAATGATTGCAAATATTTAAGTCCCCAGACTTCCTTCATCGATCTAACATGATTGCATCTTTGCTTAATGACTCTGAGTTCTTCCAGATCTTGGGCTCATCATATGTGGAATTTGATGTTGATATAAATGTTTTAGGAGGTTGAGTCTGTTCTCTTCTGAGTTTAGAATGCAAATACCCATGAACCTATATGGTTTTGGTAGAATCCCAACATACTTACAAAATAGCTCAGGTATCAGAAAATATAGGAGACATGTGATGATATGATGTGTGCTATTATTATTGTTTAATATAGACCAGGCATTGTAATATGCATTCGACTTTCATTAGCACATTTATTGCTGAAAACCACCATAGGAGGTCGATGCTGTGAGTCCCTTATACAGATGATGAACTGCTGGGTTGGAGCAGACCCACTTAAACACTGATAGGCCTACACATCACCTGGAGGTCTTATTAAAATGCCAGTTCTGATTCACATGCCTGTGGTGAAACCTGAGATTCAGCATTTCCATCAGGCTTCTAGGTAATGCCAACGGTAAACACTTTGAGTAGCAAGGACTTTGAGAAATTCGGGCCCCCTAGTTAGTTAACAGTCTAGGCTGGCATTGGAGGCTCACATTCCCTTTGACTACCATTATGCTCAGCAAACACCACGCAGAAGGCTGTCAGGATTCCTTTCTTGTTTGTGGTAGACACTAAAGAGCACCTGGCATTCTTTTCTGTCCAGCCTGGGCATGCGTGCACGTTTCTTCTCGATACAAAGCTTCAGAAACTTCACTGGCAGTCAGTCCGTTGGGTTTGGTGTGTGACGTGAAGCTTATGCTGTCATGGTGCTGTGGTTTCTATTTTGACCAAAAGACACATATCAGTCTTCCTTGAAAAACACTAAATTCAATTGTTCTAAAATGATTATTTTATGAATTCCATGAGAAGCAAAAATTATATTGGTAGTACATAAAAAAGGAAAAAATATATAATCTCACTACATAGAGGCAAAGACTTTGTACATATGTCCTGTCAATCTTTATTTTGATCATGACCTTATCTTTTTTTTTGCATAAATTTGATTAGGTAATACAGAAACTTCTGTGTTCCGATAAATTACATTATTTGTCTTTTTTAAATGAGTGCATACTACTTAATAAAGCAGATACAGGTTACTTAAACATTTTCTAAGTGAGCTTTCCCCTCCAAATTTTACTATTAATTACTATTTTACTCTTAATTTTTACTCTTAATACTGGAAACAACATATTTGTGCTAGGCCTTTTTGTGTGTGTACATCAGTATTTTTCCAAGTTATTGATTTGAAAATTCTAAAGTCATTCACTCTTTTCTTATAGTTTGTGCTTCAAAAGGGTAGTATTGGCTCCCTTGGGGACATGCATTTGATACAAATATAAAATCTTATATATTTCCATTGATTAGACTGCATACACAGTCTACACTTCCTGCTTTCTGATTCACATTTGGTTGCTGTTATACCTAAATACATGTCCTATCTCAGAAATTGTTCTTTAACACAAAACTCCTGTTTGAAGAGAACTCCAGGTAACAGAAGTAAAATAATTGAAATAATTATCCTTTTCAAACCTTTAGTTAAAAAAAAAATTTACCTCAAAATGAATTCTCTGCTTAAGTCATACTTCACCATCTTTCCCAGCTGCCCACAGCTTGATTAAAACACAAGAATGTAATTATCTGCTAATTTGTAGTCTCAACTGATTAAAATATAAAGAACTTGCACAGGTCAGAGGTTATCATGGCACATAATTAATTGTCCAACATCGTCTTAATCAACATCCCTTCAGTTTGAGCATTCTGCATTTCTTGGACAGGAAGGAGGAGACATGTGCGGTTTAATCAACTCTGCCTGAGTTGTCAGAAATGGGTTTGGGGAGGCTGCATCCGCCAGTTATTAGAGAAGGAGCTGAGGTGTTTCAGCCTTCAGTTATGGGTCATGCATTACCAAGTTCATAAGATACAAAGTGTGTTAATAAACACAGGGCTTCTAGTATGTGGCTCACTGCAGCTGGATTAATAAATTGCAGTATTAGATCTGAGAAGGAAAGGTATGCACTTATAAATGTCAGCTAACATGACATGAATGACTAGCCACAAAAAGCCATTGATTTTTACCAGTGCTGCATTGGTTGTGCTATAACCAGTGTGTGCTAAAATATAGACTCTGTCCTTTTATAAAAAAATCACAATAATGTGACTCGTCACATTTCCACAGAGATGCAGTAGGCCAATCAAATAACAGATATGTTCCAAGCAAGGTCTGGGGTTATACACTCAGAGAATAACATTGACTCCTATGTCACGCTCTAAAATAGAGCGTGGGATATCCACTGATTTTCAGCACTGGGATAGGAAATCAATGTGGATTTTTATCTTATTTAATCAGCATAACAATGTGGTAAGATAGAGATTATTGTTTCCAAGTTACAGGTGAGAAAACCGAGATTCAGAGCAATTCAGTGTCTCTCCTGGTGACTTTGAGCTAGAAAGTGGCCAAGAGACAAACTGCTCCTGGTTCAAAGCCAGTAGGTGAAAGCCCTAAGCTCAAGCCAAGCTTTTCAAGTACAAGGAAGGAATTTGGATTATGTTTTAAACGTGTAGTGTTTACGTCCATTAAAGTTCACCCTGTCAGCAGAAGTGGAGGGTGGACTGTCGGGGCCCAAGGGGAGAATTAGTCTGTATATTGTTCATTGCTGTAACCATTATGGTTAGTATAGTGCTGAGCTGAAAAAAAATGCTCAGTAAATACTTGCTAAACGAAAGGAATTGATAAATTAATCTCAGGAAGTTCATTTACTGTCATTGCAGGTCACTCACACTCATAAAACTTATGTTTTTGCTTCTTATCTCAGTATTTTTGGCAAAAAATAGACATCAGAATATATTCAGAATCATAGAATACTTTGTGAAAGTTTCCCTCACCTTTCTCATTCAGAATTCCAGTCGTCCTTAAAACTTGACAGCACCGCTTTTTCCCGCTATAAAATTTTCTCTCATTCATTTATTAAAGTATCTTATAATAAAACACTGCAAGATAGCTGCCACCATGCACGCAATTTGGCCGTAACAGGACCTGCAGTATTATTCTTCTCCTATTTTTGTTTAATAAAATGCTCTGAATACAGATTAATTTTATTCCTCCAGTGTTTGTTACTGTTTTACCTGCCTACAAACACAGACTGAAGGTTCTTTGATAAGTGGTGATAAAACTCACTGGGTTTCAATTTACTGTTGGCAACGTCCTCTGTTTTCTCACCCAGAACACAATTTTATAGTCTTCTTCAGCAGTACAGCTCCACAGCTCTCAGCTAATCGCTATATCTATGAGTTTCTCCCCAAGTTGACTCTCTCTGGGCCTCCATCCTGCTGATCTGGTTGCCCTGACATAACAGGGACTTTTTCAGGTTACACGTGCTCTCGGCCCTGGGCACCAGGAGTGGGAGAACAGATCTGAGTCCAGAATCTGGTCCTTGCACAGACTTCTCCAAGGGGAATGGTACCTGGGCATGTACTAAGCTCCAGGAGGACATAGTTGACTTGCTAACGTTCACATCTTTTATTTCCTCGTTGGTCATTTGCCTGTTTGTTCTACCCACCATTGAAAAGCAGGGTATTGAAATAAACAGCCATTATTGTTGGACTGTGCGTTTATCCCTTCAATTCTGTCAGTTTTGTTTCATGTATTTGGGGGCTCAATTGTAGTTGCATAGAATGAGGTTTTGTGGAGTATGACCATTCTCTTACGGAGCTGCCAGTTTCTCCAGTAAAAAACCCTCCTTAAGACTAGAAATTCTGTAAATCCTTAAACATGGTACAAGGTTACAAAATTTTAATCCATTGCAACTACTTCTTCTTTCACGAAATGTTTAGTAATTAAAAATCTGAGGCTTCCGTCAAATTAACTGATGGTTTTTGAATTAGGTCTCCTGTAAATCCACATTTCTGCTTTCTTTTAGTGTATAATTATTGACTTAGTCTGTGGAATGGGAATCTGAAAAACAGACACTGTGTTCTGGATTTCCATGAGCATCTGGGCAGTTTATATAAATTGCTTAAGCCTCAGGTTCTGACTTCAAAAAAGAAATGAAGATTATTATTTCTTCTCAAGTTTCTATATACCACCAGGGTCCTAAGGGCCCTATCATTTAGCAAACAAAAGAATGCTATTCTCTGAGTGTAACTAAAAAAATGTATCCCTACCAGTGAGAACGTCTGTTCTGCTTGAGTAAGTGTGCTACTAAACCACGTTGATCTAATTCCATTCCAAAAAGTAGAATAATTACATATTTGAGTCACCTGTTCAAAATAAATTCGGTAAGTTAAATAGCAGAAAATTAAGTTATTAGATCTGAAGTACAGTGTTTTGTTTTTAATTCTGACTCTGTGGCTGTGCGACCTTTGGCCTATCCTTGTCATCCCTGGCCTCAGTTTACTTAGCTGAATGAGCAGTGTTCTGAAAATGGCTACTTCATAAAGCTGGTGTAAAAATTAAGTGAGAAAAATAGGTAAAGAGCTGGTAATAGTGGCAGGCAAAAAGAAAGCACTATGTCAATGTGTTATTATTATTATCATTATCGCTATTGTTTTTAAAACTATCTTAAGTAATACAAATTGTATTTTTCTATTCTTTATTTATTTATATGGCTGTGTTGGGTCTTTGGGGCTGCACGTGGGCTTTCTCTAGCTGTGGCGAGCGGGGGCCACTCTTCGTTGCGGTGCGCGGACTTCTCATTGCGGTGGCTTCTCTTGTTGCCGAGCACGGGCTCTAGGCGCGTGGGCTTCAGTAGTTGTGGCGTATGAGCTCAGTGGTTGTGGCTCGCGGGCTCTAGAGCACAGGCTCAGTAGTTGCGGCACACGGGCTCAGTTGCTCCGCGGCATGTGGGATCTTCCTGGACCAGGGCTTGAACCCGTGTCCCCCTGCACAGGCAGGTGGACTCCCAACCACTGCACCACCAGGGAAGCCCCTATATTTTTCTGTTTTTATGACCGCTGGAATCTAAGGACCCAGATTATGTACCGTTAGACCAATTTGACAGTAAAGTTGCTACTAGTTCTCTCAGATTCTATGACTTGAGTTGTGAAGCCCTGAACCGGTCAAAGAATCTGAGAGAGCTACTAGAAATATTACAGTCGAACTGGCTCCAGAAGGTTAGGCCCACAGTATTCTACTAGAAATTTCCTAAGACAGGAATATCTAAGAAGTTATCCAGGCCCTAGTCCTGGAAAAACAGTTGAGAATCAAACCCCAAAGTGGAGGAGCTGTATTAAATAAACAGGGAATAGAGTCAAGATTTAGAGTCTGGAAGAAACCAGAACATCACAAAATGTTACGTTTCTTCACGCCATCTCTGGTACCGTAGCTTTTTACACACCTAAGATTAATAACATAATGATTTAGAATTATGTATTATATGCATGTCTTTTGGAATAAATGATAAGTTAAATAAAGACACAAACTGTAGTCATTCTGTCCATTTCTTTAGGGCCTAGCAGTGTCTGGCATATAATTGAATAAGTGAAGTAAGGAAGGACCTCAGTGATTCAGGAGAAACGGTATAGGGTATCTAAGTTTTCTCCAAATGAAGTAGTATTTACATGGTCCTTGTACTTGTTCTGTTGCTTAAAACAGTAAGATTAACATGTGCATCTATGAGCCATGGGCAGAAAAAGACTGCGAGTAGAATAGAGAGATTGCAGAGAAGCAGAAACATTTTATTGTATTTAACACTAGATTAAGACTAGTTTGTCCTTTAAGAACAGCATTAGATTTCAAATTTATCTGCTGTGGGAAATCCCAGTCTGACTTCAGAAGCTTAATCTACTCAGGTTTGTTGTGAGAATTAAATTTGACAACGTATGCAAAGCATTTAGTTGAACACTGAGAAACCAGCCACTTCAGAGGACTGGGAAGAAGCTACATGATTCTTTCATTTTTGTTTTTGTGCTTGTTTCCCATCTTTTTATTTCCAGAGCTTAACCCAGCAAGTTCAAAATACTCATTTGGTAAATAAATGAATCAGACAAAAATGAATGGACAGATGGCTGGATGGCTAAGTAAGGGAAGGGAAAAGTGTCTGAATTAACCGAGGTTATTCTAAGATGATTATTTGTTTTCATGTTGTAGAAGGGAGAGAATGTTTGATTAGGATGAGACTTAGTAGACCTCTTAACTTTGCGAGTACCCTGAGAATGAGCATGTGGCTTTCTCTCTGTAATTTTCTCTGGCTTCCTTACGCAGGCCTGGTACTCACTTGGCCAGAGTCCAGGTTATACCTGACCCCATTCTGCACCCAGCTGGTAACTGCCATCTCATGACTTCCCTGCTACTAAAAATCTCTTTCTGAAGCTCACAAATCTAGTGTAACCCAGACCAACAGGCTCAGACATGTGGTGTGAGTCCAGTGATTTCAACGCTAAGCCAGGGATATCACAACGACCCCTGGGCAGGTAGGAATCACAATTTCCTTGGAAGCCAATGTGACCTGGATGTCATCAGCCCTTCTCTGCTTGCTGTTCCTCTATCTGTAGTTGACTGCTGACCTTCTTCCATGAAGCCTTTTGAGGAGCTCTCAAAACTTATGTTTTGCCCTCTCTCTGCTCTTTGCAAGTTTTTTCCCTGACATTTGTCATACATTCAACAAGTATTTACTAGCATATGTTGTTTGCTGTGCCTTGTGTTAACATCTTAGTTCAAAAAATTAAAATTTTGATTCTCCATGTCCTCTTGGATAGGATGAAAACAAGAGCTAAAAACAGATGTTACAAATATAGCATGATCATTAATACAAGAGAAGCATAATAAATATTAATTCATTATTATGTCAATGTTTATTTCATATATTAAAAATAACTTCTATTTGCATATTATAATTTTCACCTTTGTAGAACATTATAATTAATTATGGATGTGGGATCCTCACAATATAAAAGAACTATTATTATCCCCCTATTTTTTCACATGAGAATGTAGTTTCAGAGAAGTTCTCTGAATTACCCAAAGTAGTAACTAGTGAATGACAGCTGTGTTCAAAACTATGTCTCTAACTCTAAGTGCGGTGATCTCTTCATGGTTCCTTATTCCTCTATGACTTTCTATTTTGAGGATTCCCCCTACCATTACTTGGCACTGTGCCTTTCAAGTATGTAATATATGGACCAATGTTGTGTGCTTCTATGAGGTCTGATTTGGAATCTGATGGGTCTAACCAGGAAGACATATTCGTAAATGACCTGAGCTTCTAGTCCGTTATCTGCAAGATGCAGGTAAGACTATACATCTCATTGTGTTCTGAGGATTAAATGCCCAAAGTACACAAGCACTTCAGTGTACCTCTGGAGTTGATGGAGGGAACTCTGCAAACATCCATTTCCTTTCTTTTCCTTGGTATCTTTTCCTTTCAAGTTGAGGGCAATGAGCTCTAAGCAGTCTCAGTGTTTTAAGTTCCATGATATTAATTTTGTTGTGTATTGTTTCCCCAAGAAAGAATAGGAATGTGTGTAATTTGAGAGGCTCGAGGTCAGAGAGCTGGTTAATGCTGGAGCTGGAGCTCGGCCTTCTCATTGGGAGCACTCCAGACTCCCAGGCTACTGTGCTTTGTCCAAGACAACACGGGAGGAATCTATTCATTCCAAAATGAGCCCAAACCTTTCCCCAGTTTGCTCCAAGCCTTATCGAGAAGCCGATGGTCCAGAGGTGATTAAGTGACTGATGGTGGCAAGTGCTTGACTCACAGCGCTTTATATTTCTTCCTATTTCTTTTTCTGCCAGTAGTCTGTGCAACCTGATCGCAAGATTGCCAAGGCGGTGATGATTTTTCTTAGAAGCCATTTCTTGGGAACTTCAAACCTTCCTGTGCTGAATGACTTGGCCGTCTCTGGGAAATGTGATAGCATTTTCCCCCATTTGCCCACGTACATTAATTTCTCCCTTCTATGTAAGATACTTTGCAGAGGTAAGGAGATTAAATCTTCCCCAGAGTTTATTATTCGTTAGGCACTGCCCCAGCATGGAGACACTGTGCAAATTTCAGTGTCGAATATATAAATGCTGCACTCAAAATACAGCAGCCTCGGTCTGGCATCTTTCTATTTCTTTAAACAAATTTGATCGTCTGTCTAATCAGTATATACTAAATAGCCCCCTTGAGTGTTACTGTCCACATTGATACCTGAGGTGGGAGCTAATTCAACCACTTGACATGCTCTTGGGGTGATTAATGACAGGTATGGGACATCAGCTTAGTTTGTTAAGTAAGATGGTTTTCACCCCCCCTCCACACACACACACACACACACACACACACACACACACACACACTCTCTCTCTCTCTCTCTCTCTCTCTCTCTCTCTCTCTCTCTCTCTCTCTCTCTCTCTCAGCATTTCTATGCTCACCCTCCTCCAGTGGCTTTGACATTCACTAACACTCCCTGTAGCCCTGACTAGACGGACAGCGTTCTTTAGGATATTGTCTTATTTGTGTACACCCTGTCCATCCACTTATGCTCCTTCCCAGTAGTGCCCAACGCCTGTCAAGTCTTGCCCAGTCCAAAGAATGCAAAAGATTCAATGAGAAAATAAAGTCAGCCCTCTGTACCCCTTGGTTCCACATTCTCAGGTTCAACCCACAGTGGGTCTGTACTCCGCCAATGAAGGACCTGAGCATCCGCGGAGGGATGGCTGTAAGTGGGAAAGACTTTTAAGTGACGACAGTGTCTCTTTCCTTTGCTTCACCCTCAGTTCCTCCTCCTTTCCCCTCTCCCTTTCCCTCCTCCTCTCTACTTTCTCTGGTAAGTTACTAGTATTGTTAGCATCAGCTGCAACAGCAGCAGTGGTAATAGAAAGCTTTGCTGTCAAGACTGTCCTCAGGTCAAATCTTACTCTATCACTGCTTGTTTATATAAACTAGTGATTTACCTAAACCAATGTATTTTGATCTGAAACACAAGAATGATGCATATCTCCAAGGGCTGTTGCGAAGAATAAGTAGAAACATAAATTCTCATTAGCATCATTGTGGCACATCGCGATATTTCAATAAAAGGAGGCTGTTGTTATTCCTGACATTGCCGTTCTTATCTACTACTCAAGTATTCTCAGGAGAAACACTCCTGCAATTCTGAATCAAGTCAGCTTGAAGTGTGGCAGAAATCCTCTTGCTAATCAGTATTAGGAAAACTATCGACAACAAATTTGAAGGCTCAGTATTGAAACATTAAAGAATTGAGTTTGATTAAGACAGAACAATGGGGGAGAAAACCTTTATTTGTGCCATTGCTCCTAAAAGCAACAGAAGATATACTACAGAAGAAAAGAAATTCTAGAAAATATTTGGAGACTTCAAAAGAGAATTAAGTTGAAGACCTTCGCACTATTCCACATTTTCTACTTTCCTTATTTTACCTTTTGCAGTTTTAATGCATTTTCATGAAACAACACCATAGTATACATTAACTAAATTTGGTGATGAACTCCAGAAAACCAAGTAATAAAACTAGGTTCTCATTTTCAGACTCTCTTTTATTTTTCTTGCAAAATTTTATTCATTTAGTCTAAAAACTACAAACTTTTGTTTAAGATTCCCTGTCCACTTCACTCTTACCACCCCACCCCCAGCAAGAAACTTAGGGCTTGGGGAATTGAATCTCTGATTTTGAATCTCATTCTAAGGTTTATCTTTTTTATGAACTTGGGCATGTCACTGCCATCATCTGTGCTGTGGGTGTTCTCCAGGTGTCAGTAACCATCCTGCCAACAAATGGACCAACCAAATATAGAGAAACAGTCGGTATTTCTTAGAACCACTATTATTAGAGTTAAGGCATTTATTTTAACTCTTTTTGTCAATGAGTAATTGAATGGAAGCAAAAATGAGGACATGATAGCTATAATCTCTATGTACCTTAGGGAAAACAAAAAATAAATCAAAATTATTTCAGATACTGATCCTAATACTAAAATCCTAACCCCTGGACATTTCAGTAGGAAGAATAGGACTGGCAGCATGAGGGACCTCTTTCCCTCCTCCAAGGGACATGAATCTCTGGGAATGAGCCTTCCCGGCACTGAGGAAGCCTATGCCCGCAAAAGCCAAATAACCAAATGGTTGATCACCAATGCTTTCTGAAGAAAGATATTCATCAAAAGGGGGAAATGTGAAAGAAAAATCAAAATGGAATTAGTATTGTTAAGAGAGCTCTCTGAAATGGAGCAGGGAGGCCATTGAGGAAGCGTGATTTATATATAATCTCAGCCTGGGTGGAATCTGACCTTTTGACCCCTCATTGTCTTAATGAAGGCATCTAGAACATCTGCAGAAAACTCAAGATACTTATTGTACTTTTCTTCTAAAATGACTTGTGAATTCCTATCTACTTTTCGGGTCCATACCCTAAAACAACTCAGGACAGCCATCCCTTGAGGACAGATTGTTCCTCGCTTGTGTCAGAGTATAGCCTCTTGGCTTTGCCTTTCTAAGCAAAGACGCTTTCTCTTCCCTGAACACTCTTCGGTTTTACCCAAATCTGTGTCTCTCAAGTTGCAATTCTTAAGACCCCAAATAAAACTCTTTGTTCTTTGCAACCTCAATATTCATTTTAGTTCAACAGGGAGCAAGTTTAGAACACACATTAGGAGATAAACAAGAGAGATGATGGTAGCTACCTGTTAGGGTGGTAGCTTTGTAGATAACGGCAAACAGCAGGATCCAGGGCATGTTTTGAAGCTCCTGTCTATAGGATCTATCGATGTACAGGTCATGACAAGAAAAGGAGATAATTTCCAGTCCATTTCTCTATTATCCTTCTTTTCAGTCATAGTTTTCTTGGATACCGATGGAATGCTGCACTTGGTCTTGAAGGAGAAGGGCACCCATGCTTATCAAGTATTCCTCCAGGATCACTCTGCTTAACACGGCACAATCTTCTAGCCTCACTCTCATTCCCTGTCAATGGGAGCTGATGGAATACATAGAGACATAGAGTTATTCTGGTTTGGTTCTCATCTGCTAGGTTCTTCCTTTGGGGACCACCCCTACCACCACCCGGGGTGGAAAAAAAAACAATGCAGCATCGCTAATCTACATGATCCTACCATACTCCTTTCTATGTAAAACACTCTTATTGAATGAGAGGTGAATCCTGTGGACTAATGAATAAGGTGGGCTCTCAGGTGAGGACACTGAGCCATGGACAGGAAAGTCCCCATTTGCAGTCATGTGACTTCTGTGACTTAGGTTAGAGTCAGAGACTGAGGAAAGTATATATCTTTATTTATCGCCAGTGTTACAGGTTATCTCTATGCAGATATCAGACACACACATACATACACATTTATATACATGCATTTAATTATTCTTGGTTCTGGCAATTTCTAATCTCTGAACTTCCTTCTTTAATGTTATATTATTTTATTTTTTAAAAGTTCATGTATATATTCTATTGGGAAGATAAGAAATACTGAATCAAAGTCTGTTACTGAGCTTTCTGTGGGCACATACTTTGTGGGGACTCAACTCTCAGTCTTCGTGAAGCACCAAAAATAAAGGCCAGCCTGGTACAGAGCAAACACACTGTAAAAAATTACTTCCTTTAATAAGTTGTTTAGGGTCGGCTAAAATTATTATCTGCTTTAATTAAGCATCAACATGCTAGCCAAATATGGGAGCGGCAACACATTTTAAAAATACATTTCTTGATTTTTTAATTAAAAATAATTTTTCACTCATTGCAGAGACAAATACAAAACCTAATTTTAATTAAAACCAGTGCAAGTGCATTTGTGTAAAAGTAGACTCATTTTGAAAAGATGACTTTGAATTTTAAATAGAAAAACTAAAGGAAACATGCTATTACTCTTCTGGTGATGAAATATATAAGCCTGCAGTCAGGAAACAGATTTTTTAAATACCCCATTTTTTAAAAATCTCCACAGACATTTTGATTTGTAAGCAGTCTTACCACAAAGAATATTTGGTATCTGATATTCTCCTAGATTTTATTATACTTGTTTAGCTGATGCAGCCTTTCTTTGTATGTTATATTATCTGATTTTTATAACAACCTGGTGAAGTAGATCAGAAAGTACCTTTGGCCTCGTTTTACATGAAGCTGGCTTGTCCAAGGTTGGCATGGCATGGAGGCGGCAGAGCCAGGACATTAATCGTATGATCCTATGGGTATTTTTCCCCCTCTAATTCCTTTATACTTTGGGTGATACCATAGCAAGTACCCTGGATTTTTCAGGACATTTGTATGGTTTGTGTCACTGTTGCTACTTGAATTTTCTATACATATGCATACTTGAAGTTACATTTTTACATTAGGAACTATGGTGACCATGATAAACTACTGACAAGTAACATTAATTTAATTAGTAACCTCCATTTATTTTTTTTCTAAAATCATAGATTGAGCAATTACAAAGTTGCAAGCATCACAGATCAAAGGTAGAATTCCATTTCCAAAAAATAAAAATAGGGGAACTTATAAGCTAGTGTCGTCCATCTCAGCTGATCGATTGGCTTTTCTTGTTTCACTTGGAGAAATGCTCTTTCTACATAGTTCTGAAGAGAAGACTAACAATTTAACGTATCAGCAACTCAGTAAGCTGTAACCTTTGAGTAATTACCCTGCCACCTGGCTTCTCAATGCTCAAATGCTAGAAATATTAACAAAGATTTAATTTACACATTAAAATTCTTGTTTGAAATACTTTAATATTTTATTCTACCAATTTGAAAAGATTACCATTTACTATAATCTGCTTTATCTTGAAATCCAATACACTGTTCTGAGACTAGTGGAATTTAGTTGCATTTGACATGCTTGGAGAAGGACGCAGAGTAAATCCCTGATGTGTGGCATTAAACATTATGAAAGTAGCTGATATTCCTGGGAGAGAAGAATACCCAGTTATGACTTGTTATTAAAAGAACAGTAATTTACAAATGCACTGCTATTGTCTGGAAAGACGTAGAGAAAACACATAGGATGAGACATCAGCTGAATAATGATCTGCTGTGAAAGCGGACAACCTTTAATACTCAGCCTTAGAAGGCCCTGATTCCTACTGCTTCACCGTCCTGTGGATGAGAGGGGCAGGGTGAGCAGTTTCAGAGTAGGGCCTTGTGAGGCTCTGCAGCAGGGGAGCAGTGAATGTCAAGGCCTCGACATCAGTCTCTCTTCCTCTGGGTGACAAGCACTCCTGTGAATATCTCCACCCTGCCTTCCCAGGATACCTTAGGATTGAGTATCTGTGTGTTTCCTCCTCACTAACTCCTTTCGGCATCTTAGAATAAGTGAACGATACCTGTGCATGTTTTAGGCACTCAAAGGAAACTTGTTGAACCAGTGAGATGTGAATGAGTGAACTAAAAGTTCTGAGACCCTTCTGAGACCTAGACTATTTTCATATCCATTTCATCTCTGCCACTGAACAGTGATACAACCTTCCTGAACTCTGGTTCTCTCAACTACCTATGGCAGGCACTTGTTCTAATTACAAAACAAACCGACCAACCAGCCAACAGACAAAACCCACCACAAATGAAAGTCACTAGACCCCCCTTGACCAATATTTAAGACATGTAAAACATGTTAAATTCTCCTTTTTTTTTCAAAAGACCACCAGAGCCAGTGTGGGCTTTGAGGGTCAGGGGGTTGAAGAGGACAGCAGACTCAAGTGGTGGGAAGGAGGGAGAGGGGAGAGAAGCCAGTGCTGAAAGCATCCTTACCAGCCTGCAGTTAAAAGCCGAATTGTCTGCAGACAGACCTCAGTTGTGCCATGGAGAATCAATGAAGAAGCTGTTCTGAGCCAAAAATCTTTGCGTATAAAACTCAATTAATAATCTTGGCAAAAATCACTTAATCTCTCTAGGACTCAGTTTTGTTTTTCTCTAAGTTTTTGTTTTCTTCCTATGCTGGAAGAAGCAAGGATTGGCCTGAAATATATTTTCAAAATTCTTTCTAGATTAAATCATAAATTCTCTTTAATTTAATTCAACAACTTGTGATGTGATTCTTTTTAATCTGCCTTATATTACAATAGCAAACATGCATTAAAAATGTATTAGAAGGCTATGGTAGTCAACAGGAGGTAAGGGACATGTAAAGAATTAGCATCATGCAAACAGTGGTGCTATGACAGAAGGACCTGCAGCATGCCTGCGAACGAGTCTGCAGCCCTTCCTCACAGCCCAAGTTGCCTCTTGCAAATGGTGCCCTGGGCAAGGCTGCACAGAGGAGGTGATGATGTCAGAGGTTGGGCCTCGCCGGTGACATCCTGGGGACATCACTGGCAAATGTAGAGTGGTTCAAAGTACAAGAATGTTTTCTCATTTACTTGCCATCTGTTAAGTGTCTACTATATACATGTCAGCCTTGAGGCATGTGCCTGAAGTTCAGAAAATTACAATTAACCTCTGGACACCTGGTGGTCCATGGTAAACAGTGTGATAAAGCAAGATTGGAAAAATACATTGATCCCACATCTTGAAGGGCCTTATATGAATGATACAATTTCTGGACTTTTTCTGGGGAATAAATAATAGGGAACCAATGATATTTCTAATGAAGATAGTGAAATAACTTATAATATCAAAATATGATTCTTGTTTCAGTATAGAGCCATAAAGTAGTGGTTGGAAAGATTAGAGTCAGGGAGTCTAGGGATGAAGATAGTTTTAAAATATCTTAACCTCTGAAATCAAATCCCTGCCCTAATATATGCCCAAAACCCCTCTTCTCTCGAGGCCATGATTTTGATTTGTAATTTAGCTTAACTTGGAAACAACCTATTCATAATGCATGTCACTTCCTCAAAAATTTTGGTGTATCTTCTTAAGGTGTTTCTTGGACAGTTACCATAAATCTCTTGTAGTTCTTTCACCATTATTTTTTCTGATAACTGTTACCTTTCTTTGCCCATTGAGTTCACTTTTTTTCATAAATTATTTGTTTAAAGTATTATTTATTGAGTACTTTCTATGCATTGAATATAATACTCAACATTTTGCATGTATTACGACATCCATCCTCCCAACAAACCCCTGGGCATTTCTTCCATGTTAGAGACAAGGAAATCAAGACGTAATGCTTTGCATAACTTGGTCAAGGTCAAACACTCTACTAGCCAGCGGCTGAAGTCTAAAGCCCACATTCTGTCCAGAAAAAACATTGGTGATCTCTTCCTCCTCCGAGTCTGACCCAATACAGACAAAGGAAACAAAGAAAGGAAATCACAATTGGAGTCAAAATATTCAAATTGGATTATCTCTTTCTCTCTCTCTCTCTCTCTCTCTCTCTCACACACACACACACACACACACACACACACACACACAGACTTTTCTATCTGAGACTGTATACCTAAACTTCTAGCATTCTTATATATTAAACAAAGCTAATAGTATTTAGCTAATTGACTTAGGTTGAATTTTGTATAAAGTATCAGTTGTAGAACAACCAGCACAAACACTGAATCTCCAAAATGGCCAGTTCCTCTCCCCAACTTATGTTCTTCTGAAGCCTTTCATACCTTCCTTTGCATTCATGTTTCAGTTGTCTGCTAACAGGTCTTCTCTGGTCTGGCCGACTGTGCATATTGATATGGCAAGTAACTTTCCTCGTTAATTGTTGTGCCCCCAGTCCTAATCCAGTGCCTGAATTTAGGAACTTAGTATACAATCAGCACACGTTTACTGAGCGAGTATTCAGAGGTATGAGTAGAATGCCCTGTTTCAGTCACTTCTCTTAAATTCTTTTGGGTGTAATAAGGCATCCTGGGTGGAGGTGTTAGGGAGAATGTGTGTGTGTGCGTGTGTGTGTGGTGTGGTGTCAGAGAGAGGACAGGAAAGTAACTGGCATGCTCTCATAGGATATACAAACAAAGTGAGTACAAACAGAATTCAGAACTATGGGAAACAGGAAGAATGAAATGTGCCACCCAAGAGCGCTGGTTGAGCACCAATTTAGTCTCTACACTCCCTGGTTACCATGGCAAAGAGTAAGACACAGTAAGCTACATAATTCTGATTATCAGGAAGGAAGACATCGACCTGAAATTTTTCCTGGCACCCAGTTATAAAGATATGTCATAATATCTTTATCTTTAGATAATCTTTATCTAAAGGGGCTGTCAGATGCCAGACTCAGAGGAACGTATCTTTAGTGAGCTAGAGGCTCAAAGGAGATCCCATCACAGCACGTCTATGAGAATCACAGCGCATCCCGTCTAACCCGCAAATGAGCCTTTGCCTTGACCTAAGGAACATTGCCCACCTCACCCTTCACTCTCATTTATTGGCACTTGACCCACTTAGAATTTTCTCTCCCCTGCACTAACCTGGTAAGGGGCTCATCATCCAAGTACTCACCATTGCTCTCCTTTCAGATTCTCCCAGCATTCTTCTCTCTTCTGACCCAGGTATCTGACTTCCTTCTTCTACCTGAGAAGATGACCAACAACCCTCCTTCACACGTTGCAAATACTTGCTGAGTTTGTGTCCACAGCCACCTCGTCTGTGAGACTACAGAAGGCACCGCTCATTTTCATATTCGGTACTATAGCCCTAAACCCAGCACAGCACCTGTCACAGAGCAGGTGCTCAGGAGATGTAGAGAAGTGCCACTGGGGGCTCCAGCCTTGTTAAATGGCTGAAATAGCCCAGGACCCCACAGACGGGACATAGTCCTATGTAATGTGCAGTATTCTCCAGAACGAGTCGTGATTGGCTGCCAAAGGATGAACACAAACTCAGACACTAAGAAGCACTTAGGACCCAGGTTGAGAGAGGAAACTGTCCTCCTTCATTCTGCCTAAAGAATAAACTTCAGGCTTCTCAGCCCGATGTTCACATCCCTGCGTAACACCCCGAAATATCCGTTTAGTCTCCTTTCACACTGCTTCTGTTCCAGCACCAAGACTCTAGACGTAACAGGCTGATTGCCAAGAAATTTGTATTTCTCTCTGCTTTTTATGCCCTCTGTTCACACAGCCTTGAAAGATCTTCCTTTTTTATTGTCCAGTATCTTCAAGACATTTAAACGACACGTATGTGAAGATGTCCTTCATCTTTTGTTAGAATTAATTTCAGACTCTTATTTTGCTTACACTTATGGGATTATCTTATTTCAATATGCCTTATTTGACTTCGTCCTGCTAGGTTTAATAATCTCAACCACAAATGCCAAGCGGTAAAAAAACAAAACAAAACAAAAACAGAAATGTCTCCTGGCTCCTCTCGCGGCTCAGCGGCACCAGTCTTGGGTATTTGTACAAGTTAAAATCTCCATAAGTATTTTCTAAACTAATGGCTTTTCAGAGCATGTTTGTGGTACTCAGCTTTTTCCTGCATAATTATTTGATTTATTTTGTGTGCAGTCACTGATTTAAGTGAGGCATTTGGACTAAAGCTTCGCTGGGAGAATCGGTGTGGTGAGAGATGGGGCAGGGAGAGACTGGCTTATTGGCCTTTTAGCAGTTGACGCAACTGAAGGTTTTCGTCTCCTCTTGCTTTTCTTCTAAGTCTCCTGTTCCCAGCCCCCTCTTTCTTGATGTATAAAAAGCTGTACATAATGTATATGACTTGATGAGTTTGGAGGTAAGAAAACACCCATGAAACCATCACCACTGTCTATGCCATAAACATATCCATCCCCTGTGAAAGTTTCCTCCTGCCCGCTTTATCTATTATTATTACTGTTATGATTATTTTGTGATAAGACACTTAACGTAAGATACACCCTTTTAGCACATCTTGAAGTGTGAAATACAGTATTGTTTACTGTCGGCACAGTCCCTAGAGTAGATCTCTAGGCCTCTGCTCACTTCCGTCCAGCCTTCCTGGCAGCATCTTTGTCTCTACTTGGCCCTTGATGTCGGTGCAACGTGGGCACCCCGGGTACCTCGAGACTCCCATACTCGCTCCTCACCTGACATACACCTTCTGGATGATCATTTTTAGTCTTCTACTATTAGTCCTTTCTCTGGTTGCAAAGGAATGTGAGACATCTTAGTTCCCTGAATGAAAAAAAGGAAAGGGAAGAGAAGGGAAGGGAAGGGGAGGGGAGGGAGGGGGGAGGGTGAGGAGAGGGTGGGAAGGAGCAACAATAAAACTTAGGCTTAGGAGAATTCATCAGTCAAGACAGAAAGTCAGCTAGTACTCAGGAAGGACCTGGAACCAGGAATTGGCTTCATGTTGGAAGTCTAATCCTATATCATTCTCTCTCCATTTCTTTTTTCTGTTTCTCTTTTTACATATGATACATCCTCTTTCAGTGATCACAGTTCATACAGAAGAAATTGGCATTCACGTTTCCTTAGTTTATCATTTTTACACATCTAGCCACACTGAAAGTCTGATTTCTCTTTGCATCTGCTTGTCATTCTTTTTTTTTAAGATGATGTTGGGGGTAGGAGTTTATTAATTAATTAATTTATTTTTGCTGTGTTGCATCTTTGTTTCTGTGCGAGGGCTTTCTCTAGTTGTGGCAAGCGGGGGCCACTCTTCATCGCAGTGCACGGGCCTCTCTTGTTGCGGAGCACAGGCTCCAGACGCACAGGCTCAGTAGTTGTGGCTCACGGGGCTAGTTGCCCTGCGGCATGTGGGATCCTCCCAGACCAGGGCTCGAACCCATGTCCCCTGCATTAGCAGGCAGATTCTCAACCACTGCGCCACCAGGGAAGCCCTGCTTGTCGTTCTTAAGGGAAGAGACCTGTGGTGTGGGTCAGCTGCCCCCCTGTCATCCAGTCAGTCCTGGCCAGGCTCTTAGGTTCACCCTACACACAGGCTTCTGGGAACCACTCCTGTGGATGGGAGACGTTTAAGAAGTTCTAATGAGCCAGGAAGACACCCCCAAATCATTATGGCCCCAACAGTTTCTGTTGTCGTCCATAGGCTGTTATCTCTCGTCACTAGGTTGTTAGCAAAACTCGCCAACTCATCATTTCAACCTCCTGGATATATTGAGATATCTTATAGCACATAAGCCCAAATGTTTAAAACCAACCTCAATTTTTTCCTCTAACTTGTTCTCTTTCTCTGATCTAACCAAGATATCTGGAGATTATCTTTAAGTTCTTACTATTTTTTAAAAAAATTCAAATGTCTACTCAATTACAAATTTCTTTAAAATATATATGTCTTTCATTGATTTATTTCTTTGAGTTCCCGGTATTAGGCCACCATCATTTCTAACTTAAATTCAATAGTGAAACACATTCTCCTTTCCCCCAATCTCTTTGTTCTGATATATTTTTTAAATATATACGCTTTAGAGCAAGTTTTTAAAGCTAAAGATATTTGCAGCTGAAAACTACCAGGTGTTTTCTCATCATCTTGTTTGCTATTTACAACAATTCTTTGAAGAAGGTAGGAAAGAAACTCCATTTTATAGAGAAGAGAACAGTCTTGGAGACATGAATTTCCTGGTGTCATATGGCCAGTAGAAAGGTGAGCATGGGTGCAAGCAATGTATGAAGATAGAAAATGTCAAAAACGTAGCTGGCTTAGGTGTGGAAATTCTGAAGGGGAGTAGTTGGGGGGAAGTAGGAGATTTATTATCAATAAAAATAATGCAGCTTCCCACAGGGTACATATTCAACCGTTGTTAAATTTCAGTCTCCAGTAAAGCCTGATCTATGTTTAAATGACTGGTGAAGATATTTTCCACTATTAATTTTTATAAGACTTAAGTTAAAGGCCCTGAAATTTTTATTATTTGTTTGTTTATTATTACTTATTTATGGCTGCGTTGGGTCTTCGTTGCTGCACGCGGACTTTCTCTAGTTGCTGTGAGTGGGGCTGCTCTTTGTTGCGGTGCGCGGGCTTCTCATTGCGGTGGCTTCTCTTGTTGCAGAGCACGGGCGCTAGGTGCGAGGGCTTCAGTAGTTGTGGCACACGGGATCAGTAGTTGTGGCTCGCGGGCTCTAGAGCGCAGGCTCAGTAATTGTGGTGCACGGGCTTAGTTGCTCCACGGCATGTGGGATCTTCCCAGACCAGGGCTCAACCCATGTCACCTACATTGGCAGGTGGATTCCTTACTACTGCGCCACCAGGGAAGTCCTGCCCTGAATTTTTTTTAAAATTACAAAGAAGTTCTCTTTTTCTCACATTCATCGTGGGAAGCAGTTGGCTTAAACGAAGAATGATTTGAGTCTAGTCTGATGTACTCTACTAACCTTATGCGTTACCTTAGGTAGATTACCTGAACTTTCTAGAACTGAGTTTCCTAGTTTGTTAAAAATGAAGGAGCTGCCCTTACACTGGCTGCCCCCTCTCAGCTTGTACGGTTCCGTTATTGCATCCAGCTAATGAAGTAGAGGTGTTCGCTGAGAGGGGACTTCTTTTTCTTCAAAATGACTCATTTTCCACAATAAATGATTCATCCAATCTAGTTCCTAAAAAAAGTATTCATTTCAGTCTGATGATGTACTGTATGCATTTTACCAGTAATATAAGTTTCCATAGTTAATGCGCCATGGCTATTTCTAAGAGTGATACATCTTCATCTTTTTACAGCTTCAATGAGAGCACCTTGCCATAATGTAACTTACCTTAAAAATGAGGCTGTCCACCACTTCTCATTTAAAGCAGAGTTTCTTGAGCCTCAAATTCTAACAGAAACTGGCTCAAAATTAGGGATATTTGTAATTGTGTGTGTCACTTTCAACTCACAAAGCTGATTCCAGTGTGAAACTGAAATTGTCAAACCTCATTCCTACTTATGATACATGATGTGAAGCACCATATGTCCCAAACCCTGGACCTTTAACTCAGATCAGTGCACACACATTGTGTGGGAACAACTGATACATTAGGGTAGTGGGTGGCCTACAGGACCCCAGTTCAGGACAGAACATGGAATGAATAATCTTTCCTCAGTCTGCCTTTTTGACCTGTTCCTTTTTCCCGTTATCTGTTTGTCTCTCTCATGACCTCTATTTCCAGATAATATATTCAATCTTTGGACCAGTGACATCTTTGGCTTTTCTGGAATGATCATATGTTCTTTGTCCTGTGCCTAGTTGTGTTTTCCTAATCACCCCAGGAAATTACTCTGACTGACTCCTTAGCCCCTGTAATGGAAAGCGCCCCTGGCACTGGCCTGCTCGGCTAGCCTCCTGCCAGGTATTACATGACCATGTTAAAGAGGAGTTGGTGACTGCAGCACTGAGGGAGCCGATCCAAACTGTCTGCATCCATGAGATAATGGTTCTGAGAACACTTGTAAACTGTAGGGAGTTCGTCAAACATTATTTGATGTATAAAACCATCTCTGACTTTACTAAAGATATGTATATGAGTGTGTGGGTGCATACATGCATGTGCATATGGAAGGGCACATAGCTCTGCATGTGTGCATATGTATGTACGTGTGTGTATGTGTGGCTAGGTGTATATGTGCATTTGTATATGTTTGTATACATGCATGTGGGAATGTCATGTGCATATTTGTCTGTGTATGTTCTGTATGTATATCTATATGTGCATATGTTTATATTTGTGTTTGTAGGTCTGTGAATGCCACAAATTTGACTGAATTTTTTGGACCTTTCCTTGCTGAAAAATAATTACTTGTCCATTTGACCTCACCCTTGATCCACATTAGAGCATGTCTGCTCATTTCTTAGCTTCCTGTCTCTGCATACTTTTTCTCACCAGAGATGCAACTACATGATCCTGCATTGAGACACAGCCCTGCCCCAGTTTCCAAGATAAGTCCTGGTGAAGGGCATGAGGATTTTCAAAGTGCTGTGCTCTAGAACAGAGCATTTGGTATTACAGATAACACTTGAGTAGTTCCACACCCCATTTAGAGTACTTGGCTTTCTGCCTTGTCACCACATATTTCTAAAGCTTTAATTCACTTCTGGCTAACGTCAGAATTTTCCCTCTTGTCAGGCCACCCCCTCCTGCCTGTGGGTGGAGTCTGGTCCTTGCATGAGAAACACACACCCACCAATGGCCTTTATAAGTGCATATTAGCAGCTCAGGGTTTCCCAAGGATCTCCACCTGTCCGTTGGAACACTTCACTGTGACATTAAATGTGCTTGAGGCTGACAGTAATCTGTTACTAAACCCTTTGGATAGCAATGATCAAAAATATAACTATTGGTTTGCCTGCAGTGAATAAATTTTAAGGTGTTTGAAAATAGCAAATGACAGAAAGAGGGGTGACGTTGTTGTTTGGTGTGATTTGCTCTGACCCACAACACACCTAGCTGAGTAGTTATCACTTTTTAGATCACTGTCATTCTTGCGTTAATAATCAAAAGGGGGAGGGAGTTCCCTGGTGGTCTAGTGGTAAGGATTCAGAGCTTTCACTGCTGTAGCCTGGGTCCAATCCCCGGTTGGGGAACTGAGATCCCGCAAGACAGGCAGCACGGCCAAAAAAAAAAAAAAAAAAAATCAAAAGGCAGAAAGGATGAAAAAAATAGGTAGGATTCAGAGATGCAGACTGCCTGAAGGATGGGTTGAAGGTATTGAGTACATATTTACTTGGCCATTTAAATAATGCTGCAAATGTAATGGTTTGGCATTTCCCTTGTTCCAGAAATGTCTGTACTGTATCTCACAGTTTCCTTCAGACACCTTATTCTGCTTCAAGGGCTTCCTCCCAGCCTTACCCACAAAAGCCAACCACACCGCAACGGGTTGCCTTGCTTCAGAAAATCTGACCAGATGCTGAACTGTGACTGTTTGGTTTTCCTTCCAACAGCCTAGATGTGTTGCTGGTGATCAGTGCAAGCGATAGCCAAGCCACGTTTACTGAATCTGAAATTCCCCTGGGCTCTTTAGTACAATCAGAAAGTAAAATGGATGAACAGCAACAGAAACACTAAGGCTCTGCATTGAAATGAAAGTTTTACAAAATAATTAAAAATGTTTTCAAAACCAAGCATATAATTCCAGTCGAGTGGTACTGTGAAAGGATTTGAAGGGGGGGCTTCTCTTTCACATATGTACCCTCTGTCTAACCTAAGGCCATCCATAGAGCCTCTCCAAACTCCACTTCCCTCATCTATAGTTTTGGAATAATCATAAAATCCTTTTCTTCCCCCCAACTGGGACTGTATCAGACAATTATTTTTATGCTTTAGAGTATCGATTATGTAATTCCTTCCTAATTCCTCTGGTAAGAGGAAGAAGCTGAAATAGAAAGACAATGTTTCTTTTCTACGGAAAGCGAATCTAGCTCTGATGCACACATGATTTTCATGGCCACAACCTAGGCAAGCTTAGCCGTAAGGCATGTTGGAATCCAGCCATGCTCACCAGAAGAGGAAAATAACTACGGGAAGCACAGACCAGAGCCTTTCTCTAGTCCTCATTCAGACTGTGTATCTTCTCTCATTTACTCTCTTGGCACCACTCACCCCCTCCCAGCCCACCCACACCCACACTTTATCCTTCATTCTTAGTTCCCTGAATGAGAAGCTTCTTGCTGGCTAACTTCTACACATCTCTTGCGTTAGTTGCCTTCTCTACATGGTGTCATAACAATGTGTGTTTATCTCCACATGTCCCTTAACCCGTTTGATTGTATGTCCCTAGTGTTTGGTCCTGTCTCCACCACTAAAATGTAAGCTGCTGATGGGCACAGAGTACGTTCTACTCATGATTTTCAGTGTGTAATATACACACAGTATATATTTTAAATGTTTTGGATTGAATCAGTGAACACGCATATAATTACCATTTTAAATAATAAAATTAAGTACTTAATATAATACGTTTATATTATAAAGTAATATACACACATGTATTAAAAACCATTGTTGATTGACTTAATGAACACATGCATATAAATATAAATATATATTCTCATACAATATATATAGAAGTTATAACCAGGGTTAACTTGAATTTCTTCACTGATAGAAAAATCATGACCTCATAATGAATCACCCTCATTTATGAATAACTATAACCATTACAACTTTTCTTTTTATGCTGGGACAAACTATGCCTCCCAGTAGCACTCAGAAATGATCGTATTTCTAGTATCTGGGGTCATATGCAATGGCCATGTCTTATTAAACAAGATAAAAATTAGCAACTACATTACCCTTTATAATTTAGGAAACATTTTTTCCCAGATATTATCATTTAATTACCACGACAACTTTATGCGATAGATTTTATTCATGTCCCTATTATCAGTCAGGGTCCAGTTAGGAGAGAGAAAACATGCCAGTTATTTTAAAAGAGAAAAATTAATATAATAATGGTTAAGTAGGTTTTGAAGACCTGGAAAGACAAAACTGGAACCAAGAGAAAAGTTGGAGTTATTAACACTGAGAAGTTCAGAGGAGGGACCCTGCGGAGCTCGGCGCACTGGCTCAGCGAGGATATCTCTAGGGACAGGTAGGGAGGTTGATCCTGTGGGTGTTGGAAGCACTGCAGATGGGAATAAACTGCTTACTTCTGGGTGAAGAACCACCGCTTCAGTGAAGCTTATAAACACCAGAGGCAAAAACAGAAATAGCGAATAAACAGGAAGGAATACACTCCTGCTTCCCCGCCAGCCTTCCGGCCTTCCTCTGGCACTCCGTATTGACAGATGATAAATGAAGTCAGTTTCCACAACAGAAATTTTGTTGGCCGAGTCATAGCCCAGCACCACAAAGCTGAGTAGACAGGGGTGGGTTTGCTGCCTAGAGACAAGAGCGTGACAACTGGCTCATTCATTTTGTGCTCCAGAACATTGAAGGTACGAGAGGCGCATCAAGAATTTCCCCATAACACCCAGTTCGTAGAGTGTGCAGCACAGACTGGATTTCTGTCTTTACTCTCCAGATGCAGGGCTAGAGTATTAGACTGTTCCTCGTCCTCCATCCTCAATGGCAAGGAAAGTGGTGTGTGTGTGTGTGTGTGTGTGTGTGTGTGTTTGGCAGTGGGTACAGTAATGGTATGGAAATTAGAAAACGAGGGTTTGTGTTGACAGTATCGAGTCCTGACTAACCAAACCATCTTTAGTGAGTTCCATGACCTTTCTGAGCCTTAGTTCCTGTACCTGCATGTGCACATAATGGGTTTCCTATGTAACAAGATTAAACCATTGCAGTGAGGAAATATTCAGCAGCCACAATATACAGAACGCTGTGCTACACACTGGGAATAAAACGATAAAAAGGACAACCAAGGTTACCTTCTCCAGAGGTGAGAATCTAGTGGGGGAAACAGGCACTAATGAAACAACCACACAAAGTATATGGAACAAATACAACGTATATGATTGCAGTTGAGCTTATGGCTTTGGCAGAAAACCTCAGGCTCAAAAATCATATAGAGCAAAGGATCCTGACTTGGAATGGAGTCTGGGAAGACTTCCTGGAGGAAGTACAATTTGAACTAAAATATGGAGAGTGAAGAGGAGGTGCCTGAGTGAAGTGCTATGGGGAGAAACGTGGGTTGGGAGAGAAGTGGTGGCAACCTGGCTCATTCACGGAGCTGAAAGAGGGACCATGGGGCTGGGGTGATGCACAGAGAGCATGGGGGATGGAGAGATGGGCCTGGAGAGCGGCAGCAGCCAGAACCTTGAGTCGATGAAGGTGAGAGAGCTTAGTAAACTGCAAAGCGCTCATGAAATGTATGTGCAGTTGTTGTTCCTGGGATTTAAAACAAAATACCAGGATTTTTACTCTCTGCCATTTAGAAAGTGAGTTATTGGAACCAGAAGGAAAGACTGCAACTGACAAGAAACTAGAATTATAAAAATTCACACAAAAAATGTGTATCCCTCCCAAGTCAAAGTTTCTTCCCCAACCCCTGCATTGATGAAGCTAAGACGCTGCAGAGGGAGAAGGATGCTAACATCTTACTGTATAAGTTCTTTCATCAGATATTTAAAATGTAATAATAATGGGGGCTTAAAAGGTTTGATTGCTTGATCACAGCAGCTTGTTAATTAAAGGTGCAAAGAAGGGAATGATTAGAGACGGGAAATTTGGCCCTGAGGGAGGAATAGGATTAGTTTGCCTGAGAAATCAGATTAGTGTACCTGGCAGCAGGCCAGCTGCAGAGGAAGAGTACAGAACCTCTGGAGAAATGAAATGTGTATCTTTTCAATTGCTCTGTGGGAGGAGAGGCCTCCCCTTCACATGTCCAAGGGCAGAGGAGGAACAAAGACACTCAGACTGCTCACCCCTGCCATCGACTTGCTTCCCTAATATTAAATGTGTGAGACTCTAATCGCTCTTGGTGGCGATAACTGTGTTTGGAATTCATCTGGCTGAGGCGTAAGTGTGGTTGTGGAATCCCTGACACCACGCGATTAATGAGGAAGCCTGGTTTTCGCATCCTCTGTTGGGGAGGTTTGGGCCTCATCCCATCCCGAGGGGCCCTCTGGGTTTGGCTCCTGTCGCAGTGGCCTGTGTTTCATTAAGCTGAGCGGCTCGCTTTCCGGAGGCGTGATTAGGAGAGAGAGAAGGTGGAGCCGACTGGGAAGTCAGGGACGCGGTGATGATCAAATCCAACATGTCCACCACGTGGACACGGCTCAATGCAGTGAAAAAGCAGGGGCTCGCCAGCCACACGGTCTAGACCCCTGTCTTCCACAGCTGGGAGTCCTGTGGCCTTGGGCACATTAGCTTGGTCTCCCTGAGCCTCAGATTACCTGTTGTAAAGTGGGAAGCATAAAACCGTCTTGAGGGTGTTCTAGGGAATTTGTAGATGATGAAGCCCAGGGGTTTCTGGCATGATACTCATGTTCACTAAGAAAAGGCTGTTGTTATTATTACAGCAAAATGTTTTCACACGTGTTCTTTCACATGACTGAGATGGGCCCAGATATCTCAGCCACCTAAGAATTGATCATTCTTATCTAAACACTGCTAACCCGATACTCGGCATTTCACCTAACATGACCAATAGGGCTGCCCCCCAGGAGACAGTCTCAGTTTCAATTTTGATGATTTTTTTTCAATAATTAATTTACCCAGCCTTCATTTGGTGCCCTTCAGGCAAAGTCATCCTCCTAAGTCGATCCTCCCCGGCTACACTGATGCACAGCTCACCTGCCAGGCATCACACGTGCTCCTGGGTCCAGTATGACCCTTAGGCATTTGCAGTGGGCACACAGGCACCTTCTGAACCATTTCATCATGATCTTGTCCTTTTTCCTCCCAGCATAGGATATTGACCCAAGAACATACCTTGCTCCCTTCCCTGTTATTGTACTTTGATATTCTTTTCTTGTAACTACCAGAAAATCATATAAGGATCCTATGAAGAAGGCATAGTTGTCTTCATTATTGCCATTCATACTTCATTTTTAGAAAAAGCTGAGGCTCAGCTGTGACACATCACATTTCTAAGGCCAAGGTACTTGTAAATTGTGACTGAGTGGTAATCTCAGTTCTTCAGTATCTGAAACCATCTTATTATTCTTATTCTAGGATGCCTATACTGTGGACTCCTAGAAGGTCCAGTGCCACTCTTCACACCTTCATTGATGTGGTGTCATTCAATCATTCAGTTGCTCAGGCCAATAGCTTCTTGACTTCTTTCTTTCTCCTGTGCCCTACATCTGAACCACCAGCCAGTCCAACCAGTCTTGCCACTTCGTCCTTCTCAGTTGTGTATCCCAAAGTCAATCCCTTTTAAGCACTTTTATCGCTACCTCTGTGATCTTGGTCCCCATCATATGCCACCTGGACCACTTCCTTATGCAGCTAAGGGCCTCCCCTGCTCCAGTGCTCCCTTATTCTTCAGAGTATCCAAAATGACCCTTTATTAGAGACGTTTGGTCATGCCAAATCCTGCCCAGAAGCTTCAGTGGTTCCTTATGATAGTGGGAAGGAACCCCATAGTTCCATATCACAGTCTATAGATGCCTCTATGATCTATTTCCCTACCCTTCCTTCCTTCCTTCTTCCGCACCCTTGCATGGCCTATAGCTCTACCCCAGCCTTACACTGGCCTCCTGGCTATTCTATAAGCATTTCATCTGTTTTATTCATTAATGTATCCCTACTACCTAGAACAAATCCTGACAATCTATGTTCAATATATGTTTAATGAACGAATACATTTATGAATTAATATGAAAACCTATAAAGTAAGATTCTTACCCACCCACCTTCAAGGAACTCACAGTCAGGTTGGGTAACTGGTCTAAAATCAGAGTACAGCACAATACCATCTATAGAGGCCAGCAGGTCATGGGCCCATGTTGGTCAAGGGAAAGCCTTGGAGTCAGATACGTTTGAGTCCCAGCTCCTATATTCACTATATCTTCAAGCTTTGGAAAGAAACTAAACCTCCTAGTGAATCCATTTTCTATTCTGAGGACAAACATAATACTTTCCAGTAGCATTGTTGGGAGGATTAAATAAGTTAGTGGGGCACTAAGAGCAGCGACTGCCCCATGGTGAATACTTGATAGAATTATCTAGTGGTAGTAGTACCTGACTGTTATGCTCAAAGCCTGTGCCAGGGAGCAGGGTCTGATATTCACAGAGTAATGAGCTTAAGGGCTTTGACCATCACCCGCATCGGATGTCCACATAGCCTGTGTCTGTCATCCATGCCAAGGCACGTGCCAAAGAAAGCTGGTGGAGGAGCTGCATATCCGCACCCCGTTAAAAATCTGCCCCCCACATGGTGCTACCTCCTGACCCTTAGGCTGCAGGCTGGTTACCAGGGTTAGGACAGACCAGGGGGTCCGAGGGAATCGACTTAGGGCAAGGCCTGATAACTTAGGATAGAGGAAAAAGCCTCCTTTCCCCTTTCTGATCCACTTCCCTCCCTCACCACTCACACAGCACTCCTTGGACAAAAGAATGCAAACAGAAAGGAATCAACAGAGTCAACTTCTTTACACTAATTAATGACATAGAGTCTGCCTGACTTGCAGAATGAGTATAAGGTTCTCAATAAACTCTGCTAGCTCTGTTTTTAAAGGGGGGCTAGGCTGCTGGAGGGAAGAACTTATGTCTGTTTTAACTGATTTTGTCCCTGATTTCTGGGAGGGAGACTAAATTCTTGGAATTTCTTGAGTAATAGGAGATTTTTCTTGTGTATGTGCTCCAGAGACCACACCAGAGAGCCGTCACCAGAAAGGAAAACCATGTCATGAGAGAGTGGGGACTTGAGCCAGTCCAACCTCCATGGAGGCTGAGTTAAATTGTGTAACAAATAATCCAATGAATCATACTGACTTAATGAAACCCCAATAAAATCTCTAGAAAGGGAGGTTCAGCGGAGTGTTCTAGTGGGTGGAAACATTGACGACCCAGGAAGGTGAAGTGCCCTGAGTCCACTGGGCGTGAACACAGACTCCTGCCTTCCGGAACCTCCCGGACCTCACCCTACGCATCTCTTAATTGGCTGGTTCTGACTTGTGTCCTTTATAATAACACAATCAAAATAATTTCCTGGATTTTGTGAGTCATTCTAGAGAATTATTGAACATGAGTGGCATTGTAGGAGCCCCCCGGATTTATATCCAATTGGTCTGAAGTGCAGGTGACCTGGGGACCCCATTTGTGGCTTGCTTCTCATGCGGGGACAGTCTTGTTGGGAATCTTGCCCTAAATCTGTGGAATTGATGCTAACCTTGGGTAATGTCAGAATTGACTTGAAGTACACCAGTCTGTGTCAGAGTAAGTGGGAAGAACATCACGCTAAAAGTAGTCTGAACTGGCTAAAACGCTCCTATATGCTCCTTAGCTGTGCGGACTTAAAATTATTTATCCTCCCTAAATCTAGGTGTTACCACCTGATAGTCTGAGATAATGATGACTGATTGTTGGGCTGTGGGCTGTAGGTGAGGATTCAAGGTCATGTACGTAAAGCGTCGTACGCGGTGCCTTGAATATAATCAATGCCGAAAAGATATTACTTTCACTTATGACCATTGATTCTATCACACTAGATTAACAAAGTTGTCATCACCGTGTTCCCCTTTTTGTAGCTACACGACACATCGATTGAAGGTCAAGATATTGGGCACCCCCCCGGCTGGCATAGAGCCATCATCATGCTGTTGAGGAGGGTGGCCTAGAGGCTGCCCAGGTGGATGGGCAGATGCAGAGTTGGACAGAAGCAGTGGAGCCACCTTTGGCCTTGGTGGTTTGTGTGTGGCAGAGTCAGCAGCATTTCGTCAGTATATTCTAGGACAACTTAGTGTTTAAGATTGCTTGCTCCAGCGTTAGAAAAAAAATCAAAACAAATCGGACCCAAAAATGTCCTTTTTGTGCTCTGTGGTTTGAAGTAAATTACTTAAACTCCTTTTATCTTATTGTCTTCCAGTGAAAGGTTGATGTAAAGACTTAAATAATATATCGCAAAAGAGCTTAGACTGAAGTTGATGCCAAGTCAATGCCAGTTATTATTGTTGTGGATTAAGTGCAGACCTGTGTTCATCACACAGCCGGACGGTGAATAACCAGGTCAGAGGATGGTATGCTCTATGGGGTATTAAAACCTAGTTGGTTTAAGCATACTATTCCCTGACCCTCTGCCTTTAGCACAGTTCCTGGCACATTGAAGGCACTGGATAAATAATTACCAATTAATATGTGATAATATATTTTCTTCTTAACCTTGCAAACGCATAGTTTAAATAGATTGCTTTAAAACTCCCAGTGATACCCTGAAGACAATGTACAATTTATTCTGATTTTAAAAACCTTCAGTTGTTTCATGTTAGCACTGACATTTATAATATTCATCACATTCATCTGTCACATTATGAGGCATTAACACTATTTCTTACAAGGAAATGAAAACTTCTGAAAATATTAATAAGCCCAAGTTGCATTTTTTTCTGATTGGCAGCAGGAATTTTATGTCGGGTTCTGATTATTCATCTGGGGCTTATGACATTTTTTTTTTCCATAAGGGGGACTTAAAAAATATCAGATTCTCTCAATACTATACCTTCCTATATTTCTTATGAATCCTGCAAGAAACTAACTAAAGAAATATATCTTATTGGAAAACAACTTAATATATAACTTTAATACTACTTAATGGAAAGAAAATATGTAAAACATTGCTTATTCAGTCTTCTCCCAAGTAATGTGGGCTGAGAGATAAGATCAAATACAGACTGATACAATGCTGCTGCTGCTGCTGCTGATGATGATGATGTATGAACAGGAGAACCGATGGGGACTTGTCCATCTTATGTGAAAAGGATGATGTAAAGAGCACAAGTTGCAGGAGTGGACAGAGAGAAGGACTTGGAAACTGAAACCCTAACTTGAGACTTGGCTCTGGTGTTTTAACTCGTTAAGCCTATATTAAGTAATCTTTAGATTACTCGTGAAGCAATTTGTGGTACCACATCGCTAGTGGGTGGGAATGACTTCCTCCATGCTTAATGAGATTGTTATTTCTTTTTGTAGAACTGACTCCATTATCATTATATAACACCCGTCTTTATTTTTGATCATTTTCCTTGTTCTGAAGTCTGTTTTGTTTGAGATGAATATAATTATTACAGATTTCTTTCGATTAGTGTTAGCCTGGTAAATCTTTATTCGCCTCTCTACTTTTAATTGATCTGTGTCTTTATATTTAAAATGGATTTCTTGTAGACAACATATATTTGAGTCTTTGTTCCTTCATTTGTTTTAGCCACCCTGACAATCTCTGTTTTTACTTGGTACAATTTTCAATTAAAGTGATTATTTGTATCGTTGAGTCAATACCTAACATGTTCGTACCTGTTTTATATTTACTGCATTTTTTCCTGGCCCCTCCCTTTTTTTCTGATTTCTCTGGTTTCACTTGAGCATTTTATATGATTTCATTTGATTCCCTCTCTAGTATATTAATGATAATTACAGTTTAACAAGTTTTAGATGTTGTCCTGGAGTTTTCAATATACATTTTAACCTAAATTAAGTCTGCCATCAAATAACACTGTACTACTTCATGTTAGTGCAGGTACCACAGAGCAGAGTATTTCCACTTCTTACCATCCCTATGTCATTGCTGCCGTTTATTTCACCCACCTACATGCTATAATTACCAATTACATTATTATTATTACTTTAAACACACAGATAGGTATCTTTTAGATCAACTAAGTGAAACCGTCTACTTTCATTTTTCTCCTTCTCTGACATTTTTTCTTTCTCTATGTAAATTTGAATTTCTGACCTGTATCATTTTCCTTCTCCCTAAAGAACATCTTGTAATCTTTCTTGCAGGTGATTTTTTGTTAGCAATAAATTCCCTTAGTTTTTGTTTGAGGAAGTCTTTATTTCTCATTCATTTTTTGAGAATAATTTCACTGAATATAAAACTAAAGATAGTGTTTTGTTTCGTTTTTCTTTTAACAGTTTAAATATTTCAATCCTCTGTCTTCCCGTTTGCATGGTTTGTGCCAGGAAGCCCTCTGTAATTCTGCTCCTTGCACCTCTTCAGGTAAGATATGCTTCCCCAACCTCTGGCTTATTTCAGGATGTTCTCTTTGCCTTTGCTATCCTTCAATTTGCATATGAAATATCAGGTGTAGAACTTTTTGGTATTTATCACAAAATAAATACTTCCTGGATTTATTAAGCTCAGATCCTGAACCTCCTGGCTCTGTAGTTTCTTTTCAGTCGTTAATTTTAGAAAGATTTTGGATATTATTACTTCAAAATTTTCTTCTGTTACATTATCTTTCTTTTCCTTCTAATATTCCAGTTAAACATGTTCCATCTTTGGAAATTTTCTCACAGATCTTGGATGTTCTGTTGTGTTCTTTGTACTTTGGTTTGAGTCTGCTTTTCAGTTCGGGAAGTTTCAAACAACCTGTCTTCAAGATCACTAATTCTATCCCTGGTGGTATTCAGTCTACTGATGAACCTATCAAAGATGTTCTTTATTTATGTTATAATATGTTGTTGTTGTTTTTTAATTTTAACTTTCCCTCTTAATTTTTTTCTTTGCATTTCCATCTCTGCTTACATTACCCTTCTGTTCCTGCATGTTGTCTGTCTTTTCCACTAAAGTCCTTAGCACGTTAATATAGTTATTTTAAATCCCCTATTTGGTAATTTCAATGTCTCAGTCGTATCTCAGTCTGATTCTGATGATTGCTTCCTCAGCTCAGATGCGTTTTCTTCTTGCCTTTTGGCATGATGACTTGTAATTTTTTTGTTGAAAGCCAAACATGACATATTGGATACTAGGCACTGAAGTGCACATAGGCTTTTAGGGAGAGATTTTATGTTACTCTGGCTTGGAGTTGGACTGGATTTAATCTTGTTGTAATTGAAGTGTCAGAAGCATCAAGTTCTTCTAGTGTTCTCATTTTTGTCTTCCCTGTTGAAGTTGGGTTTCCCTGTTATTCCTCCTCAGAGAGAGTCTGTGTCTTGCAACTCTTTCAGCTGTTATCCCTGTGAATATCCTGAGGTCCTGTTGGTGTAGTGGTAAGGTTCAGGGGAGGGGAAGTGCCCTATCATGTTTTGATTAAATCTTTTATTTTAGTAGGTCTGTCCCTGGGCTGTGACCTTTACATGTGTTTCCTAGTCTCTTTTTTTTTTTTTTTTTCTTTCCGTCCTTCCCTTGCATGAGACAGGAAATCTAGAAGGGAATAGAGTATTCCCTTCAGGGATAAGGTCCTGGGAAGGTCGTTTCCCCCGGAGAACAGGCATTTGTTATGGGAAACACACTGGGTGTCTTTTACAAAGATTAGCTTTCCCCTCCTCCCGCTAGAGTCACTTGGGAACTTTTTGGCATCATCATTATGACAGCCCGGCAGGGTTCCTATTGCTAAAACTCATGAAAGTATGGTGTCCCACCCCCCAAGAGAGGCCCCCAAGAGTTTCTCATTCTCACACTAGTCAAAACTCAGCCTTCAGCAATTTTAGCAATTTTCCATTTAAGTGTTTCTAACAGCTTATGGCTCCAGCGGCTTCTGCCCCAGGTAAGCAGATGTCAGCTGTGACTCTGGGTTCACTTGTCTATGCAGCCTGGAGAGGGCTAATTTGTCATGCCATCTCCATTCTCTGATAAATCCCAGAAAAGTTGTTCAATATCAGGTTTTCAGGGTTGTTTTTTTTTTTTTTTGTAGGAATCAGACTGATGTGTTCTAAACTCTTTGCATGTTGGAATTGTGTGGTATATGAATTATATCTCAATAAAACAGTCAGTTAAAAAAATAAGGACTAGAAAATAGTCTCAAACAGGGTTGATATTATTTCAAGTACAACAAAATGTCTTAAAAGACAAGGTTGTTTTCATTGCCTTTATGTCCTATGATATTACAATTAAGTGCTTTATGGCAGGTCGTGCTGATTTTCCAATTACGGGGGTAACATCAAGTTTACTCTTTTAATAAAAACATTTAACTAAGATGCAAATAAATAAGAAACACTGTAATGAAGGTCGTATCATAAAGACTGTGCGTGGATTGAATTTGGGAAGCCCTCATCCATGCCACACTGACCTGTCCCATTGGACAGATTTTGCAACATGACCTGTCTGGGACATTTCCCAGAATCCTGTCCACTTAGAACAGCTACTCCGGAACCAGGATAGGCTTAACTCAATCTTGATATCTAAAACCTGAGAAGGCAGTCCCATAATTCATCCTTTATTAAAGATAGTCCCATGCCTGCCAAAGTCCCCAGGACCTCCTGTGGGAGCCGGGCCCGGAGGCAGCTTCTGGGGGCGTGGAAGCGTAAGGTTAAGAAGACTGAGGCTTCCTTTGCTTTCCCTGGTTAAAGTCTCCTGGTCTCTTGCCTGAAGGTTGAAGACATCAGCAGTGACACAATTTTCAGAGCTTGCCTTTAAAGTCCCAGCGCTAGACAGAAATGTCTTCCTAGTGCACTAAAATCTTACCTGTGACATCTCAGAAGAGCACATACCTGCTGGCATTTTGAATATCGTATGATCTAGTATATGGAGTGGGAAACCATAGGGTACAGTAAGAGGTATGGAGTCCACCGAGCTGAGGACATGCTTATGCAGAGCTTTATACTTTGCTTGTTAACCAAGAAAGTAACATTAAATATTGGCAGTCTTTATTTTGGATTAATAAAACAATGAGGTACTTGCAAAACAAATTATATTAGGAACAGGATGCTGAAGGTATCATATTTCATAAGGGTGTGGTCCCAAGATAAAATAAGTACATTAAAGGGACTCTGTATTTAGGAATTGAACAGTGGCTGTTGTTAGGACTAGGTAAATGATTTCTGCTAGAACGCATCAACTCAAGGACAGAGAAATTGCACACTGAACCAAGATACGAAGAAATTTCGTTTTTAATAAATATGCCAAATCTGAGGACTTGGGACAAATGGGATAAATTGTTCATTGAAAGAAGGTCAGTTTGGACCCAGTGATATGTTGAACCGATCTGTGTGTGGAGTAAGAGCTACAGAAACTAAAAAGCAGCGCTAATGTCATGTGTAATCGCTAAAGCAGTGTGTTGTGGGCTCTGGAAATACCAGCTCGGGAGTCGGGCAGGAAAGCGCACTCGGGGTTCTGCTCTCCTGGAGTGCTCTGAAGTTGAACACATGCAGAAGGCGACACCAGCCCAGGGTTATCAGGGTCACTGAAAAGGCTGGGTTTCACTCCCACCTCTGTCTCTACTAGACCTCTGTTCACAGGCATGGCTTTCAGTATATCTATGTGGCCCAATTTATGCTTGAGGGGTCCCAACCTGCTCATCGTTATTTCCTCCCTGCCTGTGTGCCTGTGGACTTCGAGCTGCAGGAGAAAAAAAAAAACACCTTCAGAGACTATTAACCAGCTCTGCAGTTGCATAAATCCAAACCCCTATAACAAATAAGAGTGTGTGTGTGTGTGTGTGTGTGTGTGTGTGTGTGGTGTATTGTTTCTGCTTCTCTGGTTGATCCCTTACAGGTAGGGGCGATTAGCTTAAATATCAATGAAAGGAATTTGCAGCAGTGCCAAGCATTCATGGGAGAGGGAGATAATTCTGGAAGGTGAGTTATCAGGAGCCACAGAGAAATGAATTGATTCACTTCAGCACACTGGGCATCGTGTTCAGCCCTGGAGATAAAGCAGTGATACGACACGGTCCTGTCCTGGCATCAGTGCATGTGATGAACAGGAAGGACTGAGTTATCATAGGACATGCCAGGTAGCTATTGATAGAGCAAAGACTAGGGTCACAGAAATAGGATCACAGAAGCAAAGGCTGAAAGATGATGATAAGTTATAGAAAAATTGCATAGAACTTTATTTTTCTTATAATAAATTAAGGAGGAACCTGTGGGTATCATAGGAAATGTATGCCTCTAGTGTATATGAAACACTGAGACGCAAGAAAGACAAACCTTTAGTCTTCTCCAGCTACCTAACCCTGCCTTCATAGAAGGAGGGACCCTGGGCTATTAAAAAACCTTCAGAGAACCTTCAGAAAAGCAGTGTCAGGTGGGTAGAGGGTCATGAACATTAACTGGCACCTACTGTCACTATGCTGCCCCTTGGCAATGATGCTTTATTTAGGGGCTATCTATAACTGCCTGAATCCAGTGGTTTAGGAGCTGGACTTAGTGTAGTGTGCTGCAGCGGCATCATGTAATCTGTCGCCACTAAATCTACATTAACAGGCCTTCTCTGTATTACACCTTTGCTTCTGCCTCACTATTTCACCTCTTTAAAGAACATTTGCCCTTTTGTGTCCTCAGATGTTTGTCTTTTTTTATGGACGTTGGAAATATGGGTATCATCGTTAACCCTTCCTCTCATGCTGATTTCATCTCCTTACTTTTACATAGGCTAACGTAAACTGTAGGATTTAATAAAATGCTCATTAGGTATCAAGCACTATGTTAAAGTGAAGAAACTCGAGTTAGGTTCACATGCATCCCCATCACTTACAGAGCTTGAGCCCTCAAGTGTATCACAAACTCTGAGTTTCTGTTTATTGACGTGTAATTTAACATAGAGGATGCCTCCCTAATAATAATGCAACGGCCACATTTGCATGTGACAGAGAACTGGGTACCTCTTTAAGCGGTACAAGGGACATCTAAGGACGATCAGTGTCCTAGACATTTGTTCATCGTGAAAGCAACACAAATCATTAGATCCCTGGGAACAATGATAAATATAACAACGCAATCACATTGATGATAATCCGTGTAATGCTGTCTTTTATTTTTACATGATTTCTCATCCACAGCTGGAATGTGGACTTTAGAGTCTAAACATATCAGATTTGATTTCTGCTTCTACCACTTCATTTCTAGGTGGATTTAGAAAACCTCGATTAACTTTTTGAGAATGATTTTCCTTACCCTTAAATCTAAAAATAAATACTACCTGCTTCACAAGGTTGTGGTAAAGACTGAATGAGTTAGTGCATGCAAAGTACTTAGCACAGTACACACGTACAGTAAGCCTGCAAGGAGCGAGAGCAATTATTAGTTTTATTTCACTAGTTGTCGTTATTACTATAAATTCCCACTCTACGGCCATGAGCTAGAGGTGATATTATTACTCCTCTTTAGGGAAAAGGACAAGAAGTGAAGTAAGTTTCCGAGTCACAGCTAGAGAGAAGGTGGTGGGGTTGTGGTTTGAGCCCGTGCCTTCCATCTGTCGGCATGCCATGTGCTGATTCCACATGGTCCTATAAAGGACTTGAGATCTAAGTGAGATCAATGAATGGTAGTTCAGATTATCTTGAGGGTTAAAATTTTGGGTAATAGAGGTACAGGGTCTTGGCTTTCAACTTTTGGTAAAGTTGTTAATTTCTCAGGATTCTCTACCATCCAGCCCAGTGGTTTATTTTATTTTATTTTTTACACCACAACTCTTTAAGAGATAACCTGACTTCACAAGCCTGAATCCATAGCGCCTTCTTACAGTAACTGTTTTTCTGAACCCTGCAATTGCCCTCTTCTTGATGCTTTTTTAAGAGTACCTTTTAAACAGAGTTTTTTGGCTTGACCTGACCCGGTTAAAAACTACCCTCCCCCCTCCCCCTCTATTCACACGCTAGGAAATAAAGAAGCAGCAAAGTGTCTTTGATTGAATACTATACATTATAGGGGTTATCACTATTATGGTTGATCCAGATGCCTGATTTAAAGGTACAAAAGAAATAGAAATATAAAAAAAAAAACAAAGTGCTGAGTAGCAGGATATCCTCAGGGTCTCGCATGGCTCACCATGCTTGGAACATTTCTATGTATGCCTCTTATCCTGGTATAATTTTTAAGAGTGTCCCTTTTCACTTTCAAAACTGTTCTGGTATGGTATTCAACTGAAGGATATAGAACATATGTGCAAAAGAGAGACAAAGACTATTTTATGGACCATTAAAAATTTCTTCAAAGAAAATGGAACAGAGAATTAACCAATCAATATACAATTGGAAATGAAAGGACTATCGGCAAGGTAATGACAAAGTGATTACCCTGGTTTGAACTCAAGGTCTAAACTTTTCTAATTTATTTTAATGAAACACTATGTTCTGCCTACGTAAGTCATATATTTCTATTAAATGATTTGTTGTAAAATGTCTATTTAAATAGTTAAAAAGAATGTCTGGCAGCAAGAAGGTGCTGGTGGGGATAATTCTGCGTGCAGACTTACTATTTGCATTAACAGAGGAAGAGGATCTGCAGCATTTTAATGAAAATTTGAAATGAAACTAAATTAGGTATTGAAATTAAGTGTAATTTCTCAAGCTAAGGATAGAAAAAATATTTTGAGTGGAGCTCTTTATAGCTTAGAGACATGAGAATAAAAGTTTAACCCAATTTAGTTATTCTTGATGTTTCTCTCTAGCTGGAGATATCATCTCCTTCTTATCCTAATTGAGTTTCCCTATCTCACTCCCATTAACAACTGTTAGCATGAGATATTGGTCAAGTGGAAAAATGACTATAAATGTTTTCTTGTTCTAGAGAAGATTAGGCACTTCCAATATATATGGGATGATGGTAATTATGACCCAGTTGAACTATTCCTAAACAGGAAGATGAATAGATTTTTTAAAAAAATAATTCTTTAAGTTTTGGATAAACATTCAGCTCGCTGAACAGTCCTTGATTAAACATTATCATGTTGAGATATTCTGCAAGTGCAGAATTTAAAAAATCAGGGAAATAAATGTCAGGATAGAACAAAAATTTGTCTCTGCCTACCAACCTCAAAACACACAAACTAGTAAGAAAGACACGTAAGGCAAGAAAGAAATAATACAAATGCCATACGTTACATGATCTAGTAGACTGTGTCACAAATGAGGGAATGACCAGCTTTTCCAAGGGGCTGAGGGAAGGTTTCAGGGAGGGTAGCATTGGAGCAGGTGTCTTACAGGGTGACCAAGCTTTTCAGTGGACAGAATAACGCACCAAAAGTATCTTCTGAGAATTCTCAGGGAATGTGCAGAGTGGGTAAAAAGCACGATAAGCCCTAGGCATGTTCAGGGAATCCAAGAGGCATGGTAAATCTAGAAAAATGATGAAACAGTTGTGGCCAGCACGATGCTGTAGGTTCATCACATACTGTGTCACTTTTTTGTGCTTGACCACACAGGCAACCACTCCCAGCTTCCTTTCAATTTGATGAGACCACATGACTGATTCTATCCAATAAAATATGTTTTATCTCTGAGCTGAGGATGAAAAGCCCCTTTCAATACATGATTCTCCAGGATATTTCTTCCCCTGAGGCAATAAGCGTGGGAGCCATTGAAAGTAAGGTATCAAAGCTAAGGCAGGTTGATTTGCTGAATCACCACACGGAGGACAACTGCATAGTCATCCAGCTGACGGCTGATCTCACATGAGCAGTGCTGGGTAGAGCTTTGCATTAGGCCACTGAGATTGGGGGATTGTTTGTTACGGCAACACAAGCTTATCCTCTCCTTACTAATACCAGAGACCATGGTGAGAGTTGGACCCAGAGAGTAAGGCAAAGGGACTCAAAAGAGCTATGCTTTGAGTCCCTAATCAGAATTACTCATTCTTCTCCTTCTCCCCAAGAACCTAATGGGCTTCCTATTGAGCACTTATTTCACTCTGAAGGTCCTAGTTCATTCTTTGTCTGTTTTCCCCATTATATTATACAAGAACATGGTCCAAGTTATGCACGCTGTAGTAAAACTTGTTTGGATAGCAAATACACTAAAATCTGAATATCCTTTCACTAAGAATGTCTAAATGTAGAACATGATGAAACCCTTTGAGGATTAAAAAGGAGGAAGATGGAACAGAATGGAATTTTATGGTCTGTGTTATATGAGGAATTCAACCATAGCTTTTTGCTATTCAGTGAAAAGTCAGCTTCTTAGGCCAAGTTTTTCTTCCATGTATTGTATTTCTTTTTATATCAGGCTTCAGAGACTCTGCACTGACCCTTTCGCTAGGACTAGGGGCTAGAGAAGAGTTAAAGCCACAACAGTGCTACCCTAGAGAAGTTGAAGCCTTAGCCCAAAGCAGGGTTTCTTAAGCACGTGTGCAAGCTCTGCTATCTCCACAAGTAGTACTTTAGCCTAGTGTGGACTAGAGTGAAACACAGCAGCCTGGTCCTGCAGTGTTTCAGATGATCTCCTCAGAGTTCCATGGATGGTGTCTAAGAGCCCCATAATGGCCAGCCATGCAAGCATTTGCTAAATTGGATGTTTATGTGTGTAAGCATATATATAGGGAATTAGATTCAAAACACACGCCGAATACTCCAGACTGTGGTCTACTTCTCCAAGTGCTTACAAACCACTTTTGCAGTGGGAGACAGACGTATAAACTGCGATTTTCAGTCTAATGTAGTAAGAACAGAGAAATTTCTGTGGTTTCCTAGAAGAAAGATTATGAGATTACTGTGTAAACAAAGGTCACTTTCTAGAGTCTATATTTTTATATATGATAACATCCTTAAATGTGTTCATGTGGAAAACATTTTATTTAAATGTTTTTTAAATTAATTAATTAATTAATTTATGGCTGTGTTGGGTCTTCGTTTCTGTGCAAGGGCTATCTCTAGTTGTGGCAAGCGGGGGCCACTCTTCATCGCACGCACAGGCTCAGTAATTGTGGCTCACGGGCCCGGTTGCTCCGCAGCATGTGGGATCTTCCCAGACCAGGGCTTGAACCCGTGTCCCCTTCATTGGCAGGCGAACTCTCAACCACTGCGCCACCAGGGAAGCCCGGAAAACATTTTAATACTTGATTTTATTATTTGACGTTTGGGCAGAAAGCAGCAACACTCGGATTTACAGATGACGCATTTTCAGTTCATTTAGGATGCCTACAGAATGATCGGCTTCTCATCAATCGACAATGCAAAGCTCCTATAGGAGGAGCTCTGCCCCGCACGCAGTGAACTCTTACTGCTCCCGACATTCACAAAACATGTGCAAGCTTCGGCACAGGTGTGATTGTTTTGACTTTTAAATCGAGGTGAGTCCCTGTGTCAAATCAGTCTCATTCTCTGCTCTGACTTATATTTCATGCTGTCCAGGTTTCCACATGAAAATAAGATATAAAGGAATTGGCAAATTGTTATCAACATTTTCATCTTTGAAGGCAGGAGAAGCCACACGTGACTTGCCACACTGCAGCTGATGGCATCTTTATTCCAGCCATTCCCCTCTTCTCTGTGTCAGATGCCCCCCATTCAATACCAAATCCTTTTATTTCTGCCTTCAAAATAAATCCAGAATCTGACCAATATTCAGGAAACCCCAACAAGAACCTACAAGTCTGTCTTAATCCTCTATACCATCCCTCACCTCCACCCCATCAAAAGCTGGGTTCTGGATCTTCTCTCTTCAAGGACGTGACGAATCAGCCACCTCCATCCACTTTACGGTGGCCACAGCCCAGATCCGAGCCACCATTACCTCTCACCTGAACTGCCACAGCCATCTCTTTGTGATTCTTCTCACATCCGTGCTTTAATGTATCCATTCTCTGCAGACGTGGAAAGAAACATGTTATTAAATGTCGATCTACTCCAATGGCACATGTCAAAGGACTTAGAATAGAATTGAAAGTAATGCCGTGACCTGCAAGGCTTGACCCAATCTTTACCCTGTCTGTATTCTCCCTAGATACATGTCATGGCAGACCTCACTATACGCAGTATACTTCTGTAATAGTGGTGTTTTCTGTGGTTTTTAAAATATTTAAACATGTTCCAACCTTACAGCCCTTGTATTTAGGATTTATTCTCCCTGAAGTCTCTTCCTATAGAACATCCCATAGCTCACAGGTTTTTTAGTTCTCAGCTGACTACACCATTTAAATTACTTCTCAGATCACTCTATCTAAAGTGTTTCTGATTCCTCCTATCACCAGGAGGAATATGATTCTGTTCTTTCATAAACATTATTGCTATCTGAAAAGATTGTTTACTTCTTTCTCCTTTTATTCATCGTCAACTAGAATTTAGATTTCATGCAAATACAGACCTTGTCCGACTCAGCAAAATAAGTGTTGAACAACTGAATGAGTTAGGTTGAAAGGTGAAGGATGGGGTTGAGGGAAGAATTAAAGGACTCTGGGAAGTCCTTTCTGATTTCAGCTTCTACAGATAAAGAGCGTGGTGTTCTTATAACAAGGAAAAAAAAAGCCGAGCCAAGTGAAAATGATTTTTCTTTGATCCATCAGAGAACTGAGGTTACAGGACAGACCATCACATCGAATCTGGAGAGACAGATGGATACACAGAGTAACAGCCAAGATCAGAGGCCGCTGGAGCTACTAACTGGTAGGAATATGCAGGTGGCAATTTTGATGAATTTCTGGATCCTGAATGTGAACTTAGTTTGAGAATTTAAAACCCCTGGAGGCCCAGTCTTAGAGAGGTCCACACACTTTCATGGAATTTTTCCCACATAAGCCCTACCAGGTTTTCATGGGAAAGATCAGAGAAAAGTCCCCACCTGTCTTAGGAAAAGGGACCAAAAACAAGGAAAATAAACAAACAAACAAAGACACAAGGAAACTAAAGGAAACTGAAGCTTTTGGCATCTATAGCTACAGCAAACATTAAACACCGCCCAACAGCTAGCCAGATTAACACAAAATTACAGTAAAAAACTAATTATCTCAGTTTCTATTACCCAGTACATTGTGTTGGGCTTTCAATAAAATATCCCAAGGTTTGCTAAAAGGCAAAAAAAAGAAAATTGAGGAGACAGTACAAGCAGCAGAATCAGACTCAGGTATGGCACGTATTTGGGGGATTATCAGATAAGGAATTTAAAATAACTATGACTAAGGTGCTAAGAACTCTAAAGGAAGAAGTATACAGCATGCAGGAACAGATGGGTCATGTGAGCAGAAATGGAAACTCTGAGACAGAGTCTAGAGGAAATGCTAGAAATCAAAGACACTGCAATAGATGTGAAGAATGCCTTTGACTGGACACAACCCAGGAAAGAGTCAGTGAGCTTGAAGATAGGTCGATGGAAACTTCCCCAACTGAAGTGTGAACAGAAAAAAAGGGGGGAGGATAGAGGGAGAACAGAACATCAAAGAACTAAGGTATGATTTCAAAAGACAATTTAGCAGAGAAAAGATAGTCTTTTCAATAAATGTTGTTGGAATAATTGGATATCAATATGCAGGAAAAAAATCTAGACACAGACTTTAAAACTTTCACAAAAAATAAACTCCAAATGGATCATAGATCTAAGTGCAAAACTATACAACTCCTAGAAGATAACATAGGAAAAAACCTAGATGACCTTGGGTTTAGAGATGAGTTTTTAGACACAACACCAAAAGCACGCTATATCAAGAAAAAATAAAAAAGATTAGTAGGGCTTTATTAATATTAAAAACTTCTGATTTGCAGAAGATACTGTTAATTAGTGAGAAGACAAGCTACAGCCTGCAAGAAAATATTTGTAAAACACATATTTGATAAAGGACTTATATCCAAAATATAAAAAGAACACTTCAAACTCAACAATAAGAAAACAACCCAATTTAAAAAATGGTCAAAAGATTTGAACAGAGCTCTCACTAAGTTGCATAGATGGCAACTAAGCATGTGAAAAGGTGTTCAACATTATTTCACATTAGGAAGTTGCAAAGTAAAGCAACAATAAGATACCATTATGTACCTATTAAAATGGCTAAACTGGGCTTCCCTGGTGGCACAGTGGTTGAGAATCCGCCTGCCAATTCAGGGGACACAGGTTCGAGCCCTGGTCCTGGAAGATCCCACAAGCTGTGGAGCAACTAAACCCGTGAGCCACAACTACTGAGCCTGTGCTCTAGAGCCCACGAGCCACAACTACTGAGCCTGGCTCTAGAGCCCGTGAGCCACAAATGCTGAAGCCTGTGCGCCTAGAGCCCGTGCTCCACAACAGGGGAAGCCACCGCAGTGAGAAGCCCGTGCACCTCAACGAAGAGTGGCCCCCGCTCACTGCAACTAGAGAAAGCCCGCGCACATAAACGAAGACCCAGCGCAGCCAAAAATAAATAAATTTATTTTTTAAAAAAATGGCTAAACTGACGGCACCATATTGTGGTGAGGATGTGGAGCAACAGGAACTCTCATTCATTGCTGATGTGAATGCAAAATGTTACAGCCACTTTGGAAAACTCTCTCGCAGTTTCTTACAAAGCTAAACTTAATCTTACCCATTTGATCTACCAATTATACTCCTAGACACTTACCCAATTGTGTTGAGAACATGTGTCCACACAAATAACTGCACACAAATATTACAGCAGCTTTATTCATAATCACTAGAAACTGGAAGCAACCAAAGTGTCCTTCAATACATGAATAAATATACAAACCATGGTACATCCATACAATAGAATATTATTCAAAGATAAAAAGAAATGAACTATCAAAACAGAAAAAGTTATGAAGAAATCTTAAATGCATATCACTAAGTAAAAGAAGCCAGTCTGAAAAGAATACATACTATACAATTCCAACTACATGACATTCTGGAAAAGGTAAAACTATAGAAACAGGAAGAAAAACAGTGGTTTAGGGAGAGGAAGGGAGGGATCATGATATGGGGCACAGAGGATTTTTAGGGCAGGGAGACTATTCTATATGACACCATCATGGAGGATACGTACCATGATACACTTGTTTAAACCACTGAACTTTACAACACAGTGGGAACCTTAATGTAGACTATATAATTCAGTTAATGATAATGTATCAACATTGGCCCACTAATTATCACAAATGTCGTACACTAATGCAAGATGTTAATAATAGGTGAAATTATTTGTAGGGGGTTGTATATGACAACTGCACAATTCACTTAGTTTTTCTGTAAATTGAAAACTTCTAAAAAAATAATGTCTTCTAACTAAAAAACAATAAAAGATGCCAAAGCTCTGAGTCTAAAAAACTAAGGGAAAATGGTAAAATGATTTTACCATTTACAGAAAGAGTCAAAGAAGGAGGAAGAATTCATGCATTGTTTATAGTCCCTTTTTCTGAACTGGATGCTTCAAGAATCAGAGCACAAGTCATTTTAGATGTAACAGTTACATTGACAAGATGATGACGTGGTCTGATGCTTCCTTTTAAGATATTAATCCTGGAATGTCACATATTTTCATGCTTATAAATGCACTCACTCTCCATTTGGTTCACATGTTGAAAACTTTTTCTGAAAACCTTGACCATCGGAGAGCACAAGAGTTTTCCAAGGGAACGTGGTTAACAAAGGCTAAGAGGTTTTGTATCTTGAGTCGGACATGATCTGGGCAACTATAATGAGAAAAGCTGAATGTAGTTATTGAAAAGAGTCCTGGAAGAAGGACTAGGCCTGCTCAATCAAGTGATACAGCACTGTGAGGTGGGGTCCACCAAGATTGAGCGGTGGGGCAGAGCGTGCCCCAAGCAGGAAGATGTTACGTTTTGATCACTATCATATGCAAAGAGTTGTAATTATCTCAGGCCACAGCGGCTTCCTCCCTCAGACTTTCAGGAGGCTGGGGGTTGGGATGGGGTGATCAATAGAAATCATGGCCCCTTTGTTCGCCTTTCTGACTCTATAGCAGACTCTGGCTATGAACAGCTACGGTGCAAGTGCTAGAGGAGATTGTAGTAAATGATTTCCTGGGAGTTGTGCATAATTTGCTCTGCCTCAGAAGACATAGGCTAATTTTGAACAAATCCCCTTGCTGTCATCTAGTATAACACAGCCAATTTAGATAAGTCCTTGAACTGGGATTCCACATACATAATATAGTCTCCTAAACAAAGACAGACATACTCGGGACATTCATAGTATCCAAAAGGTTGCTTAGGTTTAATGCCAAGCTCCTTTAAAAAAGTCCAATTTTTAATCTCATCTGTGCAAACGAAGACTCAGTCAGAAGATTAAGTATGTTCAAGAGACTCTTAACAGTACAAAAAGGGCCTGTATTTTCACCAGCAAGTGGTGCCTATCCTTCTTGCCTGTTTTGACCAGATGATCTGGCTACTAATTAGACACGTATTAGAAGGAAAGATTCGTTTTAATGAGTTTTCCTTCAAAACACAGTGAGAAAATATACCTTTGCTAACTTTATTATCATGGCCCTGAAAGCATGGATAATAGGCCAATGGCTGCATCTTGAATCCATTTATGACCACATCTTTAGATTTAAATGAGACTGGGCTTCAGTCTTCCCAATTTATCCACAAAAATATCTCACATTCCAGTTCTTCTCAATCTGCTATATTGTGCTAGTTAAGATCAGGGGGTTAGAATTCTTATATTTCTTGATTCTGGTCCAGCTTGTCACTCTGGGCAGGTTATGTAATCTTCGTGAGCTGTAGTGTCCCATCTGAAATATGGAAATAATAGAACAATTTACTTTATAATGTAAGTGGAAGAACTGAATCAAATATGCACAGAAAAAGCTTTAGCACGGAACCCACACACATACACATAGGAGCCTCTCAGTAAATGCCGGGCCTGATAAGGATGCTGATGATATGCTAATAATGGGAGCACCGTGCTTAGAGGTCATGGTGCTAGAAGCTAGAAAGGCCCGGGAATAACCGTGCCTGGCTCCTTTCCCATTAAATACTATGACCTGCTATTGCCTATACTTCCTTTCCTGGCTCTTCCAATCATTGGTTCCTTCCTCAAACTCTTGATCTTTAGAAATAGAAGTATAATTGTTAAACATTTATTGAGTGCTTATGATGTGTGAGACCAAGTGCTGGTCATCGGGGGTATAGGGCTGAAGAAGAGAGATATTTGTGTTCCCCTGTGGGGCTTACAATTTGTTAACGGAAGCAACAACCATGTCTTGATGTCAGAGCAGGCTGTGCTTTATTCTGAGGACCTTACATGCATTGTCATTTTCTACTCATTATCAGGTAGATATTGCTATCATCATCTTGTACTTGAAGAGACCAAAATGTGAGTAACTTGCTAGGCTGTAGGTGAAAGAGACTTAGACCTTCCTTGCTCTGATGCCTTATTAGTAAGTGTTTAGATTTTGACATGTTGAGTTTAGATGCCTATTGGACATACAGTTGAAAACGTCAAGTAAGTCGTTGGAAGTATTTAATTAGATCTCAGAAAAAAACCCAATAGAAATATGGATATGAGAGCTATCGTCTCAAAGCAGGAATTTGGAGAAGTGGGAATGAATGAGCTCACCCAGGGCTATACCTTTGAGCCCCTCAGGGGACTCACACAAAGTATCAAGTGTCAGGCTCTGCCTCTAGAGATTTGTATTTAACTGGTTCTCAGTGGGACCTGAGCACAAGTCCTTTTAAAGTTTATGAAGTGATTTGAATACATAGCCAGGATTGAAAACCTAGACTGAAAAAAAAACAGTGAAAAGATAAAAGAAAAGAAGACAGAACAGAGTCCAGAGCCTCGACTCCAACATGAAAATTCATGCAAAGAGAAAAAAATGTAGGGGGCTTCCCTGGTGGCACAGCGGTTAAGAATCCGCCTGCCAATGCAGGGGACATGGGTTTGAGCCCTAGTCCGGGAAGATCCCACATGCCGCGGAGCAACTAAGCCCGTGTGCCACAACTACTGAGCCTGTGCTCTAGAGCCCATGAGCCACAACTACTGAGCCCTCACACCATAACTACTGAAGCCTGTGCACCTAGAGCCCGTGCTCCGTAACAAGAGAAGCCACTGCAATGAGAAGCCCGCGCACCGCAACGAAGAGTAGCCCCCGCTTGCTGCAACTAGAGAAAGCCCGCGCGCAGCAACAAAGACCCAATGCAGCCAAAAATAAATAAATCAAACGAAAAAAGTGTAGCTAAGGAGACAGATGGACAGTGGGAAACAGACATACATTCCAGCTGGGGATACTGGGGTGGCAGCGGTGTAAGTGAGAATTTGAACAATAGCATTTGGAAATACAGAAATGGGACTGAGTGGGCATTTGGAGAGAAGAGGAAAAGATGCTCCCATAGGAATACACTCTGCTAACCTTTCCATGGGACTGAGAAGTCACAGCAAAGACCTTCCAGATCAATCAGCCGTTAGACATGTGGGTCACCGGCTGAGACAGACTCTGGCCCTTCTCCTACTGGCCACATCTCCAGGTCACACTTGGTTCTCATCCATAATGCAGAATCAGGTGACAGTTAATTTAGGTCATCAGATATTGTCTGGGAACTTAGATCCATCTACTTTTTTCCATCATCAATTTGTACAAACTGACATCACTGTAAATTTCTTGCAGAGAACTGCCACTGACCAAGCAGGCAGACACAAAAGAATTCTCCAGATTGATGATTGAAATAACTCAAGAAAAATGTCTCACCCTGAATCCCTTTGGTGGACGTGCCAAGAAATAATTCTCATTTAGGACAAGGGTGATTCTTTGACCCTTCTGTTTACCTATTGCTCTACGTGACATTTTTTTTTTTTCCATATTTGAAGTCACAGTTTCATCCGGAAGGTAGACCCTCTTAAAATGGCAGTTACAGTGGGTTCATTATGTAGGGTAACATTCCTGGTATATGAATCCCTGTGATTTAATCCCAGTTTTATCACTTACTAGTTCTTTTATCTAGGACACATTACACCACACTCAAAGGCTCAGTTTCCAAGTGTGGAAAATAGTCGTAACACTAGAAAAAACGTTATAGGGTTTTCGAGAATTCCTGGCACGTGCTTGGGATTCAGTAAATATCTCTATTCTTATAACACAGTCATTATTTGTGTTGTTTCTCTTTCACCTTAATTATCAGGAAATTCATGATTAAATGTATTTTCTGCAACTTGCATAGCCTTGAGTTAGTGATAGAAATATGAAATATAGAAATGAATACCAAATGTCCCTGCCCTTAAAGAATGTACATCCTGGTGGAATGTGCAAACACACAGATGTTGCTTGGTGATGTGCCATGCACTGTGGGACCATGCATTCATTTGTTCATCACATAAATAGTTTTCAGGGTTTCTCATGTGCTAGTGTCCAAAGTACCTGGCACGTATTAGGAACTCAGTATGCACAATATATGCCAAATGAATAGATATATCAATACTTTAAATCATTAAGTTACAGATGAACATCCCAGATAGAATACTGCCTCCATGACCTGTGTTACGTTACATCTGAGAAATCCACGTCGAAGGTCAACTTCAGAATAGAAAATGCCTCTGTCTGTCCCAGTTTTTATGAACACTTTCAATTTCATGTGCATAACCCATCAGTCTGGTCATGCTAAAATAGAGCAGGGGGACTTGGCTTTAGAGTCAGCTTTAAATCCTCTTCATCAATATATATTTTTTTGTCTTAGAATGAAAATAATACAGATAAATTAAACCAAAGGGGAGAAAAGACACCCTCTTATTTTTTGTTCGAGTTCATTCTGATCCAGTGAGATAATGTCTTGTGCTGAGAAGAGGCACTTCTGTCTCTCAAAGGCACAGTGCCACCTGACTTTATTTATTTATGGCTGCCTTGGGTCTTCGTTGCTGTGCACGGGCTTTGTCTAGTTGTGGCGAGCCGGGGCTGCTCTTCGTTGCCATGCGTGGGCTTCTCATTGCGGTGGCTTCTCTTTGTTGTGGAGCACGGGCTCTAGGCGCATTGGCTTCAGTAGTTGCAGCACCCAGGCTCAGTAGTTGTGGCGCACGGGCTTAGTTGCGGCATGCAGGATCCTCCCGGACCAGGGCTCGAACCCGTGTCCCCTGCATTGGCAGGCAGATTCCCAACCACTGCGCCACCAGGGAAGTCCACCTGACTTCCTTCCATCAACTTCTCAGTGCTGTTTCCTTCGCCTTCCCAAACGAGCGAGATTTTCCCTGCTTTGTTTGATGATGCACTGTGTCAGCTTCTCCATGGCAGTGTGATGAGTGAAGGACCAAGAGGAGGGGCTTGAAATACAGGCTGAGTCTCAAAATGAAACTGATGACCTGCTTGGACACCTGCCCCAGAAATCCCCAGGATTTATGGACACGCCTCACATATGTGCACAGACATGACAGCTGACCCTGACTCTAGCTCCCTCTCCCATTTTGCTTGCCTTTGGTTTCCTGTGATCAAACGTAAGTAGGAAAACATAGTTACCATAGAATCTTGAGGGATGGGAAGGCAGATTGGTCCAGGGGTTGCCAAGAAACAGAACAGTGAGGGGAGGATGTTGGAGGACCCCAGCATCTCCCCGCCCCAGTGGAGATGCATTAGAGCAGAGTTAAGTGGAGAATCATGAGAGCACACCACCTCTCCCTTTGGTGTCTCCAAACATTCGGGAAACAGCAAATATCATTAAATATCAAATGTAACTCAATTTCTTGTGGGAAATCAATGTGGGAGGTTATCAGTGAGCTTCTTTAATATTTTCACCAACTTTGATCCCCAAGTTACTAGGAAAAAATAATTTTCTTTAGATTTCATGCATTTATTCACTCATACAACAAATCTGAGATCCTAGCATGTGCATTATTGTAGGTGCTTTGCTTACAGTGGTGAACAGAATGATGTCCCTGCTCACTTAGACCTCCCAGTTCTGTTTCTGGGAGACTGATAAGTCATCAAGAACGCATTCTGAAAAGTGCACTGGGCTTCACGCTAGGTGCGTAGGATTTCACACCAGACTCCAAATTTAATTAGCCACATAAACTTCTTTTTTCCAATTAAATTTTTTTTCTGATTTTTTTAACTTTTTTGGGGGAAAATAATTATAGATTCACAGGAAGTTAAAAAGTAGTACAGAGAGGTCTTGTGCACCCTTCACCCAGCATCCCCAGTGGTAACTGTAGCATGTATCGAACCCAGAGATTGATGTTGGTACAATCCACAGACTTTATTCAGATTTCACCAGTTTCACACTGATTTCTTTTTAAACGTTTTTTCTTAATTATTAATATAACCATATTACAGAAAACTCAGAGAATAGAGAGGAAAAAACATACGGTTCTGCTGTCCTGTGCAGCCACCGTAATCAGTTTAGTGTCCATTTCCTTCCAGTCTTTATTAGCCACATAAGCATTTTGGGTCCCAGTTTCCTTAGCTGTAAAGTGGGATAAGAAGGGATAAAATTAGCTGCTCTGTGTATCTCACAGGGAGATGATGAGAATAAAATCAGACGTAGATCTGAAAACGTTCTGTAATTTGGAGTCTATGATATTCCAGATTGCTGCTGCTGCTGGACTGTCACGCAGCTTATGAGTCTGGGGTGGATCATCCGCGGTTTCCGTGCGTGTTTGGGAGGTATTAATTACGGTAAAAGTATCGTGGGGACCTGGGGTCAGTTCAGCTCTGCAGGTAAGCAGTCAGAGTATCACCAGAGCAGCTCTAGACAAGAGGGGAGTCTTTTCTGGAATAGGCTTGGGTCCTCTCACCCCATAGGAGGGAGCGCCAATAATCAGGGTAATCAACCTCTAATTACTGAGCCTTTACAGGGAGGTGGGCACTGTCCGAGGTCCATATTGTGTCTAAAACACGGGAATCCAACCTGGCCTTTTGACCCTCTGGGAAATCCTCCTGTTCTCAAAGCTTTCACAGCCTGCCAGTGTAGGCCAGGGCCAGGGCAGGGCCAGAGGCCTGCAATTACCAGATAAATAATTAAGAACATTTCAAAGCTAAACACTATTGCATTTGTTTACCAGGGTCCCACGTTTACTCACAATACACTCAAATGTGCAAATAAATTAAACTTATTTTTTCTTTAATCTGATTTTCTTCAAAAGCTTCATCCTGTGAGTAGTAAAGAAAAACTCAAATTTTGTCCTTTTTGATAAACTCTATCAAAGTTAATCATTTAAGCATAACTTTAGTAATGATCTCTTGGAATTCCACCCGCATCTCCCTCTCGTTCCCCTGATGGTGCTGTGTTCTAGTCTAGTGGATCCAGGAAAAGACAAGGTTTCTCATTCACGATGCCTCACTTGGATCCAGCTGCCATCTGATGTAAACAGCCGGGCTCGTCTTCTTCCTGTGCTGGAGGTAGAAGTGTTCCCTTGGCCCATGTGCTGATGCCTTAACATCCAGGACTACAGTCCATAACGCCAGCCGTTTGCTGGTCTTAAAGTCCCTTTGCATTGCAGCCTCTGCACTTTGACCTTGGGCCTCTGCCAGCCATCAGCCTTCTGGTACCTCTAGTTCCTCCCAGTAGTGTGCAGGACCCTGATTTACATGCACACGCTGGAGTCAGGCCAGACACTAGCACACCGCTCCGGTTGGATTCCTGCAGTCATCCCCTCCATGCCCTTGTTCCCACACCGTGCTGGGCATGATGCCAGGTCACCACGTGAAGGTGGAAGTGCTCCTAGAGGACATCAAGGGAAGCAGGCGGAGGGAAGGGGAGGAGGTGGAGGGCCTCGCTGCTGACCTTGCTCTTTCCTGTCTGTTTTCTCAACCACTCCATCACCTGGAGTTGGGAAATACCAATTTTTTAAAAAAATTATCTTCTTTTCCTTTCAAACCAAAACCTCTTCTAAATTCTGGAAAAAAATAAATTTAATCAAAGAGAGTTTGAAAAATTATATAATTTATAATTGTTATAATATTTGGGGGATGAACGAAGTCTCAGAAGAAATCGATAGTTTAATATTACTGGGGATAGTATTTTGGTGGAGTCAAGGCTTGCTATTTTGATGAAAAGGCTAAGTTGTGGATCGGTGGTGGTTTGAAGGCTCTACATGGCCCCAGAGGAGAGTACACGGGGCCAGCAACAGGAGAAAAGGAGCTGGGATCAGGGGAAGGACTGGCACGGAGTACGGTATGTTCAGTACGCTTCAGGGGAGTGGTATAGTGGATATCAGAAGGATCTACGTGAAACCAGGCGCCTTACCTCTCTGAGCTGAGTGACTTTGAGTGAGTTCTTAACCTCTCTGAGCTTCACTCTAACACTTTGCTGTCATACCCATCCCTTAGGATTGTTGTGAGAATTGCGTAAAGTCCTTAGCACAAGTCCTGGACAGCAGATTGTTTTCTCTTCTTTTTGCCTTTCTTAGAAATGAATGGAAAATGCTAGAGATGGATAAGGGAATGATTATGAGAAACCACAAACAAGAGCTATCTGCTTACCCCCTCTTGTAACGTTTACAAAATTAACACTGCCTTTTTGCAAGTACCTGGTCTGGCATAGAAATCAGGGGCTTAAGGAAGCCGGCAATTTCCATGCAGGGTTATCGTCAGCTTCCTTGTGCGTAGCGGGTGCACTTCTGAAAATTACTCCAGTGGACATCTTTTCTGTGTTCAAGTTTCTAACTGTGAGCTTATCCTGAAAAACAAGTGAAGGGCATATCATATTTCAGCTGCATCAGAACACTGACAGCATGTGCCAAATCAGTTAGAAAGTTCTGTTGGAAACGCTTTGCCTGGGGAGGATACTATGGCTTTTGGGAAAGAGCGTGTGACTTAAATTAAGTGCATTCTGACCCTATCATGGGCACTGACTTCTGGACTTTCACTTCCTGGTCTGTACACTATGGACATGCTTCCCATCCCTCTCTATTTTCTGATGTTGCAAATATTAAATGAGAAAATTACTGGGACTTTCGTAGTGGTCCAGTGGTTAAGACTTTGCCTTCCAATGCAGGGGGTGCTGGTTCGATCCCTGGTCGGGAAGCTAAGATCCCACATGCCTTGTGGCCAAAAAACCAAAACATAAAACAGAAACAGTATTGTGACAAATTCAATAAAGACTTTAAAAATGGTCCACATCAAAAAAAAATCTTTAAAAAAAGATAAATGAGAAAATTACATGAACCTAACTTGTGAAGTTTACAAATTTCTATATAAATATTGGAGGTACTTAACACATACCTTATGCATTCTCCAGAAAAGGTCCTTCTGATACTAAACATATTACCTAAAATTTATTAGATATTTTTTGTCAACCATAATAATATTTGCATTTTTAAAAACAATGACTCTGGGCTTCCCTGGTGGCGCAGTGGTTGAGAGTCCGCCTGCCGATGCAGGGGACACGGGTTCGTGCCCCGGTCCGGGAAGATCCCACATGCCGCGGAGCGGCTGGGCCCATGAGCCATGGCCGCTGAGCCTGCGCGTCCGGAGCCTGTGCTCCGCAACGGGAGAAGCCACAACAGTGAGAGGCCCGCGTACCGCAAAAAAAAAAAAAAAACAATGACTCTGATTCCTTTGTAAAAAGGAAAGGTGATGTGACAGGACTAGAAATATATTGGTGTCTTTAAAAGGGGTGGGATAGCAGAGATGTGAAGGGGGGCATAGGTGCTAAAAGGGTTCGAAGAGGGGAGAGTAATTAAAGGGGTGTTCAGTGCATACTATTTCGTGAGCAAAAGCTAAGGGGGAAGTAGATGCACAGTGGGCTCTGGGTAAACCCACTATGAGGCCTGACTTCCTTAAGCAGTCACTTTCCAGGGATGGAAAATGGAGAATTGCAAGACTGAGGCTAGTCAGAGAGGATCCCAAAAAATCCCAGCTAGAGGCCTTCGTCTTTCCACTCAGCACGTTAGGGACCACAGAACAATGAGGAGACGTTGGTAGCTGTTCCATGAGGTAGTGATATTATGAAACTGAGCACTGGGGTGATAGAGCAGAGGGGATATTGGAGTCAAAATACCTGGGTGTGATGCTCAGCTGTGCCCCTACAGCCTGGCCAGGTTGATAGACAGAGAAATCTTCCAGCAGCTGCACTCAGCCAGCTGTTGGCCATGATGGCAGAAGCACCAACAACATGGAAGAGAGTCATCCAAGCCCAACTCAGGGTCAGGTTGTGTTTCCAGAAGTGGCAAGGAAAGCAGGATTTCAAAACACAGAGAGGAATTGTTTGGGTAAAGAAAGGTAGGGGTTCAATTCCAGGGGCATATATTTGAGGCAGAAATGCTTGAGGTCCAAGTCAGGAAACTGTATGAAGTGTCAAGAAACAAGGAGGAGGTTGTTACAAGGAGGGATGCAGCAGGTGGAGAAGGCTGTATATGAAATGAAATGAGGCCTGAAGATTTGTCTGCAACGGTGTGCCCACTTGGACCCCCATATCACACTCAACCTCTCTGACTTTGTTCTAAGTTTTCAAGTCAGGAAATCCATCAGCGACTATTTCAAGCCTGATGCAATTTTGCTTTCTGCCCTTCCTGCCTGAACTGTCACAAACCCAGTAGGAAACCTGATTTGTTATATTCACAGCATTTTTTTCTTAGGGCAATACTGACTGCTCAAGAAACGTAATGACTAAAAAGCACCTGCTCTCCAAACTCTCTTGTCAATAGAAGAGGAAAAAAAATGTAGAAGGAAAGAAAAAATACCTGCCTAGCATAGGTATTGTAAATGGAGCCGTCAAAACCCCCTCTGGGTTTTTATGATAAATACACACACAAGGCCGGTATTTTGGTAAGAAACTATTTCTATTTTAATGCAAGAAAGACAGACCAATACATCAGCCTCCTGCCTCTTAATTCTCATAATGTGTTGCCTCGTTTTGCCCACCCTGCTCTTTGCTGTAGAAAAAACTCTTTAAATGTGTTAGTGAAGTGAACTTGGTTCAGAACCTCCAAACTGTCTTCCCCAAGTCTCTTGTTTAGAAATCCCAAGGAGCAAAGTCTTAACTATTCTTCGTGGAATTTCTAGGATTTCCTGAGTTTGAATTCATAACTGACTAATAATTTATTTCCTGAGAAAGACAAATTACACCAGAGTTAGTGGGAGATCTGTGACAGACAAAGCAGGAGCAAATGATTACTTTAGAAGGTAAGGTGCTTTCTGGTGGACACTTCATTTAGTCTAAGGACAAAACTGGAGGGAAAGAAGGGAAAGGGAAATTGCATATGACCTCTTCTTGTCCTCTCCCACCCTTTGTTTTATGGCAGGATAGACATCCATAGGTGGCAGGGCAGGCCTGAGCAGCATTTGGTCTCTTGGAAAAGATGAACAAATGGTCACGTGCCCTTCAGAAATTACAAACGGGCTAGATTCTAGAAGGATATTTAATCTTGGAGTAACTTACTCAGTTTTTCATGCGCTCAGCAGCGTGTTTCTTTGACTTCTGATGGAATTGCTAGAAGCTGGACCATTCTTTCCAGCTGTTGGACCTTCAGCTCAGACCAAGACACTGAGCTCTCCCTACATAGCTTCTTTTAGTCCTCTGGGACCCCTGCCTTGGAAGATGGTCCCTAAATTCTATATTATTGATAACTTTCCATAGGGATAGTCACAGTTCCAAATTATACTTAATGCTTTTAGCTATTCTCCATTAACGTCTTAGTTTATTCACATATGTGAACGTACCTATTACCTTAGTCCTTTTGGGCTCCTATCACAAAATACCAGAGACTGAGTAGCTTATAAACCACAGAGATAGAAATTTATTTCTCACAGTTCTGGATGCTAGAGGTCCAAGATCAAGTCCAGCAGCTTCAATGTCTGGTGAGGGCCCACTTTCTGGTTCACAGATGAAATTTTGTCACTGTGTCCTCACTTGGTGGAAGGTAAGACAGAGCTCTCTGGGGTCTCTTCTGGAAGAGCACTAATCCCATTCATGGGGGCTCTACTCTCATGTCCTAAGAACTTTCTAAAGTCCATACTTCCTAATACCATCACATGGGCATTAGGTTTTGACATACGAATTTGGGGGGTACACATTCATGCCAAAGCACATATCCTATATGGATGCATACACGTTGGATCAACAGGGAACATACACACGTGCTGACACATATATTTGTGTATACATATATGGTTGAATAGTTAGAGAGGTAGGTACATCTATCTGTCTGTCTACCTGTCTATCTATCTATCTTTCTATCTACCTATCTATGTACAGACAGAAAGAGGAAGGGGAAAAGGAGGTGTGTAACGACGAGGAGAAGAGATGCTATTCTTATAAGGTCAACATTCATGAAAACAGACAAAGGCTGTGGATTTAAGAAATATATAGCAATAATATACTAGAATTTGTTGAGTGATTAAATGTAGGGAATGAAAGGGGAAAGTTTTTACCACCAGTTGAAATAGAGAAGAGGTACATACCTGGTAATATGTACAAAATAAATTCATATTTTGATATTTTGAACTTTGAAGGGCTTATTGGGAAGGAAATGTTCAGATAGAGCTGTCCAGAAGGCTGTTACATACATGACTCTGAATTATAGAGAGGAGGTCTCAACTGGAAATAATGATTTTAGAGTTAACATAGTATAACTCAGTAGTTGAAAATAGTATAACAAGCAGTTAAAGTTCTTTCAGTGAACATAATGACCCGTGTGAGCAACTCTGAGAAAGGGAAGAAGAAGAAGACAGTTAAAGGAGATAAAAACAAGAGGGCAATTAGGCAAGAGAAATATACAACACACCAAGAAGGAAGAGAGTGCTAATAATTTGGGAAAGATCTACAATGAACAGGAACTAATTCAGTACTGATCTTATCTGTATTGAAAAATTTGATATTTTGTTCCTCATGCATTTTTTCATTAATTTTTATTTTTTTTAATATTGCATTAAAACACATTTGCCTTGACTACTGGGTGTTTTGGCATCCTCTTAGACGTTGAACCTGAGGCAAGAGCCTCACTCAGCTCACCGTCCTTCCTCCCTTGCCAGTAGACTCTGAGTCATTTTTGACTCTAGCAGGAGTATGTTCAGTAGAGAAGAGGGGACAAGAGAGTTTAGAGGCTTAGGTGTAAGTGGAAGGGAGTGAGAAAATGAAGTCTTAAAGTACAGGTGACAATTCTGAGAGGCCCAGAAGTGCAAAGGAAAAGATGAGGCCATTGTTGCCAAAAGAATCTGCAAGATTGACAGAAAACCAAACGGAGGAGTCACTTTCACAACCTGGCACAATTCCTTCTGGGACTATCCTTGCACCCTAAGTCCTACCACGCCAAGAAAAGTGGTAAAGCTTCTTTCTCACACATCTACTCCCACTGTTGGGCTGAACCAAGCATCTGCCTTTCCTTTTTGAGACAAGGGCAGAGCGGCGTCCCAGAAAATGCATAGCAATGGTCCCACAGATGTAGCACAGTGGGGTCCTTACTGAGACACATGTGCTCTTCTGAACAGCAGGGAGTCTCTCATCTTCAAAGCCCTGCAGATGCAGCACAAAGGCGCTCTGCTGTCCAAAGACCCAGCATCCATTCCTCAGATGGCTTTTGAGGCAAACAGTCAACTCACACACCCCCATGTCTTCATGATTACCCTTGAGTTGATGATGTCTATATCAACCAGAACTCTCTCATGAAACTGAATTCTGCACCACTGAACACCTCATGGATATGTCCACTTCTGTGTCCTACAGACCCTCACCCCGACCCCCTGGTCTCAGCATGGCCATGACGAAGGTATCACCTGTCTTTGCATAGAATTACGTACACTATCCCATGTCGTATGTGAACAGATAGGCTCATTGTTTACCAATTCCATCTTCTTTCTTCCTGAACACACAACTCAACTACCACTGCCAAGCTCCCCTGGGGTTTGGTGTGGACATGGAATGTTTCTGGCTAGTGAAACGTGCATGGAAGTGATACATTCTGCTTCCATGCCTTGCTTATTAAAACTAACAACAACAATAACAAAATCTGCACAATTCTATACCTTCTCAAACCAACTGTTGATCAAATGCAGGAGATTCAGAGGATCCAGAGGCCCCTGGGGGTGATGGAGCCCCAAGGTGGAGTGAACCCGGTCCCTGAATCACCATGCGAAACTCAGATCCTGATCCTTCCCAGTCAGTGAGGAAAAAAATGAAGCTTAGATTTTGTAAAGTCACAAGATTTAAGGGTTCATCATTACAGTAGTGAGCATACTTAATACATAGTGTTCTATGGAAACCGAGTGTCCAATTGAATGAATATATGTTACTCCCAGATTCTGTGTTTTCTTAACCCTCCACATTAAATTAATTCACTTAACTCTGTAACATCCACTCAACTTCTCTTTCCATTTTACTTATTATTTTATTTTATTACCATGTCTACGCTAGATTATTGCAGTAGTCTCCTAACGTATATCATTGCCTTCAGCAGCACTAATAGGAATGTAATGCAAGCCATGCAGATTATTTTAAATTTTGAAGTACTTATATTTTTTAAAGTAAAAAGTAACAGATAAAATAAATTTAAGTAATACATTTTATTTGGCTCAACGTACTCAGAACATTACTTCCACTTGTAATCAATAGAAAGATATTAATGAGACAATTTACATCTTTGTACTAAGTCTTTAAAATCTGGTGTCTATTTTACATTTACGTTTACATCAATTCAGCAGAATAGACACATTTGAAGTGCTCAGTGACCACACATGACTAACGGCTGTCATAGTCATAGTGGACAGTGCAGGACTACACTCGTGTTTCCTTCTGGATAACTGTGTACACTATAGTCAGAAGGTAGAATTTAATGATTACACTTCTTGCTTCTAAGATTAAAAGGGCTTTGCCAACAGGCCTCCATCAGATCTACCCCAAACCATCTCAAACAGATTTATAAAAATATCAATGCACTTTCTAGCAAATGTACGTTCAACATGGACCTATAGTCATGCTTTTTAGAAGGGCTTGCATAGACGGTTATGATCCAGCAAATTCTATAACCTTGGTTTTTTCAGTCATTACTTTCTCCTTATGGTCAATTCCTAGTGAATTTCTAACCCTTCTCATGTGCCAACCATCTTCTTTGCCTCCTGTCTACTGCAAATATAAATCCCCATCCCAGAAAATGTATCTTTTTTCCCCACGCCCATCACATGGTATTACGTAGGCGTATTTTGTTTTTGTTGTTCAGGAAATAGAATGCCTGACTTAACATGGTTTAAATAATAGTGCATTTTTATCTCACATGTCAGAGATTTCTGAAATTTCAAGACTAGTAAATTCAGCAGCTCAAGGATGACACCAGCACTCTAGATTAATTTCTTTGTTATTTCTTTTTCTTCCCCCTCATTGTCAAAGGGTGGTTGCCCAAGGTACCACATTCTCAGACAACAGCATCTAAGCCTAGGAAGTGATGACAAGGTTAATTTCCTTGCATCATTATTTTTACTGGGAGAAAAACATTCCCCAGAACCACCCCTCAGATGTGTCCTCTAGTCCTGTGCCAGGATTGGGTCACAGGCCCATAAAGTAGCTGTAAGGGAGGCTAGTAATGCAAACACACAACATCTCAACTCTATGGTGGGAGGTGGGACCTGCAAGTGCGGTAGAATAGGGAGAAAACTGTTGAGCAATCAGCCAACAAGGCCAACTAACATATTCCTAAGCTTTGTTTGTCTCTCAAGGCTCTAATCAGGCATCACCCTGTTTGAGCCCTCCGTGAAATCTCATCTCCCAAGTGGGATTAGTGCCACTCACCTTTGGTTCATTATGCCCTGTGCCCATCATCCCTGCACCCCTCGTGACACTGTTCTCAAACTGCCTGGTTGGTGTCTGTCTCTCCCGACAAAAAGCAAAAGCTCTTTGAAGGAAATGAATTTGTATGGCTCATTATTATATAATCACCGCCTGGTATATTGCTTGGAATATGATAGACATTAAAAAATAGATAGTATTTAACTGATTATTTTATGATACATTTCACTTCTAATTTGACAGTATTTGGATTACACACTGAGGGATAATTTATCTATAAGCTTTGATTTTTCCAACCTGGCTTTTAAACAAAAATAATATGAAACTCAAGGGATAATTTGTTCCAGGTCCCTGCATTTAATCATTTCATTAATCTCACTAAAGAGATAAATTAACTGAGGTCTCAGAGAGAGACTTGCTCTAGCAGTTTGGGCTCGCTGCAGGAAACAAACCACTCTATGTATTTTAAACAAAATGTGAATTAACGCTAAGAATTAAGTGTTTATGGAATCTTGGAAGGACAGGAGGAACAAGAGTCGGGGACTTGCAACAGCCGAGACTAGAGTCCACTCCACCAGAGGGACTGGGGAGTCAGAAAGTGTTGACACAGCTGTCGTTGCCACGCCTACAAGTGCGTCTTGGCGATCACATGGCTGTAACTTGAATGACCAACAGAAACAGTAAGGAAGGTGGCCTTCTCTTCACCCCTCTCTTCTAAATCACTTTTCTACATGTAATTGGCAAAACCAAATTTGCGTCCAGAAACCTAGCTGCTATTGAGCCAAGAAATGTTGATTCTTGCTTTCCAGGCTTTGTGATGCAGATAATCACAGAGGAGGATGGGAGAGTGGATGCTGCGTGTCAACTGGCCATATCCGATGCACTTACCTAGAGTTATTCAACTAATGATTAGTAGAGAAGGGACATAACTCCTAACCTACAGACATACGTAATATTGACAACACCTAACACCATACTCTGATAGCTCTCAATTGTCCTGGCACAGCAGACAGATTTTTAGAGGAAAAAACAACTCACAGTAAAGCCAGTCTCAGGTCATCCACATAGAGATATCTTGGCCCAGAAACATTGGCATTTCTTTCTCCGGTTATTGGCTTCGCTTCTCAGATGAGGTAATCACGATGCATATGTACAGTCAGAAACTTTAAAGTTGGATGCTACAGTCTATTTATGACTACTAGACAAGGGGGGGAAACATGTAAAAAAAATCCAACGGACATTTTTGGATTTAAAGAGGCATTTATGTTAATGTAACATTCTGGAAATTAAAGCTTGAGGGGAAATGGAAACCATACCTTCTAAATGACACTAAAACATATGAAATCCTGGGGTGATACAATCACCAGGCTTATATCATCTACTTAAATCTCCACCTGCAGGTGACACCCTGACTAGAGGAAGCTTCCACAGTAAGTTTTACCTTAGCTCTGCAGGCTTGTCACCATGAGCTCTGGGCCGCTAGGAGGGAGGGTAACGTTCAGGCACCTGATTTGTCAAGACTCTAAACTGCTGTCATATTTGAAAACCCAGAGGTGACACCTCAGAGTGTTCTGGCATTCTGCCCATTGCCTTGAGTCATAAATCTGTCAGCAAGTCCTTCTGACTCTGCCTTCTCATGTATCTACCTTCTGACATGTCCAGGCTTGTACCTACTTTGTTCAATTGTTCATTCTTTCAGTTATTAATGAAAAATCTGATAATTTAGGATAAAAAAAGAGATCTCTCTACTAGATAATCTATTCTCTATATCAGACAATCCATTCTATCAATTCCAGAGGTTTCTTCTTAAAGCTGATATCTAACATTTCAATATTTTATCTACTTACGTTGACCCACAAACTATGTCAGGGATGTAAGTTTAAAAAGCAAATAAAGGGCTTCCCTGGTGGCGCAGTGGTTGGGGGTCCGCCTGCCGATGCGGGGGACGCGGGTTCGTGCCCCGGTCCGGGAGGATCCCACATGCCGCGGAGCGGCTGGGCCCGTGAGCCATGGCCGCTGAGCCTGCGCGTCCGGAGCCTGTGCTCCGCGGCGGGAGAGGCCACAGCAGTGGGGGGCCGCGTGCTGCAGGGAGAAAAAAAAAAAAAAAAGCAAATAAAGCTCTTGCCATGAAAAAATTCACAGCCCAATCAGGAGACGCCATATAGTATTTAAACAGATGACTTCTTGCAAAAGAATATGGGTTCACAGATTAATCCTCTGCTGAGTAGCTACGTGGGCAAAGTTACTTAACCATTGTCTACATCAGTTCTCCCATCTGTAAAATTAGGATAATAATAATAAATACCTACTGTTTTGAGTTTATAGAATTATGTAATTTAATGCATGTAAAATTGCTTGGAATCATGGCAGTCACAGGGAAATCAGCCAAAATAAGTTGCCTATAGGTAACCAAACAGTTATAACTCAGCTTGATGATTGCAGTGAGTAAAGAATATAAAACCGTACTAGAAGCATGATATCTAATCAGTTTGAAGTCCTCTAATATTTTTCCCTTAAACTGGAAAGTAAATGGTTTATTTTAATTAATGTGATTCATTTCAGTTCAACCAAAATTTGTTGGGTGCACATGCGATGGCCTCGCGTGGATGCACATGTTCTTGCACGTATTACCTGTTCAGTATTGTCCACACAAGAATATTATTATATACATAAAATTATCCTTTATCCTAAAGTTAGAAGACTAAATCTTAAGCTGTAAATACTAGACAGATAGCAATATAACTTAGTAATTAAGATTATATTCTCTGCAAGTAAAAGGCAAACGTTAAAACCTTAGCTCCAAAACTTGTCTCTATTACTGCAGACAAGACCTTAACTTCCTGTGCTCTAGTTACCTAACCCAACAAATCTCAATAAAAATAGGACATGACTCACAGAAGTGCCACAAGCATGACACGAGTAGGTTTACGCCATTTTTTAGAAGAGTTCTTGGTACTTAGTGAGCACGTTAATGTCAGGTGTTATTCTAGAACTTGTCAAAGGCCTCAAAGTTAAAATGTGACAGAGCTGGGATTTGAACCTGGGTCGGTATCTTTCTCGAGCTCATATTCTTTTTACAACATTGTACATACGCTTCTCCAACAGTGTTTTGTTGTTTGGTAAGGAGGATAATTAGAAGACACCCAGACCAACTGTGCAGGCTGATGTGTGGCTTAAATGAACCGAACTGTCCCAAATTTGAGAAGATTAGAACTTGGAAGGTCTTGAGGAAGCAGGACCCTCCTACTAGATGCTGTCATTTGCTAGACTGTCTGCTAAACAGCTACAGGCACAGTGAATATTAATTAAAAATTAATTTTAAATGAGTGACTATAAAAACAAACTTTATAAATGTCTATCAAGCAAGCAAGTAAATCAGGATTGACAATATTGTCTGAATTACGTCATTTATGTCTAAAAATTCACTTTTCTTAATGAGTCGTTTGTTAATTCAGGATTTCAATTTTTTTCTTGAGTCAAATTTCTAACTTTTTGGAAAAATTTTATTCCATCTGAGTTATCAAATATATTGTCATGATGTTTTAATGGAAGTTTTTATTGGCTTAAATTTCAACTCTAAATAATTGTCTCCTTTCTAAATTTCTAATAGGCTTTGTTAAGGCCTATGTATATGTAAAATATACATACAGAAAACTGAAGGAAGTTTCAATGTAGAGCCCAAATCATAATTACAAAGTGAACACACCTGGGCACTAGCGTCCAGCTTAGAAAATAGAGCATTACCAACACCTAAGAAATTGTCTCCTGCTTTATCCCAGTCACTAACCTTTCTCTCCCCCTCAATATAACCATCATCTTAAATTTAACGCCAAAATTAGCATTGCCACTTTTTTAAAAATTTTTGAAATTTATTTTTTTATACAGCAGATTCTTATTAATCATCAGTTTTATACACATCAGTGTCTACATGTCAATCCCAATCTCCCAGTTCATCACAGGCACCCCAACACCCCTGTCGCTTTCCCCCCTTGGTGTCCATATGTTTGTTCTCTACATCTGTGTCTCAAGTTTTCCCTTGCAAACCAGTTAATCTGTACCATTTTTCTAGGTTCCACATATATGCATTAATATACGATATTTGTTTTTCTCTTTCTGACTTACTTCACTCTGTATGACAGTCTCTAGATCCATCCATGGCTCAACAAATGACCCAATTTCGTTTCTTTTTATGGCTGAGTAATATTCCATTGTATATATGTACCACATCTTCTTTATCCATTCGTCTGTCAATGGGCATTTAGGTTGCTTCCATGACGTGGCTATTGTAAATAGAGCTGCAGTGAACATTGGGGTGCATCTGTCTGTGTGAATTATGGTTTTCTCTGGGTATATGCCCAGTAGTGGGATTGCTGGATTATATGATAATTCTATTTTTAGTTTTTTAAGGAACCTCCATACTGTTCTCCATAGTGGCTGTATCAATTTGCATTCCCACCAACAGTGCAAGAGGGTTGGTTCCCTTTTCTCCACACCCTCTCCAGCATTTGTTGTTTGTAGATTTTCTGATGATGCCCATTCTAACTGGTGTGAGGTGATACCTCATTGTAGTTTTGATTTGCATTTCTCTAATAATTAGTGATGTTGAGCAGCTTTTCATGTGCTTCTTGGCCATCTGTATATCTTCTTTGGAGAAATGTCTATTTAGGTCTTCTGCACATTTCTTGATTGGGTTGTTGGTTTTTTTAATATTGAGCTGCATGAGCTGTTTATATATTTTGGAGATTAATCCTTTGTCCTTGGCTTCATTTGCAAATATTTTCTCCCATTCTGGGGTTGTCTTTTCGTCTTGTTTATGGTTTCCTTTGCTATGCAAAAGCTTTGAAGTTTCATTAGGTCCCATTTGTTTGTTTTTGTTTTTATTTCCATTACTCTAGGAGGTGGATCAAAAAAGATCTTGCTGTTATTTATGTCAAAGAGTGTTCTTCCTATGTTTTCCTCTTAGAGTTTTATAGTGTTCGGTCTTACATTTAGGTCTCTAATCCACTTTGAGTTTATTTTTGTGTATGGTGTTAGGGAGTGTTCTAATTTCATTCTTTTACATGTAGCTGTCCAGTTTTCCCAGCACCACTTATTGAAGAGACTGTCTTTTCTCCATTGTATATCCTTGCCTCCTTTGTCACAGATTAGTTGACCATAGGTGCATGGCTTTATCTCTGTGCTTTCTATCTTGTTCCATTGATCTTTGTTTCTGTTTTTGTGCCAGTACCATATTGTCTTGATTACTGTAGCTTTGTAGTATAGTCTGAAATCAGGGAGTCTGATTCCTCCAGCTCCGTTTTTTTCCCTCAAGACTGCTTTGGCTATTCAGGGTCTTTTGTGTCTCCATACAAATTTTAAGATTTTTTGTTCTAGTTCCATTAAAAATGCCATTGGTAAATTGATAGGGATTGCATTGAATCTGTAGATTGCTTTGGACAGTATGGTCATTTTCACAATATTGATTCTTCCAATCCAAGAACATGGTATATCTCTCCATCTGTTGGTATCATCTTTAATTTCTTTCATCAGTGTCTTATAGTTTTCTGCATACAGGTCTTTTGTCTCCCTAGGTAGGTTTACTCCTAGGTATTTTATTCTTTTTGTTGCAGTGGTAAATGGGAGTGTTTCCTTAATTTCTCTTTCAGATTTTTCATCATTAATGTATAGGAATGCAAGAGATTTCTGTGCATTAATTTTGTATCCTGCAACTTTACCAAATTCATTGATTAGCTCTAGTAGTTTTCTGGTGGCATCTTTACGATTCTCTATGTATAGTATCATGTCATCTGCAAACAGTGACAGTTTTACTTCTTCTTTTCCAATTTGTATTCCTTTTATTTCTTTTTCTTCTCTGATTGACGTGGCTAGGACTTCCAAAACTATGTTGAATAATAGTGGTGAGAGTGGACATCCTTGTCTTGTTCCTGATCTTAGAAGAAATGTTTTCAGTTTTTCACCATTGAGAATGATGTTTGCTGTGGGTTTGTGGTATATGGCCTTTATTATGTTGAGGTAGGTTCCCTCTATGCCCACTTTCTGGAGAGTTTTTATCATAAACTGGTGTTGATTTTTGTCAAAAGCTTTTTCTGCATCTATTGAAATGATCATATGGTTTTATTCTTCAACTTGTTAATATGGTATATCACATTGATTGATTTGCGGATATTGAAGAATCCTTGCATCCCTGGGATAAATCCCACTTGATCATGGTGTATGATCCTTTTAATGTGTTGTTGGATTCTGTTTGCTAATATCTTGTTGAGGATTTTTGCATCTATATTCATCAGTGATATTGGTCTGTAATTTTCTCTTTTTTTATAGTATCTTTGTCTGTTTTGGGTATCAGGGTGATGGCAGCCTCATAGAATGAGTTTGAGAGTGTTCCTTCCTCTGCAATTTTTTGGAAGAGTTTGAGAACGATGGGTGTTAGCTCTTCTCTAAATGTTTGATAGAATTCACCTGTGAAGCCATCTGGTCCTGGACTTTTGTTTGTTGGAAGATTTTTAAACGCAGTTTCAATTTCATTACTTGTGATTGGTCTGTTCATATTTTCTATTTCTTCCTGGTTCAAACTTGGGAGGTTATACCTTTCTAAGACTTTGTCCATTTCTTCCAGGTTGTCCATTTTATTGGCATAGAGTTGCTTGTAGTAGTCTCTTAGGATGCTTTGTATTTCTGCAGTGTCTGTTGTAACTTCTCTTCTTACATTTCTAATTTTATTGATTTGCATACTCTCCCTCTTTTTCTTGATGAGTCTGGCTAATGGTTTTTCAATTTTGTTTATCTTCTCAAAGAACCAGCTTCTGGTTTTACTGGTCTTTGCTATTGTTTTCTTTGTTTCTATTTCATTTATTTCTACTCTGATCTTTACGATTTCTTTCCTTCTGCTAACATTGGGTTTTGTTTATTCTTCTTTCTCTAGTTCCTTTAGGTGTAAGGTTAGATTGTTTATTTGAAATTTTTCTTGTTTCTTGAGGTAGGATTGTATTGCTATAAACTTCCTTCTTAGAACTGCTTTTGCTGCATCTCATAGGTTTTGGATCATCGTGTTTTCATTGTCTCTAGGTATTTTTTGATTTCCTCTTTGATTTCTTCAGTGATCTCTTAGTTATTTAGTAACATGTTGTTTAGCCTCCATGTGTTTGTGTTTTTTACGTTTTTTTCCTTGTAATTCATTTCTAATCTCATAGTGTTGTGGTCAGAAAAGATGCTTGATATGGTTTCAATTTTCTTAAATTTACTGAGGCTTGATTTGTGACCCAAGATATGATCTATCCAGGAGAGTGTTCCGTGCACACTTGAGAAGAAAGTGTAATCTGCAGTTTTTTGGATGGAATGTCCTATAAATAACAATTAAATCTATCTGGCCTATTGTGTCATTTAAAGCTTGTGTTTCCTTATGAATTTTCTGTTTGGATGATCTGTCCATTGGTGTAAGTGAGGTGTTAAAGTCCCCCACTATTGTGTTACTGTCAATTTCCTCTTTTATAGCTGTTAGCAGTTGCCTTATGTATTGAGGTGCTCCTGTGTTGGGTGCATATATATTTATAATTGTTATATCTTCTTCTTGGATTGAACCCTTGATCATTATGTAGTGTCCTTCCTTGTCTCTTGTAACATTCTTTATTTTAAAGTCTATTTTATCTGATATGAGTATTGCTACTCCAGCTTTCTTTTGATTTCCATTTGCATGAAATATCTTTTTCGATCCCCTCACTTCCAGTCTGTATATGTCCCTGGGTCTGAAGTGGGTCTCTTGTAGACAGCATATATATGGGTCTTGTTTTTGTATCCATTCAGCAAGCCTGTGTCTTTTGGTTGGAGCATTTAATCCATTCACGTTTAAGGTAATTATTGGTATGTATGTTCCTCTGACCATTTTCTTAATTGTTTTGGGTTTGTTTTTGTAGGTCCTTTTCTTCTCTTGTGTTTTCCACTTAGAGAAGTTCCCTTAGCATTTGTTGTAGAGCTGGTTTGATGGTGCTGAATTTTCTTAGCTTTTGCTTGTCTGTAAAGCTTTTGATTTCTCTGTCGAATCTGAATGAGATCCTTGCTGGGTAGAGTAATCTTGGTTGTAGCTTCTTCCCTTTCATCACTTTAAGTATATCATGCCACTCCCTTCTGGCTTGTAGAGTTTCTGCTGAGAAATCAGCTGTTAACCTTATGGGAGTTCCCTTGTATGTTATTTGTCATTTTTCCCTTGCTGTTTTCAATAATTTTTCTTTGTCTTTAATTTTTGCCTGTTTGATTACTGTGTGTCTTCGTGTGTTTCTCCTTGGGTTTATCCTGTATGGGACTCTCTGTGCTTCCTGGACTTGGGTGGCTATTTCCTTTCCCATGTTAGAGAAGTTTTCAATTATAATCTCTTCAAATATTTTCTCGGGTCCTTTCTCTCTCTCTTCTCCTTCTGGGACCCCTATAAGGTGAATGTTGTTGCATTTAATGTTGTCCCAGAGGTCTCTTAAGCAGTCTTCATTTCTTTTCATTCTTTTTTCTTTATTCTGTTCCACAGCAGTGAATTCCACCATACTGTCTTCCAGGTCACTTATCCGTTCTTCTGCCTCAGTTATTCTGCTATTGATTCCTTCCAGTTAGTTTTCATTTCAGTTATTGTATTGTTCATCTCTGTTTGTTTGTTCTTTAATCCTTCTAAGTCTTTGTTAAACATTTCTTACATCTTCTCAATCTTTGCCTCCATTCTTTTTCCGAGGTCCTGGATCATCTTCACTATCATTATTCTGAATTCTTTTTCTGCAAGGTTGCCTATCTCTACTTCATTTAGGTGTTTTTCTGGGGTTTTATCTCATTCCTTTATTTGGTACATAGCCCTCTGCCTTTTCATCTTGTCTATCTTTCTGTGAATGTGGTTTTTGTTCCACAGACTGCAGGATTGTAGTTCTTCTTGCTTCTGCTGTCTGCCCTCTGGTGGATGAGGCTATCTAAGAGGTTTGTGCAAGTTTCCTGATGGGAGTGACTGGTGGTGGGTAGAGCTGGGTGTTGCTCTGGTGGGCAGAGCTCAGTAAAACTTTAATCCGCTTGACTGCTGATGAGTGGGACTGAGTTCCCCCCCTGTTGGTTGTTTGGCCTGAGCCGACCTAGCACTGGAGCGTACAGGCTCTTTGGTGGGGCTAATGGGGGACTCCAAGAGGGCTCACGCCAAGGAGTACTTCCCAGAACTTCTGCTGCCAGTGTCCTTGTCCCCACGGTGAGCCACAGCCACCCCCGCCTCTGCAGGAGACCCTCCAACACTAGCAGGTAGGTCTGGTTCAGTCTCCCCTGGGGTCACTGCTCCTTCCCCTGGGTCCCGATGCGCACACTTCTTTGTGTGTGCCCTCCACGAGTGGAGTCTCTGTTTCCCCCAGTCCTTTCAAAGTCCTGCAAATCAAATCCCACTAGCCTTCAAAGTCTGATTCTCTAGGAATTCCTCCTCCCGGTGCCGGACCCCCAGGTTGGGAAGCCTGACGTGGGGCTCAGAACCTTCACTCCAGTGGGTGGACTTCTGTGGTATAAGTGTTCTCCCGTCTGTGAGTCACCCACCCAGCAGTTATGGGATTTGATTTTACTGTGATTGCACTCCTCCTACCCTCTCATTGTGGCTTCTCCTTTGTCTTTGCATGTGGGGTGTCTTTTTTGTTGAGTTCCTGTGTCTTCCTGTCAATGATTGTCCAGCAGCTAGTTGTGATTCTGGTGTTCTCACAAAAGAGAGTGAGAGCACGTCCTTCTACTCCGCCATCTTGGTTCCCACTTTCCCATTCAATACATTTTTATTGATTTCTTTCTATATCTCCAATTTTTCTTCATGTGAGGATATTGAGAATCAGAGAGGTTGAGAGATTTGTCCAAGGTCAAACAGCCTAGAATCCTTGACAAATATCCATTTTAGATACTGGGAGTGCTTGATAGACTTGAGAGCAAAGCAAGGCTGTGGCATGAGCCAGGAAGTCGGGAAGGGTGTGGGTTAATCTAGCATTGCCACTTTTGAAAAGCTTTACATAGATGGAATCACACACCATTTAGTGTTGTCATTTTTTTAAAATTAGCTATTCTGTGAGTGTTTCGTAGAAACAATTTGTGCTTTTAATTTACATTTCCTTGAATATATGCTATTAATGGCTCTTTGGATATCCTCTTTTGATAAGATTTATGTCTTTACCCACTTCATCTTTTTAAGTGCATTATAGGTCTTTTTCTTATTGATTTGTTGACATTCTTGGTGTGTGTTCTGGTTATGAGACTTTTGTTTGTTGTGGCTGTTTGTAAATATCTTCCCCCACTCTGTGGCTTTACTTTTCACTTCCTTAAGAAAATATTTTGATGACTAGACATTCTTAGTTTTAGCAGGGCCTGCTTTATTAATGTTTTTCTTGTGGTTAATAATTTTTTCCCCTGCTTAAAGTATCTTTCCTGATATTATTGTCTAAAAGATATGCTAGTTTAGTTTCACATTTAGATCTAGAATCAGGCTAAACTTTATGGTATTTTAGTATGAGGTAGGGTCTATTGTAATATTCTCCAGTGTCTACATCCAATTGTCTCTACAACATATATTGAAAACCTTTCCTTTCCCAGTGTTCTGCGATGCTGTCTTTGTCATAAATCGCGTGTGCTTTACGAGTGAAACTAATTTTCAGTTGTCTCATCTGTTACTTTTATGTAATAATCTGTGCCTGTGCTGATACCACACCATTCTACTTACTATAACTTTCTCATAAGTCTTCATACTGAGAAGAGTAAACATCATGTTATGTCATTCTTCAGTTTAGAAGCAAAAGAAAGAATTCAGGTGAAGGCTGGGTGTGGCTGGTACGAGAGTGCAGAGATTCTGGGGGCCGGAAATCTAGAGGCAGTTTGAGCCCTTTTTTTAGGTTTTTCTCCAGAAACTCCAATGGGTATTCACTGCACTGATTGCCACAAATTCTGAGAAAATGCCCCTGTGTACAGGTTTGGAGAAGAGGAACAGCAGCTACTGGGAGAGGGACACAGAGGCCTGATGAGATCATTCTTCTCTGCCTCCCCTGAGGAAGGGAGTCTTAAACTACAGCCCTCACCCAAAAATCAATGTACTGCTGGAGAAATGCAAAGGCAGCAGTGCGTTGAGAGTACCCGTAGCAGCAACAAACCCCAAACCCCAGTACAACTCCTGATGAGACTAACTCAAACCCTATCTTAAGGGCTTAATGAAGGGTTTCTCTACTGAGGGCGATTTTGCCCCCGTGCCACCATCAGGTTGGTTGTCCACGTTGGAAGGGGAGGGGATGTTCTTCGTGTACAGAGAGTGGAGACCAGGGAAGATGCTAAAGACCCTACAATGAATAGGGCGCTTCCCCACAGTAAACTGCCTGATTCCAGATGCCAGTGGTGCTGAGTTTAAGAAACCTTGAAATAGGTGAATGAAAACCTATAGGCAACGTCATATTTAATGATGAAAATGATAGTTTTCCTTAGGACTGGGAACAAGGCAAAGATTTCTACAAAGATTTAATATTGTGTTGGAGGTTCTAGGTATTTCAGCGAGCAAGCAAAGTAAATAAAAGTTAGGAATATTTGAAAGAAGGGTGAAAATCAGTTTTATGTTCACAACACCTAGTATATGTAGAAAATCCTAAGGAAACTACAAAAAAGCTCATAGAACTAATAAGTGATTTCACAAGGTTGTGACATACAAGATCCTATACAGAAAGCAATTGTATTTCTATATATAAGTGACAAGCAATTTTAAAATGAAATTTAATAAACTACCAGTTCCAGTTGCCTCCGAACAAATGAAATACTTAGGGATAAATTTAAAAATATATATGTGTGAGACCTGTGCTCTGAAAACTACTGAGAAAAATGCTACTGAGAGAAAATAGAAGTGAAATATTAAATGAAGATATATACAATGTTTATGTATTGGAAGACCCAAAAGTTTAAGATGCCAATTTTCTTTCAGTTAGTTATTGATTCAATGCAATCCCAGTCAAAACATCGGAAGCCTTCCTTGTGAAAAGACAAGCTTATCTAATATGTATATGATAATTCCAAATATCTAGAGTAGCCAAAACGATTTTAATGAGGATAACAAAGTTGGATAACTTACAGTATTTGATTTTTAGGCTTATGGACAAAGTTTAAGAGCTATATATTTTTGATGCTTTTAAATATATTTCTTGAATTTCCTAAATTAAGTGCATATTTATTTCATTGTAGAAAAGAAGTTGCAATAACTTAAATACAAACTAAAACTACTGGTGGGTGGTCCACTGTATAAGGACATCAAGCACAGGGAGGATTCCCAGATACCTCTCACAGTTCAATCCTAGTCAAGGGGTCTGAGTTATCCCTTAATGCCCCATCAGCATAGAAGATGTCTGCATTCTCAGGTTCTTTTCACAGGGCTGCCAAGTGCCCAGTACTCTAGACTCTATCGTCCATAAGTTTGGATCAGTGACACGTGGGTGGTTCACACTTGAAAAGAGCTTGGTGGAGTCCCTGCCCTTCTCCTTCTGCCATGTTTTCTTCCCCCGGAGTTCTCTTCTCCCTCCGTATTTTCCTCTTTTCTCTTAGTCCTCCTTTCTGTCTTCCTCTCCTTCCTCTCAAGGTTAGCTAACCATTGGAATCTGTATAATTTGATCAGGAATCAGTATCTTTCTCTGCAACTGTTTTTGCTCAGAGGGTGCTCCCAGGGTACCTGTGAAAGGACAGCAGTAGCAGAGGGAAACTGAAGGACAGAAAACAAACACGATCGTAATTTCAGATACAAATCTGCCTCCAAACCACAGCAAAAATCTGGGAAGAAAATGACTGCATAGGTTGTAAACCCTGCAGACACTCTCTCCTTTTGTAATTGTGTGGCCTTGTGAATCACAGAGGTGGCATTTGAGCTACATCTTGAAAGATATTATTCACTGCGTACAGTAAAAGGAAGAAAAAAAGTCCTAAAATGCCACATAGCTGAATAACCTCAAAATTTCAAAAGAGGAATAAGAAAACCTGATATAATACCTGAAATTTTTATAGATGAAATATTGACACTGTTCATTCGTTTTTGTCTTTGTTGCTTGTATTTCAACTCAGGGAAAGAGAAAAATCCACCCTGTTTCAAAAATGTAAATTAAAAAAAAATATGTTGTTCAAGGTGAAAGTGGCCATAGCGCTTTTGAAAAAGAAAACCAATATTATCATATCTCTCCTATTTATATTGATTCCCTTTCCCTTGTCCCACGGAGATGACATTTTACAACTCATCTACTTTGTGGAAATTGTGAGCCTTTTTTAAAGGTTTGGGTTTACTTTGAGTTCTTTTTAATTCAGTTTCCAATGATGGAGGTGACGGAAGATTGAAGATATTTTAAATCTAATATTTTAATATATAGGAAGCTGGGGGGTTTTTTTGTTTGTTTAAGCACAGAATTTGATTTAGCTTTACCAGGAGACATTTTGAATCCTGCTTAAGACAAACAGACAAACGAAACTAAAATTTATGTTGGCTTTTTTTTTTTCTTACTTCATCTCGTTTAACCCTCTGAACAATTCTGGCCTTTATATCCCTATTTTACAAATCAAAATATTTGGAATGATTTCTGTATGACATAGGTAAAAGTTATAGATAAGAGTAAACATGAACTATCTTAGGAATAATCCATGTAAAGTTTCACTTAAAATACATTCATTGTAAAATTAATAGAAATACGATCAATATAATTTTTATGTGGCAATATTTAGAAGTTACTGGGAAAGCCCACCCTCCCATTAGATTCCTCCGACTAAAGTCTTGTGACTTTTTCCAAATGACAGTGTTTTCTAGTGAGGAAAGGGGGGGAAATAAGATTAAAGTAGTTTATCAGATTCATTCATTCAGAAAGTATTAACTGATCTTCCCAATCATATTAAAGACATTCCTCTGAAGGACTGTGTGTTTTAACAGACAGATAGTTCCCATCTGTTCTCAGTGGAAAAGCCAGAAATATCTCTAAATCCTTAGGCAGGTATGTTAGTCAGGGTAACCAGAGAAACAGAAATAATATACAAAGAGATTTACTATGAGGAATCGGCTCACAGGATTCTGGAGGCTGAGAAGTCCCCTGATGTGTGATCCACAGGCTGGAGACCCGGGAAAGCTAGTCCCAGTGTGAGCCCAGAAGCAGGACCACTGGTGGTATAAGTCCCAGTCTGAGGACCAGAGATGACAAATGTCCCAGCTCAAGAAGTGAGGCTGGGAGCAAATTCTCCCTTCCTCTCCCTTATTTTCTACTCAGGCCCTTCTACCCAGATTGGAAGATGCCCAAGAACAGTGGGGAGGCCATTGCTGTGCTCATTCTGCCAATTCAAATGCTAATATCATCCAGAAACACCCTTACAGGCACACCCCCAAAAATATCTGGGCACCATGTGGCCGAGTTAGTTTAACAGGTAAAATTAACCATCACATCAGGTTATATTTTGCTTCTGGTCAACATTCCAATGGCTTCCATTCCCTCAGGAATTAGAGCCTGGGCCACTGCCAAAGTGTACACTGTGGAGCGACCGGTGCCTCGGGGCTTCTCCCTCGCCTTCTACGGGCTTTGACAGAAGCGCCACGTCCTCGGCGAGCCTTCCATTAACCATCCAGTTTAAAATCTCTATCTCCCTCACCATTCGCTCTCTCCCTTCCCCACTTTATTTTCTCCTTGGCATTTACCATCGTTTTATATTTTGTATTTTGTTTGAGTGTTTGCCTCACACAGGCTGTAAGCTCTAGGGTGACAGGGAAGGCATGGTCCCTGCCCATAGGGCTGCTACTTTCTTTCAAGGAAGATGCACAATTAAGCCGGCAGTGAGGACAACCTGATGGCTTTTATGACAGGAGAAGCGTGTGGTGTTAGCGGAACCCATAAAAAGGGCTGCTAGTTCAGACTTGCTTGAAAGGTAATGAAGTATCTTAGAATATTTACCATTATTCACTGTCTCCTAGGTGAGACACTGTGTTTACGCTGAAGGGACAATCCAGTTAGAGGAGCCCAGGTTCTGAGTTTAGAAGATCAGGGTTTGGCGTTTCGACCACTCACAAGCAGTGTAATAGCAACTTGTTCAGGTTCCGGATCCAATCAGATATGAGAACAGAATTTGCCTGAGGGCGTGTCGTGAGCAGCAGGGAAGTGAATAACTGTGCCACGGCCTGCAAAGCGTCGAGTGCCACACAAATGACAATCACCGTTCCTGGATTCAAGGGTCTTTCTCCAGCAGCTGTGGTCATTTTCTGGTCCTGGGGTAACACTGGAAGGGCAACCACAAATATAAATTGCATTAAAATATTCTATTACTCTCAAGGAGCCGATGGACTCCACAGGATAAACCAGGATAGAAAGTGAACTTTCAAAAGTTGATTGCACATCCCCCTTTTTCAAAATGCAGACCAGTGATGAGACTGTTGATGTTTGTCTTTTTAGGACCCCATTTTCTGTCATCCACTGTGTTTTTGTAGAGCTGCCGTCCTTATTGTAGACAGTCCATAATTCCTTTGACTTTCTAGAATTCAGAGAGGCGTTTAATTTGTAAGATCACAGATAACCGATATGTGTAAACCAGGAGGATGGGCATTTCTGTTGGAGAGTCATAAAATAAAAGAAGCATAGGTAGAGGGTCTGTAAATTTATTTTGAGACAAATACCCAGGAAATCGAAGAATTTGTTACGGAGCGTCTTCTGCTGCTACCTGGCCTCGAGGCTATTCTGCCTGAAGACAACACAAAGTTCTTTTCTGGCAATTAATAGGAGAAGAAGGTTAATGCTGTGCAAATATTAGAATATTTGAACACTAAGCTTCTCTGACCTCAATATGGGTTCATTACTAGAGTAGGCCTTCAGGGGAAAAGAGTGTCAGCAGAGCGATTCCTTAGCTACGTATCCACTGAGCACCAGACTTTCCTGCCATTACTCTCCCATCTATTCAACCTCCTCCCCACTCTGAAAGACGTCTGATATGAGGTGTTTTGCCTAAAATGTAGTGATTAACTCTTGATAGGTATGAAAAAGCTTCAATTATTAAAATGCTATTAAAGCCGGCAAATGGTATCCTATGCCGAAAAGAGAAAAAGATTAATTACCCTGATTACAGATTATGAGGGAGTTTGATAAGGTATTTCTGTGCAGAGAACCAGCGGAGAGAGCCCACGAATTCCAAGAGCCCGTCTCTCTATTCCTGTGATGTCTCACTGTCTCCCGTGGGTCACCAGAGCTCATGCACACACGTCCCTGGGAAGTGTAGAGGGAACACGTGACACTGGATGCCCCTTCAAGTCTCTAGATGCCAATCTGTTTCTAAGAACCCCTCAGAATAAACCTGTTTTCAACATATGTACACTACCAAATGTAAAATAGAGAGCCAGTGGGAAGCAGCCGCATGGCACAGGGAGATCAGCTCGGTGCTTTGTGTCCATCTAGAGGGGTGGGATAGGGAGGGTGGGAGGGAGACGCAAGAAGGAGGAGGAGGAGATACGAGGATATGTGCTTATGTATAGCTGATTCACTTTGTTATACAGGAGAAACTAACACACCATTGTAAAGCAATTATACTCCAATAAAGATGTTAAAAAAAAAAAAGAATAAACCTGTTTTCAGGATGTGTTTGTTGAATCGCTCATGGAAGATTCCCATTTGGGTAGAGAGGTGTCTGAGGCGATCACCCCTTCTGTCGACCCCAGTGATGAAAGCTACCCACCTGCAGCAAAGGAGACTTTTGTTTCTATAGCTCCCTCCAAATCTCCCATTGCTGTAATTATTAGGGTGTTTTGTCACTGCAGTTTTATTGAAAAGCCAGCCCCCTCCTGCCGTGGGAGTTGTGACACAATGTGAGTTATTAATGCCTCTTCATGTGTCATCCCTCAGGTGTAGTGTTTGATAAAGAAGCTTGAATTGAGCTGATTTGAGATAAATTATCCTTTCAATCTTAATTAGAGAAAAAATGTGTTTTAAAGTATGGAAGAAACAGAATGTCTTCCACTCTTGTTTGGGAGGAGGGATGTTGGTGAACCCTTCTTGGATCTGGAGAGCAGAGCCTGAGTTCCTTGGGGAGGAGGGATGTTGGTGAACCCTTCTTGGATCTGGAGAGCAGAGCCTGAGTTCCTTGGGGCTTGCAGTTACCACCTGAGAACTGAGGACAAAAGCCCAGGAATAACAATGAAGGAATCCACACATTTCTGGGCCTCTGGTCACCTTTCTATGTTTATTATGTTTCTAAGCTTCTCTTAGGCTGTGAAAGCAGTCAAATCCTTAAGGAAACAAACAAACAAAACCAAAGCATGCCATGGTACTTCTTGTTTTTGAAGAAGGGAGAGGGGCGTCACAAAAGACACGACTTTCCCAGGTGGTCTTGGCCGTCAGCAGAGAGAGTCAGTGCAGAAGACTGAGTGCATCCTTGGAATCTAGAATGTGGGAGAGCAGATAACTCCCCAGGAGCAGGCCTGAGGTGGAGGGCCAGCCTTTATCATGAGGAAAAAATTCTCGGAGTATCAACTCAAGAAGGGATTCCAAACATATCTCGTAAAAAGAAAAACTATGCTTTACAAAGAAAATGATGAGAAATTTTAAAAATACAGAATATGGAACAGTTTAAAAAAAGAAAGACGGAAGACTGCTGTAACTAGAGAAAAGCACGTTTCTGCCTGTGCCTCTGCCTCTCCTGGCTACGCACATATGCTCTGATTGCTGCTCTCTCAGATTATTTACTTATTTGCTCAATTGGAGGACATATAGGTTACTCCATCAAACATAGATTTTTTTTTTTCAAAAAAAGTGATTTAAACTATAGGAAAGTGCTTTGCAAACCATAAATGGTAACTTTTTTTCCCTTAATGTATAACCTAAGCATAATGAAAGCACAGTTTTGCTTTAAGTATTAAAAATAATAAATGTGAAAAGCCTAGCAGAGTGCCTGAGACACATACATGCTTTCTGTCTTTCTTACTATCATCGCCATCATTATGATTTATTACTATTACTGTTTTTATTACTACTAAGCCCAGTGACTTCCCAAGCCCTTGGTGAAGGACTCCAGGTATTGAGAAGTAGACATTTATTAGGCGGTGGTGGTGAGCCTGTTCTGAGCCATTCTGACTGAAAACACCCCACACACTGTGCCCAGTTCAGTCTGAGGCCATGGCTGTGGGCTTTGAGTTACCAGAGTCTGTGGGCTTTGAGTTACCTCTGGGTGGTGAACAATGTTGTTCGATGGATGGCTCTCTGAAAAGCCAGCTATCCGTCATGCTCGGAGCTATTAAACCTGAAAGCTCATTACAACAATAATGACTGTTTTGATGTTTCCAACTGCCTTCAGTGAAGTGGTCACTGGAGGGACCTCAGTGAGGCGGCAAGCACTGGCCGTGCAGTAGGTACGAGGTCCTACTGGCCCCTGGTTTTCATAGGTCTTACCTTCTAGGGATAATGCAGGTGCAGCGTTACGTGGCACTCGGGGGCCTAATTCAAAGTCACCGCGTTCTTTCCACTGCTCACACTGTGAGGGCTTGTTCTCAGATTCCCAATACCTCTTATACTACAAAGCACCACATCATAGTTATTATTATTATTTATATAACTCTCTAGAGTTTAAAACACTCCGCCAAGCCCATTTTGTCATACAATCCTCAAAATAAGCCTCTAAGCACAGAATAGTTTATTTATTTTTTTTTTTTTGCAATTTCTGTTTGGTCCTTCTTTTATAGTTTTCATTTCTCTGATGAGATTTGCACCTGTTTATGCATTACACCCATTTTCTGCTTTAAAGGACAGAACAGCTCACATTTAACCACGACTATTCAAAGGATGTTTCTGAATCTCAAAAAGTTACGTGACTCATCACAGATAAGCCTCTAGTAAGAGGCTTCAGGAAGACGCATCCTTGCCTGTGCTGGCTGCCCTGGTATTTTGTTTTGTCTTTGTGACCAATAAAGGGCCGAAAAGAGAGAGGCAGCGAAGAGAAACTGCCTAAGATTGGCCATGATAGGAAAGCTCAGAGGGACGGAAATGAAAATGTCTGTATTTCTTCCTGGGATGCCTGTTCTCCTTCATCTCGGAAAGGTAGCGGAGGGCCTGAATTCGGACAGAACACCTTTAGGCTTCCCCACTCTGCGACTCTTGAGTTCTTGTACATAGAATTGCATAGGGAAGAAAACTTAAAAGTCAGCGGCAACTACTCTTATGCTTTGGGAAGGATAGGATGGGTACAGACTCCCTAAATGCTCATCATTGAGACTGTGCACTTACTTCATGGTGAGAACACTGATCCTTAGGGTTGGGAAGTAAATGCGTAAGCCACATAGAGGGCGGTGCTAGAAATGTGATTAGAATACTTTCCAACAAGTCCATGAACTCTTCTAAAAGTCTTCTAGAGAAAGGAACAGGATAATATTGAGTTGCATGATGAATGATTCCCATAAATGTACTGGCAGAGCTGGAGGAATCGGATCCCTGGTCTCCTAGCGCACTCCTCTTTGCATTATAGCACATTGAATTGCTTCCAAGGCTTATGGAAGGGTGTAGGAAAACTGAAGTGCAGTCAGCCTCGGGTGATTAGGTAGGATGAGATAGGAAATAGGTAGCAGGACAAAGTGTAGAAGGAACTGGGGCTGCTCAGCCAGGGAAGAAAAGACTCTATGTATGGGGAAATACATGACTTGTCTTGAGAAAGGCTGAAGATACTTGGATGGAGGAGTTTCAAAGTTAATCAGTCCAGCTAGTGGTTATGATCATGGCCTATGCAGCCAAATTGACTGAGGTTGGAGACCAGCCCTTTCTCTTACTACTTAATCATTTAATTTCTTGGAGTCTAGTTTTCCAGTCTATAATAGGGAGAATTAAAGTACCAATCTCATACTCTTGATGTAAGGATTGCATGAGTTTCTACCTGTAAAACATCTAGCACAGGGCTTGGTAAATAGAAACCAGTCCATGTTTAAAATATCATTACTATTACTTCCCTCAAGATGTAGAACCAGGACCAATGTGGGGAAAATGAAAGAAACTGAATTCAGCTCCAGCTCAGAGCATGCTGAGAGTCAGAAGTATCAGGAGATAGAAGAAATTGACCCAGAAAGAGGGAATCTCTGATACCGGACTTACGCAAGTAGAGAAATCCATTTAGCATTTAATGACATCAAAGCAAGAGATTAGAATGAGTCAGAAATTCTTTTTGAAATGTAAGGATATGTGAAGATGCCATGGTGTGGAATCAACATTTTGAGGAGCCATTCCACATGACCATTTATTATATAATAGCTTTATTAGATAATATTTTGGAAAACATTTTCAGCCTTATATTATCAATGGTAGACTGATTGTATAATATGTTGTTCAGATAAGGACGATTTTGAGAGTGAAATGATGATGTCATTAATAATTGATGCTGGCACTGTCCTGGGTAAACACAGGCTTATGATAACCTTAGTTTCTGAATATTTATTGCATTTATATATAATGAAAAGCATAGCTATGTATATGATGCAAGAACTCAGTGTAAGAAAAATTCTGCTTTGAACCCATCATGAGCTAGGACTTAAGACCAACCTTTTTTTTTTAATTTGAAAGGAAGTATTTATCTAATTATTTTTATTGAGGTGAAATCTGCCTGACATTAACTAGCCGTTTCACAGTCTACAGTTCGGTACCATTAACTACATGAACAGTACATTTAAAGAGTACCTCTGGGGCTTCCCTGGTGGCGCAGTGCTTGAGAGTCCGCCTGCCGATGCAGGGGACGCGGGTTCGTGCCCCGGTCCGGGCAGATCCCACATGCCGCGGAGCGGCTGGGCCCGTGAGCCATGGCCGCTGAGCCTGCGCGTCCAGAGCCTGTGCTCCACAACGGGAGAGGCCACAGCAGTGAGAGGCCCGCGTACCGCAAAAAAAAAAAAAAAAAAGTACCTCTGTATAGTTCCAACACATCTCTATCACCTCATAAGTATTCCTTCACATTCATTAAGCAGTCACTCTCCATTCATCTCTCCCGTGACTCCTAATCTTCTTTTGCTCTCTATAGAGTTAAAATTATTCCAAATATTTTATATAAATGGAATCATAAAATATATAATTTTTTGTGTTTTGTTTCATTCACTTAGCATAATGTTTTCATGGTTCATCCACATAGAAAGTATTACACCGTATTCGTTTCTGTAGTTGAATAATGTTCCACTGTATAGATATACATATTCTGATTTTCCATTCATCTGTTGATGGAAATTTGAGTTATTGACATACTTTGGCTATTATGAATATCGTTGCTGTGAACATAACCGCACAGTATTTGTTTGAATTTCTGTTTCTGTTCTTTTGGGTACCTAACTAGGAGTGGAGTTGCTGGATTGTATAGTATTCTATGATTAGAAATTTGAGCCAAACTATTTTTTACAGAGGTTACACCATTTCATATTCCCACCAGCATGTGCTAGTGTCCCAATTTTCCCAGTTGTCCCAATCAGTGTCCCAATTTTCCCATACACCCACTATATTTGTGGTTTTCCACTTATTTTATCATCACCATCATAGTAGGTATGAAGCAGTATCACCTTTATTGCGTTTTTAATTTAATTAACAATTGTACATGCTCTTAACTTCATTTCCTTAATTACTAATGACTCTAAACATGTTTTCAGGTCCTTTTTGGCCCTTTGTTTATCTTTTTTGGCCCTTTTTTGGCCCTTTGTTTATCTTTTTTGGAGAAATATCTATTCGAGGCTTTTGCTAATTTCAGTAGGATTGTTTGGTTTTTTTGTGGTTGAGTTGTATGAGTTTTTTTCTGGATAATTGGCCCTTATCAAATATGTGATTTGCAAATACTCTCTCCCACTTTTTAGGGTTTTTTTTTCCCTTTCTTGATAGTGTCCTTTGGTGGACAAAATATTTATTGTACTTTTGATGAAATCCCACCAAATGTTCTTAATGCCCTTGCTGAAAATCAGTTGACCATAGATGTATATCTATGAAAACTCAATTGTATTTCAATAATATAGATGCTTTTTTTATGTTGGTACCACACTGTTTGTATTACAGTAGCTTTGTAGTAAATGTGTTTAAGCTATAAGGAAATATCTAATGAAAGAGGTCTGCTGCACTGCTTTAACGCAGGACCAGTTTTGACCACTTAGGCATTGATTCTTAAAGTGGAATGCAGAATAGTCCAGTTCCAAATGGTATCACTGCTAAAATACTCCAACATTATCTCATAAAATCTAAATCTAGTTCATTATAACATGTGAAGTTGTGCAATTGGATTTAGATTTTAGAAGATAATGTTAGAATATTTTAGGAGTGGCCTCATTTGGAACTGGGACTGGCCTTTCTATTCTGCACTCCGCCTTTAAGAATCCTTATCTATATAGTCAAAATTGGTCCTGGATAAGTAACGTCACAGACCACTTTCATTAGGTATTTCTTTGTATTATAAACACAGACACCTGGTAATAATATGTAGTCCTTTATTGTCTTGATCAGCTTTTCCTCTTTATATTATTTGAGATATAGAGTCTATGATCAGATGATCATGGAACATGGGAAAGATACAAAGGCCAAGATGTTGATCTGAGATATCTCAGGATGCTGAGAACAAAGATGATAGAGGATTCATTTTAGGACAACCACCTCCACATAATAATGAAGGCCCCAGTGCAAGGCTCACTCTTTCCATGACTATATGGCCTAGGTGATCATAATGGCAGAAGAGAGTAGAAAAAGGCAGGACATGGAGAACTACTGTCTCCCGTTTCTTCTGGGAGAGGCATTGGGACCAGTTAAAATGTGCAAGAAATGCATAGTGCATAATGCAAGAAAGGCATAATCATAGGTGGTGTCTTCTTTGTGCCTCGTGCTGTTTACGTGCTGATTCTACCTGGGACTATCCAGGATGAAACAGACATTCTCTGTCCATTGTAAGTTCCCTATCCCTGGAGTGTGCTCATGTGGCCTAAACGAATACCTGGAGGGCATGTCGCAGAGAGGACTGAGTGCCTGACCAGGAAGGACTAGATTACCTTTAACATCTCTGAGAGTTACAGGATCGTAAGATCTGTACCTACAAGAAATCTTCCATGATACTCGTCAACCTAAATGGAAAAAAGAGCCATCTCCAGATTATATATCTGTGCCTGTATCATATCCTCATATCCATCTCTATCTATAGACATATGTGTGTGTGTGTGTATACATATATACACACGTATATACATATATGTGTATATATATATATATGTATATACAGTCCACAAATACATATTTGTAACCATACTTTGGAATTTAACTTGAGCTTATTTAGATCTATTAGATATGTTTTTCTCTTTACCTCTATGGAGTGCATCTTCTCTAATAAGAGTGGTAATAATTATTATGTCTCAAATTCTTCTGTATCTTATACACACCTTTTTCATTTCAGATGTGCCTTACAATAACTAAATTATGGAAGGACATTCATTCTGCAGTTGGCAATTTTCAGAATAAAGCTCAGTTTTACCCTTAGAGTGGATTAAAAAAACCTGAACTCACAATCCTATTCAATTCTGTTTTCTGACACTTTTTTCCAGATACAGCCACCACATTTTCTCCCCAGAATTACTGACGTAGAACCAGTAAACATGTCCCCTTAAGGAAAAAAAAAAAAACTCACTGTGAATAACTTCTCTTTCAAAAGAAAGGCTTATTGGATTTTTACACCAGACAACACAAGCACTAGTTAAATACAGAATGATGTTCACGTCCCTTCTGGCGCTCAAAAGGCCGGTGTCAAGGTTTCTCAAGTCCAAAGGAAAGCCAGAAAAAGAAAATCTGCTTTCATCTTATTGGGATGGAATTCTGGCTGCAACTAGAAATTAACAAAGTACCTAAGCAAGAAGCATGTCTTTATTTCTAAAGTTATAATCTGGTTGTACCCATCTGGAGGTAATGAAGGAAAAGTTGCAGTTTATTAATTTTAAATTGGCACTCATTACTTTTGCAATCAGAACCCTTTCTTTTTTGCAATAAAGAAAACTTTTTTTGGTGTTTGGCTTTAAAAAATGTTAAAATCTCTGCTGACTAAATGATTTTAAATGTTTGGAAATTCTCCTGTGGTAAAAGCAATGCAGATAGGAATACGTCCTAATGTCACCTTGAAACAGGTGCTCCTTGCCTGGCTGTGCCCTTTCTCCCCATCAGAACCATGGTTCGGATATTTAGGGATCTTCTTCTTGTTGGGGTGTTTGAAGGTACACAGTAAGCACCAAACGTTTCTCTGCCTGTATTCTGAAACAAGTGAAAAATAACACTTAGAAGGCACTCAGCAGCCAGAAAATGAACAGTCCACATTGATCACTGATGAGGAGATTGGTTGGAGGACACAGTATACCTGAGAGCTAAGATGAACTGGGTCTCTCCCAGCAAATTCCTCCGCAGTCCATCTAGGTGTGGGACGGCCCACCTAACTGAACACTTGTATTCTGCTTTTCCATTTCAGTGGCCTGCTGTGCAAAGCAGATGGAATTAGAGTCTGTTTTCCATATACATGCTCCATGTCTATGTTTATATTTTTCTTTGAGAAGTTTGGGAATTCTCAGCCAGCTGGTCCTCTAGCACTTCTGAGAGTGCTATAGCCTATACACTTTAAATCAGAAGTTGGCAAACTTTTCCTTTAAAGGATCAAATAGTAAATATTTTAGGCTTTGTGGCCATACAGTCTCTGCTGGAACTACTCCAGCCTGCTCCTGGGGCTCAAAAGCAACGTTAGACAATCCATAAATCAAAAGCAGCACCCCAATAAAAATGCACTTGCATAAGCAGGTGCTGGTCATTTGCCAACCTCTACTTTAAACTGTCCCAAACAACCACGTTAAAAATGCCAGTTCAGTAATCTGCACTATGACATGAAAATGCATATAAGGATATGGATTCAGGAAAGAACGAGGTGGCTCTGAGTAGCCTCAAAGGTTTTAGTCCAAACATAACAAGATTTTCCTTTCCTTTCCTTTTTTTAAACTGCCTGTCAGATTGTGAGCATCGCTGAGACTCTAAGAACAATAAAGGGATTCAGTGCCATTACTGGGAAAATGAGTGAGAGCCAATGGATGGGAATCCCGACATGCCGTTGACCTAGATAGTCTAATACTGATGCGTGGAATTAGAGCGAGATTCTTTCCCAGAAAGAAATTTTAGTTTGAAACAAATTTAAAATTCCTTCTAAAAGCCAAGCTTTCAAACTAGTATTAATTTTATTTATCAAAGAAGCCTTTTCAGAATAATAGAAAGGCATAAATGTTGGAGAAAGGTGGATTTGTGTTTTTACACAAATTTTCCAGAAATTCATTCCACACTTTTTAAAATTCCTAGGCCATATTCAAGACAGTATTCACAATACTGGGAATATAAAATTATCAACAAAAAGCAATACATGGCCTGTGCTCTCACGCCACTTGTAGCGTACACACTTTGTGCTTTGGATAAAATTAATTGACTTTTTCTAGGTTCAGCTTCTTCAACTGCAAATTGTGAAAAAATAGCTCATATTTTTTCTAGATGATAGGGATTTAGCAGTGATAGGGATTTAATGCATTTACTATTTGAAGTGCTTCACATAAATGAGGGTAATTATTATTTTTTAACTAAATGTATTTATTTTTATTTATTTTTGGCTGCATTGGGTCTTCGTTGCGGTGCGTGGGCTTCTCATTGCAGTGGCTTCTCTTGCTGTGGATCATGGGCTATAGGCATGTGGGCTCAGTAGTTGTGGCACACAGGCTTAGTTGTGGCACGCAGGCTCAGTAGTTGCGGCACATGGGGTCTTCCCGGACCAGGGCTCGAACCCATGTCCCCGACATTGGCAGGCAGATTCTTAACCACTGTGCCACCAGGGAAGCCCGATGGTAATTATTTGATGCCTAAAAAATAGTGGTTCCCTTCCCTAACACCTGCACCTGGACGCATATCCTCTTAACTGTTACTAATTGGAAATCCTCATAGATCCTAGGCATATGACATGTTGTGTTCAGTATAGGTTAAAAGCTTAGTACATTAATTAAATCTATATAAGAAAAATCACAAATTTGTTTTTGATTTTTAAAATGTAAAGGATGTAATTACATTTTGAGAGTCTTAGTTACATATAATTTATAGGCTAATGTAATGAATGATTACAAATTTATATAAGAGGTACATTTTTTGTGAGATAACCACTACAGAAATGGTAAAAAAAAAAAAAAAAAAAAGCCTGGAAATTTGATGATAAGTATTGTAAACAGGCCCATGACAATGCAGGAAGATGCCAGATGGGTGGAACAGAGAGAGCTCTGACCATAATATGGTCATCTCTCCCATTCTGCAGGTTTCAGTGGGGGCGGGAAGGGGGACTAGATCCAGTGAAAATGGAGTTTTTGTGGTTTATTAAAGGGTGTGAGCCATAGATTCTGAGTTTAGGAAGATAAGCCCTGCTCATCTCTCTTGTCCAAATAATGCTTCCAGGTGCTGCCAATCAGAATTTAAAAGAAAATTCCAAAATCTTTTTTGTATTCCTTCAACATTATGATGTTTGGTCATCATTGCTTTAATATCATTCTCTGAACAAAACCTCTTCAGAATGAGTTTCAGTCTTAGAAAGTCCCATAATCACAGAAAAGGACCTGTACCTTTTAGATACACACAACTCGCTCACAGTTACATTTTCATTTACCCTATTTATTTTTAGACCCCAATAATTTCCAATGTAGTGAAACAATAACCACAAGAGATAAGTTTTAATTAATAAATTTTTTAAATGACTAACATTATCATATATATTTACTAGTAAGCACACTCATGGCTATTCGTAAGTCAGTAGATTGTGGTCATGGAAGGAGCATTGCAGGCAGAGAAGGTAAATACCTATCAATAATATGTGTTTCTTCCAGTGAGAAAACTTGCTGCCTTCATCATGATGAAGGAGGTACAAAGTTATCAACTTGGTACCACGGGATGCTGCCATACTGAGGGCTTACCATTGGTCTATGCCATTGGCAAGTTAGGCACTCATTTGTGATGGGGCCAACCCAACCTCGTTAGTGGAAGTTCAGGTTCTTAAGTCCATGGCTAGCAAGTCTGCCACCAGGACCATTTGGTATGTGTTCCTGCTGACCAAAAAAAAAATGATGGCTAGAAAAGAACATCTCAGAACATCCCACTTTGTATACCTACTTACTGAGAGCATTCTGAATTCGCTGAGAAGTCATATCAAATAGAAATATGTGTAATCTCTGTGTCTCTTCCCATAGATTCATCTACACACCTCTTCTTTAGACCTCTTTGTACCAGAATTCTAACCAACTCATGAACCAATGAGGGTACGCACATCTGACCAACTTTAAGTCTAACAAAGTGGACTTATTAGGCTACTCAAACTTCTGCCTACTGTGAGCATTTTCCATCATGCCAGTTTTTCAAGAACATTCCTGATTGGATCTCCAAGACTATAGTATTCTTCTTTTGGTGGATGCCAGCAGAGCTGTTGGAGCCATCTGTAAAGTAGACCTGAGAAACATGTTATTGTTTATTTATTCATTTCTTAGTTAACTGGTCATAAGGAGCTTTCATAAAGTCACAAATGTGAATTGAAGGAAAGAAGGCAATGTCGTAGGATGGGTGTCAGTAGGATCATGAACCAACTTGGTCATACAAATATGCAACTTACTTCTGACGTCCAGCCTGGCTTGGATGTGATCTCTTACATACCAGTTGATGAAGAATCACTGCTGAGCATGCACTAACTTGATGGACACTCAGCTGAGGAAAGGCAGATCAGATCATATTGACATCCCATGGTCAGAAATTCAGTCTCTTCAGGATACAGTAGCAAGTCAGAAACTCTTTTATTAAAAAGAGAGTAGTTATCTTCAAAACAAAGGGTTTGGCTTTGTGCAGAAACCCTCAGCATGTTCTGTGATCTTCTGATTGGGACATATCAAAAGGACAATTTTACAGTGATACTCTGAATTTTATTGGATCTATTGAATCGTAGTGCCCAAGTGGAAGAGATGCTTAAACTGAAGCCTGGGCCTGATACAGATTCTTTTCTTTTTCCATAATCGAAAGTTGTCAGTCCCATGGATTACTTAGAAAAGAAGTTAGACTAGCAGATTCAATGAGTCATATATTATCTCCAAAATTCAAAAAGACCCATTCCATGTTGTCCTACTTTTTGTTTTAGTTGTAAAGAGTTCATTGTACAGTACATTTTCTTTGACTTCAGAGGGAAGGTGCCAACATCCTCCCATTCACTAGACTCCCAAGATCTTCAGTAAGACGTGGGACACTGAATTTTCCCATGGTTTATTACCCTCTTTGCAGATCCCCATGCATTGTACTGAGGCATCTATGTTTCCTAGTGGTTCTTCTTCATCAAGTTTAATCAGCCCGATGATTCAATGCAGTATAGCAGTGAAATGTTTCATGGAAAGTCAAGGTTATCAAGATTCCTATGGACATTTACCAAAAGAATAAAGATAATTGGCATAATCCTGGATCAGATGGGAAAGGTGACCTGTTCTTTCTACCAGGTGAAAATTATTCTTTTTGATAATTTTTCAAATTGACGTCGAGGAAGAGGCATTTTAAGAGTCAGTAGCTGCAGACCAGGTGTCAGGGGCTGTGTTGTCTCCTTGCAGTAAATACACAACATCTTGATTAGCCACTGAAACTGATGTCACCAGTTACTAAGTTTATGACAATCTACAGCCATACTCCAAGATTCATCTGCCTTATGTACTGGCTAAATAGAGTTAAATGTGGATGTAGTAGAAATAAATGACCCTACAGTTTTCAAGGCTTTGATGGTGGTCCTAATTTCCTCAGGGATGTAGTATTGCTTTCCCTTATCTATCTTGGTGGGAAGAGCAAATCTCTAGTACTTCCACTTGTCTCTTTTGGCAGAACTGACTTGACTCAGGAGGTCAGAAAGCCTATGGGGGATTTTGACAATTGCAGATTGTTGGCTGGGTCTTCAGCTACAGTGGGTCCACTGTCAGAAGGAGTTGGACCAAACTCCGTATATCACCTGATAAACATATAGCCTCATTGCTTTGATTGCCGTAAAATCAGAGCCAGTATCTAATAATCTCTGAAAAGTCTGGGCATATTTCTTTTCCCATTGTGCAGCCACTATGGTTAGGAAGCAAAGAAGCAAACAACAGCAGCAGCAACAAACCACATACGTGTGATTAAACAGCTATTTGAGGAGTGTTTGCCCAAAGCTCATTCAGAGAATAAAAGAGGAAAAATTCCCAGCTCATTTTGTGAAGCCAGTACAATGCTAACAACAAGACCTGGAAGTAGCTTCAGGAAGATTACAGGCCCATCTTCCTTGTAATCAGAGGCAGAACACTCTCTCTCTCTCACATTCTCTCTTTCTCCCTCTCCCTCTCCCTCTTCCTATCTATCTATATCTATCATCTATCATCTATCAGTTACATCAATTACAATTCTAGGAATGCAGTGTTGGTTTAATAGTTGATAATCAGTTTTATCATATAGTAAAATAAAGGACAAAATCATGTAATTAGATTAATAGATTCAGAATGCACCTTAGATAAAAACTCAGCAACCGTTTTCAATAAGAAATAATCTTAACAAACTAAAAGTAAATTATTTCTTAATTCAAAAATTAAACAAACATCTCCCTTGATAGTAAAAAGTGGGAACTTTTTTTCCTGAAACTGGGAATGAGACAAGCATGTCCATTAACACAGTATCCATCCAAATTTATGTTGGAGATCCCAGGAAGTACAGCAAGGCAAAAAAAAAAAAAAAAAAAGCATAATGTTTGTAGGGGGAAAAGAAAGAATACTTACATTAGTCCCAGATGAAAGAATTGTGTACATAGAAAATCCAAATGGAGTTACACATAAATTTTTAGAATTAATAAGTGAATTTTGTAAGATTATTGTATAGAATACAGTATACAAAAATCAGTGTATTTCCGTATACCAGCACCAAACAGTTAGAAATTGAAATTTAAAAAATTACTATCCTAAAACTCATATGGGAAAAAAAGGGTTAAGAACAGTAAAATAATGTTTGGGGAAGAACACAGTGGGGAGACTTGCTCTCCCAGATATTAATACTAAGCATAAAAGCCATGATAAAGATAGCATGCTATCTGCACGATGAAAGGCAGACAGACAATTGGGATTACAGGAAGAACTCAGGTAGAAACTCAGGCGTATTTGGACACTTGATTTATGGCAAAGATGTCATTTGAGAACAATAAGTAAGAAATGTTTTCATTTAAAACATTGGAAAAGTTCGTTATCAATATTGGGAAAAAATTGAAAATTTACCTCTACCTTACTCTGTAGGTTAAATTATTTTCCAAGTGTATTATAAATTAAAATGTTAATAATAAAGTTTCTATATTATATAGCAGCATACCTTCAATACATCAAGGTATTAAAACAATTTTTTAAACAGAATACAAAAAACACTAAAAATAGAATGTGTATGCTGATAAAATTCACCACCTTGAAACTAAGAATTTCTGGAAAGGTGTGTAGTAGTCAATGTTCTCCAGAGAAACAAAACCAGCAGGGTGTGTGTGTGTGTATGGTCACATTAATTGTAATATCTTCATGCTATAAAAAATGTAAGTATCCATTGATAGATTGGATCAGTAGAATGGATTAATCCATTTTAGCCAATGTACGCAGAGAAATTGTATGTGGCAATGGAGAGGAATGAAGTCAGTCATCTCAAAAGTTTATGGCCAAATTTCAAAGCACAACATGGAGCAAAAGAAACCATACATATAAAGCACTTATATGTTGTAATTCCATATACAGAGAGTTCCTGACACAGAAAAATCAAAATCATAGTGTTTGCGGTTATATGCTAAGGTGATAGAACTGTATAGAAAATGAATGAGAAGCTTATACTAAGTGTCAGTTACCTTTGAAGAGGGAAGTAGGAGATAATCTTGGAAATGAAAGGCTTTAAATCTTGGAAATGAAATGCTTTACGGGTGTTGGTGATAGTCTATGTCTTCACCTGAATGGTAATTACACAGGTATCCTTTTATAATGAATCACTGAGCTTGGAATCACACAGATCTCGTTTTGAATTCTGGCTTTCTTAAACTTAGGCTGATAACATCACTTCTGAGTGTCCCTTATCTATTTAAACTGTGGGGAGTGTAGGGGATGCCTTACAGGGAGGTGAGGGACGGCCACATTTGTAAGGCTCCCCCACCCAAATGTTCCCCCAGATATAGGATTTCTTCTACGCACTTCCACCGCCTTCCCATCAAGGCACAAGCACAACTGGTACCCTTATTTGGAATGCAGTGTGTGGGGATTGGGACTACTGATGTTTCAAAGTGAAGCACGTGAAGCGAGGGCCTGCCTTTGTAGAAAGATTGCTTTATTTCCAGAAAGTTTTCCACAGGGGAGCACTGACTCCACGTACTTGCAGGAATCCAGAATCCCATCTCTAACTTTCAAGATCAGACCTCAGAGTTTTGTTCTTAGAGACAGAAGCAGTGGATTGCACGTTTTTAAACTTTTAGTTGGTGATATACAAATTGAGTAATAATGTTAAGAAACATTAAGTATTTTGATGGAAAATGAAGTATGAAAGGCGACAGAGCTAAATACAGAGTATGGAGCACGATCTTAAGTTGGGAGCACGTATCAGGGAAATCCTCTAGTCGTGGGATGTCTGATCTGAGACCTGACTTTTCTGAGGAGTGAGTCTTGCAGATAAAAGGAGGAAAGGAATTCCAGGCAGAGGGGGGAAAAAAAAAGGCTTAGTGTGTTTTGAGGACAGTAGAGAACCCAGTAGGTAGACAGAATGAGTGGGGGTGTGTGAGGAGGAGTGGAGAGTAGGAGGCAGATTGCCTGGCTCCCCAGATTCTCCACTAAAATGTAGACTCCAGCATCACGTAGTAATTGTCCTTACCTTACTTCAGTCTCTGTGACAGCACTTTACTTACAGTCTCTAACTGCAGTTGCCTTAAAATTTTTTCTTAATGTACCTTTTGCAAATATTTTCTCCCAGTTTGCGGCTTGCCTTCTCATTTTCTTGACATTGTTCTTCCCAAGTCTTCTTTCTTTTTTTTAATTTTAATGAGGTCCAGCTTACCCATTATTTCTTTCATGGTGTTGTACCTAAAAAGTCATTGTCATACCCCAAATCATCCTATGCTATCTCTTAGGAATTTTGTAGTTTTGCATTTTACATTTAAGTCCGTGATCTGCTTTGAGTTAATTTTTGTGAAGGGTGTAAGATATGTGTCTAGGTTCATTTTTTCACATGTGAATGTCCAGTTGTTCCAGCACCATTTGTTGAAAAACTATCTTTGCTCCATTGCATTGCCTTTGCTCCTTTGTCATCGATCAGTTGACTAAGTCTATGTTGTTTTATTTATTGGTTCTATTTTCTGTCTCTTTGACCTATTTGTCTATTCTTTCACCAATACCACATTGTCTTAATTATTGTAGCTTTATAATAAGTCTTGAAGTAGAACAGTGTCAGTTCTTGGACTATGTTCTTCTTCTTTAATATTATATTAGCTATTCTGGCTCTAATTTTTTTTCAAAGTATTTGTTAGAGAGATCTTGCTGAAGCCACTGAATGTTGCCTTATGTCTTCTACCCTACAGCCTTGCTTAGTATTTCTTAGGCTACCATTGATAAAAACAGTTTGAGTAGCTTATTCCAGATGGTCTCAGCACTGACCCTTCTCTCTCAACTTGACTTGTATAATGCAAGCCAAGTGAGTATATCGCCACATATTCTACTTTTATCATCAACGGATAGATTGATTAATTCATTCATCATTCAACAATCATTATTGTTTGTCAAAAAAAATTCCAGGCTCTGTTGTAGGTTCTGCGTCACTGAACACAAATGTCAAGTTTCCTGCCATCATGGAACTTTTATTTTAATGGGGGAGAATATCATAACGATGTATAGTGTATTATAAATAATATTATTTGGGGAAGGTATTTCCTAAAATTTCCAATACATAGGATAATATGTTGAGAGTTGGTAGAATAAGTCATTCTGCAATTATTTTCTCAAAGAAGTGGCTTACATTTAGGAAAATGTCTGCTTTCTTATACCAGTGTGTTAAGTGACCATAATTTCTAGTTTGCCAAGGACAGTCCTGGTTTATACTGCTATCTCATTGCTATTAATAAGAATGCCCCTTCATTATAGAGCTTGGAAAATAAATTACAAAGTTATTCTAACAATATGGTTCTTTTTGTAGCCCCAAACCTAATTTCATCATTGATTAAATGCAATTTATAAAGAAACTTCCGCTGAACCAAGCCCCGTAGAAATACAGAGAATGTGCACATTTCAAACACCAGTGCTCACTTTACCACCTGGGTTATAAACCACACCCATCCCAGATGAGAGGTAGGATTATCTGTCTGATTTCAGATACCCCCCTCCCCCCACTTCACAATGGCTCATAAACCAGAGCCCTTTTGAAGCCCCAAACTGTAAGTAATCTCCAGGGTTTTTTCAAAGTAAAATACCGTATTTTTCGTAATATTTGTGGCTTTCTTTGCATTTTAACATGTGTAAAACTGTGTTATCTTTTTTATTAGACCCGATCTTCTTTTTATTTTATGGCACTCTTCATTATTTTTGTGATGAAGCTTTCAAGTCCTGTACATCCCCAAGCACATTTTTCCTGTAAATTCTGTGGTGTTTATTACACAGTTTTGCATAATGCGGTGATTTTGAGGTACCCACGTGCCTCGTTATAGCAGAACTGGCTATATTTCATTATTGAGTCAGCAGTACATTCTTTTGTTCAGCAACAAATATTTATAAAAACCTCCTTGACTCAAATCCATGAGTTTGAATATGTTGTTTGTGTCTAACTAATGAGTTTCATGATTAACTCCTCTGGTTTTCCCGGACAGCAATTAAACTCCAAACTCAGTTCTTAGCCCAGGAATGGGATCAAGAAACTGAAAAATGAGCACTGCAAACATAATTTTTAAATTCCCACTATGCTTTAGCTACTTTACTTAATCAACTTAGCATTTAATTGAACCTCATAAGATGGGTTTATAACCCCATTTTTACAACTGAAAAAACAAAGCCTTGTCTTAGTGTTTTACAGTGTACCCATTCACGCATTTACGTACAGTGTACATGTTCTTACATTTATGACCTGGTGAGATCAGAATTTCAGCTATGGTCTATCACTCTATCTCCATAGTGGCTCATATATTTGTTTTTTTGCACAATTTTGCACAATGTGTTTGGATTCTCAGTAATTAACACAACTTTCTATAAGGAAAAAATGTTTTTAAAATAAATTTTGTGAATGAGTAGATAATTTGTCATTTTAACTCTGTGGCTGGTTGTTACAAGTATGAATCACTTTGATAGTTTGAAAAAATAAATCCAACAACTCCCAAGTTTAAGTCATCTTGATATTCTGGTGTCTGTTACAAAGTTTGATTGCAGAGAAGAAGAGAGGGAAGGAGCAAAGGAGGATGATTAAAAGAGAAACAAAGGCATAAAGAAGGAGGGAAGTGGATTAATAAATAAATACCATTTATCTGTAGTTGATATTTCGTTTCTAAATTCCTCCCTATCTGGGTCATCTGCATGTAGAAAGCAATGTACTTTCCTTGTCAGAATAAATTACCTTGATTATTCATGCTGATGAATCCCAGGACTCACCCCCTGTAATACAAAGGATTTTATGGTCTTCAGCTCGTCCTTCAGATCTAGAAAAGCATGCAGACCACGAAGGTCAATTACAATACGCGACTAATTATGTTTCCTTGTCCTGTACCACATGGAAACAATGGAATGAATGTGCCTATAATTAACGCTTGAAAACCCACTACTGAATAGCCAATGGAAGCCTCATGATGCAGGAGGCCTCAGATGAGATCATTCTTTTCATCTTTCAAAAAATTATATATATATGTGTGTGTGTGTGTGTGTGTGTGTGTGTGTGTGTGTGTGTATATATATATATACACACACACACACAAATAGCTGTTAACAACCGGTATATTCTTAAGATTCTAGATCACACATGTAACTTGAGTTGCTTATAGAACAGTCATTGTTGGACTTGGCAATAGTTAGAAGTATGAGAAATTTGGTTTCTTAAATAATAATAATAATGACATCACGATAATTTAGAGTGAAATCAGGTCTCTTGGAGAGTATACCTTGACACATCAATTAATTCATCCTTTATTCATAATTATCGTGTCATCTTGCATTACCAAAGTGAAGCTGCGGACTTATGCAGCTCCATCGTGGAACAAAGTGTGCATTAAAATTAAAGAAATACAAAATATGTGTACAGAAATGAAAAGGAGACTGATTTTTTCATTAAATCCAATTGCATTCAGGGTCACTAAGCCTCAGCAATCTCTCTCCCCATTAATGTGCAAGAAAACAGCATTGGAACTAAAGCCAGCTGAGTATCTATTGTATCCTCCTGGAGATGTCTGTTATAAACAAAAGGAGAAATGAATTTGTCCACTTAAAGAAGCCAGTTATTTTTGGAGGCTCTTCGGGTGAATGGAAGCCGTTTTAGCTTTATCCTAGTACTTATGTAAAGCAGCTTCGAGGCTTAAAAGAACCAACTTTACAAGTGTCCTCAAGCGAAGTGGCTAAATGCTGTGATTTCAAAAATAAAAGACTGACTATTTGATTAGCTGGCTGTTTCTCATGGAGTCATTTGCTCTATCTAGCTGTGAATTCACCTGACTTCCTCTGTGAATATATGTGTTCCGTATCCATAAATAGCAATGCATAGCATTTTCAAGGTTCTTCAAGTAGTGAATCTGTGACCATTTTTGTTCTTACCAATTGGTTGCTTGATCTAAATACATGCAGTGGTGGGTTCTGCTAAGCTAAGAAAAGTGCAATTCCAGGAGCTGTAAGAGATACCGATTGAATTACATTTGCACACCACGTATATGTATTAACTCTCCCTCTCCCTCTCACTGAGCCGACTTGGAGCGGTGCATACTAACTGGTGAGCCGCATAATGCATTCGTGTGGTCAGAGCTGGAATCGCAACTTGTTATGATTGCATTTGACTCGGGTCTGATCCTGTGCAACAGGTAGAGTGAGTAATCGTTCCCGGTTTGCACGTTGGAAAGGAGGCTCTGAGAGCTTAAATAGTCATGATAAGTTTACATACCATTTTCCAGCAGACCCAGAGTTCAAATCCGTAACTGTCTGAGTTCAGATCATAAGAAAGCAAAGTGGTTAGAGACAGCGCTCCTGAAGTCAGATTTCCTGGTTTTGAAACCTGGCTGCAGTGCTTACTGACTCTTAGCCTTGGACAAGTCCCCTGACATCTTAGATCACAGTTTTCAATCCGTCAAATGGATTTTTGAGTCTTACCTGGTAGGGATGGTGTGAGGAGTCACTGAATTTAGGCAGGTTGAGATCCAGTACAGTGTCCATACTTAGCACAATAGACTACATAGTCTATCTAGCTAAAAAGGCCTCTATTCACACAACGAGCCTCCAAAAATAATTGGCTTCTTTAAGTGGACAATTTCATTTCTGCTTTTGTTTATAACAGACATCTCCAGGAGGATAAAATGTAAGCATTCAGTAAACATTGATATTTTTTAAAAATTTTGCATTCCGCATTGTATTTTAGAACTTTCAAAGGAATTTCATTTAACCCTTAAGGCAAATTTGAAATCAGTTAATATTCTTACCCCAGTTTTATACATCGCTACAGAGGGAGGAAAGTGGAGGAAGGAGGGAAGATATTCATTTTCTATCTGAAAATAACAGGTCACTGTCCCTTCTAGGTCCTTTGTGTGTTTTAATTCCCTAATCAGCTCAGCGTCTGTATTTGCTAAGAAAACACCTTGAAGGTGGGAAACAAAGTCCCTTTGCTAAGGTCTCATGGCTGTATGTGCAACACAACCGGAATCTGAAACCAGTTTTGAATGATTTCAAATTCTCTACTCCTTTGGCCCATGGACCGAATTTGGCCCACTGCATGTTTTTGTATGACCTGCGACCTAACCATGGCTTTACATTTTAAAATGGTTGAAAAACGCATCGAGAGAAGAATATTTCATGACCTGTGAAAACTATCTGAAATTTAAATTTTGGTGTCTATAAATAAAGTTTTATTGGAACACAGCCAGGGTCCTTCATTTATATGTTGTCCGTGGCTGCCTTTGCTCTATAACTGTAGAGTTGAGAAATTGCAACACAGATCTTATGATCTCCCTTATAACGACCAAATAATATTGCATTGTATGTTTGTCTCACATTCTGTTCAGCCACTTATCATTTCCACTTACAGAGCTGTGGACATGGGGACTTTACATATATGGCAGGTGAAGGAAGAAGGATTCAAGCCCAGGTCCTGTCACCCAGAGGCCTGCTGTTTCCCAGATGGCTCACCATCTCCCTGCAGAGGGAAAGACTCAAAGCTTATGATCTCTCCAGGACAGTCGGAATCATGAGGCACATTTCGTCCCTTACTCCCCTTGCTTGAACTGCGTTCTTTTCCCTGGCCTCCAAAACCTTCTCTCAGAGTCAGCTGAGGATCACTGCTTCTAAAGGGTCTTCCGCCACTGACTTATCCCTGACAGGAGTCATTGACTGGACAAGGGTCAGTGATGGGTTCCCCAGAGAGTCAATGTTCTGTTAAAATCATGAGAGACTAGAACTCCAAGGGACATCTGACCCCAGTCCTCATTTTACAGATGAGAAAACTGAGGTACAAAATGAGAAAATAATTCCCCATAGACACACAGAAAAAGCCAGAACTCTAAGCCAGAGCTCCTGATGGCCAGGCCTGTGCATTTCCCTCTAGATCCTCCTGTGCAGAAGAGATTCCAGGGTCAGCCAGAGGTGGTGGAAACAATATCATGTCCGCAGGACTTACTGTCACAACATCTGCCTACTTGGATGTTTAACTAATAAGCAGTACCTACAGACCATAGAGGAGAGGCTTAAATGAAGATATAAATTCTTTATCTTCATTTCTGGCAAGATTAGCTACACCTCCCACTACCCACCTCTCTAAAGAAGAGAGAGGAGGATTCAGAACACTTCTCTTGACATTCTTCCCACACTTAATTTAGTTTTCTTTCCAAACTATCAGCATCCTCTAGACATCTCTATTTCCCCTGCCATGTGCGATTACATCAGAAACTGCCTTTTCTTCTATCTACTTGCAGCCACAAAGCACAACTCAGGAACTGTGCTCTGTCTGCATACATAAAGCGTTACCTTCATCATTAGATCATCTGCAAGTGCTTTGATTGGTTGGTTTATTGTTATTATTGCTATTTTCTTTTCTGTCCTCCCTCCCTCCCCTCCCTTTCTCTCTCTCTGCCTTTCTTTCCTTCTGTCTCTCTCTTTCTTTCTCTCTTCCTTCCTTCTTCCCTTCCTTTCTCTTAGCCTCCCTTGTATATTGTAGATTTTCTATAACAAATTTTAGTAGATTTCCAATAGGGAAATACCCTCTAAATTTTAAGTGCCCTTTGTCTAAGAAAGGGTCACTGGTAATTCTCTACAGAAAGGCAATATATGTGTATGGGGGTATGGGGTGGGATAGCACAGAGAGTAATTTCAGCTAAGCAAGGAAAACTAGCACTGGAAACAGGCCCAGCGAAGGGTCAGTGTGGATGATGGAGTCTGCTAATAGTTAAGTTGCGCGATTTTTAATTGCTAGCACACAGTGATAATTTAGCCTGCCTGCTGGCAGCCGATGCAAGAAGCTTCTCCTCCACCTCCTTCTCTTCTTCCTCCTTCTTTTCTCTTTCTTTTTCTCCTTTTTTTTGGGTGGGGGCTGCTTTTTTCTCACCCTCCCACACGTCCTTTGTGGCTGAGACTAGACCTTATTCATCTCAGCCCTCAAGATCTACCCAGGATCTTGTTGGTTGAAGGAGGACCCTGTGCCCAGTATTGGTGTCTGTACCACCCAGTGCCTCTCCGGACCCCCTTTTCCCTCTCTCGCTTCCACTGTAGAGGTAGAGGTAGACACATCTTCCTTCCGCAGGTAGGGGTAGCATGTGGCACAAGTTAGGGGAAAGAGACATACGTAGGAATTCACTGAAGGATGTCTGGAGGCTAAATTAATCCATCTTCTTTCTGCTTCTACATAAGCATTATGGCTGACACATGCAGAACGACTTATGTTCGTGGCAGAAACCCCTTTGTACCACACACAAAGGTCCTGATTTTGTTCAATCACAGCCTCACTGTCCATCTGCCATCAGACTTTTTGGCTTGTGAGGAGGATAATAAGTCTTCGCTCAAGTAAAATTTTGGGCGCTTTCTATGTGCCAAGCGCTCTCCTAAGCAAGACAAGGAGATATTTTACTACATGCAGCTATGAACTGCAGGTTATCCTGACTCTATTTGAAAGAACCTGCTGGCCCTGAAGCAGTCTGTGATTGGTGAGCATGACGGTGAAAATACTACCGTCTGTAAAAATGTCTCCACAGAGTACAATACACCCATGGTGCGGTAGCATCTTCATATTCACAAACTATGGCCACAGCCTTAATCTTATATGAACTCCACAGTCCTGAGGCTGACAGGGTGGGTAACTATTTGCTCAATTAACAGATAAAGACCATAATGGAAACAAAACAAATATAAATGACATTTCCCTAGTTGTGAAGACAGTGCTGGACAAATTCAAGAGCTTCTCTCTTCTTGTGCTAAATGTTTAGTCAGACACTGAGCATGACAGGAAGGAAGCATGAGTGCCATCTGGCATAAGTGACATTGCTGGTGTCCCCTGACTTGAACGATCTGATTTTTAGCAGGAACATCTGATTCACAACCATTCAATTTCAGCTCCTGTGTTTAACACCCTTTGACAAGTATGTGTATTTTCAGTTGGTGCCGTTTGAATGAATCTCTTTGCTTTCAAACTAGGATGTCTACAGGTTCAATCTGTGAGAGTCCAAGTAGTTTATTTCACACTCACTCAAGGTCAATAGAAGAAAGTGGGGTATTCATTTCTCATTGAATATCTGCAAGCTTAAAGTCATGTTAAGCTCTGTTCTAGAAGCTGTGTTCTCCCATCAGAGGTCTTTGCTAAAAAAAGTTCTCTGGGTAGCCACCTGTACCCTGCCATCATTGAGTATTTGTGGCATCTGAAACTCTACCAGCAGTGATCATTTCTCTCCCTCCCCCTGACATAACCTTAGCTCTTATGAAATATCCTGTATTCAAATCATAATATTTTCCTCTACAATGATAATCCACTTTATATCAACCCAACACCCAGGAAATCTCAGTTCCAGAGTTTAAAGGGTGGGTTAGAACAGAATGGGGAAGATATACCATGTATCTTGCCCTGGAATGTAGGCAAAGGTTATGAGTAATAACAAAGGTGAATGTCAAAATGAAAAAAAAAAAAAAACAAACCGAATGAGAAGCACAGACAGTAACCTTGATGAGAGTACAGAGAAAGCAAGAGATTATTGAAACTTCAAAAACTGAGAAAAATCTAAAATAAGATTATAACATATATATATATATATATATATATATATATATATGTATGTATATGTATATGTGAGAACATTTCAGGCTTGTGAAAAAGTGTAAGCAAAGGCCCAGTGATAGGAAAGTTCATGGTGTATTTGGAGGAGTTGACATGACCCACCGAACCTCAATAGTTAATATGAAAGAATATTGTAAAATCAGATTTAAAAGATGAGTGGCAACTACAGGATGAAAGCCTTTGAATGACAGGGCTAGGTGTTGGGCACGAGTGCTGTGGGCAGTGGAGGATCTTGGGAGTGTTTGGGCATGGCGGTAAATTGCACTTAGCAGAGAGCTGGAAGCCAAGTATCAATACAACGGCCTAGGTAGGAAGCGGTGGGAGAAGACTAGAAATACACGGATCTCCCCCGAGCCAGAATACATTTGATTAAAAACGTCTTCTTTGTCCAATAAAAACTAACGCATCCCATAGAGGGTCTCAAGGGTCCTGACAATGGCTCCCGTTTTCAGCCCCTTTCTTCTGGGATGCAGCATGCCTCCAACTCACTGACCTCTTACTTAACTTTGAACTTGCAATTCAGAGTGAAACCCAGTGATGGGGCTATTAAAGAAAAATAAAGGAGTGTTAATGGTTCCCAACCTGCATAATGAGCTCCATAAATGAGAGGGAGGGGCAAAGGCAGCAGGAGCAACTGAGAGAAGAAAGAAGGCTCTGTACCAGCCCTAGTGAAATTCCTGGAGGATGACTCTAATGGAAACTTAAAGACCCTAAAAGGACTTGAGAGATTCAGTTTTAGCATAACAATGAGCGGGCTCTTCATAACAGATATTGGTGTTATTCAGGATCATAATCTTTAATTTTCCTTAATGGACTTCAAATAGTATGGAAAAACGCAAACTTTGCAGTTTTGAATTTTTATCAGAGTTTCTGTGACTATTAAAAATGCACTCTGGGGCTTCCCTGGTGGCGCAGTGGTTGAGAGTCCGCCTGCCGATGCAGGGGACAGGGGTTCGTGCCCCAGTCCGGGAGGATCCCACATGCCGTGGAGCGGCTGGGCCCGTGAGCCATGGCCGCTGAGCCTGGGTGTCCGGAGCCTGTGCTCCGCAACGGGAGAGGCCACAACAGTGAGAGGCCCACGTACCACAAAAAAAAAAAAAGAAATGCACTCTGAATCTCTGGCCTGGCAATGGTACCGTAACATTTATTGTAATTGGTGCTCAGGCGATTCTAATCGAATCAGAATCGAATCCATACAGATCACACTCAGAGAAATTCTGCTCTGCCCGCCACTTATTGACGTTGATCCTCACCAAGACCATTTTACAGATACTTCATGTACAAGGAAACTCGAGGGGTTCAAAGACAACCTCAGAGAAACACATCTTGAGAGTGGTACAGTTGTTTCTTTCTATTTTTATTTTATTTATTTATTTTTGGCTGCATTGGGTCTTTGCTGTTGAGTGCAGGTTTCTCTAGTTGCGGCGAGCAGGGGCTACTCTTCGTTGCGGTGCGCGGGCTTCTCATTGCAGTGGCTTCTCTTGGTGCGGAGCACGGACTCTAGGCACGCGGGGCTTCAGTAGTTGTGGCTCATGGGCTCTAGAGCACAGGCTCAGTAGTTGTGGTGCATGGGCTTAGTTGCTCCACGGCATGTGAGATCTTCCCGGACCAGGACTCGTACCTGTGTCCCCTGCATTGGCAGGCGAATTCTTAACCACTGCACCACCATGGAAGTCCAGTTGTTTCTTTTTAAATTGTTTCCTTTCATTTTTTATTCGAAGTATAGGTGATCTTCAATATTATATATTACAGGTGTACAATATAATTATTCACTATTTTTGAAGGTTATACTCCACTTATAGTTATTTTAAAATATTGGCTATCTTCCCTGTGTTGTACAGTATATCCTTGTACCTAATTTTATACCTAATAGCTTGTACCGCTTAATCCCCTACCCCTCTACTGCCCCTCCCCCCCTTCTCTCTCCCTACTGGTAACCACTAGTTTGTTTTCTATATTTGTGAGTCTGTTTCTTTTTCTTTATATTCACTGGTTTGTTGTATATTTTAGAATCCACATATAAGTGATATCATATAGTATTTGTCTTTCTCTGTCTGACTTATTTTCCTTAGCATAATAGCCTCCAAGTCTATCCATGTTGCTGCAAATGGCAAAATTTCATTCTTTTTTTATGGCTGAGTCATATTCCATTGCATAAATGTATACTACAGCTTCTTTATCCATTCAGCTTTGGCTGGACACTTAGGTTTGCTTCTGTATTTTGGCAATTGTAAATAATGCCACTATGAACGTTGGGGTGCCTGTATCTTTTCGAATTAGTGTTTTTGTTGGCTTCTAACCCAAGTGCTACTTCTCCGTCTACTCTCCCCTGGTTTATAGATGATGAAACTAAACCCATAATGCCAACAGTTGGATTAGTGTCTATTCCAGAATTCAAACAGATGTTTCTTGCTTCACAAGTCCTTTCTACTTCGATCAGCAGTTCTCTTATGAATTTCCCCAGACTTGTAATTTTTCACTTACCATTGTTCGGCATTGCGTTATATATTCTCGCCTGAGTTTTGCACTTGTATAAAAAAGTCCACTCCTACTGCCCCCTGAAGCCCTTGCAGGGAATCAAATGTGGCGTTTTGCTTAGTATTTCCGTTATGATTTCAGGCACATGATAGGTGTATGTACAGGTGAAGGTGAAAGTACAGGAACTGAAGACAAGATGAGGGGGATATATTCTGGTCTCTCTTCATTGGGGGAGTGACCCCAGCCCCCCGCCCCGTCCAGCACAACCAACTCCTCTGTGGAAGGAGATGATCATGTGTGGGGCAAGGAACCTAAGTGAGGAATTGGACGTAATTTGAACTCTCACCTCATCTTTTCTTCCTTCTTCAAACTGTAGGTTTTGAAGACATACTTTAGCAAACACCAGAGCTCTGCCTTCAAAAAAAGGGATCTTTGAATAACACAGATAGAAGTGGAGCTGCTCCAGGTGCAGCTGAACCTCAACACAGATCCTGCGGTGGCTGCAGGGGTCACCTTCCAGAATGTTGACAGCTCTGAGAAGCACATGGGAAGAACCTGCAGGGCCTCAAGTTCCTGGGGTGAGTAGGAAATAGAAAGAGCAAGAAGTCTGGGCCCCGTAGGATCTGGGAGAGGGTTAGTTTCTGTTCCTTTTGGACTAAAGTCACTTTTCACACTTCAAGTCACTTTGCTGAAGCTGAGTTTAACATATAATAGTCCTACTGTCAGTGATCTCTAAGGTGTCCTCTGGCTTTTCTAGTCTATGTTATAAATTATAATGCGGAGATGAGGTTAGTACTAAGGCTTAAAATTTTCTCAGTAGACTGTGAGCCTCATGAGAGCATCCACCCACGGTAGACAGTCAAGAAACGCAACAAGAAAGAATCTGAGTGGCTTTAATTTTGTAAAATGCAGATGACCCCCAGATCGTTCACACTTGGTTTGGGAATGTTTCTTATCGCTGGCTTCGTTATGTCAGAGAATGTTTTAATATGTGTGTCATAAAACACTTAAATCATTGGTATGGATATTAGATTTACATTCCTTCGTGTTTAAAATTTACCATTTATAATCTGTCAGTTTCTGTAATTAAAGTAGCACAATGCCTCACACATGACAACTGCTCAATGAATAGTTGATAGACATAAGTATATGTATATACTTATATTTACATTAAGATAGGCTAACATGTGGATGTAGCTATGTGTGTGTGCATGTGTGTGTGTGTGTCTGTGTAATGATTCAACTCCCAAGCATGACTATATATGATTAGTTAAGGAAAAAGTCCAATTAACTGATCCATGTTACAATAAATCTTTTATTCAATGCCTAGCTGACATCTCTTAGAAAGCCATGAGAAATGATTAATGAAGGCTTAAAAGGCAAATGCATGCTTTGTTCCATGCTATTTTTTTAAGTAGCCCACTTTAGCTTCCAATCAAGATGTAAATTAGTGCATCAGACATTGAGAGCTCACACGCTGAAAGCATTAGAAGGTGTGTGCACTCAAGCACACATGCTCTTACTCACAAACACAAACAGCCTGTTGTCTGACCTTCACATCCACATATCCATAGCCTATTTTGTTTTCAGACTAAAAAGCACATGATGTATTGTCAAAGTAATTGCTGAATGTGCCCATAATCATTCACCCTGAATTAATGTTCGGGCTCCACGGGCAGAGATATTTGTGTTGATGTCTCAGTGGTGTGGACATGCCAGGACAGGGCTTCAGCAATGGGCTCTAGATTCCCAGCTCAGGACTTTTCTAGTACAACTTGTAGAGTTCTGGGCATATGTAACATCTGTCTAAGTTGCTGGGTAGGCTACCCCAGAGGGCTGTGGTCCAGCCTTCGGTGAGCTGGGAATGCAGCCCTCTTCCACCTGAAGAGACCCTGACTTTTCATCACCTCTTGTGCCCCACACTTCGCTCTAGAAGTTCCAGGAAGGGATCTCCTTTAGGTCCGACTTCAGCTTTCCCTTAGTGAACATGATACACATTTCCATTTTTAGTTCAGTGGCTTTATGCCTCTCCAGGTCAATGCATCTTCTGATTCAGCTCACTTCTAGCACCCTGTTCTCTGGCAGAAGCCATGATTCCAGTCATGACCTGGAATCCTCACTCTGGCCCAGAAAATTGAACCCAAACACCTAAAAGGTCAGGGTGTGGCCTATCAAGGAACTCAGTGTGACACAATGAATAGCAGGAACTTCAAAGACTAAGACTAAAGCCCAGAAAGGGAGGAGACGCCCAAGTCCATACAGTGAAATTGATTTCAAGGGCCCGGGTCTTCTCTCTCCTATTGACAGTGAGCTGTATTTTGGAGTTTCTTTTCTTTTTTCTTTTTTTAAGCCTGCAAATGTGCTTGTATAGAAAATCCAATTTCCCTCCAGGTAAGAATAAAAGGGTAGTTCCCTGTACTCACCTAGCTGGACACTCCAATGATTATTCCACAAAGAAAGCTAAAAGCTACTGCTATTTGCAAGAAAGAGGAGCTGCTAATTTCTAACTGACTCTCTCCGTCTCTCTCTGTCTGTGTCTCTCTCTCTCTCTTTCTCCCACCCTCCCTGCCTCCCTTTCTCTTTTACTCTCTTTTCAATAAAGAGGATCTAATTACTGCAAAATGCTAGATTCCATTCTCATTGACAAGTTTGAGAAAATGGGGCAAAACATCTGATTCAACCCCCAGCCTCTCTCATGGTCTGTGAGTAGCATTCCACCACCCAGATGTGTTCCTAGAGCTTTATAATCAGGAGCCTGTTAACTCTGTTCATGCTGAATTCTTTTTAGAGTCTCTCTGGCAAAAAGGGAAAGGAAGCAAGTCACCCAACTAAAGAATGTGGCTTAGCTCGCCATCTGGTTCTACAAAAACTAAGTCATTAGCCGCTACAGGCATGACCTTTGGCATAGCCTGAAAGGAATTCAGGGCAGGGATCAAGAATTAGATGCTCTGTGCTCTGGGAAAGCGGACAGAACGGGCCTTCAGATAGATATTTTCAGGAGAAAATTTGATGAACCCAAATTCTTGCATCTTCCTATACATAGAAAAGCAGTAAAATCATTAAATAATATATCTGTTCCTCATGACAAGCAACAGCTAAGACCCTGCCTCCTGCTGAGAGATGCTGCTATGCTACTAAATTTTTGAACTTCCAAACAATTTCAAGCTCTAGATGCCAGATTTTCCTAAAAGGCAATTTTTCAAAAGCAAATCTCTCTTGATTTCTTGTTATAGATTTGCAGTTGTGCTAGATGCCTTTGGTCAGCTCAAGGACTGGTTCAGAAAACTCTAGTCAACAAGTAGCTAGGGTATAATAAGCCAAGTTCAGCAGCCATGGAAGGTACAAAGTGCCAAGGAGGCCAGGAGCAGAGGGGTATTCATTCCATCTGTAACTGTGAAGGGAAAGCTCAAAAAAGACTAGAGAAGAGGAATTAATATTAGAGATGAAAGTGAAAGAAGTAAGTCTTATCCTAGGAAGGGGAGAAAAAGCCTTCCAGGTTGAAATAACAGCAAGTGAAAAGCTACAGGGGGATGATAGCGCATGATTTGATAGAAAAAATGATGAGGAATCAGACGTAACTGGAAACAAACCCTAACTTGGTTTCGTTCAGCTGCTTTCCCAGTGACTCAGGCTCTGCAGACATTCTACATTGTTAGAACCATCCCACTTGGGCTTCTAACACTTTTCTGATAAAAGGGAGTAAATGTGAGATGAGATTTAAAAATAGCCACTCTCCAAGACTCAGCACCTGGTGGACTGGTCGTAACAGCAAGATTCCCAGAAGGTCCCTCTCTGCTCAACTCCTTGGTCTCCAGCCCTAGCCATACCTAACACTCCAGAATTTGATGTATCTCTCCCTTTCTCTCCATTTCACATGGTTCAGTCTCTGGAACTGAAGTTCTGCCTGTCTCCTTCTCTCTGACCTATGTTTTTCTTCCTTCATGTCTTAGTCTCCATGGTAGGTTTTTTGGTTAGTTTGTTTTGCTTTTTTTAAAATTTTTTTTCCCAAGCTCCGTAAGCCTCATAGCCATGTCTCTGTTCTCTTTTTTAATTAACATCAATTCTGGAACTTGGAATAGATTCTATTTGGGGAGAAACATTGATATTTGAATATCTATTGCACAGTGGAATTTGGTGAAACCTCTCTGTTTCTGTCTCCCCTCTTCCTTCCCTCTTGCTATTCTCTATTTTATTATATTTGAAAGTCACCACAGGTTCACTCATACTTTTGGATGTTTAAGGTTGTTTTCAGCAGATTCCCCCAAGAAGGCCCACCTGAGGGAACATATGGAATTTATGAAGAGACTTGGAGTTGACCTAGATGAACCCTTTGCCCTTGTATCAACCTGATGTCTCCTTATCCTTACAGGTTATTCCTACTTTCCCAATAGGATTCAGAGGGATTTAGATGGCTTGTAAATTCAATCAATACATTTAAGTCCATGGAGATTGATCTATCTGTATTTTTTTAGATAGTAATAATAACAATACAGAAAAAAAAACACCATGCTGGTTTTCTGTTACAAAATATAATGCAAGTATTTCTTTAGAGTTTAAGTTCTCTCAAACAATCTCTGTAAATCTTTTTCTTGTATCTCAGTGGTCAAACGAATGAAATGATTCCTCTTATAAACTGTGCTGGGCTTTAATTACAGCTGGATTGGTGTAGATTGGAACTAAATGCCTTTCACAATCAGACAGTGTGTCAGAGCTGGCAGGCACTCGACGCAGGTTACCCTGCATCCCTTGCAGTCTGTGCCATGTTGGCCAAAGGCCTGTTCTTGAGCTTGAAACATGTATTTTGGCTGCCCGTCCATGGCTGCATGAAACATAACACGTGTAAGCAGTCTCCCAAGGAATGCAAATCTATATTCATGGAGAAAATGCAGTTGTCTGCCTGAATTCCACACTGAACTTTCTTAGGTTCCCTAATTGTACATATCAATGGGGCCTCACCTATAGGTTCAAGTTCAAGTTCATTCTAGTTCCTGGCCCTAGTACAAAGTATACCAAGAGCTGGAATTAATAGAGATCTATCATCCCAGAGTTTTGGTATCTCCTATGCCTTGGCTAAGCCACACATAAAAGAGAACAAAGAAACTACCATTTCTTGAAGTTACTCAGATATATATATATACATATACATATAAGTATATATATAGCCGCTAATTCTCATATTAGCCAGAGAAGAGTGTATTTGTATTTGTATTTGTATTCTCATGTAAAGAAACTTCATGTTAGGTTAAAGCTTAGCGAGATTAGGAAAAATGCCAAATCACATCACCAGTGAGAAAGGACTAAGGATTTAAATCTGTGTCTGATTCCAAGCCTGTACTTCTCCCAGCAGAGAGCTCTGACCTGAGGCTCAGAATCCTCATTCCTCTTCAGCTTGGCCAAGTTCAAAGACAGTGGTGTTTCTCTCGGAAGGACAGTTTAAAGTCCTTGCTTTAGAAGTGACTGGAGCTTTGCTAAGTACTTGGTGTACACTGTCCTGGAGGAAGAAAATTTTCTCTGCCCTTCTAGGTCCTTCTGGCTGGTCTGAGAATTAAATCGACATGAGACAGATTAACAGGAGAAAATCAAACACAAGTTTAATAACAGGTACACTTGGGAGAGACCCAGGAAAACTGAGTAACTCACCGAAAAGGCTGAAACCCTCATGTTAAAGACCATCCTCAACTAAAGACAAAAGAGACTGTTGGGGGTAGTGGGCCTAGTGGTTTGGGACTTTGACGGAGAATCAGGCAACTCACATGGAGATAGAGAAGCAAATGTTGGGTGATGCAGAGACAGGGGAACCCAGAGTGGACTCTGATCTCTAGGCCCTGACTAGTTCTCCCACCACACTTAGCCCATATTCCTTGCAGATATCTTAGTGATAGCTCTATTCCTGAACAGACAGACCCTCTATCCAAATTCTTTTAAGCAGTTAAGGGGAAGATCAAAGCTTCTTCCTGAGTCTTTTGTGTTCAGCTCAAAATAATCTGAATGTCAAAAAGACATGGGGGGTGGCAAATTTTCTCCCCTACAGCACAACCTCGTAGAACTGTCAGCACAGATTTATTTGAATAGCACTGCTATTCCCATTTCACAGATGAAGGGATTGAGGCTCTAGCTACAGCATATCCCAGAGAATCACAGTCAGAGGAGGTTGCTGAACTTCATTTAATGTTTCTATTTCCAATGCTATTTTGACCGTTTCCATCCCACCACTTACTGCACCTCATCAGGCATGTACTATTATTAAAGCTTTCTGAAGAGGCTGTTACCTGATCTGATTTTTTTTTTAAGTTTTTGCCTGAAAGTAAAAAATTGACTCAATTCAAGGACAGTTATGCCACCTCCGAGACACAGTCTTTGTTCTGAAAAATCAAGGCCATATTCAGCTTGCTTTCCTCGGAGGACAGAAGTCTTAGAGCCCATTGCCGGTACCATCACAGCAGGAGGAATTTATAGCATTAAGTGTAAGGAAGGGTAATTAAAATGTTGTCGGTACTCATTTTTTTTTCTCTCCCGGAGTTTGTTTTATGCGTGCTGTGCCTTAGGCATCATCTGTTGCCCTGCAGGATGTAGGAGCTTCCTAATTTGGGCTCCTGTTTCATTTTGGAATCTTGATGAACTACAACAGAATCCTTGGGCTCTGTGCCCTGCTTGGAGGCTGTGGGCACAGCTCCTCCAGAAATTTTCCAGCCAACCCACTGAACATCCAATGGGTGACAACTCACTTTTACTCAACTCTTCTGTGCTTCTTGGCAAAGCTCTAAAATAGCTGAGACCTCTGGTTATTCAGGCCCCCAAATTTTGTTCTATTTTCTAAACCTAAGTTTCTGTTATGAACTGAATTGTGTCCCCCCCCCAATTTCACATGTGGAAACCTAACCCCCGATGTGACGACAATGAGGAGATAGGGCCTTCAGGGAGGTAATTAAGTTTACATGAGGTCATAAGGGTGGGACTTTAATCCAATAAGATCGGTGTCCTTATAAAAAGGGGGATAGACACTAGAGAACTCTCTCTCTGTCCACGTGTGCACAGAAAAAAGGACAGGCAAGGACGAAGCAAGAAGGTAACCATCTGCGAGGCAGGAAGAGACTTCACATCAAAAGCCGAATTCTCTAGCACCTTGATTTTGGACTTCCAGCCTCCAGAATTATGAGAAAATGAACTTTCTGCTGTTTCAGTCCCCTGGTCTGTGGTATTCTGTTGTGGCGGCCCTAGCAGACTAGTACGGTATCTACACACTTTCCCCACAAAGAAGCTGTTTTCGCTTCCTCATTAGTACTAACTCACTGTCCTCTGTGAAGCATGTTTTCACACCTTGAGGACTCAGCCCAGGAAGACCTGCTGGTTGTGTGTGTGGCCTCCTTTTTGTCCCAACCACGCCTGGCATGACATCTTCACAGTCACCACGACAGACAGTAGTCTATAAATTATCTGCTTTCACGTCTCCCAGAGCCAATGGTGACCTCTCGAAGGCCTACACGAGTGTCTGTTCATTTTTAAATTCCCAGTGTGAAAAGTGCTGCTTGACACATTACAGCACTCAATCAGGTCTGCATAAATAAATAGCTTTACCGTATTTCATTGAATCTGCACAATGAAAAATATTGGGTGGAGGAAGTAAAGACCATATTGTCTTAAGAAACTTATTTGTAGAAGAGATTAGATATTGCTGGCTCAACACTACAGGAAAATAAATAACCACACGGAAATGTGAAGACAGGGCCCTCCATGGACTCCAGCGTCTTGTATCTTTCTGCATCCCTCACTGTGAGCTGTTTTCAGTAAGATTTCCGAAACTCATTCCTACTGTGCTGCGAATGACTCATAACCACTGGGTGAAGGTGGTGCCTCAGTAGCAACTGAGAGGTTGATGACGTAACAAATTGCAATCAGTCGCGGAAGCCCTACATCTGTGTTTTTGTTTTCTGCCTGTGAGGTGGTGAAAATAACCTCACCTCTGCAGAGCTCACGAGTGTGTTGTATGAACAACTGACATAAGAATGGGGAGTAGTTTTATTTTCTGAAATATGTCAGACAATCATAAAATGTAACATGGGGAGGGAGTTAGCTTAGATAGTCTCTAGGCTATCTTGGAAAATTCCAAGATCCGGTACTCATCTATAAAAATAATTTGTTGATACACCCAGAATGTTTGATATGTTTTTTCCTTAAGAAAGGAGAAATAACTGTAAGCATTGCTCTAAGTTCAACCTTAAAATCATTGTTATTATTAAACTCTCAGAGGTTTCCACTGCCCCACCACAGTGTCCGTGGTCCAGCAAACACTTCATCTAAAACTACATCTCCCAAAACACTTGTCACCCATCACTTAGTTTACAACCCCCGCAATACTCAAGCTCTTGGAGATTCACTGGACACAGCATGCTATCCTATGACAAATTTATACACCCACTCTCACTTCTTTGTAATATTCTCCCACAGGTGGTTTGATTAAGAACCTATACATCCTTTATATCTCATCTCACATATCATTACTCAGGGCAATCAAAGAATGTTCTCCCTCTGTAAATTATACATATTACCATCATAACAATTATAGCTTTATATGAATCTCTTTTCCTGCCACTACCTGTTTATCTAAAGGAGTGTTTCTCTTCCTTCGAACTCTTTAGCTTTGGGGCTTGACAATTCTTTGCTGTGCTGGGCTGTCCTGTGCATTGTAGGGTGTTTAGCAGCATTCCTGCTCTTTACCCACTGAATTCTAGTAGCACCCCTAGTTGTGACAACTAAAGACGTATCCAGATTTTGCTGATGTCCCTTGTGGGAGCAAAACCACTCTGATCGAGAGCCACTGATCTAGAACCTTCTAAGAACAGGCATAAACCCTTGAACATGACCTTGCAGAAGACAGTGTAGGCTAAACAGTGGCCCACAAAAGATGTCCACATTCTAGTGTTCACAAACTACGGGTGCTACTTGACACGGCGAAAGCGACTTGTAGATGTGTTGGGGATATTAAGATGGGGAGATTATCCTGGTGGGGCTGGTGCAATCGATGATCCTTGTAAGAAGGTGGCACGGAGGTCAAGGGTAGAAAGAGAAGATGAGGGAAGGAGGCAGTAGCCAAAGCACCCAGGTGGCTCTGGAAATTAGAAAAGGCAAGGAGACGAATAATCCCCGAGCGCCTCCCAAAGGAATTGTGACCTGCTGCAACTGTGATTTCATTCCAGTGAAGTTGATTTCAGACTTCTGATCTCCTGAAGAGCTGAGATGCATTTGTAATCATAAAGTCTTCGTGTGATTGCCCAGTTAATGTCACACACCCTTAGTCTTTGAGCTCTCAGGAGAGCAGGCTCCTTGACTGTCTCCACTTACCCTTAGACCCTTAGCTTCTAACAGAGCATGTGAACAGGGGTAGGTGCTGAACGCATATTTGCCAAATGAATAAATTACCATCAAGGAACATGGTACCTTACATTTTGTTGCGTTCCAAAATACAGAGCGGGGACTTCTTTGGTCCAGTGGTTAAGCTCTGCACTTCTACTGCAGGGGGCGCAGGTTCGATCCCTGGTTGGGGAACTAAGATCCCGCATGTTGCGTGGCCAAAAAAAAAAAAAAAGAAAGAAAATTTCTTGAACTGAATAAAAAGGAAAATACAACATATCAACTTAAAAATATTATATGGAGAAAGTAACAAATTTTTAAAAAGCAAAACAAAAGCAAAAATATAGAGCCGAACACATCATACACTCCCAGGAATCAAAAATTTTGTTTAATTCTTTTAAAGTGTTTTTAGGTCAACTACTTATCCCATAGGCTTTCACAGGTAGGATATTATAATGTTAAAACATGGGGATTCCGGAGCCAAACAGGCATGGGTTTGAAACATTATTCACTAACTGGGATATTTTGTCATATCACTAAATCTCTCTTGACCTCAATTTTTATGTCTATAGAAAAAGGACAAAAATACTTGGGGGCATGCATCTTATCTTGCCAGGAAGTAAGTGCTAAAAAAAATTAACACTCACGCTGATGTACATGCTAATTCCTGTGAAAGGGACACAGAAACTGAATGAAAAAGCTCCCAACGTTAGAAATCTAACAATTTCAGCACCAAAAGAAAAGTATTATTAACTCAGAGTATAAAACCAATATGCCTGAGTTCATACTAATATAAATAAGTGATTCAATAAATAAATGAACGGAGGAGAAGAGACAAATCTCCCAGGCAGAAGAAGTTCAAATAATATATGCAGATACATTACTCTCAGGAGGTAGAGCATAACCCCTGACTCCTAAAATGTGGGCTGTGCACAGTGAGCTCTTCCCAAAGAGTACAGTATGAAAGAGGAAGAAAAGAGTGACTTCATAGTGGAGAAACCCGATGAAAAATACCTCAGCCAGGGGATCAAGGTCAACGTCAACAGTGACGGCCATGGTGAGAAAATGTACCATTAACTTAATATGATGAAAATGATTTTGCCTCTGTGGTCTTCCTCCCCCAAACCCGTAACTAATTATGAGAAAAGCCTTAGACTAATCCCAATTAAGGGACAATCTACAAGGTAGTTGACCAGTAGTCCTCAAAACTGTCAAGGTCAGCAAAAAAGGAAAGTCTGAGAAATAGTTATAGTCAAGAGGAGCCTAAGAAGACATGGTGGCTAAATGTAATTTAATATCCTGGATGGGATCCTGGAGCAGAAAATGGACATTAGGTAAAAACTAAAGAAATCTGAAAAAAAAAAAAAAGAAAATGATGAACTTTGGATAATAATAACGTTCCCATATATTTTTATGAATTGCAACAGATGTACCATTCTAGTGTAAGATGTTAGTAATAGAGGGAACTGTGTGCAGAATATATAAGAGCTTTTTGTATGCTCCACAATTATTTGTAAATCTAAAATTGGTCTGAAATAAAAAGTTTTTTTAAAAAGAGGTCTGGCAGATAAAGTTTCAGAGTGCCAGTTAAAAAAATAAGGACTAAACAAAAGACTTCATTTATAACACTTGACATATAGGAAATGCCCAATAAATATAGTGGTGTAAGGTGCTCATGACAGAGTGAGCACTTACCACGTGGGTGGACTGATTCCCAGAATTGTGAGCCCCTGGAATAAGGAACGGTGAGCTCCTTCTCTCCGTGATCCTCAAAGCCCCAAGGACTGTTTTTCCTTAATTAGATTATTATCAAGTATATTTCCTATTTCTGTTGTCTTTAAAATAAGTGGCCCTATATATATACCAAGTGTTTTCTTTAAAACTTTGATGATGCTTTACCACCTGTCAGAACCCAATTCATATGTGAATCTCCTCATCACATCCATATAAACAGGAATGATTCATGTGTTATCCCAACTCTCACTTCTTGTTTTCACTTTGTACTTATTGCTGTTATAAGATTCTTGAGTATTTATGCATTTTCTAAACCAAAAACTCGGTATAATATTTGAACATAGCTTATAAAAGATGAAGGGAAAAATTGATATGTGATTGGAGAAAATAATCAAACAGATGAAATCAACAGCTGTACAACCAATATGGCAAATGCATCTATCAAAGCATGCTATTAGTTTAAACTCTGTCACTGCAAGTCCCAAAGAAACATGCAAAACATAATACATGCTAGTTCTCCACAGATGGATCATAAAAGCTTTTAGGTGACACTGCCTGGGTTGTCTAAGAATGACTTGTCTAATCAAAAGAGGCATCTTCTATTAGAATTAATGACTCAGCACATGGATTAGAGATTCCATTTAAATTCTCTCCTCTCTTCTTATCCATTCAAGAGATATCTTTAATTTTAGGGCTGAAAATTTATGAATTGAATCTCTGGTTCATAGGTAAGCATTCTACAGTGTTCACAAGTAATATCTTTCTGTGCTATAATGTATTTATTTAAAATCACAAAACAGTCTACCACAAGATGTTTACTGCCTGTGGAATCAAAGAATTTCAAAGCTGGTGAATGAAGTGAGTTCACTCAAGTGGTTGTTTTAGAGTCAGATTATTAAGCAAATCTCTTCCTTTCCTTGTACTGTGACATTGATTCTAGAAACCTCTGGTCTTTCTAAATTCTTTGGAGGAAGTGCTATGAATAAGTCATTTGAGATATTCAGTATTTGTGTTATAATATAGTAAAGTCATAGTAATATGAGCTTAAAGATGGAATGAACTCCAAGCCCTGACAAATACATGCCAAGAATGACTCCGCCCTAGACACCCTTCCAAGACAGATGGTGCTGGTGCAAATGACAGTGAGGACACCTGGAGCCCATTTAAGTCCTGTCAGGGGCAGGCATCATGTTAGATACTCATATAAAGTATTTCCTTAGACCCTCACAGCAGTTGGGAGTGGTGGGTTTCATTGTTGCCACTTTACAGATGAAGAAACACAATCAGCAATATTAAGTCGCCTAACCAAATCACACAGCTCATAAGAGGAGGGATCAGGGTTTTCTGGGGAAGGATGACCCCAAAACGTTTGCTCTCATGTTGACGATACCTCTTGAATCTATGTAAGTTCCATATTTATATGTGTTGCACATAGGCAGATGCTTCTTTAGGAGACAATGAAGCAATTCAAAAAGTTTACCATGTAAGGGTCAGGTTTACTGCACAGATTTGCATGAACAAATTTAATAAATTTGCCTGTGAACAAATAGTGTCATATAATGACATTTTGAGAATACCAGGGAACTCATTTAGTGCAACTGACTCAGTTTACAAATGGGGAAATCAAGACTGAAAGAGGACAAGTTGTCTGTGCGTTATTATCTCTACACAATTTTTGGTGGAGTTGAAAAAGGGCAGGAAAGGTTCTATTTGTGTTACTTCATGGTTGTGTTAGTTTGATAGGGATGGCATACAAAGTACCACAGACTGGTTGGCCTGAACAAGAGAAGTTTATTTTCTCACAGCTCTGGAGGCCTGAAGTCTGAGATCAAGGTGTTGGCAGGGTTGTGAGGGAAGGATGTGTTCCAGGCCTCTCTCCTTAGTTTGTAGATGGCCACCTGCCCCCATGTCTTCCCACCACCTTATCTCTGTGTCTGCATCCCAGTTTCCCTAAAGACCTCATCTTAATTTAATGATTTCTGTCAAGACCCTGTCTCCAGATACAGTCACCCTGTGAGGTACTGAGGTTAGGACCTCAGCGTACGAACTTTGGAGGCAGGATGTGGGCGGGGACAGGCACACAGTTAAGCCTTAGCAGTGTTTTTTATCCCTACAGAGTTAAATGGGCAGAACTTTGAACTTCGAGGCTTTCAACTTCTTCAGAAAACTAAAACATGATCCACAACTCAACAGAAATATTAAAAAACAAAACCCTCTGCTTTTTAATAAAACAAGAGGATGAGTCGTGCCAGGCACCATGTACGACAAATCATAGAGAATTTGAAAAATACAAGCTTTGGGCATGAAAATTCACAGAAAATTTAACTTCCATCTTTCTCAGGGCTCCTTTCTTAAGTACACCTCCACCTCCTTTTCTTCTTTTCAGTGTCTCAGACAGTATACTTTTCCCCACTTTATTTTATTTTTTAATTTATTTATTTATTTTTGGCTGTGTTGGGTCTTTGTTGCTGCACGCGGGCTTTCTCTAGTTGCGGCAAGCGGGGGCTACTCTTCGTTGTGGTGCGCGGGCTTCTCATTGTGGTGACTTCTCTTGTTGTGGAGCACGGGCTCAGTAGTTGTGGCTCGCGGGCCCTAGAGTGCAGGCTCAGTAGTTGTGGGGCACGGGTTTAGTTGCTCCGTGGCATGTAGGATCTTCCCGGACCAGGGCTCGAACCCATGTCCACTGCATTGGCAGGCAGATTCTTAACTACTGAGCCATCAGGGAAGTCCCCCCACTTTATTTCAGAGTCAATTCAAATTCCTTATGATATTAAGAACCCCTTATGATATCAGAACTCCTTATTATATCAGAACTTTGGCTCCCCATGTTGGGCTGGGTATACTATGAAAATGATTCATGCAATTAAAATTGCCTTTCAAGGGTAACTTTTAAAACAATAGAGTATTGGGATGTGGAAACAGATTCCTAGTTCTCTAAACAATTGTGTTCTTTCTTTCACATCTTGGACAAATAAAAATATATCACTGACAGACAATTATTTTTTAGCCACATATATTTCTCAATTCATGATAATGGCTCTGAGAGTGAGATTTTAAATGCCCACGTGTAGATGAGCACACAGAGCCTGAGATGCGTGTGCAATATATTCAGTCACACATTTAGTAAGAGGAACATCTTGAAGGATATAAAGTATCCGTCTGACTAGCTTCAAAGCCAGGTTCAAGTTTTACACCATTGCTTGTAGAACCTAAATTATCAGCTGCGATTTGAAAAGCCATTGACCTGTGAGTAACATTTCTTCCTTCTCTGTCTCCCAGCCTTCAAAGTCCTCCCTAAAATTGTTGGATGTGCTCAAGGATGACAACCCCATGGTTCCCCCTCCTGTCCTCCGGGATCATGTGTTTACTTCCGCTATCTCTGTCCCTCACCACAAAGACAGAGGACCAAACCCAGCCCTCCACTGGGTTTCTCCCAAGAAAACACAGCACAGACTTCCTGTCTGTTGTGGAATGTGGTGAAAAATGGGGAGGGCCCATCATGAACCATAAAAGAAATAATCCAACAAACGCACAAGAAAGGAAACAGGATAACGAAGGCACAATTTATATTAATTTGAAGATATTCTTGAATTCTTAACTCCTTTCTCACCACCATTCCCCTTGTAGTTCCTCCACCCGGGATCTTTGATTTGCCTCAGAGACAACCAACGCTAGTTTATTCTCCCTCCATCTCTTTTTTCTGCTCACCCATCCCCGCTTTTCTCTTGTACCCTCCCTTCTTGGAAGAATAAGCCTATTTCTTACTGTGTCTCCCATAAAGAAATTATCTCCTTTTCCTAAACCTTTGGTAAGAGGTTGGGGTGAAGATCTTACGAGCAAGAAAACATGAGGCTCAGCAATGCTGTGAAGGGGTTTATCAAGATGGCAGGACTTCCTGGGGAGGGAGGGGTGGTTATGTGGTTGGGATAATGATGACGTTTTCCCTTAAAGGAAAAGTAGGAATTGACCCAGTGAGGCTCGGGGGAGGGGAGGAAGTTGGGGGAAGACAGGGCATTTTAGGCACAAGAGACCATCTTCCAGAGAAAGTAAAACTTTTCCCTAAGGCATCTTTTGCTAAGTTAGTGCTGAATCTCTAGGAAAACAAGTTGAAAAAAAAATGCAAACAAAACAAAAAATGTTCTTACTCCCATAAAAATTCAGGGGCACCTATGACCAAAGTAGTTTTTTATGAAAAATCTGGGCACACCTTCTTTTCCATCACTGTGCCCGAGTACCTGTGTATTGGGGGGGGGGGGGTGGAGCCCGAGGGCATTTCCTCTTTCTTCCCCCTTCAGCCAGCGCACTATGACTTCTGCCCCAGCATGCATGGTGCATCCTTTCTCTAAACAAGCTCTCTTTGTAGCAGGGATACTTGAGAGTGCGTTGCCAGGTGCTTATTTTTCTGGGACCTGTGAAAACCAGCGGAATTGTCTCGTACTCAACAATTTAGTGTGAAAGACATGGGTGCTATTATCTCTAAGGCCTCTGAAAGATTATAACTAAGGGTGATGGCGTTGAAAGAGAATTTCAGATTTTCTCTAGCAGCAAGGCCATAAGTTGAGGACAGTACAGCATTCTGGACAATTGAACCTCCACATAGGCACTCAGTCATAATTGGCATTGATTTAACAGTCCACACCTCGCCCCCTGCATCATAAATTGATTGGAAATGACAGGGGACTAAGATGAACACCTTTTAGGGACAGCATTCTCCCCAAATAAATATCAAAAAAGATAAATGGCCAATTTTATTGCACTTCGTACCTCCCTCTGTCCCATGAAAATCCCATCAGGTGGTGGTAAACTAGAAAATCTTTCTCAAAGCAAAGCCAGGTAACCCAGGACAATCCAGATAGGATCCATCTCTGGTTGAGTGCCATCCTGGAAGATCCTGTGTAAACCATGGCAAATCCCAGCTGTCGTTGATTGAGGGCTGCTCTGAGAGATGTTAACTGCCCAGAACTTCTGGTCCTTCCTCTCCACCCACAAGCAACCAAAACCAGGACTGACAGCTGGAGAGAAAGCCCTTGGACAGAGAGGGGCTGGCTCCTGGAATGAAAAGCTGTAGGCAGACACAAGATCTAGGAGGACGGTGATATGGCTGGGGCACCCCGTGGAGCTGTTGTGGAACTCAGATGAGAAACTGGATGTGAACTCAGGGTGTGGATGCCAGGTCGGCATCAAAGGAATCTATGTGCGTTATTCTTATTAGTACTAGTGATAACAGAAGTGATTTTCCTAAGCAATCAGGAATGAGCCACTGGCAAAAACAAACGAAATAATTCTTTGATGTACCTACAAGCAGCATAAGCCTTCCCACAATTGTAAGTTATTAATGCAGGAGTCACTGCAATGCAAGGGCTTCCTTTTCTTCCTTTGTTGACTGTGTGTTCTGGAATGTGGCCACTCAAGTCCAAGAGTGTTTGCTGAGGCACTTGGCCATCTTTCCCTGTGGGTGCTTTGTGCCCAGGACTTAGTAGGAAGAATGGGCTATTTATTGAATGAATGAACACCTTCACACTGCACCTCACTGTCTTCTAATACTCTGCAAATTCCTATTCTTTATTCATTTAAGCAATGGAACTGTTGTTTCTTAAAATATATCTGCCTCTTCCTTTCCAAGAACTGGCACCTACAACCAAACTGATTTATGCAGAAGCATACTTTTGTATATTCTGTGAATAATGGTGTAAGCAATTATTAAGCTTCAGGTTTTTCAACCCTTGGGAATGATTGATTTTTACGACTGTTTCCATCTGAGTTAGTTTTAGTCTGCTCCATGATGTAAACAGACTGAGAGCCCAGGGCATATTAATCCACGTGGCCCATCATTCCCCAGGGCTGTGTAATTCCTTCAGTTGGAAGACAAAAATAAGTCTCATGTTTTCCCTACTAAATCACTTAATAGATATCACAAAAAAGGGAAGATGGGGTTAAGTGGTATTTATTACGGGGCAAATATAGTCAGGTGCACTCCTGGGTGACTGTAATTTGCAGCGATGACAAGCATAGTGAAGAAGCAGCTCACTGCCCCTCAGTAGAGATTTGTGCAGAGTTGAGACAGTCCTGGTCATCTCCACAGGCGGGCAGCACCCTTTTGAGTAAAGGGCTCCAGGGAGAGAGGGAGCCTCTGGAAACTTAGCTCAGAAATAGAAAGTACTATCCTAGCAAACTGGTTCTAAAAATACACCTGGTCATCTTAGGGAAAAACAAAGTTACCAGTAAGATACTGTACTGTGAATAGACTAATGGTTGCATTTTTTTTACCTCTTTGCTGTGCGTGCTATTCATTACCTTATATTATGCTCCTGAAAAATGAAATTCTATTTAAAACGTGATTATAAGTCTTCCTTGGTTCTTTTACAATTTTGAGCTTATCGCTGTTCTTTTTAGTTATCCAGAAGGTACTGATTTTGGGCTTTTATTACTCCTGAGGCCTTTTGAATTTTTTGGATATGTGATTTCGACTTCTAATTCATGGGGACAAATATATTTAACATGCTTGATGGAATCTTATCTACCATGTTTCCTTAAAAGTATCTGAAAACTATTGGAAAACTGGCTTATTCCTATATATGAAATTATATATCCTCACATGTTCAATACGTATCAGGTGTCCCTTTTTAACACTTTGGTACATTTAAAAATACATAGACATATGCTCCTCAGACTAGCATATGCCTAAGGATAATAAAGATATTGTTAAGACATAGCTTACTCCGTTCTTGTCCAACAGAATCTCCTCCAACCAAAGCAAAACTCCCCATGAAAGTCCTATGTATACTCTTTTTGATGTGTTTTGGGTCCTGTAGGTTGTCATTGATCATTTTCAGGGCCCTCCCTACGAGGAGTTAAACTTTTCTTCTTTCTAAATGCAATGCTTTATGTGCCAATTTCTATCATTAGATGGTGATGTGCTTGTTCTTGCATATCACTGAGTTGTATTCTCCTAACCCATTGTCTTAGGAGAAAAAATAAGACCATTTATTGAGCACCAGCTGGATGTCAAAAGTTGGCTTTATTCTCGAGTAAAAGGCAGTTACGTTGACCTCCAGAGAATGCACCTGGCCGATTTCCAGGGGACATGATTGGTGGAGGGTCCCTGCTGCTGTGCTTGGAAGCCAGTCACTGTGTTTGCTGTCAGACCACACTTCCCATGACTGCACCCCACCTGTGATGTGTGGAGTGTGCGTGGGAAGGCAGACTCCTTTCTGGGAACCCTTTGTCAGCCGACCTTGGCTCAAGTGCGTGATGGCTTTGCTAACCCTTCTCTAGATGACACGGATGTCTAGGATGCTTCTACCCAACCCTCTCTCTTCCTTCTTCACTGGGAGTCAGGCTTCTATCACCATCTGGGAGTCTCCTGGTCTCTCTAGCTGTCTCCCTACTTCCTTACACAGTATCTCCCCTAATAAGATCTAGATACAAAGCCCTGGCGTTGGCTTTGTGGGTGCCCTGGACTGACACAGCAGCCAAAGAGACGCTTGACACTTCTACTCCTCTGGAGCTTTCGTGGGAAGGGAGGAAAGAAAGTAGGATAAAAAGGAAGGAAAGATGGAGGAAGGGAAGGAAGGGATTTAAGGCACTAATACATAAATCATTGGAGGAAGGGGTTACTGTTCTACTACAGCTGGAAAAGATCTTCTGAGGAGGTGTCTGATTTCAATAATGAGAAGGAGAGTTCCATGCTAATATAAAAAAATTACCATGAGAAAAAATAAGAACAAGTTCAACAGTCTTAGGTAGGAAGTTTTACGTTATCTGAGATACAAGATGAAGGCTGGTGATGTTTAAGGAAAGTATAGAAAGGGCTGAGGTAGAGGAGTAGGCAGAAGCTAGATTATGGAGAACTTGTGAAGCCGTTCTAGGCAAGTGCTATCATGTGCTCTATGATCTTGGAAAGTCCCTCAGGCCACCTGTGCAGAAGACAAGCATGGAGTAGAGAGAGGAGTTTGGAGGCTGTTGTGTTCTCACAGCTAAGACATGAATGTGCTGGGACTTAGTTTTTAGTAGCAGAAATGGTGTGAACTGATGAGAGTTGGAATATATTTTGGAGACTTACGATTAATTGAATATGAGGAAACTGCATGCCTGATGGTGACATTTATTAAGATGAGAAAAGCTGTAGGGAGTAGATTATATGCAGAGAATAGAATCAGTGTTTTAATTTAACATATTAAGTTTGAGGTTCTTAATATAATATTGTAAGTCAACACACCTCAATTAAAAATTTTTTGATGTTCTTGTTATTAATCCAAGCAGAGGTTTGGAGAAGACATTTGGGTATATGCCTCTGGATCTCAAGGGAGAATTCTGAGACGGGGATACAGATTTGAGTCTTAAAACTATTTGTAGTATTTTAAACCAAGGAAATGTATAGAATCACCTAGAGAGACAATGTAGTAAAAAGTGAAAAAAAAAAAAAAAAGTGGACAGCACAGCACAGAGATATCGTAGTGTTTAGGTCTTTGGGGAAAGAAGAAGATCCAGGATAAGATACCAAGGAATTGCCAAGAGGCTGGAACAAAACCAGGCAAGTACAGAGTAAAATAAAATAATAAAATAGAGTTTCAAAGAGGAGAAAGTGATCAGCTCCACAAACACTGCTGAGAGGCCTAGAAGCAGGAAAACAGAGAACTGATCATTGATTTTGCAAGTAGTGACGTGACTGATGATCTGAACATGAGCCATTTCAGTGGAGAATAAAAGCGGAGTGTCTACCCTCTCCCCTAAGAAGAACGAGATAACATTGAAATGTCAACCTTCAACTTCCTCTCTCCAGACCGCCTCCTTTCTGTATTTACACGGGCCTCGAAGGCCAGAGGGGCAGCGTCAGGTTAAACACATGCTTACTGCATGCCTTAACCTGATGGTGTACTTTTCCATTTGTGACCACTTTTCACTATGGAGACAGGTCAATTTGATTACATTTGTGTGTGGTTATGGGAAGAGCCCCAGCGTATGGTTTCAGGCTGCCTTGGATTCCGAATCTCAGGGAAGAACTGTGTACACCCACCAGATTCTGGCGTATCACTTGGCATTGCAGGTGTATGGCTGTTCTGTTTCCACTTAACGTACAGCTATGTCTCCCCTGACGAAGGAAAAATACCCCGAAACCAGGCTGGAGCCTCCAGCTCCCCTTCCTCCTCTCAGTCACAGGTTCCTGAAAAGCCCTGAGAAAATCAGAAGCTTCCATAATAACTGTAAAAGTTTACATGCTGATAGGCAAGAAATCTTACCCAAATATGGTTTTGAAGATGTCGTCAATAAAAGCTTCAACATTTCTTCATCTACCGAACACCCTACCACTGTCCTTAGGCTACTTTACTAGCGAAGGATGAACACCAAGGCCACCGAAAGGAGAAGGGGCAAGGACGTTTTCTTCCTCCTGGTTTGTTCCCTGGGTTAAAGGGTCATCCCACATGGGAAACAATGGACTAGCTGGAAAGAACTCTGGCTTTGACGAGTCCCTGCTCTGCTCCGGGTCACGTTAGTTGATTTGTTGTCCATTTTATGTTAAATAGCAACAGATATTTGGGCAGGTTAACCTCTTTATCCTCATATCTAAGGTGGGCATAATCAGAGATAAAACCGTAGGCTTGTTGAAAGAGTTCAATAAGAAAATATGATACATCACCAGGAAGAGATCTGACTGACTGAAAGTACACAGTTCAAAAGGCAGTGATTTTGATGAACTTGTCCCTCATTTTTCTCAGACTAACAAGACTCTGAAACATCTCAGCCCTTGATTTCACATCCATAAAATATCTAATTTAGGCTCAGAATCTGTCAGTGTCCCAGCAAGAAGCATTTGGTACCCCAAAAGGGGCTATGGGTGAGAATTCAATAAAGGACCTTGTGTAAAGGTGTGAGCAGAGATAAACAGGTAAAGGGGGCAGTGAAGATGAGATCTTAGATTTAACACCCCCAAGCTGTTGGCGAGGGAAGAGAGTAAATACCAGACTGGAGAGAGCTATGACAAATGAGATAGGGGGAAGACAGCAGTACCTGAAGCCGAGGGAAAGGAGGACAGTTCCCAGGAAACACAGCTAAGAGTGGATGAGGCAAGGTCAAGGGGGGCGTTGAATAACTATGCTGATCTCCCTTTTTTCCCCCCACCCTGTCTCCTACTGGTGCCTTCCATTGGCCCAAACCATCTGGAAGCCGAAGGCAAGGAGTCAGCTTAAACCTCACTTACTCTTCATCTTTGCATCAATGAAATGGTTCTAAAACATAGATTCGAGACCTCTCTCTCAAGGCTCTTGAGAAGATTAAGTCAAATGCTTTGTAAACTCTAAAGATTTCCACAGAAATAAAGGGTGATTCCTGGCCTTCACTTAGGAGACAGTCCTTACAGTTTCCCTTTGTTTCAGTAAATAAGATGCTTCATAAGTTATGGCCGTGATTTTCTCTTTACCCAGGAAACCACGTTCCTTGATTGTTTTTGTCTTTTGTATGGCTACTCTTCCTTAAAAGCCCAGCTCACGGGCTTCCCTGGTGGCGCAGTGGTTGAGAGTCCGCCTGCCAGTGCAGGGGATGCAGGTTTGTGCCCCAGTCCGGGAAGATCCCACATGCTGCGGAGCAGCTGGGCCCGTGAGCCATGGCCGCTGAGCCTGCGCGTCTGGAGCCTGTGCTCCGCAACGGGAGAGGCCACAACAGTGAGAGGCCCGCGTACCACAAAAAAAAAAAAAAAAATCCACCAGCTGAAGGTGTCTCTTGGTATAATCCTATATCCTATCCCAGTGTGCCTTCTGAAACATTTCTATGTTGGAGTGGTACCCACAACACCAAAAACTGTATTGATAATTACTCTTGTTCTCCAATTTATTTTAATAGAAAACAGACCTGCGCAACATGAAATATCCTATTGGTGTGAAACAGTTAATTCCCTAGGCTCCCAACTTGCTCACGGGAAATGAATTAGGCTCTCGAATGAGTCCAGCTCATGTATTCTTTTACTCAGGATTCATTCATTGGCCTCAGGCTTATGATTACTGGTGAAAAATAAATATAAAACATTTAAATTCAATGTGGAAGTTAAATAAGGAAGCAGGGACGTATCCCTGTAGGTAAATCACCAATAAAATAGATTCTTGTACCATTTACTGAAGGCTGACAGTGAAGTTCCAGAGAGCAGAAAAGTGTGGTATATTTAGAAAAAGACACAAACCGTTTAGAGTTGTGCAGTCGCTGGGTCAGACTTTCTGGAGAGTAGTCAGTGGCGGTATTGGTGAGTCCAAAATAGACATTCCTATTCATGACCCATGATGGCAGCCCTGCATTGTCTCATGGGGTTTCCTCCCAGAAAGCATGCAGAATGAACGTGCATACAGAAATGTGACCCTGCCTCTGTGATAAAATGAGTTTATCCCTTATTTTACTAAATGGCCTAACGAATTATAGGAAAGTTTAGCATACACAATAGTCCCTGTGAAGACTGTCTGCTTTCTGGTTTTCACACATGTAAGAATTGGATATGTTCACATTTTTATGCCAGGTGCATTACATTCCACTCTTATGCCCATTTCTTCTTGTTTGCAGTTTACATTCTAACCTCAGCCTCACAGCCTTTCACAGTGTGCCCTGTAGACTGCCTTCTCGGTGGCTGTGCCCTGTCATCCCCTCTACTTTAAAAAGCCTTCATATAAATTGCCCTTCAGAAGTCCTACCAGCGTTCAGAAACCAGCTGAAATCTCACATTCTCCAGAAATCTTTCCCAAATCCTTCTTACCTAGTGTTTCCTCCCTATAGATTCTACACTAAATTGCTGCATTGGGCTCTTTCTATAAAGGAGGGCATGAGAAAATACTATTTTTAACAAAGGCTCCCCGTGATTTTTATCATCAAGAAACCTGGCAAAGCAGTTCTCTAGTCAAAATCCATTGTCCAAGCACTTTATCTTTTTCCCAAATGCTGAGAAAAACTTTGCAAAATAAGGATTATTAACTCAATAAGGGGAAACTTGTTCAGCAAGGTTAAGAGGCTTGTGTAAAGCCACACAGCTAGTAACTAGTGTACATTCAAGGCTTGCTCTGCCCTGTGTTAAAGCTAGAACTCTTTCCATTAACATCACTCTGGTGCCCCCAAAATATTTGTGTTATGTGGTGCTATTTTATTTTATGTTACTTCATTTCATTTGAAATTGGCACACAATGATTTTTAGGGATGAGCATCTCTGAATTTTCCAGGAAAGATACCTGAGGCTTCTCGAAGCTAAAAGAAGTGCTGAGATCACATTGCGTGTGTTACCTCTCACCCCTAGTAAAAACCCTACAGTTAGTACTTCTTTTCAGGATGCACTCCAGGCAACTAATTTCATGATTCATACCCAATCAGACCCTGTCACATTCCTGGCTGAGATGGTGGAAATCTAACATTAGGGCAAGCAGATTGATTAAGCACTTGAACATTGATGTACTACTTAATAATAAGGCCCAGAAAGAAGGTGTAAAATTGTTAAACTGCAGCGAGGGTATTCTGTGGAAGGTGTTTTTCTGCAGCCATTCCCTCTGCCCTCTGGTCCTTCCTGAATCACTCTCCTTTTGTTGTCAGAGACACCCAGTTGATTACCTTTTTGTGTCTCCCTTTTCAAGCTCATTCGCAAAGTCAGGAGTAATTGTGCGTTCAGCTTTGGTGTGAAAACCCACGATCCCGTAAAAGTAATTGTTGCTTTTCATTCCCTGGCAAACAAGCTTTAAAGAAACAAGAGAACATTTCATGTCAGCTCTTAACCGCTTTCCTTTTCAACCTAAAACATTTATCAGTGTTTAATTTTTGAAGAGCCGCATAGCCACAAAAGGTGGTGTATACAATCATGGCAAGAGAAAGAACCCCAGGAGAAGCAAGACAAATAAATGTCAAAGAGAATGGCTGTAGTACTGATGGTGACTGAGCTTCTGCAGCCTAAATCAGCAGGGAACGCAGGGACCTGTTGTTGCTGACAATGCTGGGATGCAACTAGCCTGAGGTTGCCGAGGCAGGGACCGGAACTGATTATCTGGTCAAGCTCCCTTGATGATGGACACTGGGATGTCTGCCCTTGGCTTCCTACATTGGAATTGCCTCTCTTTCTGACAGCACTCTATCAATGAGAGAAATTGGAAGGTGTAAACAAGCTCCCAGAGTAGCCAGATCAAGGGATTCTGCTGGCTTGACTGTACACTACAAATTTCACTCTCCTGTAGTGTATTCATCTAAAGTAATACAGAAGAGGAAGAAACTACCCGTTCTGTATCCAGAGAAGTGATCTTTTTTTTTTTTTTTTTGCGGTACGCAGGCCTCTCACTGTTGTGGCCTCTCCCGTTGCGGAGCACAGGCTCCGGACGCGCAGGCTCAGCGGCCATGGCTCACGGGCCCAGCCGCTCCACGGCATGTGGGATCTTCCCGGACCGGGGCACGAACCCATGTCCCCTGTATCGGCAGGCGGACTCTCAACCACTGCGCCACCAGGGAAGCCCCAGAGAAGTGATCTTTAAGATGCTCCTGTGAGCTCTTTCAAGCCAATCAATCAGCAGCCTCTTAGCAGGCCTTCAGTTAGAGTTGAATGAATATGAATGAAACAAATAAATGAATGGGGAAATTTACATTTGTACTTCATTAAAAAGATTGTTGTCATACATAATATTGGATTCTAAAAATTAAGACTGAATATCAAGAAATGTGATTAGACAAAGTATTCTTTAATGTCTAACTTTCCTTTATCCATCCATTCATTTAAAAATATTTAGCAATTGAATTCCAGATGTTAGAAACTGTAGAATTAGGCATTGGAGATACATTAACCAAAAACACCCACGTGGCCTTGGTAAGATTTCCCTGTTTCTATCCAGCCAGCATTATCAGCACAGGAGAGCAGTCGCCAGAGCTCGGTGTCCTCCTGCAGACCTCTGCTCTCACCTCCCTGCTGATGCTCAGAGCTGGGGTAACACAGTCCTATTCTGGTCCATGATGTTGACGTCATCTGCAACCGTAAGGTCAATAACCCGGCATCCCTTGAACTTCAGTGATGGTGTGTAACTCATCCTTCAATGAAAACCATCCACATAGATACCCTCGACCTCATCCTGACCAACAGTTACATACTGCTTTCCAAACTTTCCGTCTTCTAACCAGCACCTCCTATTATTTCAACTTATGTCCTCTGGTATCCAATTTCAACAATTCTTTCATCCCACAGAAACCCATATTGTATTACCTTACCATTATTGCTTCTGTCACTGCTCATGACCCGACTTTGATATTTAGTTTCACTCAGGGTCCACAGTCCATCACTATTATCATCCTTTTAAATCGCATTTCAATATGCTATCCTCTCTTTCTCCTGAAATCACAAAATAAAGCGTTGCCCTAGTGAAAGGAAAGTCTTTACACTACTCTCTGCCAGCACCTGTAGGTCTGGACAGGGCTGAAGAAAAGTGGAATTAAGCTCGTGGTTTCATGTCAGTTCTGTAATTTCTAAACTGAAGTTGGCTGTTAGTGCTGCTGTCAACCCTATGTTATTTCATCAGTCTATTGAATCTTCCACCTCCCTAGATAGTTATCATACAATTGATTCTCTCCCCTAAACCCTCAAATGCCACCTCCAATTTTCCCTCTTAGGTAGTAAGCTTCTACCTGTTACATCGAGAAGACAAAACCATGATTCCATCACCATATTTATCTACCTGCTCTCTTTCTGCTCCAGTGCTGAAGCAACCCAGCCTATGACCTCTTCAGTCCTTTACGAATACTTACTCCTTAGAGATTTCATCCCTTCTTGTCTCTTTTCTTTTGAAAATGCCCTATGTCAAATTATTCAATTCAATTGTCCTGTGATGGTGTTAGCTAAAATTGGAAGTAAATGTGTGTTTTTTTCTCCCTAAACCTTAATTCTTCTCACTAATTGAGGCCTTGAGAATTCTTCTCTGAATAAAAAAAGAAAACAAGTAGAAAGAAGATTGGAGGTAACAAATAATGTTTAGGCCCTGTTGAAATTAGCTCCCGGGCTGGACATAACACAGGTAAAGAGACGAGTACCCTTGGGACTTGATGCTGCCTGGAATGGTCATCCTCACAGCAATTACAGAGACATGCGGGACACCACTGGACCCGCTCTGCTTGAGATCTAAGCGACAGGATCTTGCACTGCAGCCTGGACTTGCTACACAACTTTGGTTTTTGACACTCCTGACAGAAGAAATTCTCATTTGAGCACTGGCTTCTAGGAAATCAAGTGGAAGGACTTTAAAAATGTACAGAAGCAGAGGAAGAGCCTTGAGAAGGCATTGCTTCTGAGACAAGGTGGAAGGGGGCAGGGCACAGCCATTAAAGAATGAAACAACAATTAAGAAGAACAAGGTATGACAGAAACTGGTTAGAACGTACTAGGTTCAAGATGGTGAAAGATTCGACTTCCAGCAGACCTTGAGCCTCATTTTTTTTTTTTTTTTTGAACTCTAGTTAGAATCATTCATTTTTATGATTTTAAATGTCTTATGAATTCTGAGAACTCTCAAATGTATATCTATAATCCAAACCTCACTCCCAATTTTAGGGTCACCATCCCAACCACCAGTCCAGCATCCCTAGTTTATATGCCCCCCCAAAGACCTCTAGACTTATTACTCCTACTATTTACTTGGCCTCTCATCTGACCACCTACTAGATATCTCTAGACAACACATCTTCCAGCCTTCTTTACTTCAGTTAATCACATAACCAGACACCCCATTTGGGGGCCTTCTCTTACAACCCACATTCGATACATCATCAAATTCTGTAGCTTCTACCTTTGAAACAGTTGGAATACATCCAGCACTTGACCACTGCTTACTTGCTCCACTGTCACCATCCTGACGCAGCCCCATTCTTCTCACCTTTAATTCATCATTTCATCAACCTCCCAGCTGGTCTCTCTGTTTCCTCTCTTACTCTCCCCTCCCCCAGTTCATACTCAATACAGAAGATAAAACAGCCAGTATAGAAATCCAGTTAAGTCTTAAATCAGATCATGTTATTTAGCTTCTGAAAATTCTCCCATATCGTCGCATCTGTACATCTCTGTAGTTGTCTACAAAATCCCACGGGATCTGCCCCCTGTAATTCTCTGTGAACTCACCTCCTTGGTTTACCCTGTCAACCCTCTATTCCAACCTTGCTTGCCCCAAGCATGCGTGCTTCCTCCTGTCTTCACACTACTATGACCTTGACCTCAACCTTGCATCTTCTGGGCTTGCTCTTTTCTTTCCTTTAGGTCTCTGATCAAATGTGGCCTATCTGATGAGGCTTTTGCTGACATTTCTATATACAATTGTTGCCCATCCCTGACACTTTTTAGCACCTTTTCCTGAGCCTTTTTTATTTTTCTTCATGGCAGTTATCATAATATGTTCACATAAATCCATCTGCCAACACATAGAGACATAAGTTTATTATACGTACCTTCCCACAGAATGTAAGCTGTTTGAGAACAATGATTTTATCTGTTTTGATTGCATCTTAAATATCAAAGCTTAGAATAAAAAAAAAACAGAAATAGTGTAGAAGATTCATAAATACGTCTTTTTGTAAAAATGAATAAATGAATGAATTGTTTCTATTCTCATTGAGTCAGAGTTTAGGAGGGAAGATGAACATCATAATCCCATAAACTTCCTCACGAACAATTTAACATTTGCAGTTCAGTTGCTTTAAATTAGTCTTACAAAAATTACAAAACTTAAGTATCTGCTAAGGCTATATTTAATAAAATATCTTAAATGTAAACAAGAGAATTTCCTGAGACACTCTGTAGAAGCAATATGCACGTTCACATCCAGTGTACATATAGCAAATACGTACATATGACTTAAAACTTATGATCTCTGTTATTTATTAAAACTTATCACCTCTAGCTCAAAACTCAGTGAGTGAAATTTGTGTGCTACTAATTTGAAGGATCTCCAGCTCCTTCAAATTCTGCTCTAAAAGTTTGAGTTCCCTTGTATGTGTTATTCCCTTGTGTTTTTTTCCTCCCCTTCATGGGCTTCTGCCTGAATCCTGGATTAAGATACAAAATATAAGAAGTAAAAATGGGGGAGTTGATAATTGGCCCAGCAGCAGCCCACACTTAATTACGATTATGAGTCACATCTTAACATAGACAAAGTTGTCCTTTGCAGAACTCTAGGCATCCACACTGTCACAGGCAAGGTAAAATAGGGGGAAAGGAAATGGGCAAATACCTTAAAATAGTTAAGAGGATTGCCAACCCTGCAACTTAGCCTTAAAGAAATTCTCCAGCTGCACCAAAAATGAGGTGTTTCTCTTTGGTTTTCAAAGCATAGAGTTAGAGCAACTGCTGAGAGTGAACACGGGAATTACAGTGTGAAGTTTGGGGAAAAAAGAGAAGGTGTGAAACACCCATCTTGGAGAGTAGGAGACCAAGATGATGAGAGTAGGGTAATATGTATTCTGTGCTACTTGGAGAGTCTGTTAGAAGTGTGAAATCACAAAATTAAAGCAAAACCAATCTTCTAGGCTGTGTGATTTTCTCCAGTCATGTTCACAAGTACAAGCACACAGGTTTATTTTATCTAGGATTGGGATTTTGTGAAGAAGGAAGAAAAGGGCAAGTGGGTTGAAGTAGGCCATATTAGAATGATTTGAATGATGAGACCCGGGATTCAAGCAGAACAAGGAGACAAGTAAGGGCAGACATGAGGGTCAGCAGTATTTTTGGGTAGGTCACAGAGCTGCCGCGGCAAGAGTCCTTGAGCAAGCAACCTGAAAGGATAATTACGGCGACATATCCCTGGCACAGGTCTGCTTTTGAAAATGCTATCCTTTTAGGTAGTTATGACAATCAAAATACTATTGTACTCAATATAAAAGAAGGAAAGTGCCCGGTTCCCATTAGCAGCAAAGCAGTCCTAGAGCCTTGCTTTTCTCTGAACCGGCTGTTGGTGTCTTAATCGGCTTGCTTCTACTGCTAGTTGGAATCCTGGAGAGCTAATAATCCAAAGTCTCTCCCCTCAACACTTAATGCTGGCATGACCTCACCTCCAACAACACCCCAGCTCCTTTTACCCAAAATCTTAGCTCAGGAGAGTGTTGGGAAAAAGACTTTCAATGATTAAGCACCAACGACATGCTGGATTTTATGTCGGAATACACACAGACATGTATCTACACACACAGCACAGTAACTTACACGCAACAGATATTAAAGACTTTGTTGACAACAAAATGAATGGATGCTATTTTATATGCCAACAGGTAGAGATTTTCATTTGTTGTTTGCTCACCAGCGCATGCATTGAACTCAAAATTAGTGACTACTTTTCTTTCCAGAAACTCTTTGAAGAAATATAGTAGTTGCTATCACTTTTGGTGTTCAGTTTAAAAAAATTAAATTAGAAATACATTTTAAACCTCTGCAGGTTAAAATGAATAACAAAAAGCATTCTAATCAAAAGCCCCATGATAAAATATTTAAGCTCACGACTGGCTTCACTCAAGCTTAGAAATAAAATAACCTAATGGAAGAGGTGGTACCGTATAATCCCCTTCCTGGGATTCATCGCGTCTTGCCTCTCAGAGAGGACAGCTGGTAGAGAGAAAATGGAAGTATTTCAACAGCAGATTTGTCATCTCATAAGCCAGCATTATTTACTTTAAACCTTGCACTAAGAACACAACCACAGAGAATTGTCAATGAATAGTTCATTGGTATGCAAAGGAGATTGTCAACAATTTGCTAATATTTAAATGGAAGATTATCCTGAAAATAATTATAGGGACAGACTCTTCAAAGAATATTTTATTGGCAGGTTTAAAAATTAGCATTCACTAATGAGATTTGCTTGTAGACTGGGGGAGAAAATATTAATTGAAAGAAAACAAGAGTGATTAGTGTGTTTGGGGCCTAGAGAAGGGCTGGAGAAATTTGAACATTTTTATAAAGGATGAGAGCAAATGCATTACATATACTTGCTACTTTTTGCTAAAATTAAATAAACTAATATTTTTTAAAAAAAGATAACCTAAGCTGTGGCTCTCTTTTGGGGCAAAGCTAAAGAAACAGAGTCCTAGTTTCTGTATAAACTCAGTTCTCATTGTGGCCAAAGTGTATATTCTTGTATCTGCATCACTGGTTTCCTGAGTGTGTCCCATGCAACACCCATATCAAGAGACAGGATGATGGACCATGTTGAAGACCCCGTACGTTTTAACCTTCATTTGAATATTTATATAATGCATCTAAAAGGCTCTGAGATTTCCTGTAATAAACACATCTGATGACTTTTATTTTAACACACACACCTGCAAAGAAAACATTCAATTCTTTTCTTCACTCTCACACTACCCTGCCACACTCACACTTCTGACACCAGGCAGGTGGGTTTACTCCCCACACCAAGCAGTTCTCTGCAACACCAGCTGGCTGTCCTACAGTTCATTTCAATTCTGACACTAATCCAGGAGCCCACCAAGAGTCACCTCATTATAACAAAAGACAGTACCATTGCCCAGAAAATTCCAACGGTTTTAGGACCCCTGTGCCAGGAACCAGGAGCAGAGACAAATATATATATGTTCCTATTATTGCACAATATGATTCCCATCTTATTTGACAATGCATTTATGCATCTATCCATTCATTCATTCATTTATTCACTGTATAAAACCTTTTAAATTGTGAAAACAGTGCTCCCTGTAACATACCACAGATAAGAATGGACTGGAACATGCTGGGATTTTCCCTTGAGACACTTTGTTATAACTTCCAGGCCACATCATACCATTTAACCTTCCATCTTATGGACCTGTGGAAAAGTAAAGTAAGAGAGAGCAAATGTGGCTGGTGAATCTCAGCAAACCTTATTAGTCACTTGAACCACCATGTGCCGTTAGAGTAATGTCTTACTTCTGATCGGATGCAGTTATTTTCACAAGCATTTTAAGATCCTAAATTAGAATAGTTTTCAAACCTTCCTACTCATCACATCTCCCTCCTAATGTGGCCTCTTCACCTTGCCCATCCATACCCATGTAATGGGATAGAGGGTATTGGGGTGTTGGGGGAAGCAGCCCCTACCTGGGAGGAAGCTGACTGAGGCAGCCTTTGACCTAGGAGGTCTCACTCTGTCCTTGGATAAACCAGACAAGCCTTGTTGGGTTCTTATGTTGTTCTCTGATTAATTTCAGTTTTGTTCGGGGGAGTCTAGATTTTGCCTTACGCTAGAGGGAAACAATGAGTGAAGCTACTCTTCACTGTTAACAGCCACATTGGCTGTAGATGGGTCTACATCCGGAGACCTGTTCGTTGAACAGAGATGTTCTTAGTGTGCTGTGAAGAAAAGGAAAGAAAGAAAGAAAGGAAGGTGGCCAGAATTGGGACTTAGGACTTGGCACATGTTATCTTACCTACAGCTCGGTTCACAGTGAGATAACAGAAGGTCCTATAATGAGGATAATGCTTTGCAAATGGGAAACCGATCCACTTTCATTTACTCCCGAGGCGCGCTCCTACGCAGTGATCCACCTCCTGGGGCCCCTATTGCTTTGTGAAATGCGTGTGTGTATTTTAGGGTGAGAGAAGGATGACAGCAGTGGAAGGGCCTAGAGAGGGGAGAGGGAAAGGGATACTGGAGACGATGATGAAAGCACCAGGGCTGAGGGCACTTTAGGGCACTCTGGAAGGAGGTGTCTAACAGATCACCCCCACTTGCACCTGGGCAGCCACGTCCCATGAACTGGACAGCAAGGCTTGGTTAGGCAGAGGGAGGGCCTCTTTTGCCTTCTCAGAGCGAGCCCTTGTTCCTCACCACCAGAGTGTGCCAGCTACCCTGGTTTCTCTCCTGCAGTGTGGAAACTCTTGTAAGCTAGAAGAAAATGCTGAGAGGACCAGATACTGCAGATGTTGCCAAGCATTTGGAGCCAAGCTCCTTCTCACGTGGTCATCATATTTAGGGGTGAAGGGTTTTTTCTCACCCAACTGTTATGGATGTTTTCCTTCCTAGCGTTTTCAAGCTGCATGATCACACCAGAAGTGACCTCACCAACAGGCCTCAGCAGTAAACACCAGCAGAACATCTGAAAAGGACACACTTCACTGTCCTTCAGTTCACTGGGTAGCCCACAAACAGAAGCTCCCTGGGAGCAAAGACCTGGGAGGATGCAGGATGCTTCCGGTATCACAGAACCACAGCTCTCTCTTCTCCATCAACACAAGATCAGGTAACTCACACCTTCTCTCATGCCTCATTGGGGGATGGAGGGCTGGCAGGCAAAGCTCTGAATGACAGTGCTTCTAAACGGATACTATTACCTAAAAGACGTTCCTACTCTCAGTATCTCCACCGCACCAACAGAAAATCCGATCTGTTAACGTAGAATCCCACTCAACGCTGCCTCAGACCTGGGGACCCAGTTTATGACAAAGGAGAGGCAACAATGAACACGATTATCATGTACTTCAAATCAATGGCAAGTGACCAGCTGAAATACAGGACATTAGAACGTTGGGCTGGTGTGTTCCAGGATGCTGTATATTCACACCAGCGGCATCTATTTTAGGCAGTGCCCCAAGAGTCAGCACACATGCGTCTGTGTTCCAAGCGGTCACAGTAAATTGGCCCTTCTCAAAAAACAAACACCAATATCTCGTTTCTGGAGCTTGTGCTTCCCAACCTTGCAACCTTAGGCTTAGCTGACAGAGGTCTTAGTTTTTAATAAGAGACAGCCCCTACTAGGCTCCAGGGTAAGAGAACCACTGAACTGAAAGCTACAAGCCGTACCCTGTCATTTAGGGTATGTGAAAGACACAGCAGACAAAGCTGGTGTTACTTTATTGGTGGTCACGGACCCTGATGACTTTGATTCTCTAGGGTCATTGCTTAACCAGTGTGTCTGTAACCCAGGAAAGCCACTGGAGTAGCTCTCATTCTGTTATATCCAAGGACAAATAAAACCGAGTAATTACAGCCACCGTGGCTCCCCATGAGATGACAATGACAGCCTCAGAGAATCATGCTCAGATCAGCCCACTAAATACACTTCCTAGACAGCCAAAGTGCTGGATGAGGACATTTGGAATGGTTGATGGAGGAGGAGATGTTGAGAAACAATTGCAAGTTTGGGGATAGAGGTAGAAAGGGGGTAGTTTGCTCCACTTCACCTAAATTAAATCTTATTTGGAGGTTGAGGCTGACCATGACCTTGAAGCTGACCTTTGGGGCTAAAGAGGTACAGTGAATCTGAGGCTGTGGAAGGGAAGGTCATAGGGCATGATCCCTGCCTCACACCTTCCCAGGTAAAATTTTAGGGTTTTGGTGACCCCCTGGTTTCTGTTTTATTCTCCCTTTTCCAGCAGAATCCTGGTCTGGACTGAGAAGACTAAAGAGGCTGGTTGTCACCTGACTTAGTTGAATTAGTTGTCCTGACTTAGTTGAATTCACACTGATGGGCCGTCAGAGTCCAAGGCCTCCCCTTTGCTTGTCTTTTTGCAGGGGAGACAAAGCAGCCCCAGTCAGGACGCAAGTTCGACGTTTTGTTTCAGAAAATTGAAAATAAGGCGGAGGATTCTAATGAGTGGCTGGAGTCTAGATACTCAAAAGTCTGAGCCCCAAAACCAAATTCAGGGCACAGAAATGACATTCTGGTAAATGGCATTGATTCCAGAGGTCAGATCTGTGCAAAAATGTAATCTAAATGGAAATAGGCCAAGTCAAGAAAAGTACAGAGGCCAAAAAATTAAAATGAACATCAGAATATATTATTTATATTATATACATATATATATATATATTATAACAGAAAACCTCAAAATCTCAGTGACCTACAACAATGCATGTTTTTTTCCCTTGTTTGGCAGGGACTAGTCTGATCTCATCTGAGTCCCATGAACTTGTCTATAGGCTACAGGTAAGACCTGGTTTTATTCCACACGTCTCTTTCTGAAGTCCAGCCTGCAGAGGCAGTGACCACGTGAAGCTTGTCCTTTGGGGGGATCATAGCAACATAAGAGGACCCAAGAAACCATACAAATGTTTATAGTCTCTACCCATGTCATGTTCCTTCACATTCCATTGCCCAAAGCAAGTCATGGCCAAGCTCAAAGTCAGTGGGACAGGGATATATATTCCACCCCAATTGGCGAGAGAGAGAAGTATTTGCTGAGTAATAATAATCTAACCTATCACTGCTGGGCAAATGGTGGCTTTCTTGACCAATCCTTAAGAAAAGATGGGCACATGGTATTTGTGTTTGTGCAATTGACTTAAAAAACTATTGCCCATGCTAGATCCATCCTCAGAGCTGGAGATCCAGCAACTCAACTTGGTCACTTCAACAAAAATGAATCAAACTTTCTGTGACTCAGCTCAACCGAGACCAATATACACATCAGGATGCCAGTTTATTAACTTATTAGGAATTGACTATTTTTGCTAAGTAACCTGGACATTTGTTTTGATTGATCAGAACCTTTTCTTCTTAAAAGCAAATCTATTAGGGTGTCATTTTAATAACAGCTTCTGGCTTGGCAAGTGTGTGAATTCAGAGTAGAATTCAGTGGGATGGTGCCTCACCACTCATGACCTTCGCCTATAGATCCCCGATATAGAGAGAAGCTGCCCCTGGCTAAACAGGCTTGTGGGGTGTTCCCTGTCTCAGCCTCAGAACACACAGCACCAACTGGATTCTGTCAGTTGGACTCACGTTTACCGCCCTGCTCCTTATTGAAATGATCTTTCATTATATATCTAAAACAACTCATTAAGCCGGAGGTCATATTCCCAGCTCAAGGGCTGGTTTGTCTATTTCTAAGAACACTTTCTGTATATCAGAGCATCCACGTGAGTTGCTTTCATTTGTCAAACTCTCTGAATTATAAAGGTGTCCGTTTTCATCCTCCATGGTAGCTCTGCATATTAGTTAATGATTTCTATTTCTGGTATATTCTGGATCATTGAGATTTCAAATATTCTGTCTCATTGTTCTCTTGTATACTTCTATTTTGGGTTTGGTAAATATGGTTCCTCAACATGGAAAGATAACTGATTTGGGGGCAGTGATGATTTTTTCAGTTCTGACTTTTGTATGATGTCTATACTGATATCATAAAATAGTCATTGAAATATTACTTGACATCTGGCTTAATGCTACTGTTCCGTAATATGGTACAAATAAGTCTTTGGCATTTGAGAAAGCTGAGTGAACATTTTGAGGATCTGTTTTCTAATTTGTAAATTGGGGGGAGAAATACCTGCTTTGCTTGCTGTATAGAAATATTGAAAAGGAAATTAGATAATGTATGAAACACAGTTACTTGGTCCATGAGAGGACTCAATAAAAGATTGATGAATCTGATTATGATTTGGCAGTGTTCCTATGAACTTTCAAGCAATGTATATTATGAAGTAAAATGATTAAACTCTGTTAGGTATTGAGTGTTGTTGTTTTACATGATCCCTCTGTTTCAAAGACCTGTTTGTCAGGAGATCAAATTAGGTTTTTTCTCTGTTTCAAAGGCCTTTTTGTCAGGAGATCAAATTAGGTTTTTTCTCCTTCCCTGTCCTTTGTTTTCTAGACCTTTTGTACTTATATATAGAAAAATCTTGATTGATTTATACCTATTGTTTCATTCATCAACAAATGACAATTCAAGCCAGCAAACAAAAGGAAAAGAAAATATCAAAGAACTGAACAACAGACCCAATTTTAATTTTACTGCAAAATCTCCCAAAGGGAGGTAGCAACAAAAATGCCACTTTGGGCACCAGCAATGTGCATTTTTCTAATTCCTTCTTCCATCATGATCTTCCCTGGTTCATTTTAATCCTGATGGAATTCTCTATAATGGTCACTAAATTTCAAAGTACTGCACAATTAAGGATTAGTTAACTATTAGACCATATAACGCCACTCTGATTTATGTAAGCTTCATTAAAATCTTTTTCAGCTAAGATCTGAGGGGAATATGAAATGCATCAAATTTAAGAATCTAAATCAGTTTAACGAGATCTTTTCCTTTCTTGACTTCCAGTTATGTGCTTGTGTGGTGCTAGATACTTCAGAGAATGCAAAGAACTATAAATGGTTGTTAATGATGACAAAAGGAGGGAATTTGGTATTTAGACAAGAGAAAGGAGTTTAAATGTATGGCAAGAAAGGGGAAAGGTATTTTTTACATTAGCATAGTGGTAGAATGTAAAAGTTTTTGAGTCAGACTGAACTGGGAAGTTGTGCAATCTTTCTATTTTAACCATGTATTAGTTTTCTCTTGATGGGTAGCAAATTACCACAAGCTTAGCAGCTTAAAGCAATATCTATTTATTAAATCTCAGTTCTGTAGATGAGCTGGGACTTCCCTGGTGGTGTAGTGGTTAAGAATCTGCCTGCCAATGCAGGGGGCATGGGTTCGAGCCCTGGTCCAGGAAGATCCCACATGCCACGGAGCAACTAAGCCCGTGCGCCACAACTTCTGAGCGTGCTCTCTAGAGCCCATGAGACACAACTACTGAGCCTGCATGCCACAACTACTGAAGCCCGCGTGCCTACAGCCCGTGCTCAGCAAGAGGAGAAGCCACCGCAATGAGGAGCCCACGCACCCTAACCCCACTCGCCGCAACTAGAGGGGGCCTGCGCACAGCAACGAAGACCCAATGCAGCCAGAAATAAATTAATTAATTAGAAAAAGAAAAAAAAAGAGTCAGTTCAACTGGACTCTGCTTGGAGTCTTGAAAAGCCAAAAACAGGATATTGAATGACTAAGCTCTTATCCGGAGGCTCTGGGGAACAACCCACTTCCAAGCTCATTCAGGGTATTGACAGAAGTCAGATCCTCATGGTTGTAGGACTGAAGCCTCTTTTTCCTGAGGTCACTGGCTGTCAACTGAAGGTTCCTCTTTTTTCCTAAAGACCATTCACTTTCCTTCTCACAAACCGGCCATGGCACATCCAGTCCTCTCCTGTTTCAAATCTCTCTGACTTCCCTTTATGCCTCTTCTTCTACCACAACCAAAGAAAATCCCATGATTTTAGGGCTCATATGATTAGGTCAGGCCTGCCTGAAAATTCCTCTATCTTTATGTCAACTGATGAATAATCTTAATTACATCTGTAAAATCTCTTCACAGCAGTATCTCATTTTTGGTTTGATTGGGTAATCAGAAAAATAGATTCTTGGTGGTGGGCATTATTGGAATTTTGCCTACCACAAGCTATGAAATGGGGTTAATAGAAGAATGTAACTCAGAGGATTCTTACAATGATTAAATTACATTACATAGGTAAAGAACTTATTATTAAGACTTAGTAAATTTAAGAAAATTTGGCCATTATCAGCATTATTATTGTCATTGTTATTATCACCATTACATTATGATTATTATTAAATTCATATTTGAAAGTTTGGAGAAATCCTAAATAGGCCTTCAAAGTATATTGCTATTTTATGCTATGGTTTGATTACTCTAGCAGGGAGTTATTACAGATAGAACCAAAGCTACACCATCCTATATGTATACTGAGGATATATACATATACATATATATTTATGTTATATTATATTATATGCCAGTTTGTACCCTATCTTTTCAGTTTTTTTAAGTTTTCTGATGAACGGAATATTTTTCATTTTTTTAAGTGAAACATACATTAAAATAAAATGATGAAGAATTATATAACATGCAAATAATAATCAAAAGAAAGCTAGAATGGCTATATAAATTTGAAAAAGAGACTCCTGAAGCAGTATTATTACCACAATAAGGAAGGACTTTCATAATAATAATAACCAAATGATAAATGGGTAAATAAGCAAAAAATGAAAAATAATCCTAAACATATATGAACCTAAAAGCAGAGCTTCCTTAAACATGACGCATAGAACTGAGAAGAGCAAAGGACGAGTGTCCAAAATTACATATGAGCACTGCTACCACTCATGTCTGCAACTGATAGAACATGTTGGTGGAAATCAGTAAAAAAAGAGAAAGCTGAGAAACAGGACCAACTAAATTGACCTAATGTGTATTTATAGAAAACTGGACCCAACAATAGCAGAATACTCACTATTTAATTGCATGTGAGACATCCATCGACAGAGACAATACTGAGGGCCATGAAACAAACTTGCGAAAATTTAAAATATTTGAAATCATACAAAGTGTGCTCTCTGACCCTAATGGAATGAAACTAGAAATCAATAACAGAAAGAGAGCTGCAAAAAATCCTAAGTTTGCAAATTAAACAGTAAACTTAAAAAATAACACGAGTCAAAGAAGTCACATGGGAAATTAGAAAATATTTTTAACTGAACAAAAGTGAAAATCTAAGAAAGCAAAATTTGTTGAAAACAGCTAAAGCAGGTAAAACTTCAGTTCCAGCTCCAACAAGTAAAGTGCGTGGCAGCGACTGCTCCTGTCCCCCAGACAGCAACATCTTAAAGAAACTGAAAATCAGAAACTTAGCTTGGACCCATCAGGGACTGAGGCTGCAGAGCAAATGACCACCATGAACTCTGGAAAGATAAGTGAATTCAGATTCACAACTGAGATTTGTTTAATCAGAGCGGAAGCTAGTGGAGCTGAAACTCGTAGGAATTCTTAAATGGTAATTTCAATGAACTCCTGGCTATAGAAAAAATCGATACACCTAGCCAGGCTTAACCAAGGAAAAAAAAAAAGAGAAAATAAAAATTGCTAATATCAGAAGTTTGAAAAGGCATTCATCACCACCGATCCCATGGACAATAGAAGGATAGTGAAGGAATACTGTAAGTGCCTCTGATACCCATAACTTGAAAACTTAGATGAAATGGGCTAATTCTTTGAAAGATGCAAACTACTAAAACTCACACAAGGAGAAATAGCTGATATTAATAGTCCTATATTATTAAATAAATTGAATTGATAATGTCATTTTTTTTTTTCAAGAAGAAAGCACCAGGCCCAGATGATTTCACTGGTGAATTTTACCAAACATTTAAGAAAGAAATTGTACCAATTCTTCACAATCTCTTCAGATATTAGAAGCAGAGGGGCCATTTTCTAACTTAATATCTGAGGCCAGCACCACCCTAATACCAGAAACAGATAAAGGCATCCTAATGTTTTCAAGTAAGTTAATGTGCATAAACCACTCAGAACACTGGCACAGAATTAGCTGTTCACTGTTTGCTACTAATGTCCTTATTAATCTAGAATTTACTTATATCGGCAGGTATTTGGAGGACTCCTAAAGGCAAGTTGGAGTCACTGAAGTATTTTAAGCAAAGATGTTGTGCAGGGCTATGTTTTCATTTCAGGAATAAACACAATCCGTCTAGCAGCAGTGATTAGCGGCAGTAGAGAGGCGCAAGGTGAATTACTGAGAAGGGCTTAGTCGTGGTCCAGGACGGAAAGAATGAAGGCTGGCGTCAAAACCGCACCCTTGGGAGAGGGGTTGTAGCGAGGAGACAGCTCTGAGAGATGTTCTGCCCTAGGAAAGAGTAAATATTCTGCAAAGAATGAACACGCCTCCAAGGCAATTCTGTACAGCTGCAAACATCGCTGTGGAGCGACAGCTTTGTAACTCACTGCAGTGAGGCGCTGTAGGAGCTTGAAGAATCATAGCGTGAATGTAAACCTCGGTGATCCCTGACGCAGGCATCTGAAATCTTTGGCATGAGACTCGAAGGTCGGCCAGGGAACACACAGAAACAGAGAAGAGAGGGACAGAGCTGCTTTCCATAGCCACGTGATTTTTGCAAATCTCAGCAACGTGCAGACAGAGACCCATGGCGATCCCTAGTGTGCCCCTCTATCCTGGGCACGTGGTCTAATCAGCCAGGATGGAGGTACGAAGTGAGGAGATAGTAAACACACACAACTATACTTCAATCGAGAAGAAAATAAAAAGTAAACACATATTGACGCTTTCTCTAATGCCCACTGTAGGGCTGAAGATTTCCCCCAAATATCCAGCACTGCTTAACAACATACTCTCTTTATCATATACACAGTGACTAATCTGAAAGGAAGCATTTGGTTCAATGCTCTCATTTTTGCGGGGAGAAGAAGTGAAGGGTCTAGACATGACTTATCCGGACTCATCCACCCTCCAGAGGCGGAGCTGGGAACCCACTGTGTTGATGCTCTTTCTGCTGTTCCTCCTGAGCTCCTTTTTTCCTCCCTTGGCCGTTTTGCTCCTCTCCTTTCCGTCCCTTCCATCCATCCTTCCCGGAACGTCTGATAAACATTACACAACGGAAGGTGTCATTCTACATGCAAGTCTTTCTGAAGTTATTTCAGACAGGATGTTGGCAGCTGAGTCACAAAAGGGACAGTCAATGAAGACCCCTCAGGCATGAATGGCATGTGTGAGTTTCCCCCCCAGGTAAAGAAACATGGATCCCAAGCCAATCAGCATCCCCCATCACAATTCCCTGAGTATCCACTTTGGGTACCAGGAGCCTGTCCTCCCTGTATACCTCATCAGTCACTTCCTCACGAAATGCCTGGGAGATGGGGCCTGCGACTGAGCATTCCTTCCTGCCCTGTTTCTGCCTAGCAGTCCCCCTGCATGGTGTTTGCTGCCTTTGTGAACAGAGGCACATTGGCCATGTAACGTTACCCCCTGCCGGGTGCTGTCAGCACTGCCATTCCCGTCCTCAGGCCCCCAGCGGCTGTCCATCATGCCATGATCCCCCCAGACTAGCAATCTTCACTCTTCTCTTCCAGACGCAGGAGAAGCCTTTTCTCATCAGCATGTATCTCACAGGCAGTTTTCACAACGGACCTTGGGAGGCCCCGAAACAGCAGGCTTCTCTTTCCCTGGACAAGCAGGCTGAGCTCTGTGCGCACAGGAGGCCGGGCTCAGCAATGGCCCAGGACAGCCCGATAGCAAATCCTTGAGAACAGCCCCTTTTGGGGCAGTTTAAAACATTTTCTACTTTTTCACCATTATAACTCTTCAGGTCTTATTTATTATGTTTATTTTCTTTGTGTTCATCTCGTCATTTCAGAAATGATGTCCTGTTATTTATCATTCTTTCGTGAGTTCTGTCACCTAATTTCTGAGGTTTTCATAAATTCTGACATACATTGCCCTGCACGTCTTGTATGCATTTCTTGATGTGTTTTAGCCTGTTTTGAGACAGTGTTACAGTTTTGATCTTTCTGACACATTGGCTTTGTCTGTGGAATGCTATCCTGCTCCCTTTTCTTCTGTATCTTATAGTAACTCTACAGGGATGTGAGTTTTAGATTGTTCAGATTGTTTATTTTGAAGTAAATTTCGTTCTTCTGAAGTTTAAAAGTTCAGATAGATACTCTCATTTCTCGAGCCTCTCTCTTCTGTAGTTTCCCTGTAATATTAAAAATGCAAAGTTTGCTTTCTGATCACCCAGAGAGGTCTTTGATTTTATGACTCCCCATTGTAAAAGCTTAAACTCAGTGACCCCCTCAAATGAGCCTTTTCTACATCTCTCTCCCCACCGACCTTCTCTTTTTCATCTCGCTCTCATGCCAGGCCTCTTGTGAGTGCCTTGGATGCTAAAAGAAAAACGCTGGGATGATTTTGTTCTCAACTAACCAAATAAAGGATTTTCGTCAACATATCCAATTATTTTCTTTTAGTCCTAGCTTTCCTACTTCCATATACTATTAGAGAGAGAGAGAGAGAGAAGGCAAGTAGGAAACTAGGCATTTAGAAAAGAACTTGGGCAGCATCTCCAGGGGAAGGAAGATGAGGGTCTGGGCTGAGACGTAGCAGGAGAGCATTTGCTGAATCCACAAGGCGTTGAATCAGGGTGACTAGTCCCAGGTTCAGTGGCTCCTTCCTCCTCCCGGGCCTCCCTTCTCCTTTACATCCTGCTCTCCTTCTTTGGGTGTCCACCGCCGAAGTCTCTCCTCACTCACCCCAGTGATGATGTAATTTCTTGCCCTGGCTTAGACTTTATTCTCTTCATTGTCCTTGTGTTTTTATCTCTTCGGCTCTCCAACCATTCAGGCAAGGGCTCCAAAGCATGGTTTGTTCTGCTTTCTGGTTTTATGTCTTTTCATTACACCACTGGGCAGACTTAAAAACCCAATTCTTTAACATCTCTAAAACAATCTGCAATACCAGCTAACCGATTCTCACCTTGGCCCTGGGAGGCTGGGCGAGTGTGATTGTTTCCGAGAGCACTGGACTGGGAAGGTTTAAGGCACGTGCTTGAGTTTGCAAGATAAAGCAGAGAACAAATGCATCATTCACAGTGGGACCGTTCCTGACAGATCGCTACCCTTGAAAGCAACCGGTGGAAAAGAGGAGGGTGGAGGTGGGTCCGGGGAAGGCAGAGGACAGTTTCATGGTCTTGGGCAAGGTACATCAGGGACATGGGTGTAATTATATGTTCATGTATCTTTCACCTGTTGGGTGATCCTCGAGGACATGGGTGGAGATGGACTCATTTTACCATCATCACAGTCTGTGATGCATATAGTATGTATTTAGTAACAATATATGTGTCTGAAATGTAGATGGTGCTAGAAATACAGATTTCTTAACCTTCCTAAACTCCACCTGACTAGAGCATAATGGGTAGCACTAGGTACATTTAATTTTCACGTTTATTTGTGAGCTCTGGAGTCGGCCTAATTCCACGTCTTGGCTTCATCATTTATATGCCTTGCAATCTTGGACAGATCACTGAGCCTTACTAAGCTTTATTTTCCATCATTTGTAGAACAAAAGAAAACAACAAAAATATATTAATAGTACCTATTCATGGGGTTGCTGTATAAGGGGAACTGAAATTATTAGACCAGAAACTGGTACGAAGTAAGTACTCAGTTCTTCCCTGTCTTGAGTACATGCACACAAGAAAGCATTATTCTTTTTATTTCCCCTCCCTGTGTCTAGTACAGAGAGTCATCAAATACTGAACGTGAAGCATACATGCTTTTGGAAGCTTACTGCCTCCATCAGACAGTTAAAAATAACTGATTTGTGACCACCTAGAGGGGTGGGATAGGGAGGGTGGGAGGGAGACACAAGAGGGAGGAGATATGGGGATATATGTATATGTATAGCTGATTCACTTTGTTATACAGCAGAAACTAACACACCATTGTAGAGCAATTATATTCCAATAAAGATGTTTAAAAAAATAAAATAAATAAAAATAACTGAGTGCTACTAAGGTAAACCATACAGCAAACTTCAGGGGACAAATTTAAATTGTTTCGACTAATAAAATTCTTATAAATAAATACAAAATATTTTTGGCTGGTCGGACAAATGCTTTTTGTTGCCACAAAAGTTCTTAGGATAGGATTTGCCTTATGCAAACCTTAGAACAATGTGTGTAGCAGCAGTTTGTTGATACCTAGTAGGGGACTCTCGCCGTAGATGTTCATTAAATGTTTACCAACCATTAGGGATATTCATTTGGCGGTAGTTTTCACTAATAGCCACTTGAGAATAATAGAAGAGAAAAAACATATGCTCAGTGTTTCACATGGAGGCGGTCAGAATGTTTACATCCTATTCAGACTTGCTGACATCTTGAGTCAAACTTTTACACTCATAGATACACAAGTTGTCCTACTGATCTGAAGATTACTTTGAATACATCAAAAGCCAATTGTACCTATTCTTTTATTCTAAAATGTATTCTTTATTTTGAAATCCACAGAATTTAAAATGTTTTATTAGGTGTCGCATATACTATCTGATTTGTGACCAGGTGTCGCATATACTATCTTATTTTTAATTTAATTTGTTTTCTTTTTTTGTGGCACCGTTTCTCCTAGAGATCCAGATGGCATTCTCCTCACAGGGTTTAAAGAGCCTAAGCATTTGGTTCAGGTGTATTTGGAGACACATGTAACACTCCTTGGAGAATGGAGGGAACTTACACTGTTGCATAACCAGAATTGCAGCTTCACTGGCAAAAGAAAAAAAAAAATCAAGTGGAAAGTAGAAAACAGAGTGTATTTCTAGTACCTATATTCTAGGCTGTCACTTTGATAATTCTGATTCAGACTTCTGATACATTGCAGGGAATATACAAGAGGGCAGAAAAAACAGAGTTTTAAAGAAAACGTCAATAGTGTATTTCTCAGAAGCAGATTATGCAGGAAGTATGCAAATTACTTCTTGGATTCCTTGCTGAAGCAGGAACTGAGAATAGCAAAGGCCATGTGAACGAGGAACAATCTCTCGATTATCTCATCCTTAAAGAAGAAGGAGGAGAAAAAGGAATCTGAACATTTAGCAAAGAGAACCTGAAATCTTTGCTAGAAGGGTCATTTATGTGGGTGTGTTCCTCTGAAACTATTGAAACAAAGCTCTTACATCTTAAATTTGAGTGCCGTGATAAGATTTTACGTTGGATGGAGGGAAGTTTAATCTCTTAGATTGTTTCACCCCATTCTTGGTTTTGACATATGAGGGGTCTCATAAACTTTTAAGGGTTGCTTACTTATACTTTGGGGGTACACTGCCACCAGGACGAGCCTTGTTTTGACTACATTTCCTTGATCTTGGTATTACTGCTTAAATAGGCAGGCTTCCCATAGGTAATATCAAATGTTAAAAAGAAAATACATTGTTTTTATTATTCCATGTATTTATAGTTTAAAGACTCAGATTCAATATTCTCTGTGTTTCTGTTATTAACTTGTACATATCTCTGTTGTGCAAACACATTTTAATTATATTTTCTGCCTAATGAATTTCCAATTCCCTGTCTTTTATTCTAGGTAACCCTTGGATTTAGAAGAGGGACTGAGTCATGGAAGAATCTCAAATGGTGAGTAACTTGGTGGGAAAATAAAAATGGAATGACTTATTTAAATATCTAAAACCGTACTATTCCACAATCATCATTGCAACAATTTTACTTAACTAGACCCTCAAACACCTTAAGTCAATACTTTTTTCAGAGATGTACCCAGAGCCTCGGAATGTTCATTGATTGAGACTTTAATTTTGCTTTTTAGTGAAAGAGAGGCCATGCTCTTCCAAGCTTAGTTAGATTAACTGTCATGCTTTTCCTCGTGCATGCCTCAGACTGGCGCTGGTTGAATACTGTTTCAGAGGTGGATGGTGGGTGTACACCGCAAACCATATTCTCTATCAGGCGCCTCTGATAAGAGGCTGAATAAGACTAGCCTCTGATATTGAGACCTTACAGTTTAGCTTGGGAATGGCTTTCACCAAAAATCTCACAATGGAAGTATGATTATTGCCCAATGGAATGTAAGGATGGAACTAATTAATTAAATGGAGCTTGGATGGCAGCTGGATGGAATCCAAGAATACAAAAACGAAAACAAAACAACCAAAAACAACCAAGAACATAATTAAGCTGGTCCTAACAACTAGGAGAGAAGCAAGGGCTTTTTCAATAAGAGACAAGAGTATGATCAAAGGTTAGGAAGTGTTGATTTCAACCCAAATGACTTATTAAGAAGAGGTTTTTTGTTTTGTTTTGTTTTTTAAACAGAAGGAAAAATCCAGAGTTTGAGCACTTCCTATTTAGATTAAAATCAAGAAGTTTGGCTTTTGACCTTGGGCCCTTCCTCCCTCATTTACTGGACACTGCAGTAGTTCCTAGCCTCATATCATTACACAAATACACCTGAATGCCTGGGGAGTAAAATCATAGCCTTGAGCCTTCTTTAAAGATCAAGGAAAGTGCTTCATGTCTATTGGTTGGATTTCTGCCATATGCCCATTTTTAAATCAAATGCAGGAAGTGGAAATGGAGCTGTTATCATTGACTCTAAGATTTCCCACCGGGGCTGGGTACGTCTCCTATAAAGAACACGGTACCCGAACAAGAAGCGGGTTCTGTCAGCACAGAAGGAGTAGGTGTTAGGGTGACATGGGACTAGCTACTCGGGAGCATTCAAGAATGGATGACTGAAGGGAAGGAGCAAAAGCCACAATAGGGGCATTTAAGGAGCTCTGAGCAATTCAACGTGTATAAATGATAGGATCTGGTCCAAGGGCCACACGTAAAGCGTTTGCATTCTGGGTTAAATAATGTGGGTCCCTAAATTACTTTCTCTTCCAGTGGTAAGAAAAATGTGGAAGTGGTGAGAATACGATTTTAATGACCTCCTTACAGTGTGGTTGATGCCTGAGATCTGCGATTGTATGTATTCTCACAAATATTAAGAGTTAAGTATTATATTCACTTTTCACAGATGAAGAAAATGATACTCAGATGCAAAACCTCATCAGCTAATAAGGAGCAGAACCGAGGTTTAAAGTGAGGTTGGTTTGGCTCCAAAGCCTGGGTGGGTTCTAGTTCTGTGTAAGCCTAGTTACCTGTGCACACTCCGTTAGAGTTTTATCAAACCTAGGAGTAATGTATTGTCTGAAATTGAGATATTGCATTTTTCATGGCTCTCCTTGCCTCCGACATAGAGCTATGAAGCCCTCAAAAGGGGCTTTAACCAAAGGAAGGAGGGTGGACTCCTAGTGACAGAATGTTCTCCCTACCTCCCAGGAGTCTCCTTCTTGCCCATCATGGTGATGAAATTTACATTTGTCTCTGTCTTCTATTTTAAGATCATCAGAGTATAAGAGTCTAGAAGGAATTAGGAAGGTGATATTCCTCAGACGTGACTATTCGAGGCACTTGTAGTCCTGGCAATCGGGGCTCTCCTCTGGGCCCCCTCTATCCTTCAGCAGCTGTGCTGCACCCACAGGGCGAGAGGTCCACGGAGCCATGGGGTGCATGTCCACACCTACTGAGAACTCACTTCCTCCTTTTGAATCACTGTCCGGAGACCCAGGTCTCTGAAATCCCTAACAGCTACATGCCCACTCCTAGGCCTGTGTGCGTCACCTTCTAAAACTCTTTTCTTCAAAAGACAGACTACCCCATAGGTGTATGTACTTTTTAGCTTGAGGGGTAGAAAAAGGTGTTCGCTTTCAAATACTGGAGTGCTGAGAGTGGAGCTCGGGTTGGATAGACGTGATCGCTTGTCAGTGACTACGCTCACTGACATGAGATAGGATGGTACCCGGAGTCAAAGAAAAGGCAGTAGTCTGAGACCTCTCTTGGCACCTTTGTTCCATGCCCTCTGAATGCCAGGGGTGGGCCTAAGGCTATGGTCATAAAAGTGTAAGGCCAGCAGGTCCGGGGAAGGGCCCAGGGAGCCAGACGGAACCCCCGCCAAAGTGGCTGATGCAACCGACACCTGACATTGCCACACCTCTCGGCCCCGGTCTCCCCGCTCCCCGAGGGGCGGAACCAATGGCTCTGAGGCTGATGCAACCGACACCTGACATTGCCACGACACCCGAGAGATTACCAAAAAAGGGCTGCTTCACACAGCAAGCACCTCTCCTGCATCCGCCCCTATAAATTTTGTTCACGCCCGCACCCGGGCGCGACTTCTCTGGCACCTTTCTCTCGAACCAGTGCACCTCGCCCGGGAGCGTTCCCAAATTAAGCTTGTTTAAGCTCTCCTCCGTTTTTGGTGCCGTTCGTTACAAAAAGTTATGTTGATTAAGGCCTAGTACCTTAGTCGTGATAAATAGCTAGCACTTACCTATCACTCCCTGTGGGCCAGGCTCTGATCTAAGCCCATGCAATATACCGACCCACTTAATCCTTATATCAACTCAGTCATCAAGTTTGTGAGGTGAATAAAACCCCTTGAGTTGTGCAAATTACAGCATGACTTGACAGTCCTGGAATTTTATGAATTAGGGCACTATTAAACACCCTCTTTTACAAATGAAGACACTGGGGCAGTGAGATAAAGCAACTCACCCACAGACACGCGGTAAGATTTGTTCCCAGGCCGTCTGCCTACGGGTCTGTGCTTCAACCATCTCACCATCCTCCCATGCTAGGAGGAGGTGCATGTTTTTCTACCCATTGCCTTCTGTGTCATATTTTCAGGACCCTTGACATTAAGTATCAAGACCTAGAATTGGAGCGACAAAGGAACTTCATAGCAGAGGAACTCTTGTACAAGGCCTCTCACCCTTTGCTTAAAAACCCTCAGGGGTTCCGTAGTGCTCTCAGATGATAGAATCCCAGCCATTGAAACTGGCTCACAAGACCTTTTAATCTCTGGTAACCTGTTTCACATTTGAAAATTCAGCCACTGCTTGTCAGTCTGTTTTTTTCACTTCCTCACATAGAGCCTCATCTCCATTCCCTTTGGACGTTTGCACACAGGGTTCTTTCTGCGCAGATCTTCCCACACTTCCCAACTCCCTCCCCTCGCCGCAGTTAAATCCCAGTCATTCTTCAATTTTCAGCTTCATGTCACTTCCTCCAAGGAAAGTACGTCCATCAACAGCCCCCTAAATATTTGTTGACAAGTTCCATATTGTAGCACACATCAAACTTTGTTGGCATTGCCTGTTTATTGTCTGTGTCTCCCATGGAATTATAAACATCTTCAGAGGAGAGATTGTGCCTGATTGACCACTGAGCCCTCCAGAGCCTAGCACAGAGACAGCAAGCAATTCAGAGTTGAACAGAAAAACCCTGAAAACTCTCATTATTGAGTTTATAAGTTAATAAAATCTCAACAGCTTCCAAATCATTAAGTATAATTTTAGTAATAATTAGCATTATGTTTTCTTCCTCTTTCTATTTCTCTTGCCAGTTTGTAATGGTAAGGATTATGGTGAAGCTTAAAAGAAGAAAAATTAGTAGGAAAAGGAACCGGGTGCTTCTCTACGTTTAGAGGATATGAAGTGTAGAATTTTAAAATTCAGGATTCGATATAACAAATTCCAACTTGTTCAGAGTTTTTCTGAAACCAGATGCTTATCACCATATTTTTTCTGCCTTTTCCTTCCCTTTTCTATTTCATTTTAATGGACACATACAGCTCACATTCCATTTTAAGTATGGGTACAAGAAATTCAACATATTTTTCAAAAACAATCAAATATATAAAGGATAATTAAATTTATTATATCTCACTGACTTTTAGCATAAAACTCCATATCCCTCACAAAAACAAAAAATAAACAAAATAAAACCATACATACACACACAGTCTCAATTAGATTGAATGGACCAGAACAAAGCCTAGGTTAGATCTTTTAAGAAAAGGTCCCTAAACAACCACAATTTCATTTCCAATTTGTAATGAGTGTGGAGTGATATTACATGCAATCCTAAAGAAGGTAGATGGAAAGAGTGCCAAAAATTGTAAAGTGTTTCCAAATATTTACATTTGCTTAGAGTTTCCCAAAGAAATCACTGATTTGAGGATTAGAAAATGAATGAGCACTTTTAATAACAATGCAATATTGATGCAAAGACAAACACTTTGGGAGACAGCTGCCTCCATTCTGAAAAGCATGTGAAATGTACGCATTGGCTTCCAAGAATAAAAGAAAATGCTTAGTGAAAAAAAACAGCCCGGGAAAGAAAAGCAGTAAGATGTGGAGACTGGTGGGTAGAATAGAAAGAGGACAACTGACGAACATTTCTATAGTAGTAATACCACAGAATACCGGGCCCTGGGAGCCGCCATCAGCCCAAACCCAAGGTTGGCTATCCCACTCTCATTTTCCTATAAAATTTGTACAAACATTTTAAAGCTCTAAACATTGCTCTCAGGCATAGTAAGTAGGCTGTACTGCTATCTCTATTTCCTAAGTGCAGTGTGTTATGAGAAAGTTATTATGCAGAATAAAAAAAGAAAGAAAAAAACTTACAGAAACATGCTGGGAATTGGAATGAGCCGTGCCACAGGGGTGGAATCCCAGGCCCTTTTCAGGATGAATATTCAGGATAGCCATCTGACCATCTGTAAGATGGGGTGGTTTGGCTGCATGAATCTGCATGGTCCTGTTCAGATTCGCTTATTCATTCAACAGAGTGTTGAATGAGTCTTTCCTGCTGGAACATACACTGTTCTAGGTACCGATATACAGTCTAGATGCTAGTGGCAAGGAAAAGATACCAATCTTCAATCAATCCATCAATCGATCAATGAGTTAATACGGAAATTAGCAGTTATAATAAAAATGCAATATGGTCATGTGATAGAGAGTCACTGGTTGTGTAGGGAGAGGGTGGATTGATAAGAGAAATCTCAATTAAGAGGTAACATTTAAACAATACATGTGTGATGGCAAGGATATATCGATATTCAAATGTTTGGGAAGAATATTGTAAAAAGGTAGGGCATTATGTGAAACAAACTATGAGATCAGAAAAAGCATAGATTGTTCAACAAAAAGAAAAGACAGAAAGACAAATATTATATGATTCAAGCTTTATGAAGTATCTAAAATAGTCCAACTCATGGAAGCAGAAACTAGAATGGTGGTTGCCAGGGGCTGAGAGGAGGGAAGAAATGGGTATAAAGTTTCTGTTATGCAGGATGAATAAGTTCTAGAGATCTGTGAACACAGGACTACAGTTACCAGTATGGTATTATGCACTTCAAAATATGTTAATAGGATAGGTCTCATGTTGTGTTCTTACCAAAACACACACACTTACACACACACACACACACACACACACACGTGTAATCACAAGAACACAAGAAAAATTTTAAATGCACTATGTTTAGTATCTTGGTTGTGGTGATGATATAACAAGTGTACACATGTGTCCAAACTTATCAAGATGTACATATTAAATATATGCAATTATTAGTGTATTAATTATACCTCATTAAAGCTGAAAGAGAGAAAGAAAAAGAAAGAAAGAAAGAAAGAAAGAAAGAAAGAAAGAAAGAAAGAAAGAAAGAAAGAAAGAAAGAAAAAGAAAGAAAGAAAGAAAGAAAGAAAAAGAGAAATAAGGAAAAAAGAAAGAGAGAAACAAAGAAAGACAGGAAGAAAAGAAACTAATTGTGTATATTGAATGTGGGAGAAAATGGTAGAAAGGAAGTCTGGCCAGATGCAAAGGACCATGCTGTGTAGACTCTTTCAAGCCAGGGTAAGTAAAGTAGATTTCCACTTCCTGTTAGGAGAAGCCACTGAAGGGTTTTGCATTGGCAAGCATTAATTTGACTTAGGTTATTAAAATACCACTCTGGCCACTGCATGGGAAATCAATGTTAGAGAGGCAAGAACAAGAGCCGGCAGTCAAGGAGGGCACAATTTCAGTGGCCAGATGAGATATGAGGAAAGAGGATGCAGAGGAAGTGGTCGAAATAAATCCTCATCAGATATGGAAGATATTCTAAACACAGAGCAGATCAGAAATGTTCATGGATGGGAGGTGGATGCAGGTAATGTGAGAAATCAAGAGTAGCTACAGAATTGGGGGCTGAGGTGTGAAAGACTTGGGAATAAGCCAGTTTGAGGTAAAGAAAGCAAAGAGTTCACTGTGGTCCATGTTTGGTTGAAGCCTCCATTTGACATCAAACTGGAAATGTGGACCAGGCTGCTGGATGTGTGAGTCTGGAGAAAGTTGGAGGTTGATATAGATGTGGAGTCATCAACACCTGTGAGGTATTTAAAGACATTGCCTTAGTGTTTGGGCTGCTATAACAAAAATACCAAAGACTGGGTGGCTTGAACAACAGAAATTTATTTCTCACTGTTCTGGAAACTGAAAGTCTGAGATTCCATGTCTGGTGAGGAACCACTCACTCCCTGGTTCTTAGACGGTCGTCTTCTCCCTGTGTCCTCAGATGGTGGAGGGGGCAAGGGAGCTCTCAGCGGTCTCTTTTATAAGGGCACTAATCCCATTCCTTAGGGCCCCACCCTCATGATCTAATCACCCCCCAAAGGCTCCCATCTTTAAATACCATCACATTGAAGATTAGATTTCAACATATGAATTTTGAGGGGACACAAGGTTCAGTCTATAGCAGACATGCACTGGGCAATACTCAAAAAAGGGAGTAGAGAGGGTTTCAGGGGTCATGAACATAAGCCTGAAACACTGGCCTCTAGAAGTTGGGAAGGGAGAAAAACAGCATACAAAGGGAATGGAGAAAATTTGAACATTCTCTAATTCTGGGACCGTCAGGAGGTAATTTTTTTCTGACCTCAGTCTCACACACCAAGAACATTTATTCAAATGGCCCCCACTCCATCTGAACAGTGCTAAACACTGAAAATGCTAAAATAAAAGAAACTCCATTTTTTTTTCTCAATAATTGTTGGGAAAAGTTATGAAAAATCAGTATGCTAAGTACAACATAAGATGCAGGGATGAGGTACTGAGATCACAGAAGAGAGATTGGCTATTTGTAGAGAGGAAGTCAGGGAAGCCTTCTTGGATGAGGAGTACTGAGTAGGTGGTGTTCAGAAATAAACCCTAGGATGATGTCCTAGGTGCCCTCGATGTATAGTTCAGGATGTCCAAGTGGGGATTCACATGTTAATCATCTGAACCAGGGGTTCCCTAGGCCACCTGTGTGCTGTCTCTACCCTAGACAGGTACTGAGACAAACATTCTGCATGGTGTGCTAACCTGCTCGCTTGTGAAAGTATATGTGTGTGTGTTTGTCATGTGTTTTTCCTTTCTCTAAATTAAAAGGGTAAAATATAAACATCGATCGTCTAAGGTCATTCAGATTGATGTGTCTTAGCTAAAAGATTTCCTCCTGGGGATCAGCCTAAATAACTCATCTCTTTGCTTCCCAATCTCAGTGCACTTCATCTCCCTGGATGGCCCAGGGTGAGGGTGTGATGGTGTCAGCTCTGCACTTGGGTAATGGTACCCGAGAGCATCTGCCCAAATCCTGAGTTAATATCTCTACAGAGCCACTGTGCCCCCATTCCCAATAATAAACAGCGAAGGCATTTAATTCCATAAGAAGTAATTAGCTACCACGAACTACCGTACAAGGATATAGGAATAGTAATTAGTATTTTCAGATGGTAATTCTAAATACAGTTTGCAGAATGAATCTGAGACAAGAGGGAAGAGGGGAGAAGATTCGTTTGTTGTTTCAGAACAAAGAGCTGAGGTTGTGATATGGAACCGCTGGGTTGCCATGGGAATCAAGGAAATGAACACAAAAGGTGCAGAACTAATACTTGTTAAGTGCACCCTATGCGTGAAGCATTCAGCTCAGCACAAGAGCCCTTTAAGGTTGGGATTTCAGATGACTGAAATTGAGACTGAGAGAGAGTGAGCAAGTTACTCAAAGTCACACAGCAAGGAGTTGGTGGAGCCAAGCTCCCTACGCGATCTGTCTAAATGTTAAACCTGCTCTTGTTTTACTGTCCAAGACTGCCTCCCAGTGGCCTCTTTTACTTCCACATCAAATCCACCCACACGCCTTATTGGTTATGGCTTCTGATTCTGTCTTCATTCACTCTGAGTCTCCCTCGGTATTGCCCTAATACAGATCCGCATCATCTCTCGCTTGGTACAGGGGGCTGGCAGTTCCATTTCCTAAAACCTAAGTGAGAGTAAAATACTCAGCTTCAAATGCCCAAGCCTGCAGGAGAAAACAATGAAGGTAAGCTTTCATATTTTGAACCCAAGCCCATGAGGCCTTGTTTGTACCTTCCATAGCATTCCGTGCGGCCCTCATACAAGAGAAACATGATTATTTAAGAGTCTATTTTGCATAATAACTGAGTTAGAAATCTGGTAGCACTTTTGCATATTTGAGCCAAGAATGCAACCGTCCCGATAAATGTTTCTTTTCTACAAACATTGGCGGTAACCGGGAGATCAGAAGGTGCCTGAAATTTTGCCAGACACACACCACTCGGCTTGTTCTTCGCTTTCTATGATTTGTAGAGAAAAGTGAGTCTGAACTCTTTTTTCAATCAGATAAATCCCTTCGTACTTACAGTTTCCTGGTGTCTGTGTATGTTATCTGTGCGGTTAGTTGGAAAGCACCTGTAACTGGGTTTATGGAAGTTTTGGTCTATTTGCTTCTTCAGAAAGCAGAGAGGTGGAGCTGAGGTGGGGTTGCCTGGGAGCCATGGAGCTCTGACTGGTGTCAATCCAAATAAATCTCTCTGATGCTAAACAAATGAATTCAGTGAGTCACGTGGCTGACCGAGAGTTCCTGAAGTAATCAGGACATCCTGAAGTTTCCTGGAGCATCTTGCTAAGTTCAGTCTAAGCTTCCAGTTCACTCATCAGCACACTTTATTTTCTAAGTGTCGGTATGGATGACACCTTCATTAAAACCATTATGATTTTAATAATGATGATAATTCCAGAAAGTGACAGCTTAGTGGCATTAGGAAAAGATGGACTGTGGCTAATTTACATATCTTGGTGTTCTGTCAAAATGGAAGGCTGCCCAGTCCACTCTGCTGCAGCCCCTTCCCGGCGTCCAGTTCTCCAGCTTGACCAATGTCATATCAAGACGTAAGGTAGAGCCCAGACTCATCTTGCTCTGCATCTTCCCTCTCCCCTCCATCCACCAGTTATCATTTTCCATTATTTATCACTTGGAGAGATCTCCTCAACAATCCACTTTTCCAGTTTCCCTGGAACTGGAAACTTGGTAGGCAGACATCAAATCCCACCAAATGAGGCATAGTCCTGTCAGCTGCCCCATGTTTTTTAAGTCACCTTTAAACTCATGCTATTTACAAAACAAGCAGTAAACAAGCAACAATGAAACAACTTTAAAGGCTCTCCCAAATAGTAAAAGCCTAAGTGTCTACAAGAGCAAGATAATTGCTTCAAAATGGGATATAACAAAGGGACAAATTTGGAAATGCAGAAACACCTCAAAGTGTGTGCGTGCGTGTGTGTGTGTGTGTGTGTGTGTGTGTGTGTGTGTGTGTATCATAGTGTTTTCTATGATAAAAGATGGCATGTCAAATCTGAGAAATGGGATGGATTTATTGATAAATAATGCTAGGGAAACTGGTAAATTATTTAGAAAACATCAGGTACTTAATTCAAGTATCTACTAATGTAATTTCAAGTTTAAAATATTACCAATAAAAATTTTAGAAGAACTATGGGAAGATAAATAACCTTAACCACAGAATGGGAAATGCCTTTCTAAGAAAAATACCATGGGGGAAAATCATAAAGAAAAATGTACATAGGATTGATCTAATAAAACTATAAAATTGGTATATATAAAAGGACATAAAATATTTAAAACCAACAACAGATTAAGAGAAATATATTTTCAAGGAAAGATATAGAATTGATATTTTTAAAGGGCTTTAATAAATCAGAAAAACAGTATGCCAATAATAAAATGAGCAAAGAAGAAATCCACGCACACACAATTAAAATTTCATGGCACAAAATCTTATATTAAAAGTAGTAAAAATTCTCAATTTAACTAGTAAAAGTAAACATAACTTACATTTGAAAAATGTATTTTTATTCCCTACCAAATAGGCAACATTGAGAAAAAATAACTAGTGCTTGTTGACCTGAAACACATTGACTTCTAGATATTTACTCTGCAAAGATGGGTTTATTGGGGATCAGCAGAGAATTTAAATTCAGGGTCTGCAACCACGGTTAGCCATGTGCAATTCCCCACACGGCAAGGGAAGGAGAACGCTTTTATAGAGGGATATCCAGGGCTGGAGCACCTCGTCCAGATTGTAAGCCTGGGTCAGATGGAGGGTTTCAGTTCCATCTCCTAGCCTCTCAGTTCTGTATTTCCCCTTTTCCCTATTACATTGCCTTAATCACATCACAATGAACTTTATGAGGGTAGAGCCTGAATCTGTCTTGGTCACTAGTGAATGCCCAGCACAGAGTGTATGATGAGTTCACAACTAGCTTTGGCCCTTCCTGAGTATATTTGCAAACTAGCTGAGCGATCAGGCATTTTCCAAAGCAGAGTCACAGAGAATCAATGTCTCACGGGTGTGATGGAGGGAAAATCATAGCCAAAGCATCATTCCACCTAGACTCTCCCTGTGGCTCATAACTGGGTGAAGACAAATCATAGGCATTAAGAAAAAAAAATATCCAAACATGCTTAATCCTTTTCCAGAGCTAGGGAGGCTCAATTGGAGAACACTGTGGCCGCATCATGACCGAACAGTATGAGTGGTCTGTCCCAGCACCATCTTTGTTGTCTTAGAAGGATATGCTCATGAGGTCAGAGGATTTGCAGTTGGCATTTGTTCCATGATATTCAGAAGACACGCCATCGTAATTGCTGTTAGAAAGTAAAATGGCCAGTGAAGTAAAAGGCAAATGAGAAATTTTATCCTGGGAAGGACCTCGAGAAGCCTTCGTTAAAACTGTCCTCACTCTTCTAATTAATATAAAGGGAAACTAATAACTGCAGAGGGAGTGTGTCTTGACTAATGTCACAGAGAAAGTTGGTTTAACAACAGAAAAAGCATCTTCTGAACAAGTGTCAGACTGATGATAAAAATATTTCGTCTTCCTCCCACTCTCCTCCCTCCCTTCCTTCTTTTCTTTTTTTAAAATAAAATATCTGTGTAATGAAGGGGAGGCTCACAGAAGTTCCAGCCTCCTCAGGGCTGGGTGGGGACAGTAAAGGAAAGCAGATATTGACATAAGCTTCTCACGAGCAAATGACATCACTTCCTCAGACTCATGGACACCTGCTATTTGGACATGAGAGAAATGCTGTCTGTACCCTAATTTTGCAGCCTCAATGTTGGGAAAATAAAGGAAGCCAAATTTGACTATATTAGAGGCATCTCTTAAGTCATTTTTACCTCTTGTAACGTAGGTTCCAATGGGAAAATCATTTTTTATGGAGGAGAGGTAGGGACCACAACTCCCTTTAAAATGATTTAACCTTAAAAAAATCCAACATGTTTAGGAATGTTTGAAGTAATATAGAGAGCAAAACCACCAGGGCAACCACCGATCAGATTAGAAAATCCACCTGGGAAAGAATTCATCTTGAGTGGATTAATAAACTGTGGGCCAGTATTAAACAGAAATGGAAATCCTGCCACTGAGTCATGGCAACTCATCACCACGGACTCAAATTATGAATCCTTGGGAAAGAGGCTGACATTAAAACTGAAAGTAAAAACTAAAAGTGTCCTTCCTCTAAAATTTGAAGGCGTGTCAGAGATGACAACCTTTAGATGCAGAATAGAGTCCAAGGCTTTAATGCCAATGGAAGAAAATGTCAATGGCTTGAAAAGTTCTGAGGCATTACCTCCTGTACTGTAAATCCCAGAGCCCTCCAGTCAACGGTAATTATCCTTGACATAGACACTGGGCAAACAACAGCAGGGACTTTAAAGACCTTGATAAAACACTTGATGATTTTAGAGTTTTTAGTAACAGAAGTTATCACTATGGCCGTGCCTAGCACGGAAAGGAGAACATGGCAGGTACCGTGAAGATTCCTGGGCCGGACACTCCAGTTACAAAACCAGACCTTGTAGGTGGAGAGGCGCAAGAATCTGCTTTTTAATGAAATCTGCGGTGTTGCTTCTGTACACAAAAATGTTTAACTTGTAGCTTTCCACAACAATCCAGACTTAGAAAATTTTAATTTTTTAACTTCAAGTGATTTGTTAAATGCATATTTATAATTTAGGCATTTCAAAATCTTTTATTTAGACTCTCCTTAAAGTGAACATTAAGTAAAATGTTACAGGAAGTCGGAGGAAAATGCAGCCAACTCAGCTGGGGAATGTTGCCAAAGATTTCATGTCCTCAATTATCACAAACATGCTATCAAGAAAAACTGCAGCGATGAAGCAGTAACACAGAAAAACTAATGGAAAACATGCTATTTATCTAGAATGTTTAGGTGAGAGGTTTCTTTTTCCTTTTCTTGCTTTTTTTCTTTCCTCAATTAACTGATTCACAGGCAGAAATCCCAACCTTGGTTTGTCACATGATGTTCAATGTGAGAAGTTTTGTCTGAGGCAAATCCCCAAATGAGGTACTAGACAAATGCAATTTTCTTTTTCAAATGATGTTTCTGAGAACTGGTTAGATGCTGTTAAATGATCCTCCCCCACGAGAGTGTCAAAGTGATGGAAACTGGATGCAAGGGATGGATTCTGAAGAATCATTCTGGGGAGGGAGCTGTAGTGTGACTGTTGCTCACTCACCACAGAGGAAGGTGCTCCTTTCTCCCAAGTCAAGTTAAAAAGCCTTACTTGGAGCCAGGGACCACTGGTGTCTTGAGTGTCGCCGGAGAGAATGAACAGTGCGGAGCTGGATGGAGCAGCAAGAGGAAGGGCTGGTTTTGGAAGAAAGTCTACCACCGAGTTTTTGAAGCTAAAAAGCATCATGATTGGGCTTCCCTGGTGGCGCAGTGGTTGAGAGTCCGCCTGCCGATGCAGGGGACGCGGGTTCGTGCCCCGGTCCGGGAAGATCCCACGTGCCGCGGAGCGGCTGGGCCCGTGAGCCATGGCCGCTGAGCCTGCGCGTCAGGAGCCTGTGCTCCGCAACGGGAGGGGCCACGGCAGTGAGAGGCCCGCGTACCGCAAAAAAAAAAGTCAGCAAAGCCAAATCAAATCTCTCCTAACCTCCCGTCTCTCTGGTTCTGCCCTTGTGCCTCCCTCTTTGACTTTTAAGGACCCACGTGATTACACTGGGCTCACCCAGATTCTTCAGGGTAATCTCCCTACTTTAAGGTCTGATGCTTAGCAACTTTAATTCTCCTTTGCCATGTAACCTAACGTATTCACAGGTTCTGGGGATCAGGACGTAGACATCTTTCGGGGATCATGATTCCACCAACCACAGGATCAAACACTGGTTACCAAAAGGAGGAAGAAGCAGCTCCAGATTAGGGAAGTAAGAAGGTGGTACCTCACTCACCATCTCAACGTAGGCATCCTTCCAGCTGGAAGCAGAGCTGTGTGGGGGAGTGAGGGCTCTTTAGGGGAAGTCTCAGCTGTATTCTGAGTGCTGAGTGTTACATAGGCCTCGATAGTTCAGTTTATGGATTTTATACCTTAAAACGACCTAGGAGTTCTTTTTTTTTTTTTTTAAAGAAGTGACTAAAGCAGTCATATAACTAGTCAAAATTTCATCTGCGGGCAGTGGAAAAATTCAACCCATGAACACATGTACAGGAATAATAGGAACCACAAACAATAAAGTTGTTCTACGATTGTATCCCGCCACTTGTGTTTGTGTCATTTAATAGTTTCATATAGGTTCCACACGGCTCCATACAAAGTAAAACATGACCCTGTTCGAATTAGTGAGGACGCTTTTCTCTATCGGAGTTTGCAAACTGACAGCATGAGGTCACTGGCTGTGTTTTGTCTGGGGACATACCGTATTTATTTAAAAAAATTTGTTGCCAACATTTTAAAATTAGAGAGTTAATTAAAAGAAATTAAATCCAGTGTTCTGATTTCTCAGTACAATTGGAAGATCTGGGAAAAGTGAACCCTGATTCCCTCTGGCAGCCGTTTCTGGAAGACAGTGGCAGACTCTGATGTCTCCAAGGGCAGATGTCCTGGGAAGTCTTTACTTATGTGGGTCACCCGTCTGGCCTCTGCAGACATTTGACCTTGGGATGCATGTAGACCAATACAATGCTTTGTCGAATTTAATTTGTCAAGTGAATATATATTTAGTGTGTTGACTTAGAAAATCAGGATCCTGGAAAGTTAGAATATTTGGTTTAGCTCCTAGCTCTGTAATTTAAAACTCATGTAAAATTAGTCAGTCTGGTTGATTCCTCTGCAGCTGAATTATTCATCCATTAACTGGAAAAAAATCATACCTACCCCGACAGGTTGCAGTGAACACTAAGAGATTCGTGTCATATAAATCCTATGGCCTATGGCCAGGCAAGGTAATAGAATAGCAATAAATAGCGGACAATTTTAGCAACAACCTGAATTTTCAATAGAATTATCCAAGATATATTTAAAGCTATGTGGAACTGATGATATAGTTATCTTTTATCACATAAACATATGTATTTCTTCCACCCGAGAAAACTCAAATCTAGCCTATCGTGAAATGAAAGCTAGGAAGACCCCTGAAAATCACTCATTTTACAAACACAAAACAGAGGCTTGCAAAGATAATGTGCTTATTTATGAACACCTCTCACGTATGATGTGAGAGGCGTGCCTGGAATCTGCACCTCCTCCTACCCTGTCAACTATTCTACGTGAGAGAAATAAGGCTGATATACAAATAATAAGAGAGATGGTTGTCCTAGTGAGAGGTTGACCTGAGAAACCACAAGAGAATAAGGGTCTTTAGGTGCAAGTATGATTTGTATTTACTGCTGAACTAAGCCTGGGATCTCACTTTTAAAGGATTATATTACAATCCTGTTTGTTGTTATTATTCACTACAAAGTCCCATAAACTTTACAGTTTATAAAATATTTTCCCATACGTGACCTTATTTGATTCCTCATAATGCAGTGAGATTCGCTTTATTATCCTTATTTTACAGATGATAGAAAATGAAAGCTGAGGACCTAAAGGGATTTCGGAAATACATAACTCCTTTTAGATATTAGAAAAATACTGTGTGAAAAACAAATAACACAGGGGAAGTAAAAGACACATGTGGCAGAATCTGGACTAGAAAACCAGTCTTCTACGTCTGAGCCTTGGCCCAGATGTTCTTCTCTACACCTGACCCTCTGCTGCCATTGAATTCATCAGGGGGGTCAGGGTGATAAGAGGTGAAATACAGACAATAATACTAAATCTCTGTTTGCAATGTACTTGTCATTTACTGACCCTTGTGGTGGTTATATATCATCATGCTAATCCACTATTCCATTTAATGGTGCAAATATAATAACTGTCGATTTACAAAAAAGGCAAAGTCAGACTCAACTTCATGTAGCCACAAAATGGCAGGCTCAGCACTAAGGCCCAACCTCTCTGACTCGAAAGGACTCGGCTTGAATTAGTTGCCAGCTTTTGCTCTGTGATTCCTCTAAAGAGACTCTGTTTATCAACCGCCTATCAGAACATGGTCAGGGCATTTTTATGGACAGTCTTTCCCAGGACCATATGGTAGTGCTTTCTCCAGTCATTTCCCAAAGGGATCTCTAGTCACTTACAGAAATGTACATGTAGAAGAAATTCATCTCCAGACATGTGAGGTTGATGGAGACAGTATCCTTGTTGACACTCATCCCTAGAAACTCAAAGTGTCCTCAGGTCCCCTGTTTGAAGGGGAGTGGACGCAGGCCAGGTAATAAACAGAATTCTGACCAAGTTGTGGCTCACAGGGGACACACTCGGTCCATGAACCAACCCAGTGATCGTTCTCCTGTCCCTAAAAATATAACAAACTGGATAGGACACGTTTGATAGTTGGCAGAAGCCCAACCTCATTACCTTAGCCTCTGGTATCTAATAACTGTTGTCCTGGGAAATGCCAGGTGAGAGCCTCTGACACTGTCCTGCTTGGGTCAAGATAGTACAAAAAAAATAAAATAACATCATAGGAGGAATGGTGGAAATTAGTGCTACTCCCAAAACCAAAAGTGCAGGGGTTGTGGCCTTTATCATACTCCCATTTAATAAACAAACAGTGGGATCCTGCAGGACTACAGAGACTGATGCAAACTCACACAAGAAGTAGATTCAAGTGTAGTTTCTCTTCCAATATGGTATCTTGGCTATAGACCATGCAAACCCAGATCAGGTACATGGTATGAAGGTATTGATCTCAAATTAAGTTTTCCCATCCCTACAATGAAGGAGACCCAGAAATATTTCATATTCATATGGAGCCAGCAATTGTATATAGTTATGGTCTTGCCCTAGGAAATGTTAACTCTCACCTTCTCTGTCATAATACACTCTCAAGGGACTTGGGTCACCTACATATTTTGCAAAACATCACATTTGTCTACTACATCAAAGACATCATGTTAATCGGGATAAATGAGCAAAAGAAGTGACAAGTTTATTGGAGGTCTTGGTGACACACGTGAGCTCCCAAGAGTGGAGAGAAATGCTCCAGAAATTCTTGGACCTACTGCACCAGTGAAGTTTAATCACTCCGGTGAGATCCAATTATCCAATGTAGAGATCAAATCATTGTATTTCATACCTCTCACCATGAAAAAGAAAGCACAATGCCTGGTCCACATTGAGTTCCCAGGCCCCAGGGGATTCTGAGAATACTGCTCAGGCCCGTTCTCTGAATGGTTTAGAAGGATGGAAGGCTAAAAGCTTCACATGGGGCTAAGAGTAGTAAAAGGCTTTGCAGCAGATCAAAGCCTGGCCATTTGAGTCATGTGGCCCTGCAGACACTGTGATATCTATCGGTGGGAAAAGATGCCCTGTGCATTTTATGGATAACCTCAAGAGGTTATCCATAAAATAAAACTCCGTGATTCTAAAGCAAAGCCATGCCAGCAGCAGCAGAACATTTTACACCAGAGTGATGCCTATCCAGGGTGTCTCATGACTCCGAGTCAAGTTGTCAGCTGGAGCTGCAGTCACACCAAGGTTTGGCTGGGGCTTGAGAATTCACCTCAAAGCTGGTTCGCAGGGTTTTAGCAAGTCCCAGCTCCTCATGGGCTGTTAGAACAGGGTCCCCATATCTCACCACATAGCCCTCTCTGCAGGGCTGTTAGAGCATCATCAAGACAGGGCAGCTCTCTTCCCTCAGAGTGTGTGGTTCAGTAGAAAGGGTGTGCAGCCGAGACAGAAGCCACGGTCTTTTTATAACCTAATCTCAGAAATAACGTTTCATTCGTTCAACCATATTCTTCTGTATATGAAAGTTAAGTCAGGAGGCCCAGCCCACATTCAAGGGGAGAGGATTACAAGGGCATGGATGCCAGAAGGTGGAGGTTTTGAGAACAGGCTGCCCACGACAGGTCCATGTTTTTGTCATACTCTCCACATCTCTTTTTCTCCCAGAAATTAGAGGTCAGGACTGTTAAAGGGTATGACTAGTTATTCACTGGTTATTGTTTCAGATCTTTGGGAGCTGTTTCTCTGCTCTCTAAGCTGACTGTAATATACCTACATGACATAGGTTTTAAAACATTAATAATAGCTAACACTTAAATAGTACTTACTGCATGCCAGGCTCTGTATTCAAGGCTTTCCATATTATAACTCACCTGATTCTTATAAGAATCAAGGTAGGTACTTTTATTCACCATTTTACAGGTAAGGAGACTGTGTTTTAGAGGGCTAAGTATACATGATAATAATAATAACGTCATGCAATGTGTTTGCTATTATACAGACACCAAGTAGGCATCTTATATATATGCTTAAAGGTCATGTCCACCATATGACTCAGGTATCATAATTGTCTGAGAGATGAAAAACTGATACTAAAAGAAATTAATGAGACTGCACAAGTTCACACAATTGGAATCTGATTCTTAAAACAGGTCTCGAAAAGTCCAAGGCCGGTATGAATTGTGCTACATCAATTTCTGTAATATGAGGTATGTAGTTTGTCTGCCTGCAGACATAGCAGGCACTCTACAGTCATTCATTTTCACCTCTCCTCCACGACAGCCCCCATTAGCAGACTCACATCTCAAGAGGAGCTCCTGACAGATATTCGAGACAAGATACGGAAATGCGAGTATGTAGGATCTCAGTCATCCATGGGTTCAAGGGCAGCTTGCCAACTCAGGGCAGGTATCTTACCTTGCAAAGTTATAAAGGTTTATTTTTTTGCATTCATTGCAGAATATTATTTAGTTTTTTTTTTTTTTTTTTTTTTTTGCGGTATGCGGGCCTCTCACGGCTGTGGCCTCTCCCGTTGCAGAGCACAGGCTCCGGACGCACAGGCCCAGTGGCCATGGCTCACGAGACCAGCTGCCCCGCGGCACGTGGGATCTTCCCAGACCGGGGCACGAACCAGCGTCCCCTGCATCAGCAGGTGGACTCCCAACCACTGCGCCACCAGGGAAGCCCTTAGTTAGTTTCTTTTTGTTTTTTTGTTTTTTTTTTCTTTTCAGAAGAGGCATGACAGCAAGTAAGAAGGCATTCCTAAATCCATTGGCAAGGCTGGAGTGAACTGTCTTCATCTAGCCCACAAGGGTAGATGTTTTGATTGGAAAGAGATTGGAACAGAGAAAGAATGGGTCCTTCTGCCTCTGCTCTAACCCCTTCAAATGAGAGCTGCTGCTATTGGAGAGGTCATTGAACCTTGAGCAACTTTACATTTTCTGTGTAGCTCATTTAGTATCTATAAAGCGCCCCTGCCTTCTAAAATATACTTCTTGTTGTTGATAAACAGGTATTTCCTTATCTCTAAATTAGTCTTGCCTTGTTAAATTTGTCTATAGATTACACTCAATCTTCAGGCCCACTAGCCAATCAAAAACCCTTCCCTCTGTCTGATCCTGGGACGCGTTTTACCTGTAGCAATTTCTTCCTGGAAAATCTTTCATGGTCTCCAAATATTGTGCTTGTGACTATAGTTCGTGAAAAATAAATGTAGAAATGAACGTGACCTTTCATTGGCACAGTTTTCTTTATTTTCCCTTTCTTTCTTCCCCTATGTAATTACCTTTAGAGAACTGTGCCCATAGATGCCAGGCATGCTGTTAATTAACTTTTGCCGTAAACTGTCCCTAGAAAGAGTATATGAATGAGCCAACGTTTTAATTCAATAGTTTCACACTGCCCGTGTTAGGGTAAAGTGGAAATAGCACAGACTTTGGAATTAAGCAAATTTAAGGCTAAATTCTAGAGTGACTTAGGGAGAGAAATTGTACCTTTTGAGACCGCAAATCTCTCAAACAAATACAAAATCTTCTAGGATTGTATTTAGATGAAAATTGGTCTAGATTTGCATAGTTGTACAAGTGAAATATTTCAACTATGTTTAGTCCTGCTTCCTGAGAGCATGATCAAATCTCAAAGGTACATCTTAGCAGAAATCTATCCTTCTTAGGCACCTAGTACCCAATCCTCAGCTTAAAGATTTTCTGTTTTGTGTGTATGTCTGTCCTGTAAGTTACATCATAAATATTGATCTGCTCTATTGACTACCTTTTACAGCTAACATGTTGCTGTGTTAAATAAAGCCATCAGGAAGAGTAGCGTAATAACTATACCCTACTCAAGCAGAGAACAATATCGCCAGTGATTAAACGGGCAATTGCTTTCAGGAAAAAACAGTTTTAGGCATGGACTTCAGCCCGAGAGTATGTATAGTAGCCCTGCCGGAAAAAAAAAATGCAAAGAGAATAACTTATCGTTAACTAATATTGACTTTGAGTGGAATGATATTTCACGAAAGCAGAAAGTTCAAAGCCCCATGTCACAGTGTTTGAAAATTAGTGTTGACAGGCTCAGATGTCTGCATTTACATCACATGCCCTGCTGCAGAAAATACCTGTAGAAATCGCTACCGAAGTAGTGTCATTTCTATCATCCCTTGGGCCGTGTGCTCTTAATAAACAGTACATCTGTTCGGAGTGGTAAAGATGATGCATTTTTAATGACATAAGAGTTACGCCTTTTCAGAGTTTAACTTTAGGGCTATAGATGATAGACATCATTTACATTCCTGCTTCATGAAAAGATAAAAAGTCACATGTAACTATTTCCCTCAATTCCTCCCCTTTTTTTACTGCAGTATCTTCACCCACCACCCACTCTTCCCATCTGTCTCTTTCATGGGTATCTTGTGAAAGTCAGTGTAAGTAGTCAAAAGAGTATAAACTAGGGTATCAAGCAGACCTGTATTCTCATGGTGGCCCTTCCCTATACAAGCTGAATACATTTGGGTATGTTATCTAAATTGGTGAATCTCATTTTGCTTCTCTCTCAACTGGAAATTATAATAAATATGTGATAGTCTGAAGACACTCGGATATACTACCAAGGAAAACCACCTGACTTATACAAAGTGCTCAATAGTAGTGGTAAAAGTAGTAACACTAAGAATATATTAGGAGAGATGGCTGTCCGATTCAAAGGCTCATTTGTGAGCAAGCCTCTAGCTTGCATGACTAAGCATAATTACAATTTCAAGACAGAAACCCATGAAATGCTTCATGAATTATTTTACTGACATTGATAATTTTTAAGTCTTTAAACACATACTCTTTCAGATCCTTCAGGGTTTCACAGTATTCATTATTTTTCCCTTTCCTGTGACTTCCACCTCATTCTTGCTCGGAATTCTTTGCATTCCATTTCAGTTGATATCTTATATTGCTTCTTACTAACAGCAATGAAGTCTTTGAAAAAGCTGTCCACCCTACTGCCTTCTCTTTGAATCCCATTTACATTTATTTGTTCAGAAAGATTTTATCGCCTCCCAAATACCACCCAATTGCCCAGACGAATCTGTATCTTCATGTTCCAATCTTCTACTCTTTTCTAGTAAGTGCTTTCTAGTTAACAATAAATCAACAAATTGGTGTCCTATAGGTACTTCCAACTCTCCATTAAATACAGAATAAGCTATTACCCATGAGGATGATTCCTAGTATGACTGTCATCCAAACAAGAAATTCTAGAGAGTTTAGCCTTGTTTTCTCAGCTTCACAATTAGGGTCAATAAGTTCTCGTGACTGGAGTTCCCTGGTTGCTCAGTGGTTAAGAATCTGCCTGCCAATGCAGGGGATACGGGTTCGAGCCCTGGTCCGGGAAGATCCCACATGCTGCGGAGGAACCAAGCCCGTGCCCCACAACTACTGAGCCTGCGTTCTAGAGCCCAGGAACCACAACTACTGAGCCCACATGCCGCAACTACTAAAGCCCATGCTCCGCAGCAAGAGAAGCCACCGCAATGAGAAGCCCGCACACTGCAACGAAGAGTAGCCCCCGCTCGCCACAACCAGAGAAAGCCCGCGCACAGCAATGAAGACCCAACACAGCCAAAAAAAAAAAAAAAAAAAAATTCACTCTTGGTCATTTTGAACACCTGAAATGTGATTTGGCCTGTGGATAGAGCTTGAAGAACTGTGGGGTTACATTAAATGGAATCTCTGCTCCATACACCCCATATATCCCCATCCCTGACTGTTTTCCTTTATCCATTTTTACTTCTATTGTTCCACAACCAAGTTTATTAAGTGAAGGCTTTAAATGTACACTATAAATACTTATTTGTTTATATTTTCATTCTTAAGGTGAATCAATATTAAAATTGTATGATTTCCCCATGGGGCATATGGATAATCCAAAGAGGAAGCCAATCTACTTATGGAGAAATGCCAGAATTCCAGAATTCTCTAGGAGCTGAAGGACCCATGAGAATAAAGAATCGTTAAAGGTCCTCATAAATATTGCCAACCCCCCCACAAGTCAACCTATACATGCAGGGGGACAGGGAAACTCCCTCCCAGAGTGTTCACGTGACCTCCCTCTAGACATTGCTCCTAGCCTCGCCTCCACTTACTGCATGCATTTTTTTTGTTTTTTCCTAGGGTTCCTAGAGTTGTAGTTATTTTGCAAAACATCTATTATTGTTTTGCTACATAACTGGCTTCTTCAAGGAAAAACAAACAAACAAAAAGATGCTGGATTCTGTCTTAAATTGAAACAGGTAGCTATTAAGCTGTACAGAGAAATCTGTTCTTAGGGTACTATCTAGAAATAGCTCTTCGTTCATGCATTCATTCACTCAAAAATATATATAATTAACACGTTCTATGTTTCACCCTTCGCACTGTTCAAAGGATCAGTTTGTAGAAAAATCAAATCCATTGGCCATGTATACTGTAAATATCAAGAAGAAAGAACAACATGGCAGGCATCCCTATTTGAAATTATATATATTTTTCCATTTACTTGAATGCAGTCTCTCTTCTCCACTAGATAATTAGTCCATGAGAAAAGAGATTTTGTTTCTATTTTATTCATCTCTGTACCCACTGAATAGACCAGTGTCTGAAGGATAGATGCTTCAACATGTCTGGCAAATGCTGAATAATTGTACCCCATGGGAAGTTACTTGCTTTAGTTACCTCTTTACCAGATATAGTTACCAAATACTTCTGCTTTTTTTGGAAATCGTTAACCAGGTACACTCCTAACTCAATCCTTCAGTAAACATTGATCTTGTTCAATCAGTGGCTTATCTAATTCTGCCATAGGGTCCTGGATCTGATTTTAGGATAGATACACCACTACATCCTCTTCTAACTGGAGATAGTATTAAAGGTGTCAGCACCAGATATGTTTCTTAGTTCTTTCTTACAATACCATGAACCCATGAGAAAGTGTCACATGACGGCTTCATTGGCAGATGTAGGTCAAGTTTATAGCTGTTAGGACAAGAGCTGGGATTGCAGATTACGTTGGTAAACATGAGATACAACCAATCATCCTCCTAGACTGAGGTTAATGTCCTCTACCGTATTTGTTGCTAGGACACAAAAAAGAACAAGTGTGCTCACCCACACCTGGCAGCAATTTTCAAATAGATATAATAATAAGAAGAAGAATGGTAGTACCTACACTGGATGGATGTGCAAAGGATTGTCAAATCACAATCTCTACAATTTCCAAGCCATTGAATTTCCTGGTTGAATGGCACACAAAAACACAGCAGCCTTTTCAAATGTTGTTAAACTTAATACCTATTTGCACCATTGATTAATAGCATATTGTACAAAATAAAATAGTAACTGGAGATTTACACAGAGAAAACTGTTTTAAAAAATCAGGTTCGATTGTGACCTAAACATCATCTCACCCAACCTTCAGTGACAGGCCATTCGATCTCCCAAGGGACTCTTTATCCTTGGTCGGAATCAGCAGAGTCATGAATACTATTCATTGCACTGACAGTGCTGCAAATATTGTAAAAAACCCATCAGAGTGATTTCAGAACTCATACTTTAGCCCCATGCTCTGATATGTTATCGAACAATAACAGAAGCAATGGATTACAAGTACAGAAGAAAGGAAAATCAAGCCTCAAAGTCTATGTATCGTTAACAATTTCCCTGGATGAATTAGCTAAATGCACTGTGGCAGACTTTAAAGAGTAGAGAGGAACAGAAGCAGGTGGGCACCAGAGCAAAACTCGAGATGTACTATTTAGGGAGCAGTGACAAATCCACAGGTGTGTAAGGAAGTCAGCCTAAGGATACTGAGAGACGACCCAGTGGGAAAATGCAGTGGTGTAAATGCGGGTTGCTACTTGCTAAAAGCCTCTTGAGAGCTATGTGGAGCACGCCTCCTTCGCCACATGCACTGCTAAGTCAAATCAAGAGAGCACTGACATATACACACTACCAAACGCAAAATAGAGAGCTAGTGGGAAGCAGCTTCATAGCACAGGGAGATCAGCTCGGTGCTTTGTGACCACCTAGAAGGGTGGGGTAGGCAGGGTGGGGGGGAGATGCAAGAGGGAGGAGATATGGGGACATATGTATATGTATAGCTGATTCACTTTGTGATACAGCAGAAACTAACACACCATTGTAAAGCAATTGTACTCCAATAAAGATGTTAAAAAATAATTTAAAAAAACAAAAAAATACATTTAACAAAAAAGAGAGAGCATCATGGGCTCTCCCATTCTCTTCTACTGTGCTCTGGGCCCACCTCTGGGTCACTGCCATTATGATATTCCGGAGATGAATTCTGAAAACTCCTAACTGGGTGAATTGGGTGCTGGTGTGTATTAGAATACTTTGCATTGGACAGCCCCAGAGCTGCACAACAAAGCCTGCAGTTTTCTGAGTACCAGCAGGCTGTGTCCCTGCGCTGGAATTGGCCACCTGTGTGAGTTCACCTACCTCCCCCTTGGTCACAGCTACAAATGGCTATCACAAGACTCACTCCCCAGTTGCCATATTTTGGCAGGCCTTATTTTTAGAGGGACGTCAGGTTTCAGAGCTATGACACACTGTTATTGGATTTGATGAGAATGAGCATGTCAGCTTTTGTAGCTTCTAGAATTTAGGTTCTTCGTCCTGAGCGCTGGGCATGAACTTCACGTTGCTGTGCTTTAGCCCAACACTCGTACAGCATGGTTTGCCTCATGATGTCATGAAGCTCACCTGAACTTGACACATGGGCCTCCATGTTGATTCTGGGTCCATGTGTGTTCTCATCACTGAACATGGAACTCCAGTTTCATCTTCTAGTCAAAGAAGATAAGCATGTAGGTAGGATTATCATTGGTACAACAGTTCCTTCAAGATTCTGGTTGTAATGGTAAGTTTCTTTAGCCCGTATTTTATAGGCAAGAACCAAATTGAGTCATTTAACTATTGCTACATGTCATACCCTCAGACTCTCAAAATAGAACTTGGAATTAAATTTTCTAACTGAGAAGGGAAAAAAGAGTAACTCTCATTTCCATAACTTTATATCCTTAAAAGAATTGTGTATTCATTTATTAACAGATGTTAATCTAGGCCCTAGATTTTACACACGTGCAAGTATACACACATATACATATAAATATTTTATGTATACACACTTATACCTGTGTGCTCATATATGCAAATAATGTGTTTTTACACATATATACATATTTATACATAAATAAATGTGTGTGTGTGAGAGAGAGGTTTAACATGAGGCCCTCAACAGAACAAACACTCACACATAATTTTTTCCTTGAGTTTTGGAGGAGTTTAAAGTTTAACTGATTTTTATGACATAGGGTTATAGTAAAGTCTCCTATAAATACAGAGACACCAAGGACGATGTGACTTGTAGCATGGGTGTGTGGTGAGGTACATCTTCACAAAAGTTGGTATCAATGACCCATATTTTGAAAGTTAAGTAAGAATTTGCCTCCTTGTGGAGAGTGGGGAGAGTAAGAAGGGATATTCTGGCATCAAGAATAGCCCATTTACGCAGTGGTTGAGAGTCCGCCTGCCGGTGCAGGGGACGCGGGTTCGTGCCCCGGTCCGGGAAGATCCCACATGCTGCGGAGCGGCTGGGCCAGTGAGCCATGGCCGCTGAGCCTGCGCATCCGGAGCCTGTGCTCCGCAACGGGAGAGGCCACAGCAGTGAGAGGCCCGCGTACCGCAAAAAAAAAAAAAAAAAAAAAAAAGAATAGCCTATTTAAAGGCACAGAGACAGGAAACAATAAGATTTTATTTTTTCAGTTTACTCTGAGAAATTCAGTGAAATTGGGCATATTTGGTTTGCTGTAGTGATGGAAACGGAGTAACACTCTCAGTTCTGCATCGGGAACCTAACATTATGGGACTTAAGTCCCGTATAAACCTTAGTTAGGATCTAGGAAGCCTAGGGATGATATGATAGCTTTGCAGTCTTCGAGGATGGAGGTCATTTTTCCTTTGTGTTTCTAAATGACTGTTAGAAATCCAGTCATCACCTACATGTTTCAGAAAGGAGAAAAGAGAGCAGAAGTGTGTGAGCTGATCCTCTCTCAGGTCAGTGGCTTTTAAGGAGCTTCCAGGTTGTTCTCCACATCATGTTTTACCTATATCTCAGTGGATACACCCAACTACAAGGCAGAAATATGTGTTTTTTAACTGGGATTATTACAGCCCTGGATAAAACTATGAATCTGTCAGTAAGAAAGAAGTTAGAATAGAAGCTCTTTAGGCAATTTCCAGTCTCTGGAACAAATACCTTCTGGAATGGTTTTATCTCTAACAGGCACCTACTGTGTGCCATGATCTAAGTGGAAAGCCTTAGCTGCCACACCAGCTATATGATATACCTTCATTACTAAAAAGAAATCTAAATTCTTTTAAAGTTTGAATATTTGCCCATGATTATATCGACTGTAAGCGATAACATCAAATTTGAACCCGGATCTGTCTGGAGCCAAACCAATTCCCTACCACATGCTACAGGCCTGGGAAGTTAATGAAAAGAAGACCTTCTGTGCCCCATGAAAGGGACAATGCTTTATAAAATTGTTGCATAGGTAATAAATTCAACATCCTGCTCTGGCGGACGGATCACTGAACAATTTAGCTAGAGGATAATGATGTATGCCTCCATTAAAAAAAAGTTTGGTATAATTATACTTTCGTTTACAGGCCACTTAGCTCATGTTCACTGGAGCATCTTTTCCTTCGCTAATTGCCACTCTGTGTTTTCACAATACTCATTTGGAAGGTTTTAGTGGCCACGAGGGCTGAAGAGTTTCCTGGGGAAGCTGGGGTGATGGCAACCCTGGTACCCCACAGAGTTTCTGGCACAGAGGTGTGACAGAGAGCGGTGTAGATGGGGTTGTCTCCTTCAGGCTGGGGCTGAACTGGGCCAAGATTTCAGATTGGGACTGAGGTTTCATTTCAGAGAGAGCAGACCATCTTTTCTATTTCTAGGAAATATTTGCAATCCCTCTTAGCTACCCCCTACATAGCAGAGGGTCTGGCTCTTCCATTACAGGGGGGCAAGCTTCTACCTATGCTCTGGAGTTTCTCCTCTGTCAGCCTTCACAGAAACACTGCCGGTATTCTCTCAATTATATTCAGCCCTTCCCTCTAACCTCCGCCTCTCCCTCCCAGCTTTAACGTGCTGAAACCTCCCCACTTTAAAAACAAACATCCGTAAATGTTTTTTCTTGGGGGGAGGTTAATTTGTGCTTTTATTTGCCAGTATAACTTAACTACAGTGGCCTGCAAACCTTTTTGATCTAAAAAATGCATTTTACATCACAATCCAACAAACACCCACGTATATAATATGTCTACATATATACGAGTGAAACAAAAGTTTTGCCAAAAATGTCTACCCTGAGTGTTAATTCTTTTGGGGAACTTTTTTAAAAAATCAGTTTTCGGTTTACAACAAAATAGACAGGAAGGTACAGACATGTCCCATGTACCCCGTCCCCTCACATGCATAGCCATTATCAACAGAATGGTACCTTTTTATTTTTATTTTTTTAACAAAACCAAGGATGAACTGCACTGACACATCATAATCGCCAAAGTCCACAGTTCACCTTAGGGTTCACTTTAATGAAATGAATAGTGTTGTACATTCTGTGGGTTTGGACAAAAGTATGATGACATATATCCATCATTATAATGTCATTCAAAGTATTTTCACTGCTCATAAAAACTTCTGTTCTCTGTGTATTCATCTCCCCTCTCCCCGCCACACTCCAAGTAACCATTGATCTTTTGATTGTCTCCATAGTTTTGCCTTTTCCAGAATGCCATATAGTTGGAATCTATTTTTCTTTTTCTTTTTTTTCCCTTGGAAAGAGAGGTTCAAAGCCTCATAAAGCCTTTTTTTTTTTTTTTTTTTTTGATGCCACATAAACCTCCAGTGAGAACCTCTCTCCTCTGCCTCCCAGCCCAAGGCTATTTTAAAGAGTTGCCTACACTCGGATACCCGACTGCTTCCCTCCCACTCTGATTCCAATGGGCGTTTCTTCGCATCACTCGTAAACATGGCTCCGCTGCTCAGTGTGTTCGCACTCAAAGTTACCAGTGGCTGGTGTGTCATTACATTCAGCCCAAACTGTTCAGTCCTTATGCTTCCTGGGACCTGAGCAGAACTTGCCCCAATTGATCACTTCCTCCACTGGAAATATCGATTCCCTCTGCTGTTATCACACCCCAGTTTTCAGATTTTTCTCCTAGTTCTTAAGCTGCTTCTATGTTTGCCTCAGTCTTATCCATCCCCCACTGCTGATTATTTACTGGGGCCTCGGGGACTCTATCCTAGGTTCTCTCCTTTTGAGGGTGACAGCGGTTAGCCTCTGTGCCACAGGGAAAAGCCACATTTTTTTTTTTCTTTTTCTTTTTTTTTTTTTTTTTTTTTTCGGTACGCGAGCCTCTCACTGTTGTGGCCTCTTCCGTTGCGGAGCACAGGCTCCGGACGCGCAAGCTCAGCGGCCATGGCTCACGGACCCAGCCGCTCCGCGGCATGTGGGATCCTCCCGGACCAGGGCACGAACCCGTGTCCCCTGCATCGGCAGGCGGACTCTCAACCACTGTGCCACCAGGGAAGGCCAAAGCCACATTTTTAAGTAGAGCCAAGATCCCATTCTGCACTGCCGGCACGCAGTGCTAATTTCCTCATGATGTCCTTGTGGATTGTGTCAACGTCATCCAGAATTGAAAATGTTGAACGAACTCAACATCCTTCATACTAAACTTGGCCCTCTCCATGTCTGAGGAATGACGCCACCTCCATCCATCCAGTTAAGCAAACAGGTACAATGGCATCGCCTCTTCTCACCTCTCGCCCAATCGTTCAAGCAGTTTTATTAAGTTTACCTTCTCAATACTTCCCATGATTTTTTTTCCATCACGAAAGCACCCTGGTCTATGTAATCATCTTCTCTCATCTGGTTGCCTGCAATTTTCTCCTAATTGGACTAGCTGCACTTTGTTCTCCATTTGCTAGCCCTCCCTCCCCCTCGCCCTTGCCTCATTTCCATCTGTTCTACATGATCCAGCCAAGAGAATTTAATCATGTCACAAACCCACACACTGGCTTAAGCCACTGCGATGGTTTCACAATGCCCTGGGGTAAAGATGCTCACACCAGCTTCCCCGCTACTGGGTCTATCACAGCCATTTTGAACTCTTGCCCAGGATCCCTTCTGCTGCAGAGCTTGTAAACCATACGATGTATCCTTCGCCTTAGAATCTATCTTTCCCACCCGCCTCCAGCTCCACCTCGCCTGCTCACTCTGCTTTTACCTGAAAGACCTTTGTTAAACCCAGGTGGTTTTCATGAACTTCACCACTGAGCAGATCTCACTATTACATGATAATAGCAAGTGACGTGTGTCTCCTCTTCACAACTCAGACTGTAGATGAGGGAAACTTAGAGGCAGCTGATCCTAACCGACATTGCACTATTCACAGTGTGCAGATTTCAGTGATATAAAATTCTCATGGAGAACAGGCTCCATTCCTATTTACCAGTGTAGGATGGACAGCTCTTCCTCCCCTACGTTGCCTGAGGAGATGGCATCCTATCTATTCCCTCTTCCTGAATGAAATGACTTTATAGAATTCAGAGCCTTCCAAAACGGAAGGGCTGCCTTCCTCTGTAGTGAATTCCCCATCAATGGCCCCCATTGATGGGGAACCCCAGTGGTACTGGATCCAATGAGTGGCCTCTTCTCTCCCTCCAGATCCAGTGAGTACATGCTGTGATCGCACCTTCTAAACAGGAGCAATGTCACCCCCAAGAGGGCAAATATTGGTCCTGGGTTGGGGACCAAAAAATCTCTCCCTTTTAATGTATAAAGAACAGATATACACATACGGCATAGCTTGAGATACAGCATATTTGTGGTATTAAAATTTCACGGGGGAGGGCGAGTAAGGAAAACAATGTCTTAAAAGCCTCCTTAGGAGAAGTGATAATGAAAAAAGTTTTATATATACACTGAATTAGATCCTCTGATCACCCCCCTTTTCCCATCCCCTGCGTTCGGCAAAAGGAATACAATTGTTGTTAAAGAAATGATTTGCCAAGACCCAAACATGCAATGTGAAAATGTTAAAAACATGATCCTAGGCAGACAAAGTCTGACGTAATCCATCTTTGAGAATCGGGGGCACATTTTTGTGATGGGAACCAGGCAACATCCAGTCCCAAAGAAGCTTCTGAAGTCTTCTAGACCTAGATCTAGAACACCACCTTAAATTCTATCTGATGTAATGGGAATTTACCAAGCCTGCCAACAATCCGGATATTAAGCTTCATGTCCACCTTTTTACTCACATTTCTTAGCATAGCACCTGACATCTGGCAGGGGTGGGCACCTAACACCTGGCAGGGGTGGGCACCTGACACCTGGCAGGGGTGGGCACCTGACACCTGGCAGTGGTGGGCACCTGACAGTAAATAAAATGGTAGCTACGACTTATTGAACACCTGTTATGTGCAGACATTGGGGTTGTATTTTAATCTTCTGGACTTAAAATAACTCTTCTGTGTTGGTTTTATTACTCCCATGTTATCGATGAGGTTTATGAAGTCAAGGTGACACACCTAGAACATGGCAGACCCAGGATTAGGACTAAGGTGTGTTTGTGGCCAAGTCTTGCCACTTTGCACTTCAGTACCAAACCCTGTCACCTGAGGATGCAGTCATTCTATGAGAATAGCGCCATCTCTTACCTGTTTTGTGTGCTATCCTCAGCATGCTGTCGTTTATGAAAAGCCACGTGGAAATCCAGCTCTTATGAAGGAAACTGATACCTGCACTTTAACTGCCTTCAGAGGGTTAAAACTCTTCAGTCAATGAATCAAGCATCAGTTTTTAGTACTCTGGAAGGCTGAAAGAACAAAGTGCAGTAAAACTCTTGAAAGTTAGTTCCTGTCAATCCCATGTGTCTGGTTGTGAAGGGCAGGGTGAAATGATGTTGAAAGATGGGCATGTAAGGCGAGGGAGCTGGGATGGTGGAGGGAGTTTTGTCAAGCCAGCCAGGATACTTTTCTGACTCATTCTTCCAAAATAAGGTCAAAGAGAGGGACACAGACATACCAAGAGAATTTTGGAATTTCTGCTGCTCTCTTAGAAAACCCAGCTCTATTTATGTTCCCATCCATATTAAGTCAATGTATTCAACACCAGGAGGATTTTAATTGAGAAGCAAACCTTCAGAACTCTATTCTAGACAATTGCACGGAATCTCACCCATCTAATTATTAACATCAAAATCACGCTAGTTAATTTTATGTGTCAACTTGATGGGGCCATTAGACATCCAGATTATTCTAGGTGTTCCGGTGAGGATGTTTGGGGATTAGATTAGCATTTAACTCAGTGGATCGAGTAAAGCAGATGGCCCACTCTAATGTGAGTGGGCCTCGTACAATCAGTTGAAGGGCTAAATAAGACAAAAAGACTGACCCTTGCCCAACCCTTTGCCCAAGAAAAATGGGATTCCTCCTGCGTGACCGCCTTTGAACTGGGATATAGGTTTCTTCCTGCCTTAAGACTCAAACTGAAACATCGGTTTTTCTGGAACCTATTAGTCTTCAGATGGGCACAAAACCATTGGCTTTCGTGGGTCTCCAGCTTGCCAGCACTATGCAGATCCTGGGGCTTGTCAGTCCATAGCTGTGTGAGCCAATTTCCTATAATAAATCTCTCTCTCTCTTTCTCTCTCTCTCTCGATACGTATACACACACACAGGCACACACACACACACATACATCACATTGGTTCTAGCTCTCTGTAGAACCCTGACTAATACAGCTACTCTGTATTACTTTGTGTGTGTGTTTTGTGTTTTCCTAATAGTATGATTTCAAGAATTTACTGTATTCTTTCCAAAAGGCTATTTAGTCCCATTCAACAGCATGGTTTTGGTCACTGTCACTTAAACAGCAGTGTCTGCAGTAGTAGCCATTACCTAGGAGCTTATTTTAAATGCAGATTCTAAGGTCCTTTCCTAGGCCTATTGCATCAGAACCTGCATTGTAGCACAATGTGCAGGTGATTTGTGTGTACATCCTCATCTCAGAAGGCACTCTTGGAGGGCACTTGAACTTTAGCCCAGTTATATACTCTGTGACATAGGTCAGTTTAGCCATCTGCACTTCACTTTCTTCATATATGAGTGTTTGATCAATCAAGGTCTCGGGACAGGTTTTAACATAGTATAGAAAAGCATTGTGATATAGCTGCTAGTAATAGAAGGCACAGCGTTAATAGTTTTAGAAGAAACAACCACAACAAAACATGAGAATAACAGTATACGGGAGAGAATTTTCATTGAGTTAAGGAAGGGTCATACATCTGGGTTCAAACTCTATGCTAGCTGGTTGAACGACTTTAAGTTAATCACTTTAGCTCTTTTTTTTTTTTTTTTTTTTTTGCGGTACGCGGACCTCTCACTGCCGTGGCCTCTCCCATTGCGGAGCACAGGCTCCGGACGCGCAGGCCCAGCGGCCGTGGCTCACGGGCCCAGCCGCTCCGCGGCACGTGGGATCTTCCTGGACCGGGGCACGAACCCGCGTCCCGTGCATCGGCAGGCGGACTCTCAACCACTGTGCCACCAGGGAAGCCCAATCATTTTAGCTCTTAATCCTCACGTTCCTCGTTTCTAAATTTGTGCCAGTGAACTAAGTACTTGTGTGTTTCCCTCATACTCTGTTTATGGAGCAGTGGTATTCCCTTCGTCACGGACTTACTGTATCCTTCCTAGGTTTACTGCTTTTGACAGTGTCCACTGGGCTGGCCTGTAAGCTGCAGAAAATAATAACGGACTTGGCTTACGTATGATTCACGCCAACAGGAAGAAAGGCAGTCATCTACATCTTCAGGGCTCCCTTGCTCTGGTTCCCCCCTAACCTGTGACAAAGAACAGCTAAGAGGACCCTCACTCATCCTAGCTAACGTGCTGTAACATCACACTATTTAAATGAATTGTATCTGAGACTTCATCCGCTAAATTCTATGTCAGGTTCACATCAAGAATACCCCAGAGGCATTGTCTTACTTGAAAAATGTTATTTCAATTAGTTGGATATCATTTTTTACAGGATTTAGGTCAAATGAGGGCCCGTAGTAAATCCAAACCAAACAATATGTGTCTGCAATAAATTTCTGTTTCTGCATTATTCATACATAATGGCATAGGTGACTCTTCAAGCGTTCTGAATTAAGTAGAATTGATTTCTCACTTTTTTTATGCTCTGCTGTACAAGCCTTTTTGTACTTTTACTTCTCCTTAACAAATAAAGTATTGATTCATCTCCACCGAACATGTTTTATTTAAACTTTGCTCTTTGTCAGCAACTCGTCCTTCGTACCCGCAATCCCCGCTCCTAACTCTCCAATTGTCTTTTGATCTTGAAGGTGAAATCCTTCCACCAGGCTGCTTAGCATGAAGAAACTGCAGATGGGTTAAGGTCTTATCAAGAGCAATAAAACAGAGCCCTTTTGCCCTTCCTTTGAGTTTTCGCTCCATTGGTACATATTCCACTTGGGTGATCTAGACATTAGCATTGCACTTGAATTGCGTTGTCCCTGTGTTTGTATCAAAACATCATCACATCTTTTACGAAATCCATGAGCGAGTATGCTTAATGATAGCTTGGGCGAGGGGAGGGCTGGCCTCAGTAGTAATCCCGGCATGAAGCCCAGAGCTTGAATCCAAGTTGCAGCTCAATCAATATGTATCAAAGAAATGAGTGAATCACACTTTGATTGGAATTTATTTACCTCTTTAAAAAACATTTGGCAGAACATGAGACCGAAAGGGGAGCCTGTAACTTTCATCCTTAGTTCACTTGGTAGCACTCAAGTTTCATATACGAATAAAAACGAATTGAATGGATTAAGGAATAACCAGGATGATAATCTCCAGGTCCATCCACATTGCTGCAAGTAAGTCAGACAGAGAAAGACAAATACCATGTGATACCGCTTGTACGAGGAATCTAAAAAAGAGATGATGCAAACGAATTTATTTACAAAACAGAAACAGACTCACAGACACACAGAACAAATTTATGGTTACCAGAGGGGAAAGGTAGTGGGGAGGGACAGATTGAGAGTTTGGGATTGACATGTACACACTGCTATATTTAAAATAGATAGTGAACAAGGACCTACTCCAAAGCACGGGGAACTCTGCTCAAAATTCTGTAATAACCTAAATGGGAAAAGAATTTGAAAAAGAATAGATACATGTATATGTAAAAAAAAAAAATCAGGAAACATGGTTTGCAACCGCAGCTGTGTGATGTGCGACAGAGCCCCCAGCGTCAGTGGCCACAGGCTCTCATCCTTGCAGCCCACTGCCAATTGCCCACAGCACGTGGCCTTCCAAGCTCATCTCCTTCCCTTGTCAATCTGTCTACTGCAGAGGCCCACTGAGGCACCCCCAACAGCTATGCCGTGTCTGTCAAAACACCCAACCATCCTCCTTTTTGTAGAGGACAACCAGCAAGATCAATTCTCTGTCCGTCTGTCCTGCTCTGAATATATCCAGCACGTGGAATTAACATTTCCCAGGAAACCAACCCCTGAGCCGCTTTACAAGTCCACCTCCGCTCCCTGGTTCTTTCCTTCAGCAAATGATTCAGTGCCTATTTCCCGAACGTGTGCTCTGTGCGATACAGAGATGAACCGGGCACAGCTCCTACTCCAGCGTTTCTTGTCTGATGAGGAAGATGTATAAACACAGATGATTCCCACACAAACAGGTGATTGCTATTTCCATGAATGTTCCCCATACAAACAAGCCATTTCTCCAGGCATCTGTCTGGCAGCAGCTTGAAGTGGAAAGCCAAGGTCCTCTTCCGTTTTGTGTTTTGTCTGGAAAGAAATATCACCAAGGCCATGTACCCATGACCCCAATACTTTTTAATAAAACAACTTACTTTTATTCTCTTACTGCTCTGTTTCCACATGAATGCCCTTGAGGCTGGATCTGTACCTAGGCCGGACAATATGTTTTTCTCAAAAGTCTTTCCTCTGGTGCCCGAGGCTGTGCATTGAGTCAAGAGTCCAGCGGCCTCTGATTCTTTCTCATGGGATGAGTTTTCTCCCTGGTGGACCCACAGCTTTCTTAGAAAAATCACTGACTTCCTTTTCTTGTCCACGTTCCACTGAGGAACGTTTACAAACACTCACCTTTCCTTCTAAAGTTTATCCTTGCCCTCACTACGTCCTTCCACTTTACACTGGGATTGTCCCTTTTGTCCCCTAGTTTGAATGCTTTGGTCACACTACCTGCTTCTTAAAAATGATTTTCTCCACAAAATAACATTTCTAGAACGACTTTCCTTCGTGTTCCCTCTAAACTCCTCACCTTCACATACCACTTGTGCAAGGGGGTGCTTTGGTCCCCAAGCCATCTTTGAAAACACACCTCTGACCCCTTTTATTACAGGGTTCACTCTAATTCCCTTTGCTTGGCCTGTTTCTTCTAGACAAAACAAACAAAAAACTGCTGTAAAGGGATCTCGGAACATACATTTACATGATAACTCCTAAAATCTAGGAAACATATCACCTACACACAAATAATTCTGATGCCTCAGAAGAGATGAGGTTCAGGCCCACCAGGCATGGGCTTAGATTTTTTTGCAGAACGCATGCGCTCGTCAGGTCTTATGGACTTTCTCTGCGTTTGTATTGTGATTCTGAAAAAGCTGCAGAAGACTAAGCTGTGGTCTGTGGGCAAATCAACTGCTCCCTCAAGAGGTGAGAGATGTGAATGAGAAAAGCGATAAAAGAAAGTAAAATAAAATAAAATAAAAATTGGCAGGCTTTCAGGATTTACAGTCACTGTCTTCGGCCTAGTAAACCTAATCACGCTGGTTACTGTTTCACTATATTCGCCGCTGGAGTCCGTTAGAACAGTCTAATTTACACTGCAGTGTAATTCATCTACTTTATTAAGGTTTTTCTTGTATTTAGGTTAGGAGTAAAAGCGGCCTCTGGCTCAGTGTTATACAGTCATTCTGAGAAAATGCCACAGGGTACAGCAGTTAATAAACCCGGGAACTAGATTCCAGCTCCCGTATTGTTGACATCTGACAAGTTTACTATGAGTGTAGTTAGGGTGATACAGGATCTTATAAAAATAGACATTAGCAAACTCATTACAGGCCCATTTCAAAATAATTGTGGATCCCATTGATGGAGGTAGTTTAAGGTTTTTGCATAGACATTACTGAAAATGTGCGCGTTTAATCTCCCACCCTCCCCGCCCCATCTCCTTCCCGGGAAAACCTACTTAGGGTTAGCTTATGTTGGTGGTAAGAAAATGACCTCGTCAAAACGTGATGATGAATGAGAGTTTGGGAGATTGCTTGGTGAAGGCATGCCTCAATTCCAACAAGATTGGAAATTTCCGTAAACATCAGCTCTGGCTGCGAGAAGGCCCTCTGTTCTGTGGAGGGCCAGGTGGCCAGCTCTCCTTGGATGACAAGGCGCCATCCATGTCACTCCCTCTGTGATGCTCACAGACAAGGTATCCTTTATTGCAGGATGCTAGTCACTCCTCGAGTGGCTACCAGGAACTGTGCTTCCAAGAACTCATTATCTGTGCTGGTATATGGATAAAAAAAAAAAAAAATCTTCTTTTCTGGAAGGAAAAGATAAGGAAGCGTGGTAGAGAATAACCTAATGCCAGCTATGATTCATAAGATATGGAAGCGGCAGAAGAAACAGGGGAGCAAGTCATTACTGGAAAAAAGAAACCGAAGACAGTTTCCAGCCTAATATCTCTGCCTGGTGGAAAGAACACGGACTTTGGCATAAAACTGAATTCAGGTATTAAAACTTACACCGATAACTAAGGGCCTACTGTACAGCACAGGGAACTCTACTCGATACTCTGTAATGACCTATATGGGGAAAGAATCTAAAAAAGAGTGGATATATGTATATGTATAACTGACTCACTTTGCTGTACAGCGGAAACTAACACAACATTGTAAATCAACTATACTTCAATTTAAAAAATAGTATCAGGGCCATAGAGGGTGACCTAAGGACCTAGCACAGCGCCTGCCATATGGTTGATAACCATCAACAATTGTAGAATTGTTGAATGAATTTTTTTCAGCATTATTTTATCAGGACATTCAAATGAACTTCAGGGCACCAAAGAAGGAAAAGATGTCAGAAAAAATCTGGTGTCAGATGTCAGATAAAAGTCTGAAATGCATGACTACTTAGATTTCCTCATAATGTAGGGACCACGAAAGGAGACCCAGGTCCCAGCATTGAATCTCTCCCCATATGGTAAGTGACTTCAGGTCAATAACTCTTCCTATCTGGGTCTCTATCTCTTCATCTTTAAATAAGGATATAGGGTAATGGGATTGGCATTATTTCTTCTAAAACTAAAATTCTATGACTTCAACATTTACTGAAATGTCAGGCATTTCAGATTTGGGGCTTCCCAATTTGGGGAAGAGTCAGAAAGGACATTGCAGTATTTCAATCTGCCAAGACTTTGAAAAAACTCTTCCTTTACCATAATCCTTATCACCCGTATCCAACAAATCATCATTTCTTGTAAGTTCCTAAGCATTTCTCATCATTGCCTCTCACTTCCTAAAGCTACTTCCTTGGTTCGTCCCATATCGTTTTTTTGCCAGGATTCCCTAAATTGATTCTCTGCCTCTAATTTCACCCTCTTCCAACTCATACCCTGCATTTTCTACAATCCAGATAACTCGTCTTGTTTACAAAAATTTATGGTTTTGGTATTGCCTCTTCTGACTATACTTTCATTTCTTGAACTAATATTTTCTACCTGTCTGACCTTGAGAAAATCATCAATACTCTCTGTGCCTCAGTTTAAACATCTGTAAAATGAGAAAAATAATGACAATACCCATGTCATCGGGTTGTTGTGATTATTAAATGTGTTCATATATGAAAGGAGCTTAACACGGTGTCCGGTTTATAGTCGCCGTTCAGGGTGATGGTTTTATGTGTTATCGATATCGTCACTCATAAATCTTGCCAGGCAGAGACCCTCTCAGCCCTTTTGTATATGACGCCCCTTCTGCCTGGAGTTTTCTTTTTTCTAGATGTCTCCATGTCACCTTCTCTGCCTTTATTCAGGTCTCTATTCAGAAAACACCTGAAAAGGAATCCTTTGAAAGGTTTTCCCATGGAAAAATAGTTCCTCGTCACCTTCTGTCTTCTTCATCCTGGTTTATATTTCTTCATGGCACAGACTGCTTCTTGAGCTTAGATCATGTGTTATTATTTATATTATCTCACTTCTGCTTTAGAATATATATGCAGGGATTTTGCTTGTTCATATCTATATACTCACAACAGAGAAGTACTTGACGCATAGCAGGTACTCAATAAATATTGGGTGAATCAGTCAATGAGTTGAAGGAATATTTAAATGATTATTTGATGTTGAGTGTAATGAACACCTTAGAAAAACCAAAATTAGCCTCTAGCCTATAATAAAAGAAAGATCAGGAAAACCTCCTCTCCTCTGCTTGGGTCCCCCTTCCCTGTACAAGCTGTGTTGGGTCCTACGGAAATGCATTCAGAGAGTCTTAACCCTTTCCACACTGTGCTTCAACTAGCTCCCCGACTAGAATACGAAATTCAGTGGGACTTTGAGTTATTTCTATGGGTCCATAGGTACTATATTGCTATATATACACAGAAGAGTGTCTGGAATTATGAGAAACTTAATTTTTATCCCCCAATGGTGTGTAATCTTCAAATTTGATAACGCTTGACTTTCGTACCTTTTCCCAATTTAGTATCTTTTGTTGTCTTTGTGTGCTTTGGCCTTGAAGTCACAACTACGTCATTTGTCGAAGGTAGTGGCCATGCTCTAGTTACCATAAATCATTAAAAAAAAAAAGGAGCTAAGCAACATCACAGATTTGAAGTGTGAAAGAAAGAGGGGAGTCAAGATTGACTTTAATGCGTTTGTTCCAAACACTTGTGAAGCAGGGTGAGTTTGTTTGTTTTTAAATGATAACTCCATTGACAATAGTGCTGTTTGTATTATTAAGAGTAAGTGATTAACACATAATAATGAATAGATGATTTTTAACAGCTGAAGATTGTTGAATGCTCACATGAATTCAAAACACTGAAATGTGATGTGGTGAAAGAGGCGTTGATTCTGGAGTATAGAAAATTAGGTTTTGTTCCGAGCTCTGTCTCTAGACAATTTACCTCTCGCTTGGGCAAGATATTTTCTCCCTTAAAATATCTGTATTTTTATAGGAAAAAAAGGGAGCTGGACTAGATAAAATTAAAGATCCTTTCTCACTATAGCAGTCTATGATTCTAGGCTGAATCTATTCAGATACATCAATTCAAAACAATTAAGTGGCAAAATCAACCAAAGGAACATTTCTAGCTTTAACAAATCCAGACTTCCACATTTCTAAGGAGAACACAGAGCCTGCTTTTCAGAGGGCATGAGGTTAAACCTGCTCCATGATGGTGTGATTTTTTTAAGGCTTAAGTGCCCTTTCTGGGATTCCCAGCTTGGCACTGTATCTAAGTCTAATTAAACCCCTTTGTGAGAACCTTAAATATACTTAATTAAAACAGGTAGACTTGGGGTGATTAATTTCAAAAGTGAGTAGGTTAACGTGCAGTCTCGTTTCTTCTGCTAATTGGTTGAAAGATGATCTTCCTTGCCAGGAGACCAAAAGGCAGGAGATTCATTTCTTCAATTCAAATCTGTTTGTAAATGTCTTTTCAAAGGCTTTAGGCTTTAGAATTTGAGTTTTATAAAATTTGAATGTCGAGGATTATTTCTCCTTATTTTATACTTAGTTAAACCCAAAGCAGGGCTCACTAGAGATCCAAGGGTTATAGAGTAACCAATGGTTGATGAATCCAGACCCACTGTCAGCAAAACCAGCCACATGGTAACTTTATTATCACTTCTTCACTCTTGAGAGACAGGGTTAACTTCATCTTTTATGAAAGGTTTTCAGAAACTGTTACTTATACATTAAATATTTGATTCTTTGAATTACTCAGTGTGGCACTGAAGTGTCAGATTTCTCCAGTACTGAGGCCGTAGCCAACGTGGTGTAGTTAAAACTGCTCCCATTAGACCTAATCAAATTCAAAATCTTTAGCACAGCAAAGGAAACCATAAACAAAATGAAAAGACAACCCACAGAATGGGAGAAAATATTTGCAAATGATGTGACTGCCAAGGGATTAATCTCCAAGTTTTACAAACAGCTCATACAGCTCAATATCAAAAAAAAAAAGAACAACCCAATCAAAGAATGGGCAGAAGACCTAAATATTTCTCCAAAGAAGACTTACAGATGACCAAGAGGCACATGAAAAGATGCTCAACATCGCTAATTGTTAGAGAAATGCAAATCAAACCCACAATGATGTATCATCTCACACCAGTCAGAATGGCCATCATCAGCACTGAAAGTTCATTTAATCCCCCCCATGAGATGTCATTCTTCCTCCAGGAGGAAAATCAAGGAGAAGGTGGGGAAAAGGAGCACAAGCTTTCCTTCTCTTAACCTCTCCTCTCCCCAAGGGAATTACTGGGCTGGATCACCTATGGTCTGGAATCAAAACTCCCTTTGCCTATGTCCTAACCACACGTGAGGAGAAGGTGTTTTCAGTGTCCCCTCTAGTTACATATCTTCCAATATTTACCGTTAATAATAAATTAGAAATATTCATTTACAATTTATATGACAAATATAGTATGCGACGTACGTTACTTTAGCGAGTGCCAATTTGGCGTCGTTGTGACTAATTTAGATTTCTGTACTAGAGTTGTTGACATCAGAGGGGATCTTAATGCACCTCTGTACTGATTTGTGTGTCAGGCCTGTAACTTAAGACAGAATGATGAGTGGTTGAAATGTGATTACCCATAATTTTATTAGTCTGGGTTCAATGAGAAAAACAGAAGTAGCCCCGAGTTTTGAGCAGTAAGACATTTCATACATAAACGAGAAGAGTTGGAGGAACAGAGCTTGGTGAAGCCTCTGCTGGCCTCGAGACATCAATTGATGTCTCATCGATGAGGAAATTCTTCGACTGCGGGACCCAGTGAGCTCGGCTGCCCGGACACCACATAAAGACCCTCAGGAGCACACCTGGGAGCTGCTGAGAAGCCAGGGCCACCGTCTGCCTGTGTCTGCCTGCAGCTGCCGCCGGAGAATAATGGGTCGGCCTTCCCTTTCCACTCACATCTCGCTGAATGGCCTTTCATTAGAAGAATCAAAACCAAACCCGTTTGGAGGATGACAAGAAAATTTATTTTACAAGATTTATATATACATGTATTTCTATATATATATATATATAAACACAGGTATATATATTTATAAATACATGCATATATATATATGTATACACACATATATAAATATAAAGAGGGAGAGTCTTCTCTTGGTATTCCAGGGTGACTGGTGCCAGAAGCAACCTTAAAAGTGAATAAGCATAAGTGGTTTAGTTCTGCTATCATTTTGCCCAAAGAAGAACTGAAGGCTTTAGGATTTGAATAACCCACTAAAGGTGAACATTTGTCTGTGGCTGAACTGATGCTAATATCTATGCCTCCTGATCTGCTGCTCTTCTCACTGCACTGCTGGCATCATTGATGGGAGCTGATTGTGTGCTCAGTTAATCAGAGGGGAAAGTGAATGCAGTGTGGAGTATTTTGGAGATTAGTTAAGGAGTACAGAAAGATAGCAACTGAACTAGACATTTTACTGATTTGTTGTGAAAGGAGGCTGAGTAAGAAAAGTGGTGATTGCACCATGGATTCAACAGGATAGGGCATTAGGGAGGCAATGAAGATAGATTCAATTCCAGTTATAATGTGGTTGAGTGGCTGATAGAACACCCTGATATTAAGGCCCCTCAGGAAGTTAAAAAAACACAGGATGAAAATTTCTGGAGAGATATTGAAGCCTAATGCAAAGATGTAGCAGTCAGTTTCACAGATCTTTTAGGTGGGAAGATCTGAGTACAGTGGGCCCTCCGTATCCATGGGTTTTGCATTTGTGGTTGACTGAATCCACAGATGTAGGACTGTGGACATGTAGGGACCCCTGTACTACTCCATTGTACATAAGGGACTTGAGCATCCTTGGATTTTGATATCCACTGGTGGGGGTGTCCTAGAACGAATCCCTTGCCGATACCAACAGACACCTGTATGGGAATCTGTTCACTTAAGCCCAGGACAGCTTTGGAATGTTGCAGATAGCACTTCAACATTTGACGGCACTTACATTCTGGCAGGAAACTATGTCTTACTTACCGTGAGCAGAATGTGATGAGCAATGATGACGTTATCTCAGAAGCAAAGGTGTTGAGGAGAGTAAAGGGTTCCCATAGCAATGAATAATGATGACATTTTTTTCTAAGTATAGCATTTGTCTGCTGTTCACCTGAAGAACTAAGGTAGTCCTGGCGCTCAGTTATAGCTGAGTAATTCCTCCCTAGTAAATGGTAAAACAAAGTGTGTTGTTTTTCATGTATTCTAATGAATACTTCTTAAATAGCATGTTGTTTACTTTGAAATTCTTGATGCATATAAATATATACATATACATACACCTAGATTCCCCACTAGAACTAAGCCATTATTAAGAAAGCTTACACATTATACATATACATATGTGGGCAATAGATAAACATAGTTTATATGTCTATATGTACATATGATATTTATCTAAATATTAGTAATATGGACATATGTCACTATAGAGAGAAGAGGTGACCTGTGGGATGATATGAAGCTTCAACATATATATAATTGGAGTCCTAGAAGGAGAATAAACAATAGGAAATGAGAACGATGAATCAATTAATTACCAAAACCACCAAAAATTTGTTTTAAAAACTTAACCTACAGGTTCAGGAAGAATCCAATCTACACAGCAGCAAAAACAAAAGCAGTCAAACCACACTTAGGCATATATTCAAGTAAAAATGCTCAGAACCGCTGAAAAACACACCACTTTAAAATGAGTCAGAAAATAAAAAGACACATAACGTGCAAGGGATAATGAAACAAAAAACAGTTATCATTTTATCTGAAACAATGAACAACAAAAAACAATGGAATACTATCCATAAAGTGATTAAAACAACAACCCCACATAATCTATCATCTGTCCAGTAGAAATATTACTTAAAATGTAAAAAGAAAAAAAGACATGTCTAGCTAAACTCTAAGAGAATTTATCATCAACTGAACAACATTATATAAAATGCTAAAGGAAGTTCTCTTTGACTGGAAATGACACTGGGATAGGAGATTGCATCTACAAGGAGGGATTAAATGTATGATAAATGGTAGATATGTGGACACATATAAAAGCCTGGGGTATCAGAGGAACTCTGTACTATATAACTTTTCTGTAAATCTAAAACTAAATTCAAATGTTCATCATCTTTTAAAGTGTTACTGTTAGAGTAGTTCACATCTCTACTCCACCAAATTACTGAATGTGTAATATTGAGAAATCAAAATTGTTCTGAGACTCAATCGTCATGTTTGAAAATTGGAAATAATGACAAGATGCACCTGAGGGGTTCTTGGGAGGGTTAAATGAGATGATGCATGTGAGTACAGATGTTTATCAAGTCAAGGTCTCCATTGTTATTTGTTATTCATTTTATTGTCAGTATTTTACTCTTATTTTCTTATCATCATCATCCTTATTATCTCTCAATGTTCCTTGCATAACTTGGAAGAGGCTGCCTGGCGCACAGTCTTGAGAAAGGCTCCCAGGTGACACTGAGACTAACTATTGTGATGGAGTCAAGGCTCTCGCCTAACGGTGGCTTGAGGGAATGAAGGGCACAAGTTCCCATGTCAAAGATTTTTCATCTCAGACTTGGAAGCTGACTGGTCTGAGAACATGGAGTGTCAAGGAAATTTAAGACACCGCAGGAGCACATTATCTCTGGGAAAAGTTCCTGAGTGACAATGCAGGATTACATTCCCAATGGTCATAACCATCTTGGTGAATCCATGCTTTGGAAATTAAATGTCTCTTCTAGTGATAAGATTTGCTTCCAGGATGGGAGATAGGGAACCTATTGCTCTAATAATCACGAGCCTGGACCTCAGGATCAATCCTCCACCTTGGCTCACAAAAATCCTCCTTGACCACCAAACTGGTTTTTTTTTTTTTTTGCTGTTCCTCTCTGCTTCAAGCCACTCGGGCCCTAATCCCTATCTCGATATTTCCTGACCCCTCCCTGGCTGCCTCTGCTGCCCCACACTGCCCTGCTCACAGCTCACAAATGCAGATGCTTCCTCACTCTCGCAGCTCTGGGAATTTCACCTCTGCCCAAAATGCTCCCCTTTATTCTGTACATATTTCTTAAATCTTTTTTTTTTTAGCGTTTTTTATTGTGGTAAAAATCACATAATATAAAGCATACTATTTTAACCATCTTTAACTATACAGTTCAGTGGCACTAAGTACGTTCACATTGTTGTGCAACTCTTACCATCATCCCTCTCCTGAATTTTTCACCTTCCTAACCTGAAACTCTGTTCCCATTAAATATTAACTCTCCATCCCATCCCCCCACCCCCCAGCCCCTGGCATCTACCAATGTATTATCCAACTTTATGAATTTGACTATTCTAGGTACCTTGTATAAGTGGAATCAAACAGTATTTGTCTGCACCTAATGTATACTGGAATGCATTTTTAAGGTTAACATATGTCCTACAAACGGATTGTACTTTTTTTTGTTGTTTCTTAAATCTTAAATCAAACTCTCACTAATACTTCTGGGCTCCGTTAAAATCTTCCTGCTGATGTTAATCTTGACCATCTGGTTGAGGCAGTGTTTGTCAGCTGTATCCCCTGTAAACTTACTCATTGGTTTCTCCTTTTCCGGCAGTACTTTTCGGAGGAAAGTCGCTATGTGTGGCTCACACTTAATGGTCTGTGGTTTTTGCCACCCTTGTGTACACCCATACAGCTTCAGGGATCTCCCTTCTCCATATGTCACGGAGCTCAGGCTCTCCTGAGAACTGCCAACTCTCACCTGTTTTAATTTGTTTGTCTTCTACTTGCATTTTTTTTTACCAGAAGCATTGTCAAACCACATTTACCTTTCTCGAACTAAGGCTTCTGCCTGCCTAATCTAAAATATAATGCCCAGTTTTGTTCTGTATTGGAGTATCATAGTGCAATGCCATACATTTCTGTAAATCAACTTTATTGACATATAATTTACGTACAACAAAATGAACACATTTTAAGTGCACATTTCAATGAGTTATGACAAATGTATACACCTGCGTAACTGTCACCATGATCAAGATCCAGAACATTCCCGTCACTCATCAAAGTTGCCTTGTGCCCATTGTTGCACCATCCCGAACTCCACGCTGATTTACATTCTCCCACTAGAGGATAGATCTTCATTTCCCAGATTTTCATATAAATGTCATCATAGAGGATGCACTATTTTATATAAGCGCCATTTGCTCAAAATAATGTTTTTGAGATTCATCCATGTTGTGTATCTATTGGTAGCCCATTTATTTTATTGGCAAATAGTATTGTGTTGTATGGACATACCCCACTTTATTTTTTCAGCTTTACTGAGGTATAATTGACACATAAAATTGGAAGATACTTAAAGTGTACATTGTGGTCATCTAATTAGTGTATATGTCACCCCTTTATTTATACACCTTCTTAATGGACAGTGGTGTCTTCTCCAGGTTTTGGTTAATATGGGTGAAGCTGCCATGGACATTCGTATACAAGTCTTTGTGTAGACATGTATTTTTCCTTATCTTGTGTAAAATACGTAGGAGCGGAATTGCTGGCTTGTATGTATGTTTAACTTTAAAAGAAAATACCAAACTATTATCCGAAATTGTATCATTTTGCATATTCCCTCCAGCAAGTTATGAAATTTCCAGTTGCTCCACATCTTCAACACTGTGTATTATGGGTTTTTAAAAAAAATTTTTTTTTAAAGTTTACCCATTCTAATGGGTGTGTAGTGGTACCTCATTGTGGCTTTAATTTGCATTCCCTGGCTGACTAATGAAGTTGAACATCTCATGTGTCTAGTGGTTATTTGCTTCACCTAAGTATAAACTGACTCTTCAAATAGTTTTCACTTTTAGTGGGTTGTCTGTCTTTTTATTGTAGAATTGTGAGAGTTATTTATATATTATGGATGCAAGTCCTTTGTCAAATATATATATATTGTGAATAATGTCCCAGCCTGTGACTTGCCAATTCATTTTCCTAAGATGTCTTTTGATGGGGCTGGGAAGATTTTAATTTTCATGTGGTCTAAGTTATCCTTGGTTATTGTATGTTTATTGCATTCTATATCCCATCTAAAAAATTGTTACCTACTCCCACATTGCAAAGATATTGTCCTAAGTTTTCTTCCAAAAGCTTTACACATTTATTTTTCATGCACACCACAGAAACTAGTGAGTCTTAATAGCTAGAAATTAAGAGAGAGAGAGAGAGAGATGCTCATGTATTAGCTGGGAAGCCTTGGGAAAGTCATTTAATATTCTGAGAGGAAGAAAATTGATCTGTATGACCGAGATTATGTCCACACCTGCTTTGAAGAGTTCGGGGAGAAATTCAACATTATTCAGAACTTGCAAGTTTTGGTAACGTATACAGGCTATACCTGGATGATATTAAAATAAGCAGTATCGATAACCAGAAAATGTTATTGACTAATTACAACATAAACAACGTTTCTCCCCTATGGCCATTTCTGGTTTTTTCTTAACTGTTTACTGTATATGTGTTTCATCTTTTACTACTTAATTCTTAATTAACCAAGTAAGGAGTATGAGGTAAAGAGCTTCTGTACTGCACACATTTTGTTATATATACCACACAGCCGTAAGAAAGTCAGCAATCATTTCTTGTGTAGTTCTTGTGTGTAAGACCCACAGTGAGTGATATGCCTTAATACTTTCTTTTAGTATGCTCTAGAGGCAAATATACAAAACTATGTGACATTAATAAAAAATAACGGAATAATTGACAATGTTAAATGATCTTTCATAATGATGTTATTTTGGCTTAAAAATGAAAGAAAGTGATTCTGTCTCTGAAAAGTGAAGAATGTGAGTTTAGAACTTGAGCTCTGTAACAACATCTTCTTTCTGCTCTAGGATTTGTGCTTATGCTTCCCAAATCTTTCCAATTCTTCTATTCTTTGAAGGCTGAAGTTTCTGAATTTGCAATCAATTTTTCTATTCTCAAGGCAAATTTCATCTATTTTATAAAATTTATTAAATCTTTTAGACCTTATCAAGAAAATGAAATTCTTCCCCCAAATTTCACTATAACTTCATGTTGCTCATTATGCCTTTTAATCACCTTATATTTGTTATGGGGAAATGAAAATTTAATATCCTCACATATAGTTCTCCACTGTTTCAAGTAGTCTTTCATACACTCTAGAATATCGTTGATAAATTGAGTAAACTAAGGCTGTTAGATCCCAAAGGATCCTTTGCCAATTCATTCATTGAAAAGAAAAAAAAGAGAAAATGTTTGCTGAAAATCAAAAATAAGTAAAAAAAGAAAAACTCTTTCAGATTAACATTCAGAGATTGAGTTTCTCCTGATAACACTGAATCCGTGATTAATAGAAAAATGCCAAAACTGCAGTAAAATGTTCTTTGTCTATTTTGTACTCACTCCTTAATAAACTATATCTCTTCTATCAGCTCAATAGAATCAAGGCGTCCTTTGATCAGACTTCCATGTAAATGTATCTTAAGTAACCATAACTCTGGTTTCTTGGCCAGCTCCCTAATTACTGCAACTAACTTAGCTCTCTATTTCCTTTTTTTATGTTCCACTCCATAAGGAAAAGAGATCATATTTTCTGAACTGATGAAATTAAACTCACCCATATTTTCCCAGTCATCATAATTTTTACAAAGAGCTCATCTAATCAATTTTTGGCAAGAGAATGACAATGCTACACTAGATAGTGCCATTAAGATGAAATAGTCATGCTGTTGAATTAGAGATACTTAAATTAGGTAGACTAAAATTTAGTTTGACTTTTATTGTCCTCATTCTTCCAAGTCTTAAATACATGTTTTGCAAGGCTGGTCATTTAACTTCCATCCATATTTCTCCCGGTGCAGAAAGGAAATATCACTTCCCAGGCTTTTGCAAACAGAGATGTTACATGGAAACTGAATTTATAAGCTTAATGTTAGGTTGCCAAAGGATGCAGTGGCAACCCCCTACTCAACCTAGCTTACAGAATTCCAACTGCAATAGTTAAGCACTAGCAGTCTAACTCAGTGATATATATCTGATATCTTCAGAACCCAAAACATGCCCAGGATAGCTTCTGCGGCTCCAGTCCCAGCGTGTGCCATGCTGCTCCCATGGTTACTGTGCTCTTGACCATTTGATCTCCTTCTGCCTCTACTGCTCCATGAAAATTATTTGATTGTTTTTCACTTTGGTCATTAGCTCAGCTCTCCAAATTACTTTTGTGCTTCCTCTCAGGGGAAATCTGCAGACTGTACCTTCCCCAGCTAATATGATTTGAACTTTGAGATCAGATTGACCAGTGAGACTGAGCTCACCTTTCTTTCCACATGGACTCGCTAGGGTTTCATGATAATAGATAGCATCCAACGGACCCTTGTTCTTACAGACTATGGTCTTCCCTTAAGTTCCACGACGGGAATTCTTCTGCTTTGGCTCCATACTTTTACTCCAGTTTTCCCCTTGAAGATACATTACTTGGAGTCCTGAAACAAATCCTGCCCATCCTCTTGTGTCATGACCAAACCCTGTTGCCCCTCTGAGGTTATTGGCTTGGAGTATGGTTAAACTGTAAAAGGGGAACCGTAGCATTACCAGCAACCTCATTTAGAGTATAAGCATTGCTTGGAAATCTCCACTTCTATTTTCTATCCAAAAAAATCAGATCCCTGAGATAGTTACTCTAGCCTTAATCCAACTGAAGTTTAGGAAACCCCTGTCTTTGGGCACTTTGAGAAACTCTCAGACTTTCTAACATCCTCAAATTATACTAATACAATGACCCTCTGTTGGATTTGGACAAATGCTATTTCTCTCCTTAAAAGTTGAGAAAATGGATTCAGAAAAATCAAATAACCAGCTCAGGGTAACACGGCTAATAAGAACAGCAGGAAATTGGACAAGAATTTTGATGTACTCTTCTAAGGCAAATCAAGTGCTGCAAATATTTCTGCCTGAATTCTTATAAAAATACTTAAATACCCCCGGTCTGATTAGCAATGTGAGTATGTGGAACGGGAGTTTCAAGTCAGAGTTTATCTGCATGAAGACACAATACAAAAGCACAAGCTTTTTGCTTTAATTGCCACCATATCTATGGGAACAGTGTACACTGTTTTCTACACACGAGTATTACTGAGTTTGCATAGAATGCACATTTTTATAAAGTGTTGTGAAAAATCAAATAGTGCTGACATTCTAACTAAACTGAAGAATATTTCAAAAACAATACCTATTTTGATCAATGCTAAAGCACCTGTCTTTATTTTCCTCCACCTTACCTTGAGAATCTCCTCCTGCATGAGCTATTTCAGTAACTATTCTAGAAATTCAGATCTATGTGTCAAAGCTATTGACCTGGTGTTCTGTTTCCCAGAAACGTGCTTACAAAGACGTGTGAGAAGCCAAGCACTAGAAGGCAGGGGATTGCTTCCTGGTACCCAGTCTGTCATGCAAATGAACATCAGGAAATAGGTCAATTCTATTTTGTGGTCTCAGGCGAATACAATCGATGAGTAGACCTACCCAAGTAACACATTTACGGTTTATGTAGCGATGAGGTGAGGCTGATCTCAATAACACAGTGTGGACCAGAAACATCAAAGCTAGATAACAACTCTGGGTTATCTGAATTCAGGGCGAAATCTGTTCACCCTCCAGGCTGAATCCATTGGCAGATTTCTACAATTCATTTTTCGGTCATCTCAGCAGTCATCATGTTTCTTTAGCTTTTGGACTGAAGATAAGCTAGTTAATTGTTATGTCCCTTTCAAATGTAACTTGGCATTCATTTCATGTCAGGGTCAGTGAGGTCTATTGGCAAGAATGCCAAGTTTAGAATAAGTGAAAGAGAGCCTCCCATCTGACCTTGCCACTAACTAGAAGTCTGTCCTTCCATTAGTCTCTGTCTCTCTGAGCCTCAGACTTTTTAATGTGTTAAATAAGGAACATGATAAGTACCGTGCCTATTTGAACAAGTATATTGTGCAAATCAAAATGATTTATGTGCCAATCATTTGTAAGCCATAAGGGCTTACACATGTAAAAGGATGGTAAAGGAGGAAAAAGCAGCTAAGTAGGAAACAGAAAACCTGGCTTCCAGGATTTGCTCTGTAACCATCTGGCGTGTGCCCTCTACCAGGTCCCTTAGGGCTTGTTCACCTGTCTATGAAAAGAGAAGAACACATTTCAGAATCCCCAGAGTGGCTGTCAGGTCCGACACTCTAGTGTTCTAGTATATACACTATTATTTTTTGTTGTAAATGTAAGCGCTGCATTATCTATTAACATTTCTCCCATTTTCCTCTAAATAACTATTTTCCCATTATCTCACACCTTCAATGCACATATGTTTCATCTGTTTTTCCCAAGCATATTTTTCCTTGATGAATAACTCTTTATAAGCATCTCTGAGTTTTTTTCCTCCAAATCTATTCAATCCTCTTCTATTATTTTTCTCCCTTTGTATTCATAACCCTTCCAAATTAAATACCATTGGCACATTTAATTTAGTAGACATCTACTTTATTCTTGGTGATAAGCTACAAGGAAGGAGGTAGAGTATATGAGATTTCAAAGTGAGAGTAAATAGCATGTTAATGAAATTCACAAATTACACTAAATCGAAGACATAGCAAGCAACAGAGTGAATAGAGACATAATGCAAATGGACTTGGAGGAGTTAGAGACCCAGGCAGACAACAGAAAAATTGGCTTTGGTTAAACACAAATTCAAGACACAAATGTCCTAAGAATACTGACTGAAGGGGAAGATAGGGTGAAAGGGTGAGGTAGGACAAGTACATTAATATTCTGGGAAGATATTAGCTAATTCCAAGGGTCTGGGGGAAAATTGAAATGCACCGCTATGTATCTCCCACGGCATGCTGAAAATTCATTTAGTGGTGCTTCCAGAGACCATCTGTTGAACGGCCACACCAGGCCTAGCACGCAAACTACTCTAGGTTCTGGGAGTGTGAGTTAAATAGGACATGAGCCTTCCTTTCCTAAGTAGCTCACAGTGCAGAGGGGCTGGTGGGTGGGTGCACACCAGTTGTTCTGGGGGATAAAGGCAAAAGCAGACGTACCTGTAACATACAGCAGAAACATGGGCAAAGTAGTAAATGTTTAGTATTCACATAATCAGTTGAAGTTCACCAGGTGGACAAATTGCAGAGCAAGGTGGAAAACATTTCAGATGGAGCATTTCAGTAAAAATAAGGAATAAGACATGAACCAGCCCCATCTTCTCCCATTCTCAGCTCTCACCCCACTACTCACCCACCCCTTGGTAACTCTGGGCTAATAACCGAACTCCACTAAAATAGACAAGTTTCTGAATCAGCAGCACCCACCTCTCCTGTATGACTGGCCAACCTTGTCTGAGAACCTCCCGTTCCCACCTGTCTGGAAAGCTCTATTTTTATGTAAGGAATGGCCCCGGCATACATGCCAGAGAAGATCTATCTCTCCACCTCCACCATCGCATCTGTAAATCAGTCTGGATTAAGTTTCTCGCCGTTTTGCTCCCATGATATCTGACACTTCCTTTTACTGAAGCACCTCTCACACACTCCCGGCAAATGATTATTTCCTTTCCTCCATTTTCTACTTGTTCGTGAGATTTTGTAGTGTGCAGAGCTTGGATGTATTCACCATGCTCCCTGTGGTATGCAGCCTCATGCATAGCCCAGGGGGATCTCAATCAATGTTTTGAATAAGAGAGTCAAGGAACAGGCCTATTCCTCCTGGCAGAAACGAGAGGTGTGTAGGAGCGACTCTGGGAGGAAACATGGCTTAGTGCCTACACTCTGGGCAGGGCGTGTGTCTATGAAGGTTTGTGTGTAAATCAGGTGAAACTGAGATCCAGGTCTGCCATTCACTAACTGTGTGACTTTAAGCAACTCACTTTACCTCACTAATGAAAAATAAAATAACAGCCCCTCAGAGTTTAAAGACTAAAAGGGGCACTGCATTTTAATTTACATGTGTTACAGGTGTTCCATAAATTTGATTTCCTTCTCTCCTTAAGTCTTTTTTTAAAATTTATTGATTTATTTTTGGCTGCGTTGGGTCTTCGTTGCTGCGAGTGGGCTTTCTCTAGTTGCGGCGCGCGGGCTTCTCATGGCGGTGGCTTCTCTCGTTGTGGAGCACGGGCTCTAGGCGCACGGGCTTCAGTAGTTGCGGCTCGTGGGCTCTAGAGCGTAGGCTCAGTAGTTGTGGCACACGGGCTTAGTTGCTCTGCAGCATGTGGCATCTTCCCGGACCAGGGCTCGAACCCGTGTCCCCTGCATTGGCAGGTGGATTCTTAACCACTGCGCCACCACGGAAGCCCCTGTCTTTAAGTCTTGACTCCAAAAAGGCCAGGCTTTCTGAGCTTTCATTTTTAGGTGACTGAGCCTAGGCTTGTCTACAGCAACCGTGTGGAGACAGTGTAGGAGCTAAGAAAGCAATCAAGACAGTGAGGCAGGATGCTGTGAGAAGTGTGTAACAGATACTCAGCTATGGTAGGATGAGAAAGCTACTATCTGGGACATGGAATGGGTTAGTATCGTTTGTATTTTCTGTGATAATGTCATGTTTTTTTCCCTCTTCACATTTCTTTTTGGAAATGGCTATATGTCTGAGCTGCTGTAAAAAGGGTTGAGGGCTTCCCTGGTGGCGCAGTGGTTGAGAGTCCACCTGCCGATGCAGGGGACACGGGTTCGTGCTCCAGTCCGGGAAGATCCCACATGCCGCGGAGCGGCTGGGCCCGTGAGCCATGGCCGCTGAGCCTGCGCGTCAGGAGCCTGTGCTCCGCAACGGGAGAGGCCACAACAGTGAGAGGCCCGCGTACTGCAAAATACAAAACAAAACAAAAAAAAGAATTGAGAGAAGAGCCATCTGTACCATTCACGGGCACAGGTTATATCAAGTGTCTGCTCTGCTCACGGATGAGGCGGGGGCTCTGAGAGCTCCCAAGAGAAAGAAATTCTGATGAAGGTAGATCAAAATCCAGGTCATTTGATCAGTTTTCTCCACCTATAAGGAGAATCCTTTTCCAGAAAGCCATACATAGAGTTGCAATTGGAATCTATTTTTATTTAGTTACCAGTAGGATGAGAAAACTACAGTTAATGGTTCCTGTTGTGGTATCCAGTAAATTCAATTTTGAAATAAAAAAGAGAGAGAATTGAAGCATTTTGTAGGGCTAATCAAATGGATGTAGTATCCTCATTTAGAAAGTATGTGATTAAAAGAATAAAACTCATATTTTATGGCTTCCTTTATTTTATTATGACTATTTTATTAGAAGAAGCATTAGCTATTCCTCTATGAGTGATAGATTCCAAACACACTGAATTAGGGCTGTTATTAAGGCTTCACTAAGTCAAGCAGTCGCAATCACTCATTTGTGCTCTCCTCAAACTCAGCACGTGCTAATTAAACTAAAGGAGTGTTAATATTTGGAAACTCATCAGGCTTCGGGGAACCAGCTCAAGCCCCACCTCTTCCAAGAAGTCTTCCTTGTGTGCTTCAACCTCTTCAGACTGGGGGAGGACTTCTATTGTATATTCCCTGCCCCTATGCAAGGGACTTGACACCCTCTAGGGGGATATTACAGGTACCATCTCATGAGAAATTCATAATATTAGTGCATTTCAACTTCTGCCAATGAGTGAGTGAGAATTACCCTGCTGTAAACTGCAGGACAGAAAATAGGACAATAAAGTACAAGAAACAAATATATTCAGATATTGGAGGACAGCGGGCACAGGATTGCAATTTCTGAGAAAAGAAACACAAGCAAGGGGAACCGAACCATCACCCAAGCTTTCTGTCCCAGGAAATAACCTATGGACTTGGACACAGACGGGAACATTGGAATAAAGTCCAGCCATCTTGCTGAGCTGAGGAAACAGAGAGGAAAGTTTGAGGAAGCCAGGACAGCTAAAACCTGTGGATTCTACAAAGATTCCTTTAGTCTTTGGCTGAATGCCAACTCATTCATACGTAGAGAGAAACCTTACTCTGTCCTTTTTTCTTTTCCAGCTGCAGTAGAAAGATCTTGTTGAATACATGGGACTTTCAACAGAGACCCCAGTATGACCTTATAAGCGTGGCTCAAATAGCTCTAGAATAAAGGCGAATCTGACCTGCCCTAAAACAGCTTAAAAGGAAAATTCAAAAGGATCAAATAAATCCACAAGTAACTCAACTTCCTGTCAGTAAAAATCCAATACTCTTTAAAGGAATGCAGTGGAATGCTTCACAATATAAAATATGCAATGCCTATACGTCCAACTAAAAGTTACTAAACAGTAAAAGAATTAGGAAAACAGAACCCAGAATGCAGAGATGACGGAATTTGCAGAAAACAGCCTTTATAAATACGCCACGAATGCTCAGGTGTATAATAGAAAACATGAATATGATGAGGATATAATGGAAGGTATTGAAAAAATACCCAAGTGTAACATCTAAAGGAGGGAAATAATATTTTTAACGCTAATAACTGCTATTATAATTTATTATCTGTTATTTTCCACCAATTCATCCAGAAGGATGTTAAGCTGGGCTCTGGAATCAGATGTGTGAGTTTGGGTACTGAACCCACCACTCAGTGACTATGTGACCTTGAGCAAGAAACTTATTATCTCTGTCTTCAAACCTTTCACGTGTAAATTAGGAATAAAATAGTCTCTGTGCCATTGGTTTGTTGTGAAGTTTAAATAAAGAAGCACATTTAAGATATTGTAAAGAAACAGAAACAGACTCACAGACATAGAGATCAGACTTGTGGCTGCTAAGGGGGAGAGGGGGAGGGAGAGGGATGGACTGGGAATTTGGGGTTGGTAGATGCAAACTATTACATTTAGAATGGATAAACAACAAGGTCCTACTGTAGAGCACAGGGAACTCTATTCAATCTCCTGGGATAAACCATAATGGAAAAGAATATTAAAAAAAAGAATGTCTCTCTGTGTATAACAGAGTCACTGTGCTGGACAGCAGAGATGGGCACAGCATTGTAAATCAACTATACTTCAGTAAAAAAAATAAAATATTGTAAAGAGTGATCACATGGTTAAGTAAGCACCAGGGCTGGGGTGGAAGTGAGGTGTAGTGGGTAACTGTCTTTCCAAGAGAACGGGTCTAGAAGAGGCAGAGGATGGTCTAGCATCTGGTCTGCTTGACCCAGCATCCCATGCTCATGTCAGAGGTTTCAGCTCCTCATGCTATGTTTCTGCCTCTCCCTGGTCCTGGGTTCTTGGCTTTTGCCACATCCCCCCAGGATTTTCTTTCTGCCCAGCTTCTTCACTTTGACCGTTTCTTTTCAAAGATTTCAGGAAAGATGTTATCCAAACTCGACTTCCAGAATTGCTCTTTCTGGCTTCCCATGTTAAGGTTGGAAATGAAGTTAGAGCACCCCTTACTCTCTCTCAATATTTATACTTGTATTGTGTGCGTTTCTTTTCTTGTTAACTTTTTGTTTTCACACTATAAACGAAGGCTGTATGATAAGAAGAAACGTGTCAATGGTCTGTTTATGCCTGTGCCCAGGTGGCATCTGGCTCAGAAAAGGGGATCAATAATATCTGTCACATAGAACCCTGAAAAAAGAAGGTCCAGGGGGAGGACATGGGCTCGGAGGCCAGCATACAAAGGCCAGATCTCTCATTCTTTTACTGATGAGCTGAGTGACTTCATTTTCTTCATCTGTTAAATGGAGCCAATAGCTCACAGGGTTATGGTAGACACTCAGTGAAGGGTCGCTGTTATTGTTATTAATTTTACTTCCCCAGTTCTTTTTAGGGATGAGATGAATTAGAATCTGATTCATTTCTTACAGTAAACTGGGACAAAAATTCCGAAATGTGATCAGTTAGACTCTAAAATGTGATTGATTCCTGTGGTTTCACAAACAACAGAAATATCAAGCAGTAGAGAATAATATGGTTCTGGCAAGTCTGAATAAAATATCTCCTGATCTCAATCCGTGTAGGGCAATCGAGAATTATATCGATTAACATATTGCTTTCATATTCACGTGAAATGATGGTCATGCGATTGCCTTCAAAATGTAAAAGCATGAGTCAGAAGCACCATGCCATCGGTTTTAAATATACCAAAGGGTGAGGGGAATGAACATGATTTCTCAAAACCCATATCCCCGGTAAGAAACAAGATACCCCAAACCAGACATTTTTTTCACTTCATTCAAAGATTCTCTAGGAAAACTCAAAATAAGTCCATGTTTCTGTCAATCTCGAATTTTGTCAGCAACAGGCATGTCTCAGCTGCAAGACAGTGTTCGGTGGGAGAAATCTCTCCACTTTGGGAAATGACTTTATTGGATTTATTGGCTGGACAGCTCATCTAGACAGTGCCTGGTAAAAGCTCAGTGCTGAAATGGATACGATTATGGCTCAAATTAATGAACCGAGGAGGAAATAGGAAGGTTGCATATTAAATGCTTTTCCGTGAAGGTTCTGGAGATCAAAACCAAGTGCAGTGAAACTAATGAGCAAGCCTACAAGGCTTCAGCCTTGATAATGATTTTCCTCTTGAAAAACATATTCTACTCAAACCGTAGACCACAAACACCCTGTCATAGAAAAAAAATATTTTTTAACATGCAGATTCCACAATACAGATAGATTAAGAACACAGCAAAAGGGTAGAGAAACAAAGATAGTAAATAACAAATTTCTTAAGCACACCATTACGGGCTTCATAGAAAGGAGGTAATTATTTCAATAAACTCATCAAGAATCAGAGCTCTTAACAACAGAGGGCAAGACAGGGTTTTACTTGTTTTCAGAGAATATTGAAAAGCCCCCTTCAGTCATCAAGATATCTCACTTTCCTTTTTATTTTATTTATTTTTGGCTGCGTTGGGTCTTCGTTGCTCGCGGGCTTTCTCTAGTTGCCGTGAGCGGGAGCTACTCTCCGTTGCGGTGCGCGGGCTTCTCATTGTGGTGGCTTCTCTTGTTGCAGAGTATGGGCTCTAGGCACGTGGGCTCAGTAGTTGTGGCTCGCGGGATCTAGAGTACAGGCTCAGTAGTTGTGGCGCATGGGCTTAGTTGCTCTGGGGCATGTGAGATCTTCCTGGACCAGGGCTTGAACCCTTGTCCCCTGCATTGGCAGGCGGATTCTTAACCACTGCGCCACCAGGGAAGTCGTAAGATATCTCACTTTCATTGTTTCCAATTCAAGATTGTTTCACAGGTACAGTTGCCAGATCAAATGTGTGATGATCAGTTACATTTGAACTTAAAATAAAAATGTATGTGTTTAATGTAAATATGACCTAAATAAATGTATAGGTTATACTTATGGTAAAATACTATTTATTATTTATTTGAAATTAAAGCTAACTGGGCAACCTATATGTTATATTTGCTGAATGTGGTATCACTCTTCATAGGTGATGAACAGAAATACTACTGTGAAATAAAAGTACCAAGCAAAATAGTTTAATTGTTATTTGCTGTTAACATGTTTTACAAAGTGCTTTCCCAAAGTTTGTAGACTCATTTTTAAATTAAAGTAATCCCATTTAGGCCAATATTTGAAAAAATGTAATATTAAAGTTGTTGCTACAATGTGTGTATATGTGTGAGAGACAGAAAGGGAAAGATGCCAGAGAGCGTTATTAGTGTACAAATATATTATTTACAATAAAAAATGAAAAGTAGCTACACATATTTGGTTATATATTTATACATGTACATATACATGCATACCTATATAAATTTATATCTGTATATATTGTATATACTTATGTGTATAACTATAAATTGTTATAATATATAGTTATATATGTATATACATTTATATGATAAAGAAAAAGATTGAGAGAGAGAGAGAGAGAGAGAGAGAGAGAGAAAGAAATCTTAAGGTGGAGAGAGACAGATGCACCTAAGACCTGGGATGAATGAACTTTCTAGTTTAGAGTATTGCATTTAGCTCTGGGTTTCCAGGTAACCTAGAGCGGGGTATGGTGTGCCGTTGATTCTATTGCTTTGTGCTTAAAGGACTCCTGCAAGTAAACCTAGAAAGAAAATATTTTATCTGTTTTCCTGACCTCCTACTTTTAGAAAAAGCCCATTAAAATACATATGTCTATGTATAAGGAAATTCAACCTGATTCATACGCCTTGTTTCTTTGCTTTTCTAACATACTCTGTTTCCCACAACATAGCTGGCCCCAATCATTCTTCACTTCTCCCACGAATGGTGGCTTTTGTGGTCTTTGTCACCTGCCTGCCCAGCATAGTCCCTGAAACATAGAGGGAACTCCGCTAATATATTTGGAATGAAAATATCAGATTTGTAGAAGCTGGCAATGTTCCTTAGTCAAAGCTATCTTCATAGCAATATGGGAGCCTAAAATCCCACAAGAAGAGATAAAATTCTTTGGATGATGAATTGTAACATATTTCCTATAAAAGAAAGTGATTTTTGTTTAAAAAATGTATTCAATTATCCATTGACTAAGCCATTATTTTGGGGATTCTAATGACATGTCCAGATCTGATTTTTTGCCCCCTTTCATCTATTGTTGCTCCATGTAATTCCTGATTCTCCCAAGAAATTGCTGTGATCCAGTTTTTTTAATCTTCATAATATTTTGCGTTATTCAAACTGCACATTAGATTTTGAAGTCAATTTAATGGTGCAGGACGAGCACTTTTTCTCTCGATAAAATAAAACACAAAATAAATGATTAATGTGCATCAGGTGTAGGACTGAAATGTTTTCTGAGAACCTCTGTTATTAATTATGCATGACACAGATGCATATAAGTGATGTTCCACAGTAGCTCTCAGTATGGCCAAAATAGCTTAGAAAAGCACTGCCTTGAAAGATTCCTACACCAACCTGCACAGGCCAAATCCAGCCTGCTGCCTGTTTTTACAAATACATTTTTATTAGAACAAAGTCACCCTCATTTATTTACATCTTGTCTGTGGCAGCTTTCTCGCAGCGACTCTGTGGCCCAAGAAGCCTAAAATATTTACTATTCTGGCTTCTCGCAAAAGTATTTTCCGACCTTTGGTGCAGAGTATAGGGTCATAGTAAGAGGAGGTTCTCTGTAGCCACAAGTGAGAGTAGGATTCTCTGGCCATTACCAGAGGAATAATAAGACACAGAGCACAGATTGGACACTACTCCACAATTTGGGGCCTTTCGTGTCATGGTTTAGAATTAATAACTGTGGATACTTCGGACCAACCATCCACCATAGAAAATATGACCCTCCAAGGCTCTCAAAGCCAAGGTTAAGGACACAGACAAGAGGCAGACAGATGGGACTGGAATCTTTGACTTAGTGTAAAAATTTGGAAGGTTGATTAACATTTCTGAGTGACAGTTTCCTCATCTCTAGATTGAGGATAATAATTTAAAGTGACAAAAAGTAAAGAAATAACGTGAAAAAACTTACCGGACCAAATGATAAACATTAAACATGGCAGCTTCTTGGAGCCTCCGGTTCATGGCTTATTTGCTTATTCCATCACTACCTCCTGGCTTCCTCACGCTGTGCCCTGTGCCTGGTTTCTCTGAACTCAGCTGCATCTGTACGCAGCTTTGCCTTGCCATGTGTCTGGCTCAAATTCATGGCATATTTTCACTTTTGTCTCCTCCACCCATTTGTTCAAGCCGTCTGTTTTATTTTCTAAGATACAATATTTAATAAAATTTAGGACAAAGGAAATGTACTCCTGGCAGATGAATGAATATTATTAAGTCTAATGTTCTGCCTTCAATATTATACAATGTGGAGATAAGATTGTTACAGCACAAGAGTGAGTTTAATAATCAAAAGGCATCTTTAATTTTATACTATCAGATCACTGAAAATGACAAAAGATGTAAAGTGTGTCTTAAAGTCCCTAGAAAAAGGATATGATTGGTCTAGCTTATTGTTTCCTATCAAGCCGTGTGTCATAGGTCAAGGGTAAATAGAGGTGAGGAACAGAAGGTGCTTCTTTTAATCGTAGAGTTGGAAGGGCATCTGCAAGACACGTCTATGCACTGTCATTTGTAGAGTTATTTTACAATATATATTACCCTTATCTCCTTTTATTCCCTGGTGTTCATCTCACAACTATCCAGCAAAGCAAAGCAAAAACTAATGTTCTCTTTTGGAAAGTAGATGATTATGTTAAGTCCGAAAACTGTTGTGAGTTGCCCTACTTAATACAGTTATTAGTGAACTGGGGTCCAGGTAGCAGTTAGGTGCCACATAGCTCAGTCTGTAGCTAGAGATTTTAGCTGGGGATTTTAGGTCAATCCTATCTGAGGAATTCCACACTATGAATCCCGGCAGCCAAATGTGGTTCCACTCTTTAAGGACTCCAAACATGTCCTGGGAGAAAATGAAAGAGAGTTGCATTTATCCAATTAACAACAACAACAACAAAAATGATTATCTACTGTTGGCCAGCTACCCTGTTAGGCAATGGAACATATAAGAATAAGTGAGACTTAGCCCCTACTCTTAAGAATTTCACAGTTAAGAAGCATCTTATTAAAATACAGTGATATAAATGCAGAAATAAAGGTAATCAGGGCACATATCTGGAGCAGAAAGTGTGCCTGTTTAAAATAAGTTTAAACCTTTACTTAGCCACCTAGTCTCCACTAATGTGACCTGGAGCAGTATTAAGTGCAGGGAGGACTTCCTGGCGGAGGGGGCCTCTAAGCCTAAACCAGAGGGATGACTGAGACAAATAAAGAACAGGTGGCAGTGCCTTCCACCCAGAGGGAGCAACACATAAAAAGTCTAAAAGTCATAGAATTGTACAGCTCAAGAATGAAGGGTAATGTAAACTATGGACTTTAGTTAATAATAGTGCATCAATATTGGTTCAGTTGTAAAGTCCCCCACTAGTGCAAAATGTTAATAATACGGGAGACTCTGGGGACTGGGGGTTTGGGGAGAAGGGTGTAAGGAAACTCTCTGTACTTTCTGCTAATTTTTCTGTAAACCTCAAACTACCCTAAAAAATAGTATTAGTTTTTCTAAAAAGGTTAAAGTTACAGATGACGCTGTTTAGAGAATACAAAGTAATAATGTATAACTAGAATGTGTCACACTGATAGGGAGGATGAAGAGATGGGGGCGTGGAGGTGAACAGCAGCTGGATCACGAACATCGTTAAGAGATGATTAAATGATTTAGATTTTTATTCTAGGAGACATTAAATCACTTCAACAGCGGAAGTAATAAAGTCAAATATGTTTGCTTATTTGAGTTTTGTTCTTTTTTTTTGAGATCCTTTTAGGAACTCTTGGGAGAATAAATGTAAGGGATTCAAATATGTGACATGGAACAAATTACTGAACTTCCGAATAATTTTATCTGTAAAATGTGATTAGTAACACCTGACTCTCAAGTTGTTGTGGAAATAAAAAACAAAAAAAATGAATGAGATACTTATGAAAGCGTCTGACCCCAAACAGTCCTTGAATTTTTCTTGTTCCACACTTTCTTATCAAGGAACATGTCTCCTTTATGTTCAAGTCCTCGTTTTCAAGAACAGTAAACAGCTTACCGAGTGGGTTTTTTAAAAATTCTTTTTCTCTAGCTTTATTGAGGCATAGCTGAAATATAACACTGTGTAAGTTTAAGGTGTAAAACGTGATGATGTGATACACATATATATTGCTAATGATTACTGGAGTGAACGTTAAGTGTACAGTTGTTAACTAAATGAATGAATGAATCTGAGCGTTATCTTGAAGGGAGTGACTTTTGCGTGAGAAGGCCTTGGTTTTCCCCAGTTTGAATGTCCTTCTCTTGACATTCCAACCGAGTTTTAAAATTCCTCAGATGCTCGCTTATTCACACTGTCACTTCATTAGCATCGTATCTGTTTGTGAGGAAATCTGGCAAAGTTGATTCCTCTAGGCAACTCATTTGTACTTTTGGTCTTTGATTGAGATTAGTGAGAGTAATTGTTTATCTGCTTCTCCATTATGCTTTGATGAGGCCCACACGAGTGCATTTTCCAGGAATATAAGTATTTAGTATTAGTGTGTTGTCTTACTGGGAGAACGACGTTATTATACTGCTTCATTAATGCCTGTACATGTGGTTCAATTAAGATTTACAAATTGGGTTTAATTAAGGTTTATAAGCAGTGAAGTGAACTCCTGGCTGGATTCAAACTGCTGATTCCTCTTCTTATTCTTCTTTCATTTTTTTCCCCTCTTATATAGTCTTAATTGTTAGAAAAATCAAGTGGGCACTGGAGCTCGAAGATGAAGGATCTTCTCTGGACATGTGATGTCTCCTACTGTCCCCACGCTCCTTCTACTGGTGAGATTCAGAACACAGGTGCCAGAAAACCCATTACATTTGGATCACAACCCATTTGCATTACCAGGAAGAGTCCAGGGGCATTGGAATCAAACTACTCACATCAGCGATGTGACATTGGGTTAGTTACTCACTTCTATCACCCTCAATTTCCTGATCTGAAACCAGAGATAATAACCTCTTCCCTGATATATTATTACAGAGATTATATGAAGTGATTTTGGTAAAGCGTCTGGCATGGGAGTTTAATAAATGATAGCTATCATTAATAAACATATATAGATAGATTTATTAATAAAGGAATATGGCAAATGGAAGCTTGGCCAATCTTTGAACAGTAACATGATACGGTTGTAATGCTTCAGGGTGTCAACCAGGACTTCCTGTTGCTTAATATCTCTCTCTCTGTGTCTCAGCCTCTGTTTTTCTGTCTCTCTCTCGTCTTGGTTCTCAGTTCTGTTCAAATTCAACAGGTCCAAGTACATAATGAATACTTATAAGGTGTCAGACACTGAACAGAGAGGAAATGAAAACAAAAATTATAACTCCCTGTCTAGAAAGAGGATAAGGCCAGGCATGGGAAGTATAAGTCAGTGCAATTTGTGATAGAACTAGGGACAAGTTTCAGCGACGGTAGAGAGGAAGGACGGATCCTGCCCCCTGGGTAACTCAGTGCTCAGTTCACTTGCTGTTCTTATGGGGGGGGGGGGTGGGGGGGGTGAGGGTAGGCGTGGTGCCGGCTCATACCTTGTTGTCAGAATCCTGGCTTCCAAGCTATCTATGTCTTTATACTAGATTTACAAGGGTTTTTTTGGTTTGTTTTTTGTTTGTTTTAATATCCTTCATGACTGTTTCCAGACCTGTGCTGCCCTGCCTGACTCATTGGTTGACCTGACAGCACCTCTTTGCTGCGGGACACTCACTGTATTCTGTCCTGGGATGTGAACACACAGTGGAGAGGCAAAGTGGTAGTGAAAGATGACCCAGGACAGAGCAGTTCAGACAACACTGCCTGCCTAACTGTGGTGGCAGTGCTACCAAAGTGACAAAGCAGCACCAAACTTTTCCAAAACTATATAAGACAGAGACAGAGGATGAGGACACTAAGGGCGCAGAGACCAATGGCCATTTGTTTTTGCACACTTGGCCACACAATATTGTTTGAGATCATCGGATTGTTATTTGAGGGACAACAAAATCAAAATACTAATCCTATATTAGACATATTTAATTAAACTTTGCTAGGTGCTTAAATGGAGTTACTGAATTTAACTCTTCACAACCAGACATTCAAGTGGTGTTGTTAACTCTTTTTTTTATCAATACTTCTCAAAGAAATTATATACATTCAATTTGATAGAAAAGGTAAAGCCAAGGTTCCCTAATATGTCCGTCTGGTTGTGCACTCTTCTAATTTCTGCTTACAAAATCGTCTATACAATATAAGATAATGACTCCAAGGACCTGGCAGGGATCTCAAATCTCGAGTTATTTAAATCACACTGTAATATTAATTAAGTGTGTCTCTGAAGAGTCCCCCTTTGTGTGTAGAGTTACATAAAGGAATTATACCCCTTATTTTGTTTAAATACATTAGGAGAGTTTGGCTGACATTTGAACTGTCTTTCAAATTATATCTAAGACTTACCTAGTCATGAACTTCTCAGTAAGAAAGAAAAGTGATGTTGATATTAAAAATTGCACTCAATGACAAGTAGAACGGCATCAAGAATGAAACTTTTTTTTGAGGGAAATGACCTTCACGTGGCTTTGTCTAACTCACAACCTAGTAGACTAGGAAACTAGGGACCTAATCCAAGATCTAGTTATGCCTCTCTCTGAATCTTTATTTCCCCATCTTAAAAAAAAAAAAAAGTGGAGGCATACCTCTCTGCCCTGCCCTCCCCTAAGAATCATTAACAAAATCCAGAGAGACGGCGGATATAACATTATAAAGGATGGGAATATGCTTGGTAAATTCTATATGGCTATATAAACAGAAGGGGTTATTATGATGTTGATTATCATGTAGGACAGCACCGACAAATGTGCTAATTATACTCATAAAATGAAGATGCAAATGCTTTACTCTGGACTTTCAAGAGAGGCTTATTCTTCTCCTAAAAAGAGAGAGAGATTATAAGCACAAAATATTCCTTTTTATTAGCACTCACTGCAATAACTGTTCCATGTAATATTAATAAGAATAATAAAATGTAAGCCACTTCTACATTATTTTCAGGGAGAAAAGAACACAAGAGCTAGAAAGTTGAGTGAGCAGGAACTTGTCTCTTTTAATGATATCTGTAAAAAGGCAATGGATGTTCTAATACATCAGTGTTTCTCTCCAACACCCTCTATTTTGCATTTACCATAATTCATGTTTTCATCCCTTTCTCGTTTGGCATCATTTGTGACCTTGGTGGATGTATTAATAAAAATGACCATGACGAGCCCTAGAGCTGATTTTCTCTGTTGTCCAACGGACACATATTTCCCAAACTGTCCCAGACCTGTCCAGTGGTATTTATCAGTACATGTGGCCAGAATCCTTGGATAAATTCTGATTGCATGTGACAAGGTTTACTTCAAGGGCTCTTGTTTAGCTTGGGTTGCACATACATGGTGAAGCTGCTTCCCTGAAAAACTGTGACAACTCAGTTTTTCTACATCATTTGGCACAAGCTGTGCTTGTACAGCTGCGTAAGGTTTGACTAAAGAAAAGCATATCTGCCTCGATCTTCTGTCACTGGTTCTGAGGGACACTTGGGCATTATATCCTTCAGTCCACCTCACAGTCATAGTCTAAATTGGACCATGCAGTAGTCTAGGTCCTATCAAGGATATAGGAAGAAAGATCTTGGATTCTCACCAAATAACTTCTAGTTTAGTGGAGTGATAGTTGTAACAAATTACTACAAAATGAGTGCCTTAAGGCAACACAAATTTATTATCTTACAGTTCTGGTGATCAGAGTCTGAAATGGGTTTCACTGGGCTAATGTCAAGGTATCAACAGGGCTGTGTTCCCTCTTCAGCCTCTAGAGGAGAATCTTCATCTTTCCCAGCTCTTGGAAGCTGCCTCTACTCCTTGGATCATGGCCCCTTCCGCCATCTTCAGAGCCAGTGGTGCAGCATTTTCAAATCTCTGACTCTGACTCTGACTGTCCTGCAGCCCTCTCATAAAGACCCTTGTGATGACATTGAGCCCACACAGATAATCCAACATAATCTCCCCATCTCAAAGTCAGCTGATTAGCAACATTAACGTCCATCTATGATTTCAATTTCCCCCTCCCACATAATCTGACATATCCTTAAATTCCTGGGATTAGGACATGGCTATCTTCTGCCTTACCACAGTGAGATCACCTAAACTATGAAACAACTAGTACATAGCACTAGAAATTCTACAATGATATTCAATATTGTGTGATTTGTGCCGTTATGTAAAGGAAAAGTCACAAAGTACAACCCAGAAGGGAAAAGAAGAAGGCTCACAATGGTCACAAAAGGATTAGAACATCGATGTTGAAAAAGAAAGAAGAAAAACATAGAATCCAGTTACCTATCCTAGAGACTCAGTCTTATTCACAGCATCAGCCAGAGGAAAGAGAGAGAGAGGCCATGGAGGAGACACCTTCACTGCTAAAAGCTTTGGTCCCTAAGCAGCACATGTAATTTCTGTAACTTCACGTGTTACAGAGCACATGTAACTTCTGTAACATGTAACTTCAGTGAATTAGGTACATGACTACACAAAAGTGCATGGAAAGATGTGGAATGAAGTCTAGCCAGGCTTTGCCATGACCCAACGATGGAAAATGAAGGGATAGATTTTGGTACAGGGCTAGACATCTCCATCACCGATTGGCAAGCCTGAACACTACGGCTCCATTTTGAGCACCCTCTCTCTGACTTCTGAACTAGCTTTTCCCCCATTGCTTGTGTGTCCAGTTTAACAAATGTGCATTCTTTCTACTCTTGCTTATGTAAAGCCCACTTATATCGTATGGTGTTCTTGGACCCAGGATCATGGAACACATCAGTCTTATCATAGTAGACACTTAGAAGAAAGAGCAGGGGTAATGTTAAGGAAATAATATATGGAAAAAATCATGATTTCAACCACAAGGAACAATGGAAAGAAGTAAAGCACTGGAATCTGATTAAGCACCACTCTGTCACTTTCTAGTAAAAAAAAATAGAAAGCTTAAAGAAGTTCACCTGTAAAACAAGCATAATCAAACCTTCCTTGAGGGATATATTGGATGGATTACGATAGAGTATACAAAAATGTTTAGTCCTTTGCTTGGCACGTGGTAAGTTTTAAATAAAAGATGCTATTAACACACTCAATGTGTATATTGTTTGGCTAAAGTGGTAATCCATTCCTTATATCCTCCCATTTAAAGGAAGAGAAATTAAATTTGAAAGATTAACGAGATCTAGCTACATTTATTTTTCCTCTTGAGTTAAACCGTGAGTTTTTATCTGCAACTTTGCTGCTTATATTTCTGAGTGGATTTTGGTCGCTTGGACTATGAGAAAACAAATCAATGCAGCATCAATAATTAAGCAGAGGATATTAGTTTCTCAACCATCTTCTTAGCAAAGTAAGAGATCGAGAAATAGCTCCTCACATAATCCTTTAAGCAGTGGACATGAAAACATACGTTTCTACATGCATATGCCACACTTTCTAAATAAACCTCTTGCTAATGTGTAAATTATATCAATATTATACTATTTTATTACTTCAGAGACAAATGGAATCACCTTTCTAAAAGAATCTCAAATGATGCTGAAATTAATTTGCAGCTCATAGAATGACAGACACAAAGGTTTGGGCAGGATTGAATCTATACTTTCACAAACTATCATTTGGTGTATGAATATTTTGTTACATACCTACCAGGTGGGTGTCTAGTCTCTCCCCTATTACTGATAGGATATTTGCTATTTCACAGGAAGTGGTTTTATCTATGGACAGCTCTGGGCAACATCAATCTATTACTTAATCAATTAACTAATTAAAACGAATGGTTTTGCATATCAGGCTAGGTGTTGGTTACAAACATACAGATAATAATAGTCTGTATATTCTAAGTTCCTTCTATAAGTCAGGCCCTGTATGCCGTCTCTTTTAATTTTCCCAAGAAACTTGTAATTCAACTTTATTGTTAGTCCCATCTTAATATGAGAAAACTTATATTTAAAAAGATAATTTGCCTATAGTCATACAGATACCTGGCTTCAGGGGTGAGGACAGTGTCTTAACTGCCATCTTCTGTGAACACCTAAAATGCATAATGATCCCAGTTCTTGAAAATTCTAGAGTCAAGAGTAAGACATGGAAATAAATAAATTAGGAGGAGCTTCAAGATGGCGGAAGAGTAAGACGCGGAGATCACCTTCCTCCCACAAATACACCAGAAATACATCTACACGTGGAACAACTCCTACAGAACACCTACTGAACGCTGGCGGAAGACCTCAGACCTCCCAAAAGGTAAGAAACTCCCCACGTACCTGCGTAGGGCAAAAGAAAAAAGAATAAACAGAGACAAAAGGATAGGGACGGGCCCTGCACCAGTGGGAGGGAGCCGTGAAGGAGGAAAGGTTTTTACACACCGGAAGCCCCTTCGCGGGCGGAGACTACGGGTGGCGAAGCGGGAACTTCGGGGCTGCGGAGGAGAGCACAGCCACAGGGGTGCGGAGGGCAAAGTGGGGAGATTCCCGCACAGAGGCTCAGGGCCGACCGGCACTCACCAGTCCGAGAGGCTTGTCTGCTCACCCGCCGGGGCAGGCGGGGCTGGGAGCCGAGGCTCAGGCTTCGGTCGGAGCGCAGGGAGAGGCCTGGGGTTGGCGGCTTGAACACAGCCTGCAGGGGGTTAGTGCGCCGCAGCTAGCTGGGAGGGAGTCCGGGAAAAGCCTGGAGCTGCCGAAGAGGTAAGAGACTTTTTCTTCCCTCTTTGTTTCCTGGTGCGCGAGGGGAGGGGATTAAGAGCCGCTTAAAGGAGCTCCACAGACGGGCGCGAGCCGCAGCTAACAGCGCGGATCCCAGAGACGGGCGTGAGAGGCTAAGGCTGCTGCTGCCGCCACCAAGAAGCCTGTGTGCGAGCACAGGTCACTCTCCACACCTCCCTCCGGGGAGCCTGTGTAGCCCGCCACCGCCAGGGTCCCGGGATCCAGGGACAACTTCCCCGGGAGAATGCACGGCGCGCCTCAGGCTGGTGCAACGTGACACCGGCCTCTGCCTCCGCAGGCCCGCCCCGCACTCCGTGCCCCTCCCTCCCCCCCGGCCTGAGTGCGCCAGAACCCCCGAATCAGCGGCTCCTTTAACCCCGCCCTGTCTGAGCGAAGAACAGACGCCCTACGGCGACCTGTAGGCAGAGGCGGGGCCAAATCCAAAGCTGAGCCCCGGGAGCTGTGAGAACAAAGAAGAGAAAGGGAAATCTCTCCAGCAGCCTCAGGAGCAGCGGATTAAATCTCCACAATCAACTTGATATACCCTGCATCTGTGGAATACCTGAATAGACAACGAATCATCCCAAATTGGGGCTGTGGATTTTGGGAGCAACGATATATATTTTTTTTTCCCTTTTTCTCTTTTTGTGAATGTGCATGTGTATGCTTCTGTGTGTGATTTTGTCTGTATAGCTTTGCTTTTACCATTTCTAGGATTCTGTCTGGGTTTTTTGTTTGTTTGTTTGTTTTTATTAAAAAAATTTTTTTCTTAATAATTATTTTTTATTTTAATAACTTTATTTTCTTTCATTTCATTTTATCTTCTTCTTTCTTTCATTCTTTTTTTTCCTCCCTTTTATTCTGAGCTGTGTGGAGGACAGGCTCTTGGTGCTCCAGCCAGGTGTCAGGGCTGTGCCCTGAGGTGGGAGAGCCAAGTTCAGGAAACTGGCCCACAAGAGACCTCCCAGCTCCACGTAATATCAAACGGCGAAAATCTCCCAGAGATCTCCATCTCAACACCAACACCCAGCTTCACTCAACGACCAGCAAGCTACAGTGCTGGACACCCTATGCCAAACAACTAGCAAGACAGGAACACAGCCCCATCCATTAGCAGAGAGGCTGCCTAAAATCATAATAAGCCAAAGACACCCAAAAACACACCACTGGACGCAGTCCTGCCCACTAGAAAGACAAGATCCAGCCTCATCCACCAGAACACAGGCACCAGTCCCTTCCACCAGGAAGTCTACACAACACACTGAACTAACCTTAGCCACTGGGGGCAGACACCACCACCAATAGGAACTACAAACCTGCAGCCTGTGAAAAGGAGATCCCAAACACAGTAAGTTAAGCAAAATGAGAAGACAGAGAAATACACAGCAGATGAAGGAGCAAGACAAAAACCCACCAGACCTAAGAAATGAAGAGGAAATAGGCAGTCTACCTGAAAAAGAATTCGAATAATATTAGTAAAGATGGTCCAAAATCTTGGAAATAGAATGGAGAAAATACAAGAAACGTTTAACAAGGACCTAGAAGAACTAAAGAGCAAACAGTGATGAACAACACAATAAATGAAATTAAAAATTCTCTAGAAGGGATCAATGGCAGAATAGCTGAGGCAGAATAATGGATAAGTGACCTGGAAGATAAAATAGTGGAAATAACTACTGCAGAGCAGAATAAAAAAAAAGAATGAAAAGTATTGAGGACAGTCTCAGAGACCTCTGGGACAACATTAAATGCACCAACATTCTAATTATAGGGGTCCCAGAAGAAGAAGAGACTGAGAAAATATTTGAAGAGATTATAGTTGAAAACTTCCCTAATATGGGAAAGGAAATAGTTAATCAAGTCCAGGAAGGTCAGAGAGTCTCATACAGGGTAAATCCAAGGAGAAACACGCCAAGACACATACTAATCAAACTATCAAAAATTAAATACAAAGAACAAATATTAGAAGCAGCAAGGGAAAAACAACAAATAACACATAATGGAATCCCCATAAGGTTAACAGCTGAACTTTCAGCAGAAACTCTGCAAGCCAGAAGGCAGTGGCAGGACATATTTAAAGTGATGAAGGAGAAAAATCTACAACCAAGATTACTCTACCCAGCAAGGATCTCATTCAGATTTGATGGAGAAATTAAAACCTTTTCAGACAAGCAAAAGCTAAGAGAACTCAGCACCACCAAACCAGGTTTACAACAAATGCTAAAGGAACTTCTCTAGGAAGGAAACACAAGAGAAGGAAAAGACCTACAATAACAAACCCAAAACAATTAAGAAAATGGGAGTAGGAACATACATATCGATAATTACCTTAAATGTAAATGGATTAAATGCTTCAACCAAAAGACGTAGACTGGCTGAATGGATACAAAAACAAGACCCATATATATGCTGTCTACAAGAGACCCACTTCAGACCTAGGGACACATACAGACTGAAAGTGAGGGGATAGAAAAAGATATTCCATGCAAATGGATATCAAAAGAAAGTTGGAGAAGCAATTCTCATATCAGACAAAATAGACTTTAAAACAAAGACTATTACAAGAGACAAAGAAGGACACTACATAATGATCAAGGGATCGATCCAAGAAGAAGATATAACAATTGTAAATATTTATGCACCCAACATAGGAGCACCTCAATACATAAGGCAAATGCTAACAGCCATAAAAGGGGATATTGACAGTAACACAGTCATAGTAGGGGAATTTAACACCCCACGTTCACCAATGGAATGATCATCCAAAATGAAAATCAATAAGGAAACACAAGCTTTAAATGATACATTAAATAAGATGGACTTTGTTGATATTTATAGAACATTCCATCCTAAAACAACAGAATACACTTTCTTCTCAAGTGCTCATGGAACATTCTCCAAGATAGATCATATTTTGGGTCACAAATCAAGCCTTGGTAAATTTAAGAAAATTGAAATTGTATCAAGTATCTTTTCTGACAACACTATTGGACTAGTTATCAATTACAGGAAAAAATCTGTAAGAAATACAAACGCCTGGAGGTTAAACAACACACTACTTAATAACCAAGAGATCACTGAAGAAATCAAAGAGGAAATCAAAAAATACCTAGAAAAAAATAACAATTAAAACACGATGACCCAAAACCCATGGGAAACAGCAAAAGCAGTTCTAAGAGGGAAGTTTATAGCAATACAATCCTACCTTAAGAAATAAGAAATATCTCAAATAAACAACCTTATCTTACACCTAAAGCAATTAGAGAAAGAAGAACCAGAAAACCCCAAAGTTAGCAGAAGGAAAGAAATCATGAAGATCAGATCAGAAATAAATGAAAAAGAAATGAAAGAATTGATAGCAAAGATCAATAATACATAAGCTGGTTCTTTGAGAAGATAAATGACATTGATAAACCATTAGCCAGACTTATCAAGAAAAAACGGAAGACTCAAATCAATAGAATTAGAAATGAAAAAGGAGAATTAACAACTGACACTGCAGAAATACAAAGGATCATGAGAGATGACTACAAGCAACTATGTGCCAATAAAATGGACAGCCTGGAAGATATGGACAAATTCTTAGAAATGCACAACCTTCCGTGACTGAACCAGGAAGAAATAGAAAATATGAACAGACCAATCACAAGCACTGAAATTGTGATTAAAAAATCTTCCAACAAACCAAAGCCCAGGACCAGATGGCTTCACAGGCGAATTCTATCAAACATTTAGAGAAGAGCTAACACCTGTCCTTCTCAAACTCTTCCAAAGTATAGCAGAGGGAGGGACACTCCCAAACTCATTCTACGAGGCCACCATCACTCTGATACCAAAACTAGACAAAGATATCACAAAGAAAGAAAACTACAGGCCAATATCACTGATGAACATAGATGCAAAAATCCTCCACAAAATACTAGCAAACAGAATCCAACAGCACATTAAAAGGTTCATACACTGTGACCAAGTGGGGTTTATCCTAGGAATACAAGGATTCTTCAATGTATGCAAGTCAGTCAACATGATACACCATATTAACAAATTGAAGGAGAAAAACCATATGATCATCTGAATAGATGCAGAGAAAGCTTTTGACAAAATTCAACACCCATTTATGATAAAAATCCTCCAGAAAGTAGGCATAGAGGGAACTTTCCTCGACATAATAAAGGCCATATATGACAGACCCACAGCCAACATCATTCTCAATGGTGAAAAACTGAAATTATTTCCACTAAGATCAGGAATAAGACAAGGTTGCCCACTCTCACCACTGTTATTCAACATAGTTTTGGAAGTTTTAGCCACAGCAATCAGAGAAGAAAAAGAAATAAAAGGAATTCAAATTGGAAAAGAAGAAGTAAAACTGTCACTGTTTGCAGATGACATGATACTATACATAGAGAATCCTAAAGATGCTACCAGAAAACTACTAGAGCTAATCAATGAATTTGGTAAAGTAGCAGGATACAAAATTAACGCACAGAAATCTCTGGCATTCCTATACAGTAATGATGAAAAATCTGAAAGTGAAATTAAGAAAACACTCCCATTTACCATTGCAACAAAAGGAATAAAATATGTAGGAATAAACCTACCTAAGGAGACAAAAGACCTGTATGTAGAAAATTATAAGACACTGATGAAAGAAATTACAGATGATACAAACAGATGGAGAGATACACCATGTTCTTGGATTGGAAGAATCAACATTGTGAAAATGACTCCACTACCCAAAGCAATCTACAGATTCAATGCAATCCCTGTCAAACTACCACTGGCATTTTTCAGAGAACTAGAATAAAAAATTTCACAATTTGTATGGAAACATAAAAGACCCTGAATAGCCAAAGCAATCTTGAGAAAGAAAAACGGAGCTGGAGGAATCAGGCTCCCTGACTTCAGGCTATACTGCAAAGCTACAGTAATCAAGACAGTATGGTACTGGCACAGAAACAGAAATATAGATCAATGGAACAGGATAGAAAGTCCAGAGATAACCCCATGCACATATGGTCACCTTATCTTTGATAAAGGAGGCAAGAATATACAGTGGAGAAAAGACAGCCTCTTCAATAAGTGGTGCTGGGAAAACTGGACAGCTACATGTAAAAGAATGAAATTAGAACACTCCCTAACACCATACACAAAAAATAAACTCAAAATGGATTAAAGACCTAAATGTAAGGCCAGACACCATCAAACTCTTAGAGGAAAACATAGGCAGAACACTCTATGACATAATCACAGCAAGATCCTTTTTGACTCACCTCCTAGAGAAATGGAAATGAAAACAAAAGTAAACAAGTGGGAGCTAATGAAACTTCAAAGCTTTTACACAGCAAAGGAAACCATAAACAAGATGAAAAGACAACCCTCAGAATGGGAGAAAATATTTGTAAATGAAGTAACTGACAAAGGATTAATCTCCTAAATTTACAAGCGGCTCATGCAGCTCAATATTAAAAAAACCAACAACCCAATCCAAAAATGGGCAGAAGACCTAAATAGACATTTCTCCAAAGAAGATATACAGATTTCCAACAGACACATGAAAGAATGCTCAACATCATTAATCATTAGAGAAATGAAAATCAAAACTACAATGAGATGTCATCTCATACCAGTCAGAATGACCATCATCAAAAAATCTCCAAACAATAAATGCTGGAGAGGCTGTGGAGAAAAGGAAACCCTCCTGCACTGTTGGTAGGAATGTACAATGATACAGCCACTATGGAGAACAGTATGGATGTTCCTTAAAAAACTAAAACTAGAACTACCGTACGACCCAGCAGTCCCACTACTGGGCATATACCTGAGAAAACCATAATTCAAAGAGTCATGTACCAAAATGTTCATTGCAGCTCTATTTACGATAGCCAGGACATGGAAGCAACCTGTGTCCATCAACAGATGAATGGATAAAGATGATTTGGCACATATATACAATGGACTATTACTCAGCCATGAAAAGGAACGAAACTGAGTTATTTGTACTGAGGTGGATGGACGTAGAGACTGTCATACAGAGTGAAGGAAGTCAGAAAGGAAAAAACAAATACCGTATGCTAACACACATGTATGGAATCTAAAAAAAAAAAAATGGTCATGAAGAACGTAGGGTCAAGACGGTAGTAAAGATGCAGACCTACTAGAGAATGGACTTGAGGACACGGGGAGGGGGAAGGGTAAGCTGGGGCAAAGTGAGAGAGTGGCATGGACATATATACACTACCAAACGTAAAATAGATAGCTAGTGGGAAGCAGCCGCATAGCACAGGGAGGTCAGCTTGGTGCTTTGTGATCATCTAGAGGGGTGGGATAGGGAGGATGGGAGGGAGGGAGATGCAAGAGGGAAGAGATATGGGGACATATGTATAACTGATTCACTTTGTTATAAAGCAGAAACTAATACACCATTGTAAAGCACTTATACTCCAATAAAGATGTTAAAAAAAAACAGAAATGAATTAACGTACAAGTTAGGAAGAGTCCCAACTGACATATACACATAGTATTATGGGAGCATGGGAGAACACGCTATTAAAATTTATTTCTATTTGTTTTTCAAATCTATCTCCTTTAAAAAATAAGGATTAAAATCAGTTACTTGGCCAGATAAAATGTCATATGCTCTTTAAGGACAAACCTACATCCTGTTGGACTTTGGATTTTAGGTACTAACAGTGATGATATCAAAACTCGCATTCAATCAGAGACTATACACATATAAAGTTTTCTCATCATTACTTTACCCATACAAAATTCCCTTTTACATGAGCCAGGTCAGGTTCTAGTACCTCCCTTTAGGATTCCTTCTTCAATTTTAGTTCCTTCATTAATTTCTTTCTCACATGCTGACCTAAATAAAATAATTACAGAAAGCCTACTGGTCAACCAGAAGCCATGCTGAAGCTGCCTAGAGTCTCTGAGATACCCTTTTATTAAGGGCGTGGTCTCCGGAGTACACTAGGTCTGGTGCCATCACTCATTACCTGTGACCTTGAGCAAGGAATGTAGCCTCTTTAATCCTCTTTGTTTACCCATTGGTGAAATGAGCATTTTATCTTCCTTCAAATGTTTATTATGAGAATTACACAAGATAATCTATGTAAAGTGTTTAACAAAGTACCTGGCACACAGGATTATTTAATGACTGTTGACTATTTGCCATCTTTTATGTAACCGTGATTACTATTTCAGAAGTGCGAAGTAAAGGCTGTACCCTTTCCCCCAGCCAAATCTACCTTGTCTATAGAGTAGCAAGTTGTCCTTCATGGGTGTAAGATATTTGATTATTTATAGATGCTTTTCCATTAATGATCTCATTTAATCCACACACAGTAACGTAGGAGAGAGGCCATATCATTCTCATTTTGATGATGAAAATTGAGACCAAAGAAAATGAAAAGGATTTCCTTGGGTTTTCTCGTGATTCTCCAAGGGTTAGTGTGACATAAAATGGAAGCACTAAATAATATTAATGGCATTTTCTTGAACTACAAAACTTTCTTTACTTTGGATGCTTAAAATTTCTTAAACAATAAATTTTACTATCACCAATTTATTGAGATTGATTTTATTAATTAATATTTCAAAGCATTTGCTTCATTTAATGAGACAAAATCAGCTCCACTGCATTTCAGTGTTAGCTATAATTAATGGTGATATTATGAAAATTAATGCTTATCCATTATCCATTACGACATCATCAGTACTAATGATCTGTTTATTGCTTCTCTGCTGATGGCAGTTAAAGGGAGCCACACTTTAAAGAGGAGAGAAAAAGATGTAAAAAAAAAAAAAGAGGAGAGAAAAGCCTGAATCATTTTCAAACCAGTAAAATCCTTTCCATTTAGAGAATATTTGATTCTGTAATCATGCAGCAAACATGGTGTAAAAAATAACCAGTATCCCAGATTCCCAAGGCATACTCAGGCAACTAACATGAAATAATTGATCATTACAATAAAGCAACATTGGCCGAGTATATCTTCCCAAAGGGTTCTTCCATCATTCTTCCTTTGAGACATAATTTCTAACACTTAAAAGGTCCGTTTTGAGAAACTTAAAGTGGAAAATTGGGAAAGAAAAAAACAGAAGTTAGTAGAGATTATTGGTTTTGTACGTATTAATTATTTAGTGCCCGTTAAACCCACAAAAAAATGAATGCAACACCCTCATTGACTATACCTGAAACCCATACACCAGACATTAAAGTTATATAGCTAACAGGAGGAGAAGACTGAACCTCTTAAAGGTAGACGTTGCTGGGATATTAATAATTCATGCCTTGTCAGCAAGAGCTTAATAGGAATCTCTCCTGAGGAGGGTAGGTAGAAATATTGCCCAATTTTGCCTGTGGCTTAGATAAGAGAATTGGGTGGTTTTTATTTATAAAAGTATTGATTTGAAAAGATTTTATGTAAATAATTGATGGATAGGAAAATGATTAATTTGTCAACAAAGAGGATGGATTCAGAATGTTAGAGCTGGAGAGTGCCTCGTAAACCCTCTTTCTCCACAGAGAGAAAACACGTGAATATTTCAGGGACACATCGTGTAGGCTGTGAGTCAGGACTAATGCTTAGATGTCCCTGACTCAGATCACCGCCACATCTTTCCACCACCTCTCAGGGGCACAAAGATGCGTGTTCGTTGGGAAGTCAACTAGACAAACAGAATGGGCCAGGCAAAGGCTTTGTCTTCCTTGCAGAAAGAAGCACAATGAGAATGGTATATTAATTTTTTTTTTCCTGTAGGAAGATTATGACCTTTGCATCTTTCACTGCATAGACCCCAGGGTTGATATGTTTCATCTGGTTGACTTGTCCTGTGTTCCCTGCCAACTCACTACTTTTAGTGAGTCACACTTAAGAGTGAAATTTTAACCCTACATGGCCACTCAAATAAAAGATATCTGTGCTCCAATCACAGGTATTGATTCTCTGGGCTCTCCTGTTAAAGTGTGGAAACACAGTATCAAATCTCTAAAATAGATAACCAACCTGTGTAGCACAGGGAACTCTGCACAGGGAACTCTGCTCAATACTCTGTAATAACCTCAATGGACAAGTAATTTGAAAAAGAATAGAAACATGTATTTGTATAACTGAATCACTTTGCTGTACACCTGAAACTAAAACAACATTGTCAACTATGCTCCAATATAAAATAAAAATTTAAAAAATATTGAATCACTATTTTGTACACCTAAAACTAATCTAACATTGTAAATTGACTATACTACAATTAAATAAGACATTAAAAAAAAGTCTCTGTTGGAAAGCATAAACTGTTAAAACATCCAAGACTTCCATCCCACCCTAAATAATCCTTAGGAGAGAGATAAAGCCCTTTGTTTAATCTGGGCTATATTTTACTGACCATTGGTACAATAATCTAAAATGTCTATTACCTCAAATTCTCAATGACAAAAATTTTCAGTTTTCTGAAAGACCTCATGCATAACAAATATAATAGGGCTAAAGACATCACTTTAGCTAGCTAAACTGAATATAACCCAGGGATCTGAGCCATGGATGGAATTTAAAGTGACACAGCTCCAATTAACCAGTGAATCAGGGAGCAGGATTTGTGAGTGGAAATGTTCAGAGCAATAGTTCTCTGCTCTACCCAGGTACCCAGGGCACACTATGCTCTGTAAGGGCAGAACTGTGTCTGTCTTATTCATCATTATCCTCATTACTAGACAGTGTCAGACATGTACTAAATAACTCATAAATACTTGCTAAATAAATCAGAATTATTATTATTTTTTTTTTTTTTGCGGTACGCGGGCCTCTCACTGTTGTGGCCTCTCCCGTTGCGGAGCACAGGCTCCGGACGCGCAGGCTCAGCGGCCATGGCTCACGGGCCCAGCCGCTCCGCGGCATGTGGGATCCTCCCGGACTGGGGCACGAACCCGCGTCCCCTGCATCGGCAGGCGGACTCTCAACCACTGCGCCACCAGGGAAGCCCAATAAATCAGAATTTTATAGAGAGAGTCTTAAAAATACAGATGCAAGGTGCCCATCCAAGATCTACCAAAAGAGAATATCCTTGGTAATGTATTTATTTTTTGTTAGTCCCATAGATAATATAATATTCAGCCAGGGCCAAGAACCATGATTTTAGGGACAGACCAAATTTTTTTTTCTGATTTTAGAAACCAAATGGCGTACAACTGGATTCATAGACATCAGGATTCTAGAGGAAAGGACAAGGAAGATGATTGATCAGCTCTCCTCCCTTTCCACAATCCTTTCATCTGGTAAGTCGCACAGCAAAACGTTAACCAGATGTCCTATTCATTTAAATCAACATGAAATCTACACACCTGATACATCAGCCACTTCTAAGTCATAATTAACAGCAGTGACAGTTATATGTAGTGGCTATCTAGGATTTTATATTTCACAAACACTTTCATGAACTTTGCTTTTAATTTTCACCCTAGCAGTAATTATATTTAGGTATTGTTATCGTCCCAAACTGTGAGAGAAAAATCTTACGTTGCTGGATTATTCAGAACTATTTGGTAACAAGTGACATAATGACAACTCAGATTCATGGAAGCAAAAAGGGCAGGGAGGTGGTGAGAAGGCTAAGTTCCACAGGCTCTCTCCTCCCACCTGCTAATCCCCCCTTAGACACGCCCACTTGAAGGACCCTCCTGGATGCCAACTGGAAGGGGAGGCCCAGGTGGTGTAGTCCGTAGGACTCCCCAGGCAAATAAGGGCAAGGCACACACTGGGGAGGGAGGGATAAATGGGGAACAACCAGCCTACAAGTGTCCTTTCAAGATATTAGGAAAGGGGTCTGTGGAGAAACAGAAGTTGTTTTTACATCTGGGTTTGGCCAGCAGGTCACAGTGGGCCTCAAAGTTGCTATAAGGGGCCTGTAGCTTGTTCACATGAGGCATTAGGCTTAAAAAAATGTGAATTTTAAAGAAGTTCCTATAAGATTATTTTGCACTCAAATTACAGATCACATCCAATAACCAGATGATCTCAGTTGTCTACTGCATTCCTCTCTCTTTTCAAGGTTTTTATCCTTCATCATTGATAAGTTATATGCATGAATTAATTTTTAACACCATTTAAATATCTTTTTGAAATTAGATAAATGTATGATTATTCACTATTCACTCTTCTTCCACCAATATTTATTGAATACTTACTACATGCCAGGCACTGTTCTTATTTCTTGGGGTTACATCATTAAACATATCCGACAAAAACACCTGTTGTCAAGGGTGTGCATGTAAGCACGTGAAGACTGAGTCTAAACAAACGGTGATGTATGGCGCCCAGTGTGTCAGCTAGTGGTAAGCACTGGGGACGAAAGAGCAGGCAAGATGTAGGAGCTGTTGCAAGGCAGTGTCTCGATTCTCCTGAGCTGGTCTGGGAAAGACCCACTGAGACGATGCCCCATGAGATCAAAGCTGATGGAGGTGAGGAGGACAGGGTCCATACCTGGAAGAAGAGGGTGTCAGGCAGAGGGAAGAGAAAGTGAAAACAAATTCCTGCAGTGAAAGTGTGCCTGGAAGCTTCAAGAAAAAATAAAAAGAGACCAGTGTAGCTGGAGCAAAGTGAGAGGAGAGCCTTGAGAACCTGAGACATGGACCATAACGGGAGATTACCAAGGTCATTGTGGGGCCTTGGTGACATTAACCTGGGTGGGAACCTCTTGTGGGGCTTGAGCGATGGAGTTACATAATCTGACTTACACTTTAAAAAGATCCCTCTGGGTGTGCTTTAATTTCTTCCTGGACCAGCTAAAAACAGTTGCCATGATTTCTTCTTCTTTTTTTTTTTACTCTGGGGCACCTCCCATCTCCTAAGTGGCTGACTTTGCTTTCCTTTGAGCCTCATCCATTTCTAATGTTGTTATGTGGTGATTACGCAGGCTGCGTGAGGAAAATGAAGCAGAGAATTCCTATCATGTAATTATATTTTAAAAGCCAAGTGATAGCAGCTACTTTTATTAGCATTAACAATTAGCAGACCTCTTAGCTTTGGCTGTGATAAAGAAATCCCTTGTAAGGATTCTGTAGTGGCAGTTTTACATACCTGTCATATTAACACGAATAATAGAATTAATGTCAAGGGGAGTTGATGCAGGCATTCTTTATTACAAAATACACAGGAGAGGAATAAAATAATTTGGCAGATAATCCTGAAAACAGCACCTTCGGGCCTTGGCTTCTTTATTTTCCCAGTAATTTTCTTGATTGATTGGAGGTCATGTCTTATGCTTTATTTTTTTTAATTTTTATTGAAGTATAGTTGCTTTACAATGTTGTGTTAGTTTCTACTGCACAGCCAAGTGAATCAGCTATATGCGTACAAACATCCCCTCTTTTTAGGATGTCCTCCCATTTAAGTCACCACAGAGCATTGAGTAGAATTCCCTGTGCTATACAGTAGGTTCTCATTAGTCATCTATTTTATACATAGTATCAATGGTGTATATATGTCAATCCCAATCTCCCAATTCATCCCATTCCTCCTCCCCCCTTGATATCCATACGTTTGTTCTCTACGTCTGTGTCTCTATTCTGCTTTGTAAATAAGATTGTCCATACCAATTTTTTCAGATTCCACATATATGCATTAATATACGATATTTGTTTTTCTCTTTCTGACTTACTTCACTCTATATGACAGTCTCTAGGTCCATCCACATCTCTACAAATGACCCAATTTCGTTCCTTTTTATGGCCGAGTAATATTCCATTGTATATATGTATCACATCGTCTTTATCCACTACTCTGTTGATGGACACTTAGGTTGCTTCCATGTCCTGGCTATTGTAAATAGAGCTGCAATGAACATTGGGGTGCATGTGTCTTTTTGAATTATGGTTTTCTCTGGGTATATGCCCAGTAGTGGGATTGCTGGGTTGTATGGTAGTTCTAGTTTTAGTTTTTTAAGGAACCTCCATACTGTTCTCCATAGTGGCTGTACCAATTTACATTCCCACCAACAGTGCAAGGGAGTTCCTTCTTCTCCACACCACATTGTCTTAAAAGTTCAGAAGGATCTTACAAATTATCTCAGCTGCTAGAAATCCAGAAGCCTTGGAGGATAAGCAGATAATATAAATGAGTGGAAATATTTGACAGGGGATGTGGTAACCTGGAAAACGCAAGCCAAGTCAAAAGAAAACTGCTACTCACACCCATGATGAGATTTTCCATGAAGGAACCTAAGCCCAGTATCAGCAGATCCCCTAACTTGTCAAGATACCTTTTTAAGAAAAGAACATTAATAAATATTTTACTTTGATAATATTTGATATTTGAATGCCAACACACACACATACACACACACACACACTTTGACACACATTGTGCTGACAGGACTAAATACAACACAGATATAGTAAAGAGTATTTTGGCCCCTGGGCTACCAGTTTGCAACTGATTTAGTCCAGTTGAGAGTAACTGAGTCCTAAAGAAAGGAGATAACTATGACTCATTCCGTAACATTCCAACAAGTTAGTAGCAAAGTTGATTTGATCTGGTGGGGGGTGGGTATCTCTTAACTCTCAGTGTAAGACAGTGTTCTATGATAGTAAACTTATTGCAGTGTTACTCAAGTGTTCAAAAAATTTTGTTGAATTATTCTAGCTCAAATTGTTTTTTATTTTCCAAATTTAATAACTGAGTCCAGCACAATTCAAGTGTCTTTCTCAAAGAGGCACAGACAATAAGAAGCAGAGGTAAGTCTAGAAGGTGGCCTGGTGTTCTTCCTTCTTTCTAACTGTATGTATTAGACATGCAGGAATATGACATCTAATTACCAATAGGTCTTGGAGTGTACTTTAAGTTCTTTTCACACTGTAGCTCAGGCTGTGAGACCAGGAGCCGTATGCCATGTTTGTGTGCAGGTAAAGTCTTTGACCAGATGTACCCGTGCACCCGCAGAGGAAGCCCTGGATGTGCTTGGGCTTTCTAGCTCCTAGAGGATTAGTGACTTCATATCAGCAAATAACAACATACTATCCTGAGCCTTCACCTGTGTCTAGCCTCCAATTAACACTCACTCAAGTTCATTTTTAAAGCTCCGTGCCAGACAATTTTATGCTGCAGCAAACCCCTCTCATCCCTGAAGTGAGCTATCATAAGACTTGTTCATGGATTGATAACAATGAAAACACAGGTAGACCTTAAAGCGTATGAAAGGAAGATATATGAGATGAGAATATGATTTTTTTTTTCTTAAAGGCAAATTGTGAAATGTCTTCACAGTCAAGGTAGCAAGTGGGAAGCAAATGTCTTATGAGTCATAGAACAGGATGGGCAGGCTGCCCTTAAGAGGTCCAGGGGAGGAATGAGTGATGAAACAGAGACAGATGGGATGGAGGACAAGACACTTACTAGGTGATAACTGCAAAATAACAGGGAAGACCAGAACTAGGGTAACAGCAATGGTACACAAAGGATGGGATTGGTTGCAACTCCCTGACTGTTCCTATCCCTCCCGTCTCAACTGGGATCCCTTTCTAACACAGCCATTCTGCATTCAGCACTTCTTCAGAACCACTTGGATCACATATTGGCTCTGATTTCCTCCATACATATTTGTGACATGCACTTAACCCGCCCTTGCTCCAACGCTGGCTTGTAATGTGTCCCTTGTTTTTTTTTCCGGATTCACACATGTCCCTGAGGCAACCAGCTTGGCTGTGCCCAGGAGGCAAGCCAGGGAGCCCGGGCTGCCGGCAGAAAAGGATGCTGATTCAATCTGACACCAAGCGACAGCGAGAAAACAGACACACATTATCTCAAACGGGCTTCTGTAAGTTAGGTAGCCACCTCCCTACGTCAAGGTGATTTAACACCAGGAGATTATGACTTGCTCTGGAGACATCCCCACACTGGGTAAATCACCTTGGCAATTTAACGTGTTTTAGAGAAAGACATCTTGCAGTCTTGACAAAGTGAGCCTTGGGTCCTCAACCCTCTGTCGGAGCCCCCTCTGTCTCCATCTTTCATTCTCTTTAAACAACTGTCACCTTTTTTCTCTGCACACAGCTATCTTTGTGCTTGGCAGAGTAGAAGAAAACAACAACAGAACACATGATCTTTAGAGACATATAGACCTGGAATGGATTTCCAGTTAACCACCAGCTACATGACCTTGAATAATATTTTCAACCTTTATAAAATGTGGAAAATGGCAGCCGCATTGCATGCTGTTTTGGTGAATATGGGAACCCACGTTTGCAGGGGGTCTAGTGCATTGCACTTGTTTAATTGAATCAAATATTATGTTTAAGGGTATTTTCCTTTTTCTTCCCTGATTTCCCTTATCCTCTTTTTCTCCTGTGGTATCTCCGTTCTCTGTGCATCTCCATTTGGTCTACATCTGTCTCTTCCTGACGGCCCTTCCTCACAAAGAATTTTTCCTCTCCGTATCCTGTCCTCTTTCTCATGGGAAAGCTCTTTCCCTGTGGTGACTCCTGGCCCCGGCCCTGTCCCTCCTGCCTGCCTCAGTGCTCCATTTCTCTTTCCTGATTTCTAACTGCTTTCCTTTACATGTCCCTTTGCCCTCACCGTGTCCTTCCATCTCCATTTGTAAATTTCTCTTTCTCACCCTTAGTCTTCTGACTCCGTGTGTCCCTCTCTGTCCTTGCTTGTCTTTGCCTCTTTCCTTGGACATCCTCTTGTCCCTTCATGTCTGACCTTTATTCTCTCCATCCTGTTCTCTCCTGTTAACTTGGTTGTTGTTGCTTGCATGGTTTGCCTCTCTCCTATTTTTCACTGTCTTCCTCAATTCTCTTCCCTTCAAACTCAACCCCTCCCTTTAAACTATGCCCGTATTCTCAATCTACTCAGTGAAATGAGGGGTGTGCTTTTTGGGCAATGACCTATGATGCTTTCTTTGGCTTGTTTTTTTAATTGAAGTATAGTTCATTTACAAGGTTGTGTTAATTTCTGCTGTACAGCAAAGTGATATACATATATATAGACATTCTTTTTTTATATTCTTTTCCACCATGGTTTATCTCAGGATATTGAGTATAGTTTCCTGTGCTCTACAGGAGGACTTTGTTATTTATCCATCTTTGGCTTGTTTTGACCTTGACTTCCCCTTGGATGATCTACAAGCTGCTGTTCTAGTTGCAGACATCAGGTCTCTGTTGGTGTGATCCCTGTGCTCCACAGCATTGCTTCTCAGTGTCATTTCATATTTCATGCACCATAAGTATCATGCCCAGAAGCTCACAATCCTTCAACTGCAATGTAGCAGGTGTGACACCAATAGAATTTGTTACAGAAGAAAACAAACCTAAAAATAGGTCACTGTGAATTAATAACCAAAGGTCGAAAGTCTTGTGGGGAAAAGATGAAATAACGTTAGGTTTGGAAATAACATTATGTTGTACTATTATTTTGTAGCTTTTGGATGGAGGTCACACATTTAGTGCAATTTCAGCCCCGTTTTGTAAATGAAAAGACTGACGCTGAGAGAGAAATGTCTTGCCCTGAATTTCGCTCAGTGCTGGTAAATGCAGGCGTGGGAATTCAAATCCAGGTCTTTACACCACCGTTTCTGAGTAAGATGGAACAGTGATGGCAGGCCATCACTCACAGCATAAGAAACAGGGGCTTAATATACAGAAATATGTATATATATATGTATATATATATACACACACACACACGTGTGGAAGCAGAAAAATGTAACTGATAATCAAGGAAAAACGAAAAAGATAGTAAGACAGGTTTACTTATTATCCACTCAGTAGCAGAAAAAGGAGTTTAAAACAACTATTGAAAATGAGACAACACAAAGACATATTTTTGTAATCTCTTTGAGGAGTTCCTTAGTAACTTGTTGTGAAGACATCTATATATGTACAAAATTCAGCCACTTCTCTAGTTCCACTTCACTTTTTTTCTGCTAAATCCAAGTAAAATTAAATGAAATAATTTTTTAGAAATTTTATATTTTTATTGAAGTATAATTGACATACACATTCCATTAGTTTGAGGTGTACAACATGATTTAATATTAAAGAAATATTTACAGCAGTTCAAAAAAGAGACAACAGAAAAAATAATATTTTAAAAGAAAATTAAAATAGATATTCTAGATCTCCAAATTAAAATACCTAAAATTCATTGCTCATTGGAGGACAAGATGAAGATCAATTGAAAAGATCCAAACCAAACCACAGAAAGAAAAAAAAAAAGGAAGAACAAAGTAGAATGTAAGAGGTGTACGGAACACAGCTGAATGCTCTAACGTCTATGTAGAACATGGGTTCGAAACAGAATTTGAAGAAATAATGTCAGAGATGTTCCAAAAGTGATGAACAATATCAACCCACAAATTCAAGAAGCTTAATAAACTCCATGCTCAAGAAATACAAAGAGGGGCTTCCCTGGTGGCGCAGTGGTTGAGAGTCTGCCTGCCGATGCAAGGGACGCGGGTTCGTGCCCCGGTCTGGGAAGATCCCACATGCCGCGGAGCGGCTGGGCCCGTGAGCCATGGTCGCTGAGCCTGCGTGTCCGGAGCCTGTGCTCCGCAACGGGAGAGGCCACAACAGTGACAGGCCCGCGTACCGCAAAAAAAAAAAAAAAAAAAAAGAAATACAAAGAAAAACCTCATCAAAGCACATCCCAATCAAAGTGCACAAATTAAAGATAATGAGAAAAACATCATTCTATCAGCTGGAGGAAAAAACACATGATCTTTATTAGGACAACAGTAATGCTGATGGTTTACCTTGCAACAATAATAACAACAAAGATGGAAGCCAGAAAAGAATAGAATGCTGTCTTTAAAAGTGAAGAAAAAATATCATCCAAGAATTCTAAACACAGACAAATTTAAGTGATTATATTTACAAAGGTCGTAAGCCGAAAATTTTCTGTTCTTTATTTTTTTGCAGGATATCCAAAAGGGGAGTGTTTGTGCCTCTTACAACATAACCTCTGGGTTTGTGTTCAAGTAGAAAGTACAGACTTCTCCCTTTCATCTAATTCCTTCTTACAGTCTTTCCCAAGAAAAATAAATACAAGTGTGTTCTTTCAGATTAAAGGTACTGATACGGCCACATTCAAAGTCAGTAATTGGAAAGGTGATGCGTGTATGTGTGTCTTTTTCTTCTTTCTCTTCCAATACTATTTTCTTTCCCTCACCCAAGCTTTACAGAATCCTAAACTGGCCAGAGGTAGGCTGTAGTCCCCAAACCTACCTTTTGGCCAGTTGAGTACATGTTGCATCTCTCCTGCTTCTTTGCTTCTTTCATAGCGTCAGATAGAGTACAGAAAATTCCCAAAATATTGGTTTGGTTTTGTTGAACTTAAGATGTATGTTCCTGTACGCTTTGCAAGACATTTTCAAAATCAAGGAAAATACAAGGAAGAAAAAGGGGGTGGGGGGTGGGGGCAGTGCAGCAGCATTGCAATCCCATGTCAAAAGACTAGAAGTTTGTCTATTTGTTTATTTTCTTTGTAAAAAGACTCCTTTATATGAGAGTTAAGCCATCAATGTCAACTTCAAAGAAAGTGGTCAGCAGAGCACAGAGCTGAGAGCAAGGGAGCTGGGCCTTAGAATTTTCTGAATTCTGTTAGTGTCTCCAGCAAATTCCTGGAACCCAAGATTATCAGTTTATTACAAAGGATATTAAAGGATATGCATCACCAGCCAGATAAAGAGATACATAGGGTGAGGCCCTGAAGCAAGGAGCTCCTGTCCTTGTGGAGTTTGGGGCCCAGCATGGTGGCATGTGGAAACCTTCTGGCTCACCAACTGGAATCTCTCATAACCCAGTCCTTTGGAGTTTTTATGGAGGCTTCATTACAGAGGCATGATGGGCTAAAGGATCATTGGCCATTGGTCACTCTACTCAATCTCCAGCCCCTTTCCCCTTTTGGTAGGTCAGAGGGTGAGACTGAAATTTCCGAACCTCTAATTATAGGGTTGACTCCACTGGCAACCAGCCCCCATCCTTAGGTGAGTCCAAAAGTCACCTCGTTAACATAACAGAAGACATCTTTACTGCTCTCATAACTTAGGAAATTCCAAGGGAGCTCTGTTCTAGAAACAAGGACATAGACCACATACGTATTTCTTACTGTAAATCACAATAGTACAATGTGTTACCCTCTAAATGACGAGCTAGGATGAGAGGATGCAAATATTCACTAAGGGACTTAAGGATCTAGAATCCCAGCAGGAGGGAGGGGCAGGGATGAGAGTGCCTATGAGTGTGTGAGCAGGTCAGCGAAGGTCAGGGAGCATCTCAGAAGGAAGGGATTTGTTGGAGATGACCTGCCATCCACTCAACATAGTCACAGCCACTAGCCTGGCTTACAGAGTTAGATGTAGACTTTGCAAAGGCTGGAACAGACATAGTCAGTTGAAAACTATGAGTTTTCAACTCATGTTTCACCATCAAGCCTGAATCAAGTGGGATCATCTGAACCATGTATGAACCATGGGGATTTATCTGGCCTGCACTAGAAATAGACCAAAATCTTTACTTCCATCTCCCTTTTCCCCAAATCCATCAGTTCCTGCTTTGACTTACAATGGTGAAAAAGCTACATCTCCCAAATGGAAGAAGGCTTCAGCCCTCCTACTACATCAGCCTTTTGGAAAAGAGGCCTTGACACCAGGATTCTACACAATATGCCATAAGGTGCAAAAGATTGTAAACTTTTTTCTAGGCATGTCAGAAGCCCCATCACCCCAGAAGCTTGGCCTTATGTTTCTCTCTCTCATCGGTGAAGGAAATCATGTGGGAGCTTTGAGAGCACTCGGAGGCTGGCATGTGGCTGATTGTCCTAAACCCAGGCCACCCCATCTCTCTCTCCTTTGACTTCCTTTCAGAGCACTTTGAGATTTGCATTTGATGTACCTCTTTTCCCTTAGGGTTCTCTGGGTTTTCACATCTTCAGAATGAGAGGCGTTAGATATTGTGGATTTTAAGACCACTGTCTAGCTCTGTGATTCTATAGATGCAAGATGATTTAATTTTTACTTTATATTTGAGTATAGTTGATTTACAATGTTGTGTTAGTTTCAATGATGATTTAATTTCAAAGAATTTATAGTCTCCCCAGAAAAACAGTATGCGGGAAGGATGATGGAAGTTATGTTGCCAAATTAAGATTTTATAAATCACTGAACCAAAGAAACAAAATGACAGCCACATGCAAATAGCACTGAACAAATGGAATCTAAATTTTATTTTTATTTCTTGTCTGGAGATTGAACTACCACTGTAGATAGGTATTGATTGGGAGGTCAGCCAGGATTTTGATTCTCTAGACTGTATTCTTGTTCCTCTGCCTTATAGAGACACAGAGAAAAAAATATGTATCCAACTCAGTGAATCGTATCAGTCGATAATAGTAAAATTTGTGTGATGTTACACCTTTATCCATGAGGGACCCAAATCTCTGTTGAAGATCTCCCAGGAGAGAATGCATGGATGCAACTGTGCACAGTACATGAGTTCTCTAGGCTATTTGGTCATCACTACTGCAACTGGCCTCAGTTGGCCAGAGGCTAATAAGACTGCCAGGAATGAAGGTCTTCATCCATTAGGACTCGACCTCGCCTGGTCTATAAGCCTTTCAAATTAATCTTTGTGGTATATCAGTATAAAACCTGGTATTATTCTACCTATTTCAGAATATATTTGCCCGTGGTAAAATCTTGGATGCCCCCATGCTCCAGAAGAGCATTCTCCTCCTATCAATCCTAGATTTGTCCTTGATTACATGATTTAGTCTCTGCTTTGAATCACAAATTGAAGTCTAATTCTCCACTAAGTCACAAGTTCTGTCCTGCATCCCAATCTACGTGACTGGGGTTCTAATATCCTGCAGTGCCTCCCAAGATCCCTGCCTAGGAGGCTAGTCATCCCAAGACAAGAGTCCTAGTGCATTGATTGGGTCCTTTGTTAACTTAAACTAACCTTCTCATGTAGAACCAGGGGGATATTATGGGCCTCACTGTCACTAATATCTCAACCCAGCCGCTCCTGTTGCCAGAGTGCTCACTCGGCAGATCATACCCATTGGAGATACACCATCCTCATCAGTCACGTTCAGCTGGTTACTCCAGTCCATTTAGTTGGCTCTGTCTTTGAGACTCAGCCTCACGGTGGAGCACTGGTATCAGGAACAACCCATTATATGCTAGAAATGATAATAAACACCTATGTCCAGATGACCTTTGCACACCTGCTTGCAAAGATCTTTTTCCTGGTTCCACTTGTCGTGAATCTTGAATCTATAGACATTACAACCACAGGATTGTTTGGGTATAGGAGTGTATTTATCCCTTATCTACTTTTATCTTCTTCCAGTGTGTTACCTTGATGGAATACAATGTAACCTCATAGAAACCTCTCTTGGTGTGTCACTATAATTTTGGAAATCCTAAATAAGATAATGGTCCCAACCACTAAAGGATATGGAAGTTCTCCAGAAACCACTAACCAAAGAATGAACTCTCCCACTTTGCCTCCTTCAGGCATGCCTATTACATTGCTTCTTCTGTGATGCAGCCTGAAATTCTCGAGGCCAACTGAATAGCAGAGAAATGGTCCCTGAATGGAAAGCCAGGACTCTTTCCACTTAACAACATTGCTATTCTTCCTTTAAGTTCTACAAACACTCATCCCCACCAAGCACTTATTTACACTCCAGGCACAGCCTTAGACCAGATAATGTTACAATGTTTGGGACATAGAAGTTCTTTTTTCACAAAGAGTGAAGAATCCATATTAGGCAGGGTTCTTCAGAGACACAGAACCAAGGAGATGAGTGAACCAGATCTGCAGGATGGGCTCGCAGGCTGGAGACCCAGGGAAGAGCCAATATTGCAGTTCAATTAGATACCACTTTCCATCTCAATCAGTCTTAATTATTGACCAAATAAGAAGCCAAGTTGTCTGCATGTATCAGGTTGTCAGACTCTGTCACTGTGCCCATAATTAGCCTGCTTCCATATTCATATATCTTATCTTGCCCTGAAACTGTTACCAAACAAGACTTGGGTCCACTCCCCTGTGCGGTAAAGCCAAACTACTGACAGCCGGTTGTGGTGAAGGAATGTGCAGCACTTATTGCAGACACCAAGCAAGGAGTCCAGGGCAGCTAGTGCTCAAAACACCTGAAGTCCCTGACAGGTTTCAGCCAACCGTTTTTAAAGGCAAGCTGAGGGAGGGGCATCCCAGGGTATGTGATCATCTCATGCACAATTCTTTGATTGGTTGATGGTGAGGTAACAGAGTGATGTCACAGAGATTAACATTATCTATCCTTAGGCTCCAGGAGGCCTGGGGGCTGTGTGCGCGTGGTCATCAAGTAGTTAACATCTTCCTTTTGGTGGGGGGTTTTCACATCTGTAAAACAACCCAGGAAATGTGCATCAGATGCTATTATCCAGGTACTTCTGAGAGGAGCTAGAGCAGAGAATATGGGGGAGAGGTCTATCCTGGGAAGGTCCTACTTGGCTACAAAACGATATGGAAAAACCAGCCAAATTCTGTGACAGGCTTTTTTTGGTGTGCCGTTATATCAGAAAGAAGAAAAGCAGAATGCCTATTTTCCTTGTTTTTGCTGGAGAATCACTAAGAAAAATAGCTCCATCAAATGTCTAGTCCCACTATAGCAGAAAAAATTCAGATTTTTAATGAAAAAGGTAATCTGAGTGACCTGATGAAAATCCACCTGACTGTCTCATTTTAGGTCAGAGTTTTGTAAACTTCATTAGCTTTTTTAATCTGAAACTGTTCTTGTGCCCTGAGCACCCTCACTTTTTTGAGACAATCAAACTTTCTGGATGCCAGGAAAAAAGGGGTGGACATAATAAGCCTGAAGGGTTGGATTGTGAGGAAAGAGGACCATGCATCAATCAGATGGAGCCCTTGGCCAGCAAATTATTTGTATCAGCAAATGAGAATACTATTCAGGGCTTCCCTGGTGGCGCAGTGGTTGAGAGTCCGCCTGCCGATGCAGGGGACGCGGGTTCATGCCCCGGTCCAGGAAGATCCCACATGCCGTGGAGCGGCTAGGCCCGTGAGCCATGGCTGCTGAGCCTGCACGTCCGAAGCCTGTGCTCCGCAACAGGAGAGGCCACAACAGTGAGAGGCCCACGTACCACAAAAAAAAAAAAAAAAAAACTATTCAGGATCCAATAAATGTAGCTCATAAATGTTTAACCCACAAAAAAGAAAACAAATTTGATTTGAATTGGGAAGGAATTCTTTTGCCAAGCATAGCAGTCTCTAGACACTCGCAGATTAATTCGTAGTTAGCAAGTTTGAAATTTCATAAATTCCCCATGCAATTTATAAAGCATTTTTAATATAATGATATAAACACTCCTTCACATCTCTATTTACCAAATCCCTTGACAAGAAAACCTACTTTCCAGTGCAAACTACCTCTCTGAGTAGGGATATGCCTTTAGATAAGGCACAAACTCTCTGGGCCTCAGCTGTCAGATTGGTTCAATCTTTATGTTTGAATATGTGGAAACCTTTAAATAAATTGTAGAGCAGGGATTGGCAAACTTTTTCTGTTAAGGCCAGATAACAAATAATTTCGATTTTGCAGGCCATACAATATCTACCACAATTACTTGTTGGCTTCACCACGTAGCAAGAAAGTAGTGATAGCTACTATGTAAACAAATGAGCATGGCTGTGTTCAATAAGACTTTATGGACACTGAAATTTGAATTTTGTATAATTTTCACCTATCACAAAAAATTGCTCTTCTTTTGATTTTTAAAAATCATTTAAATGTGTAAGAAGCATTCTTACTTTTGAGGGCCACACAGAAATAGGTGGTAGTCCATAGTTGGCTGTCTTCTGCTGTAAAGGGATACATTTGTAAAAGGACCTTAAACTTAGAAGTACGTAAAAAATATAACAAAATTGCACGCAAAAATAGGAATAGAGACCAGTGGAACAGGGGTAAAAAGCCCATAAATAAACCCACCCACCTACGGTCAATTAATCTACAACAAAGGAGGCAAGACTACAAAATTGTGGAAAGACAGTCTCTTCAACAAATGGTGCTGGGAAAACTGGACAGTTACATGTAAAAAAATGAAATGAGAGCATTCTTTAACACCATACACAAAAATAAGCTCAAAATGGCTTAAAGACCAAAATGTGAGACCGGACACTGTAAAACTCCTAGAGGAAAACATAGAGCATTCTCTGACATAAATCACAGCAATATCTTTTTCGATCCATCTCCCATAATAATGGAAATAAGAACAAAAATAAACAAGTGGGATCTAATTAAACTCAAAAGCTTTTGCACAGCAAAGGAAACCATAAACAAATGAAAAGACAACCCACTGATTGGGAAAAAATATTTGCAAATGATGTGACTGACAAGGGATTAGTCTCCAAAATTTACAAACAGCTCATGAGGCTTAATATCATCCAAACAAACAACCCAATAAAAAAATGGGCAGAAGACCTAAATAGACATTTCTCCAAAGAAGACATAAAAATGGCCAAGTGGCACATGAAAAGATGTTCATCATCACTAATTATTAGAGAAATGCAAATCAAAACTACAATGAGGGGCTTCCCTGGTGGCACAGTGGTTGAGAATCTGCCTGCTAATGCAGGGGACACTGGTTCGAGCCCTGGTCTGGGAAGATCCCACATGCTGTGGAGCAACTAGGCCCGTGAGCCACAACTACTGAGCCTGCGCGTCTGAAGCCTGTGCTCCGCAACAAGAGAGGCCGTGATAGTGAAGAGGCCCGCGCACCGCTATGAAGAGTGGCCCCCGCTCTCCGCAACTAGAGAAAGCCCTCGCACAGAAACGAAGACCCAACACAGCCAAAAATATATATATAAATAAATAAATAAATAAAAGATTACTGTTAATTAAAAAAAAAACTACAATGAGATATCACCAGTCAAAATGACTATCATCAAAAAATCCACAAACAGGGCTTCCTGGTGGCGCAGTGGTTGAGAGTCCGCCCGCCGATGCAGGGGACACAGGTTCGTGCCCCGGTCCGGGAAGATCCCACATGCCGCGGAGCGGCTGGGCCCGTGAGCCATGGCCGCTGAGCCTGTGCGTCCGGAGCCTGTGCTCTGCAACGGGAGAGGCCACAACAGTGAGAGGCCCGCGTACCACAAAAACAAAAACAAAAAATCCACAAACAACAAATGCTGGAGAGGGTGTGGAGAGAGGGAACCCTCCTACACTGTTGGTGGGAATGTAAATTGGTGCAGCCCCTAGGGAGAAAAGTATGGAAGTTCCTTAAAAAACTAAAGAGAGAGCTACCATATGTCCCTACAATCCTACTCCTGGCCATATATCCAGAGAAAAACATGGTCTGAAAGGATACATGCACCCCAATGTTCATTGAAGCACTGTTTACAATAGCCAAGACATGGAAGCAACCTAAATGTCCATCAACAGAGGAATGGATAAAGATGTGGTACACATATACAATGGTATATTACTCAGCCATTAAAAAGAATGAAATAATGCCATTTGCAGCAACATGGATGGACCTAGAAATTGTCACACTGAGTGAAATAAGTCAGACAGAGAAAGGGAAATATTGTATGATATCTCTCATATACAGAATCTAAAAGAAATGATACAAATGAACTTAATTACGAAACAAGACTCACAGACTTAGAGAATGAACTTACGGTTACCGGGGAGAATGGTGGGGGGAAGGGATAGTTAGGGAGTTTGGGATCGAGATGTACACACTGCTATATTTAAAATGGATAACCTGAGACTGCCCTGGCTGTCCAGTGGTTAAGACTTCGCCTTCCAATGCAGGGGGTGCAAGTTCAATCCCTGCTTGGGGAGCTAAGATCCCGCATGTCTCGCGGCCAAAAACCAAAACATAAAACAGAAGCAGTATTGTAACAAATTCAATAAAGACTTTAAAAATGGTCCACATCAAAAAAAATCTTTAAAAAAAATAAAATAAGATGGATAACCAACAAGGACCTACTGTATAGCGCAGGGAACTCTGCTCCATGTTGTGTGGCAGCCTGGATGGGAGGGGAGTCTGGGGGAGAATGGATACATGGATATGTATGGCTGAGTCACTTTGCTGTGCACCTGAAACTATCACAACATTGTTAATCGGCTATATGCCAATATAAAATAAAAAGTTAAAAAACTAAAATTTCAACGAAAATTAAAAACACTATAAGGTGATTTTTTCATGATACCAAGTAAAAATGGTTATGTCTGGTCTAGTTTGTTTATAGCTGAACCAATTTAAAAACATTAATTGACAAATATACTGATAAGTGCCACTCTAAAAATATGACATTTCATCTGGATGCAAAATTACTCTATTTTCATCAGGAAGGCAGCTGTGGGAATAAACCTTAAAAACATCTTTTTTAACTAAAAAATATGTTTTTTTAAAAAAATCTTTAGGGCAAGGAATAGTCATAGGTGTTTATAGATTTCCCATCAGGAAGTAAGCATAATGATTTCCATGTCAGTCTTTATTGCTAATTCTCTTCTGATATGAAGTTTGTGCAAACTATGTAATTTAAGAGTAGATGTAAAATTAGTTAATGAATCTCTACCAAGGTGAGCTGTATTTTTACAATTTTTCTGCTATGAAAGGTACTTAGTGGTACTCAGAGAAAAGCTTTTGTTTTTAAATATTAGGAGGAACAAACTCTAAATTTAGTGATTAAAAAAAAAACAAACCATGAATCTCAGATAACTCAAATTTAATTTACATTTACTGAGTACTTACTCTTAGCTGGATAGTATAATTGTCTAACTAAAATTGTGTTTAATATACAAAGCATCCTCTGTAGCAGGTTCTAAAGTTTCCATTTGAGAGATGAGGAATAACCCTAGAAAATTTCATTCACTTGTCATTCACTCCACAGTTCTCCCCACAACGTGGAGTAAATATATACAAAAATATTTATCAAAGGAGAGGTGTTCAATGCAAAATGAAGGGGAGCAAGCACAATTTGTGGGTACCTACTGTGTGCAAGGTGTGATGGGATGTACCATGCATCTTCGCTCACCAATCTATCCACTTACTCCTGGAGAATCTGTCAGTGTCACTTGTTCTGACCCTCACAAAGTAAGCACACGTTATCTCAAACTTCCAACAGCCTTGCAAACGAGGGGTTATTACTCCTGTTTAAGAAGTTAGAAAACTGAGACGTGAATTCAAGAGCTCAAAGTCACAGTAGGAGAAGGTGTTTTTACGAAGATTTGAACTTGTGTGTATTTGGCTTAAAAGGACCCGCTCATTTCACACCACACTGCCCCCACTGCCACAGAATTGACACACGCCCTTCACTGAGCTACCTCTCCACACTGTTACTCTGTATGTATTTTCACTATGACAATGTTAAGAGAGAAAGAATTCCACCAAACCTAGAAGGCACCCCGTCTTCTGATAATTTTGCAAAGACTTTGCTTTGTCTCATAAGTGTATCTACAGTGGAGATGGCTATGGATGTTTGAAATGAGTTGGAAGTAGGTTTTTATTTGTTTGAAATTATTTCACCAGCCTTCCCTGACATTTGCTGTTAATTATTCACTGGGAAAAGAAAAAATGTGTCAACACCACATTTGTCACTTGTTATTTAGAGGCTCAGGTTGACGGATTTTGGCAGAACCCTTGAAAGATGTATCTGACGTGGCGGCTTTTCGTCTTATTTATTTTGTATTCTCAAGACTGTAAAATTAAATCAAATTTGCAGCTAGTGAAGCCATGAAATAGCTACTCCCAACAAAGACAAATATTTTGGACATGGCTAGCAGTCCTGCAACCTGACTGACAAAGTAAGGGGTCCTGGTTTGTCCTCTCTCCTGCGCAGTCGGGACAGAAGTCAGCCAGGGGGAGTGAAATTGGGCCATTTCAGGCCCGAAGGGAGTCAGAGGATAAATGTAGTCATTGAGTGTTTCTTTACCATCCCGCCCCCCGCCCCCAAATGACCATAAGGACACTTCTTACATCTATTCATCTTCTAAGGGATAGGGTACCCACACAATTAAAAAAATTATAAAACCACAAACATAACATCATAAGCTCTGTTGTGTCCAGTGGCTCCTCTGCTTTGCTGAACTTGACTTTTCCTTGCTTATTGCAATTCCAACGTTCTGCCTTGACTCAAGCTACTCGGTTCTATGAGAAGCAGCCATTGGAATCGTACTGTTTGCACTTCCAGAAGACCTGAGTTCAAACGCTGGTCCCACCCTTACAGACCGAATTCACTCGGTCTACTCGCTTAACTTCATATTCTCATTTCTTTTATTTTTGATTAAAAAATGGATGCTTAATCAATTATCCTTCTGCTCCACATGACTTATGGTTTCCTGTCTCACTCAAAAGGCAACTCAAAGTCCCTAAATTCATGGGCTTCCCTGGTGGCGCAGTGGTTAAGAATCTGCCTGCCAATGCCGGGGACACGGGTTCGAGTCCTGGTCTGGGAAGATCCCACATGCCGCAGAGCAACTAAGCCCGTGCACCACAACTACTGAGCCTGCGCTCTAGAGCCTGCGAGCCACAACTACTGAGCCCCTGTGCCACAACTACTGAAGCCCGTGTGCCTAGAGCCCATGCTTCGCAGTAAGAGAAGCCACCGCAATGAGAAGCCTGCGCGCTGCAACAAATTGCCGCAACTAGAGAAAGCCCGTGTGCAGCAACGAAGACCCAACGCAGCCAAAAATAATAAATAAATAAATTTATAAAAAAAAAAGTCCCTAAATTCTTGTATACTCTGTTGTTTGGTTATTATTGGACCTCCTCCTTTACCGCTCCAGCCTCGTTTTCTCTGCTTTGGCAGCACTGCCCTTCCTACTCCTCCGGAAGCATCTAGCAACCCTGCACCTTAAGGCCCTTGCTCCTGATCCTGGAGGATCTGCCTGGAGTTCTCTCTCCTCCGAAGTTCACATAGTCTCCTCCATCACTTCAGTGAGGTGTCGGGTCCAACATCACCTTGTCAGAGAGGACCTCCTTATCCCTCCCATCCAAAATGTCCCATCCCCCAACCTAACAGTCGCTGACATCTTTACCTGAAAATATAAAATTTCATGCCTGCCAAGACCATTCAGAGAGCAGATTCCAGGGAAGCAGATGTTCTTAATGGTTCTCACTTTTGCTTTTCCTTCTTGTTAGCACAGGAAAAAGAATTCTGCGCCACCTGGTCTGTGTTGGAGAGTGGATGGGGTCAGAGTCATTTAAAGGTCCTGAGGTGGGACATGGTTTCTGTCTTCTCCCAATTACATGCTGAAGTGTCAGGGTCTACAGTAGCGGGAGGAGGACTCTCTACCCCTCCCTGGCCTCTGCTCCCCTTCCTTTTTTCAGTCACCTGACCCTCCATATGGCACATTTTTAATGTTAGATGAGTAGAATAGGATTAGAGGAGTGAATGCTTTTCCAGACTTGGTGTTCTGGTCCAGATTACCAAATTTTGCCCGGGGATTATGTGAATAAAGCCAGGAAGCAGCTAGTTATTACACCTTTTCTTTTCTCTTGTGGTTTATATGTGCATCTGTTTTTTAAACCCTCTGGGGAAGAGTAAGTGATTGGCAGAGATAGATTTTGGCATCCTTGGGCTCCCTGGCGATAAAACCGTCTTAATGACATCAAAGATCTCTTCCTGACTTATTTGTATCAAAGATGTTTTGATTACCTAATGGAAAACACTTGTGATTGGATGTAAAGTCATCCAATAAATAATAGACATGACTCCTCATAGTACAAAAAACGCTTCTAATAATATTACCCAAATAATGCTATCATCAGTATCTATTCAATGCCTACTCTGTGTAAGGTGCTGAGGTGATGATGGAGAGCAAGTTAAACAACAAAGATGCCAGTCTGGAGTTTACATTCTAGGAGGGCAAAGGACGAAGCACCAGTAACTAATAAACACATGAATTGAATAGATACAAATTGGGGAAAAGAACTATAAAATAAGCTGTGTCCTGAGGCATGATAATTAGGAGACAGACTTTATATAAATACTTAATGCCAAGAGTGGAAGGCTATGAAGGCACCTGAAATGCAAAGAGCTGTGAGTGACAGTAGCATTCCAGGGATGAGCACCAGCAAGGGCAAGGTGTGGATGAAGTGGACGAGAAGACTGATAGGATTTAAATGGGTCCTCATTCAGGATGGTGCAGCATTGGAACTTTATTATGAGTGCAATGAGAATTTACTAAAGGGTATGAAACAGAAGAATGTCATAATCTGATTATAAAGAGGGAACATTTTAGTAGTAAATTCTAAGTATGAACCTAGAACACAACGAGGAAAAGATTGAGGAAAGGGGAAAAGGTGGAGGAGATGGGAAACCAAATTCATGAAATCGTCTATATTGTTAATAAAGGATTGTTCATATGGATTTTGGTAATCAGCCTGGAAGCTATGGTTGGAGATGACAAGGAAGGTAAGGAAAGACCTCTGATGCGTTCCTACATTTGAGTCTGGATCAGTGGAAGATGAACCCATGAAAGAAAACTTGAAAGGAGACAATTAGAAAGATTTGAAGAACATGAAGATAGTGTGTTATCCCTAAGGTCAAGGGACAACTTTATTTCCAGAAATAGAAGCACTATATAAATGTTAAACACTGCAAGTAACCTGTTGTAATTCTCAATAAGAACATATTTTTCTTGGTCCTCCTAGAATGGTATGTTAACTTGGAGAAGAAAACTGGGGTGATAGGACACACATGAGTTTCCTTTTCGATAAACCTGACTGGGACTCTTGATACTTCCATTTACTAGTTATTTCTGGGCAAATCTCCTAATACGGCACTATTTTCTTCTGTAGACTTATCGAAGGAAATAAAATTTAATAATAAATGGATGGGCCTAATGCACGGTTAAATCTTTTTTGTCCCTTTTCTTAGCAGTTGAATAGATCGCCTAGTAAATGACTAGAACTGGCTGGAGAAATATGACAAATCCTAGCACTAATAGGAAAACAAACGTAGCCATACATTTGCTTATTCTTTTAGCAAAACACATCTAGGGTAGCTAGTGTACATCATGCCTGTATGGGCCTCTGAAGACAGTACCCTAAATGAAACAAGATTTATGTCCCCAGAATCTCCAAATCTAAAGAGAGTTTATTGCTCAAGTATTTTTTTTGGTGCGGGGGGTGGAATAAGAGGTTTTACAAATGTAGAGTTGAATGCTTGGTAAGTACTGTGCCCAGGATTCTATAGACAGTAACTAATGGTGTTGTGTCTGGAACAGCCCTGCTTAGTAGAACCTTTTGTGATGATGAAAACGTTCACGTAAAACATTTCTCTCCGGAGCCCCTATAATGTGGCGAGTGCAGCTGAGGAACAGAATTTTTCATTTTAGTTAGTTTTAATTAATTTACATTCTATTGTGAACAGTCACCAATGAGTAGTGACAGTTGATACTAATACTGCCCAGAACGGGTATAAAACGTAGGTCCCCTACATCGTGATGCCTTTCATGTTTGTCATCTTATCTTGATGGGAAAGGAAGCAAAAAGCAACATCAGATGAAGAAAGCCGACCGCATCTTTTAGGCATAGAAATCACTCCCAAAGAGTCCCCAGTGCTATACTTGTCAGTGACCGTTTCTTTCAATGATGTCTTAAATGGAGCATGACACTCTGAGAGCCTTGATCATTCTAGACACTTTGCTTGATAAGCACCTTCTATCATAAATTAATCTGAAGCGGTTTCTGCTTCCAAAAAGTCATTGCCTTTTATTTCCTCTTTTCCTCCCCTCTCCCACCCCAGCTCCCAGAATTAGGCTGAAATGTTGGCACTCTTTCCCACTTACTTGCAATTGTAGACGTGTGAAGAAGCTTTGGATAAATAGAGGTGAGCTGAGTATTTGGAGCTGGAAGATCTAAGTTCAGATCCTTTATCTGAACAGATCAATAAGCCTCAGTAATTTTAACTAGAAAACGGAGACACCTCTCACCCGAGTCAGCAGTGTTCTGTAATAAGACACACATAACCCCTTGGAAAAGTAAGAGTTAACACTTGCCCATGTTGTAATGAAATAAGCGAAACAAGCCCTGAACTAGAAGCCAATTTGCAGAAATTAAAGTTTGTGTCCAAATGAGATGAGCTAATAAAGTCCATCAACTCAAATAATTATAGAGGAAATATTTATAGAAGTAACCAGAATCTCTTTTTCAGCTTTCTCAACTTTCATGGCAATGTCCATTGACCAGGTGTGGGATGTCAAGCTCAAATGTCAGGAGTTTGCAAATGGGGAAAGGCTGTGTGAAATCAAGCAAGTGCAGCACTGGTATACAACCCTTTCTGCAAAATGCAGATTCTCAGTCTCCTCAAACAAACCATTCAGGTTAGGAATGCCAGTTTTAGCAAATGATACTTCCTGTTTTCATAAGACTAGCAAGAGGCATGACTGTCATAAATTGTGGATTTAATTGCATTAATTTAAATGTTACCTTTTGTTGTAAATTCACCATATATTCCATTAAGAATAGAGACCATATTATCTAGTTCAACAATACTATATATATAATAGATACCCAACAAGGACCTACTGTATAGCACAGGGAACTGTACTCAGTATTTTGTAATAACCTATAAGGGAAGAGAATCTGAAAAAAATACATATATATGTATAACTGAATCACTGTGCTGTACACCTGAAACTAACATAACATTGTAAATCAACTATACTTCAATTTAAAGAATAAAATAAGAAAGCAGTAGAATAAGAATTTCATAATTTCATTTCTTTATATCAACAAACATTAATTGATCACCTACTAAGTGCTGGATATCAAGTTCTGCAAATAAAGATTTGTATACTAAATGGTCCATGTCCTTAACGAGCTGCTGGTAGAATAGAGGGAAATGTATATGTAAATAACTACAATATTATGAGGTTTAAGTGCAAGGTATCTGGCAGCTCAGAGAGAGGGTCAGGGTGTGGAGAAAATGCCATGAAGAAAAGCTTTCCACGTGGAATTCACTTATTCATTATTCAGTGTATTTTTGAAGTAGAGTAAAGCCTTTCCAGTAGCATTGAGAACTGGGAAGAAAATCCATGAATGAAGGACTGCATGGTGATTTGAGGAGTTGAGTTCTTTGGGGCCACTCAGTCCACTAGAACCGGCATTTTGCTTGAATAAAACAAACCTAAATGTGAAACACTGTGTATGTATTACGTATCAGTATAAACACTCCGTGTTCCTGTGCTGCTCTGTTTTCCTTTAGTTCAAGCTGCCTTATCTCTGGCAAGGCTCTAGCAGGGCAGATTGTGAGCTTCGAGTACTTGTCCACAAGCTGTGCCCAGCTTTCCAGCTATGATTGTGGCATCCAGCTCTCCTCAGGGATGGAGAATAACATTCCTTTTGCCACTGCCGCATGAATGCCACTTCGTCAAATTCCTCGGAGCAGAAGCAACATACTCTTTCCAGTGCTACTGGGGCAACTGGTCAACCCAAGTCTTAGATACAAATCATGAGATGACAGGAGCCTGCAAGTGATGGAGAGAAGCAAGACGGTCTTAGGAACATGCTCGTCCTTTTTTCCTTCAGAAGTTTCATTGCTCACTTGGCGAGGAGCAGTTATAAAGATGCCAGAGGCAAGAGTTTCCACTCTGAATCCTAGCTCATGCCATTCCAATTCAAATTTCACTGAGCTTGAGACCCTGCTATCAGGCTAGAGTAGGGGAAGATTTAGATTCTTAAAATCACTACACAGATGTTACAATTGGGGAAACTGACTAAAGGGTACATATAACGGATCTCTCCAGATTGTTACGACGGCATGTGAATCTAAATTATCTCAAAATTTGTAAAAAATAAAATAAATACACACCTGCATGATGTTTATAGGTAGTTGTGGACATTCACATGAATTTTTCATTCATTCCGTAGTTTAGTCAATTAACATACATGAGTAATAACTTACTATGGAAACTAAGTAAGTAATAACTTACTATGGAAAACTTACTCAGGAAAACTGAGATTCATTCAACCCTTTTCAAGAATGATGAAGTTGATATTATGGCTTCTTCCATTATAAAGATGAATAAAATGAGTCTAAAGTCACATTCTAATAAGTTGTAGACTTCAATTTGAAGAGCGTGTTTTACGTTGTGTTTGTTTGTTCCTCTGCATACCGCTGCTGTAGGGCAAGACACAGCCTAGCATTGAGTTCAACATCAGGCAAGGGAGGAAGACAGCCTTGTAAGTGATTATACAGCAAGTGAGGCTACAAAATGGTCTGTAATTTAACTAAAACAAGTACTCTGGGGAAGAAATTCACCCACAAACAAGGTAACAAAGGAGTTCATCTGTGCTGTGACAGGTCAGGTAGGAATTCCATGGACATAGCCAGGATGAGCAGAACTGGGCCATATTTTTTTTCATATTTTGTGTACTATCTTTGTTTATTTTCCTTATTTTGGGCTTTTCTACTTATTAAAGAATGGTAGTGTGTGCAGTCCATCTCAGCATTGCTAAGTATAAAAGAGAACATGTATGAGGGCATGATTGGGCTGGAAAAATGAGGAAGGAAGAGCGACCCCTGGGGGCCAGAACAGGGACAGCAAGAATCAAAGTGTTAAACCACTCTCTTCAACCCAATTGCAGGAAGACAGCTGAGACTGGGGTCACATGCAGGGTTGCTGAGGCCTTGAAAATTCTCCTTCCATTCTAAATCTTGGCAATTTCAAGTGTGTTTTAAATAAAGATGGATTCTTTCATCAACTGTGTGAGAATGCACAGGAAGGAATTCCTCTCTTATCCACTTTTCCCCAAGATGTCTGGATTGGTCATATCTCAACACAGATTGGGCCACATCTCCAAGAGGCAGGGGTCGCTGTGTATTAAATGCGCCACTTATAGGTGTGTATGTGTGTGTTGCTGCTTCTACTCCCACTTCCTGAGTTTGACCTGACAAGACCTAGTTCTAAAAAGATTCTAAAAAGAGAATGGTCAGCTTTGAGACTCAAATCTTTGTTTCAGTGTTTGATTGTCAAGCCTGGCTAACAATGAAATGTTCTTTGGTGTATTGATTATTTTTCCTGCCTTATGCTCCTGCTTTAATGAGCTTGCAGGTACGATTGACTGTGGATTTGGGCAGGATCAAGGCTGTTTCTGCAATCTATTTCCCTAATCCCACTTTAATTTTAGTAATCCTTTTTTTGGATTATTAAAGATTATTTCATTTATCCAAACCAAATAAGAAGTTGGATAAACCTCTTATTTGGTTTGGATAAATGAAATCCCATTAACATTAAAGGATCACGAGGAAGTCCCTCCCTTAAGATTCATGGGAATTCAAGATAGACAAGGTAAAGTGGGTGTGGGTGTGGGTGTATTTACAAATTCCAGATGCTTGTACTAAGCTTTATATCCCCCATCATGTTCTCTCAAAATAAACTCCAAGTGCCCTTTATCCACTCCAGAAAACAAAGCATCTGAATACAGCATGCTGAGGGAACGTTCCTTTGATAACATTGAGATGGACACCCTTTCTATTCTGGAAAAGAGAAAATGCCTTTCATTCAGATTCCATTATTTCCTGACTACAGTAAAAGCTATTTTGTTGTTCTGGGCAAGAAATTTAATAATGCAGCCATCTCAGCACGGAAGATGGTGAGCTGGGTGTATGGGTGTTCAAATGTTCCATATGTTTGTGCTAAACTCAGACGCAGCTAGATTCAATCGAAAGGAAATAAAGAAAGACGCCTCCCCCTGCAGTTCTTTCTTTGAGACACGGTCCCATTACATGCTGAACCTCACCAACCAGGAAGTAATGATGCATATCAAATATGGTCAGTTCCACAAAGCAGCTTCGAGAGGACCTGTGAGGGTCCCAACTCTGCCCACTTGAGCTAACGGCATCCCCTGTCCAATTCCTGTCAACAGCACTTGTGCAAACTCCTGCATTTTTCTGCAGCAATATGTCATCATTAAGCATATGTCTCCTTTCCACTACTTTTTTTTCCCTGCAATTCACCATCATTAATTTTTAGTGCTCTTTCCTTGAAGACAGTTGGCTCCTATCCAAAGGTAATGAGGTTGAGATTCGCAAAGTTCGATAATTGTCAGGGGAAGAATATAAATGTAATAAAATGCAAGTTTCTTTTCTTTTTTATGTCTCTCAGTCAGATGATCTGATGGTGGCCATCTCTGTGAACTTCATTTAAATTGAGACTTTTGGGGTCGTAAGGAGAGGTTAGCTGGATACCAATCAACAAGCAGTCATCTTTGACAAATGCCAGGAACATCATAATAAAAATTAATGAATTTCATTAATTTTCACAGAATATATTCTACCTGTAAAGGGATCCATTATTCAATTTAAATCAACACATATTTATCAAATGTCTGAAGTGTGACAAATATGTGCTAGAATTTAAAAAATTAATAAATATAAGGTACCTCCTTTCAAAAGATGTCCAGTCTTGCTGGGGAGATGAGCTATGCCAGTGATACAGTTGTTCTCAGTTCAGGAAATTCCTTAGGAGGTTATAGAATGAATGTCTCCGGTATTTATAGTGCGATCCACGGAGATTATTTTCAGTGTGGTGCAATGCTTTACATTTTCAGTACAGCAGCCTGTAGACTCTTACGGTTATTGAGCACTTGCTACACTGCACGCACATCTGAAGAAATGAATTTTTAGTTTTATTTCATTGTAATTAATTAAATTTTAAAACATCTGATATTCAGTTACTGGAAAACATGTCATTATGTTTGCAAAAACTTGGGTATGTGGATTTACTTTTGCAACTGCCATTTTTATGAAACCTCAGTAGAGATCACATATTCCCTAGGAAAACACAGCATCCGGATGGAAATGTGCTAAAAGTGTGAAATACACCCTGATGTCTAAGATTTAGTAAAATGACAAAGAATGTAAGCAACCTCATTAATAAATTTGTTATGTTGATTCCATGCTGACATGATAACATTTTAGATATACTGGGTTACATGAATGTATTATTAAAATTAATTTACCTTTCTCTTTCACTTAAAAAAAAGTAACTATTAGAAAAAAACGTAATTACATGTGTGGCTTGCATTGTATTTGTGTTGGACAGTGGTGCTCGAAATCAAAAAGTCATGCATCCCCTTCCTCACGGTAGATTCTGCCTAGACAGGCCCATCGTACCATTCCCCACACCTCATATTTCATAGCCCCTGGGGCACGGTGCCAGAGGCAAAGAGACGTGCAGTGGCAGAACCTAAAACCTGACTGCAGGTCCTACAGAACTACACCTGAGAGGTGCATCAACTCCAATTATGATGTCACCTTAGCAGTAATACATACCAAACTCCTCATCTTTACGTATAAAGAGACTGAAACTCAGACATAGCAAATACCCTGTTTAAAATGATAGCGGGACTTCCCTGGCAGTCCAGTGGTTAGGATTCGGGCTTCCACTGCAGGGGCCACTGGTTCCATCCCTGGTCGGGGAACTAAGAACCCCAGCATGCTAAGATCCTGCATGCCATGCCACGTGGCCAAAAAAAAAAGAAACCCAAAACACAAAGATAGTAAAGGTTAATGACAATGTAAAGGCCAAGAGATTGATGTCATATACCACACTTTACAAAATAGATTAAAATTCCATGTCAAAATACTTTTTTTTTTTTTTTGGAAAAAAAATTTGTATTTCTCTTGGGAAAATCCCTATACGTTGTTGGCAAAGAGAGGCATTTTTATTTCTCATAGCCTTTGTGAAAATATATCGTCTTTATCAGAGTAGAAATTACTGATCAATTCACCGGCTTAGACAGAAACTAATGCACCTGTTTGGAAAGGCTTTATTGATTTTGCCCTAACAATGGTGGATGGGGAGAGCCTGGAACTGCCCTTGCCCTAGAATGCAAGGCAACACCGCCACCTAGTGGTTTCCTTATTAAGTTGTACACCGTCTGTCAGACTCTACACCCTGAGTGCGCACAGCTTTGCAGCCCTGTCTTTGCCGATTATTTAGACTGCAGCGATGATGCTGCCATCTAGGAACGTGCAGTCTCAACAAACCGATTAAAGAGTAGAACATTTACTCAAAAGATTTACATATCATAGCTTCGCTAAAAGAAAAATTTTAATTGAGAATTCATGTGTTTGGAAAAGTATCTCTGGTTAATCCAAGCAGACTTCCAGGAGGATGGAATCCTAGAAATGTGATTTTAAAAATGGAGGGCATGGAAGTATACAGCAATAGACTAGGTGTTGCCTTTGCGGCAGGTTAAAACCCTAGTTATTTCGGGATCAGGCACTTACCCTCTTATGCTATATTACAAATAAAATTGGCTTAGCTAAAGGGATAAATAGCTAGTATAAATTAAAAAAATAATGTGTAGATAGATGTTCAACTCATTCCGCATGACATCACATGGAACTATAAGGAATTTATTATTTTTAGGTTCTAGGGTGGAAGGGGAAGAGACCTGCTAGGAAGCCCAGAGGGGTCTCTGGCCAGTCAGGTGCCATATGTAGAGTCCAGATATTTCATGGGAATATCCAAAGCTTTGTCAGATGTAGAAATAAGAGCTCAACTCATAGACCTTCAGCATGTTAACTTTTAGATGAGTAGACTGAAAATTTCAATCTTTATGGTCACAGAGTTAGAACCCTAGAGTCCCAGAATTATAGGATGTCAGTATCTTAACATCATTTAACTGTAAAGCTAGTGTTGGAAAGCACTGGAAAACAGAGAGCCCCTTTTCCTAGAGCCACAGCTGCAGGGACAACGTTGAGCAAATTATTTCCCCCAGAGACTTTCACATGTAAACAACTCATTCATTTTCTTAGGAAGATCTGTGTTTCTCCTGGAGCAGGTCTCTGAAACATTCTCTAGCAGATGGAGAAATGAAGGCTGAAGGTTCTCTCTGGATCATTTCAATAAGGGAAAGTCAGATGAGGGGAACAATTTGTTCCTTGGGTTTTGAGAACGTAAGAAGATCAGTGCAGTGGGTATAATTTTGTTTTAGTTGGGAGAGGAAGTGATAGAGATAAGGAACCCTTTCAGGAAGAAGAGGGTTGGTACTCAGACTCACAGTAATAAGATCTACCTTTAAAGAAAGCTTTCTGGGTGTTAGGCTCTGCCCTGAACCTTTTCCTGTGAGGATTACTCTCAACTCATTCTCTGCCTCTGGTGAAGAAATGAGGAAGGGCATTAGAGGAACCAAGTGAGTCTAGGCTCTGCTGCGGACCATGTCCCAGACGTTTCATTCACGGGCTCATTTAATTCATGACGACCTCAGAACTGAGATTTATCATCTCAACTTCTCATACCAGAAAATGGAGGTGCAGAATAATTGAGTAAGTTGTCCGAGATCAAAAAGCTAGCAAATGCAGATCCAGGATCTTAACCGAGATTTGTCTAACTCTCACATTTTCTCTTTCTAACATAGTAAGTGATATTTAATGACAGAAATTGTCTTTCGAATTTCCCCAATGCCATCTACTCTATACTGCAGCTGCATACAGCAATGGATTTCATTCTATTTCCCTAACAAAGCCACCTTAAAGTGGTCATTCTTTTTTTCTCATTTTACTGATGAGGTACATGAGGGCTGTAGCATCTGGGTAGGCTGCCCAAGGGGATGCGTCATGGTCCAGCCCCGATTCAGTAACGATCCTTCTTACATCAAATCCCTGTGCTCTGGTCACTAAAATCCTTCTGACAAATAAACCCTCCCAAAAAGCATTCTCTTCTGTTACTGACCTTTCATCTTGGTCCTTGTTAATTTCTCCCATTCCCTTCAAGTCTGACAAATTGATCAAAAAGAAAATACCATTAGGAATAATCCCCCTCTGATGTTAGTCTTGAAAGCCAAAATATTGAATTAGAGAAAGATCTAATGTGGTCTATGCTTTGCAAAGCCTTTTCTTTTCTGGTTCCCTCTTTCCGTATTCACAGAGCCTTAGAGGAACCCTGGTGAGATTATAGAAAACTCAGGCCTTATTTCCACTAAGAGTTGTTGGTTTTGTCATTTTCATCCAAACACCTTAGTCATAAGTAATTGGATTTCCTTACTGCAGAAAAACTGGCATTTTTATAATAATGAAGTTGAGTACAGGGATTCATTTGACATTAAAGGTACTTTGCAAATATATTATGAAAATCTGGTTTAGAAGAGTATATTAAAGGATAAAGTGAGGGCTTAATTTTCAAGAAACATACTTAAATGTCCAGAGAATACCAGCTCTTAAGTCATCCCTTCATAGTTTTTGAGAGGGGCCCTTGTTTCAAATTTCAGATTCATTTCACATTTTTTTTATGTCTGCCATGTGCCAGAAAAACAGCAAGCTACTTGCAGAGACAACAAAAATCCCAGGAAACAAAAATTAGAACAAAAGGAAAACCTGGGCTATGAAGGTGTTTTTGTCTATTTGTTTGTTTTTTAAGGAAAGCAAAGGACGCATCAGCTAAAGGGAAGAACATCAATACAGATACAAAGATGAAAACATACAGAATGCAAGATCACTAGTTTTATTTAAATAACTTATTTGCCAATGTCTGGTATTTTCAACAAAGACACAGATCTACCTGGTCATTGTGTGGTGGGGTGGGAGACCCATGGCAGAGACCCTGGCAAAATTATGATCCAGGGTCTGGATGGAATGTGATTTTAGGCCACTGATTTATTCATATGTTCACTTATAAGCTTGGTGTTCATCTGAGTTAAGTATATCTGAAGGATAGACAGAATTCGGGTGGAAATAATCAAGAGTATTCATTTATTAGTTTAAATGAGCCATTTTTTTTTTAGCACATATATCACTATTAGAAATAACTAATCAAGTCTAAGTGCTCACTGAGAAATACAAGATATGTGGCACTTTGAAGGATTATAGGATGGTTTCACTTAGAAGCACAGGTGTGTATAAGCGTACAGAAGTTTTGGGGAGATACAGATAAAAGTCTTAGTAATAGGAATTGTGAAGAGGAGATGTGGTCAAAAAAGGAAAGAAAATAGTACATATTTACATTTTAGTTTTTACAATTATGCCATCTATGTTTTTAACAAAAAATATATGGATATATTGTAAGGATATTTTAATTTGGGGTTATTACAGATATTTAAATTTAGAAAACATCTTAAACATATATAGTCTAATTATACATATATATAAATTTTGTTTCTATGTTACCACCCTATCCTTGATTATTTGATAGTATTTACCAGCAAAGTCAAATTGGACTGGAGTTGTCTTTTCTAGGAAGGTTTTGCTAACAAATTCAACTTTTTCAATAAGACTTCAAGTTTTTTTTCTTCTTATGTCAAATTTGTTAAGATATATATATATTTTTTTGTGATACGCGGGCTTCTCACTGTTGTGGCCTCTCCCGTTGCAGAGCACAGGCTCCGGACGCGCAGGCTCAGCAGCCATGGCTCACGGGCCCAGCCACTCCGCGGCATGTGGAATCCTCCCGGACCGGGGCACGAACCCGCGTCCCCGGCATCGGCAGGCGGACTCTCAACCACTGCGCCACCAGGGAAGCCCCGGTAAGTTATATTTTTCAAGAAATTTGTCCTTATGACCTCAGTTGTCAAATGTGATGATATACAGTTGCTGATGTATCGTCTTATTCTTTTACTGTTCGTAAAACTTGCAGTAATTCCCTCTCTCTCACTTTTAACATTGATGATTTCTCCTTTTTGTGATCAGTTTAGTTTGGCCATTTTCTTGATATTATTTACCTTTACTTCCTCTTTGTTTTATATTTCCTTGATTTAAAATAAAATTTATTATTTTCTTTTACTTCAGGTTTTTTTTTTTTCTTTTACTAGAATGGATCCTTAGGGCATTGATCTTATATTCTTATTATTTTCTAACCTAAGCATTTTAAAGCTCCAAGTTTCCCTCATTTTAGCTGTATTGTTCTTCAGTTCAAAGTATTTTCTAATTTCTCTGGAGATTTTATTTTCAATCAATAAGTCATTTAGAAATGTGTTGCTTCGTTTCCAGATATTTGGGAATTTTCTAGCTATCTTATTGATTTCTAAATTAAATCCCTTTTTATCAGAGAATATATTTTTGTGCGACGTTAGAAAATGTTGGTATTTGTCTTATCGTCCATCATGGCACTATCTTGGCGAATGTATCTGTTCACAGAGTGTGTGTTCTACGTCGGTTGGGTGTAGTGACCCATAAATTTCAATTCAATCAAGGCGTTTGTTGGGCTTCCTTACATTTTACGTGTCACTACTGATGTTTTAAATTGTTGTTACATCAATTAGTGGTAGTAAAATCAACTACCAATAATTGTGGAATCTTCTCTTTCTCCCTGTAATTTTGTCAGTTTTGCTTTGTATAACTTGAGGGGCTTTTTGCTAGATGCATGGACAGTTTTAATGGTTATGCATCCCTTTTATCCTTACGCTATAGCCCTCTTTATCTCTGCAGAACACTTTCTCAATGTCCATGTTATCTGATATCAACATAACCGGCCACGCTTACTGTTCATGCTCCATCATTTGTCATCCATTTTCTTTCAAACTACCTGTGTCCTTGTAATCAAAATACCCCTTGTAGGTAAATTACGTTAGGGTCTTGTTTGTTTTTTTCATTTCCACTTTGTCTACCTCTGCTTTTATTTAGAATATTTAGACAATTAAAATACAATGTAATTATCGATATGGTTGGATTCTAGCCTGTCATTTTATTATTTGTTTTCACTTTGCTCTCTGTTTTTTATTCATTTTTTGCCACTGTCTTCCTTCTATTAGATAAATTGAATCATGTTTTGTATTCCATTTTAATTTTCCTATGGGCATTTTGGTTATTTCTGTATTTTTTATTGGTTGCTCTAGGGATTATGCCATGTCTATTCAATCATTTACAGTCTAATTAGAAATAGTATTGTACCATTTCACATAAAGTGTTGAAAATTTGAAATGAAATGGGTCTTTTTATCTCCCTCACAAACATTTATATTTGTATTATACTTGTCATACGTGTTGTATCTATAATATATGCATTGAGAACATCACTAGAAATGTTATGATATTTGTTTTAAGGTGCATATGTATTTTAAAGAACATAAATGGGAATATATAGTTGTTCATATTTACCCAGATGTTGACCATTTCTCTTGTTCTTCTTTCATTCTCACTGGTTATCTCCCTTCAGCTTGAAGAACTTTCAGAATTTCTTTTTGAAAAGATCTATAGGTGATACATTCTTCAGTGTTCCTTTATCTGAGACTGTCTTCTTTTTTTTTTTTTTTCATTCTGGGAGAATATTTTTGCTTGAATTGATACTAGGATTCTGGTGTGACATTGCTTTCTCTGAGTAATTGAGTTTTTTTTCACTGTCTTTTGGTCTTTGTGTTTTCTGATGAGAAATTCACAATTATTCAATTCACAGTCTCCTGTGTGTTATAGGTCATGCGCTCTAGATGCTTTCAAGATTTTTTCTTATTTTTAATTTTTAGCATTTTAATATGATTGTCTAGTCATGATTAACTTTGAGTTTATTGTTTTTGAAGTTTACTGAGCTTTTTAAACTTTAAATGTAAACCTTTTGGCAAATTTGGAAATTTTTCAGTTATGTATTGTTTCAAATATTTTTCACTGCTAAGATACATTTCTTTTACTTCTGTGATTGCAGTTGCCTGCATGTTAGACATTTTGAAAAATTTCCACAGGCCCTTAGGCCCCGTTATTTTTTCTCCAATATTTTTCTTTGTTATTTAGAATGGTTAATGCCTATTAGTCTGTCTTGAAGTTCACTGACTTTTTCCTCTATTATCTGTAATTGAGCCCATCTAGGGAATTCTTATTTCAGATTCTATACTTTTCAGTTCAATATTTTCACTTGGTTATTTTTTAGATAACTGAGAACTTCACTTGAGCTGAGAACTTCTTTTTCATTGAATCTGAGTATGTCTCCCTCTCTCTTTTCTTTTCTTTTTTTGCTGGTGGGAGTAGCCATCACATTTTATTATTGGGCCATGAAAGCTTCATGACTCCTTTATTCAAATTACAAAGCAAATCTAGCCCATCATTTAATGTTTTCCCAGGTGGTTTCTCTTGTGTTATGGACACATAGACCTCTACTTTAGGGCCAAATGAATGTCATTTTGGAAGCAATCCCATTTCTTTCTTTCTTTTTTTTTTTTTTTTGTAATTTTCTTCTGTTGTCACTATTGAGAAGTCTGTTGTCAGTATTATTAGTGCCCCTAATGCCATTTCCAAGAAATGGACTGGGGCCCATTCTTTTTTCTCATTAATTTATTTTTTTTTAATTGAAGTGTAGTTGATTTACAATGTTTCATGTGTACAGCAAAGTGATTCAGTTATATGTATATATATATAGACACACATATATACATATATATATCATTTTTTAGATTCTTTTCCATTATAGGTTATTACAAGATATTGAATACAGTTCCCTGTGCCATACTGTAGGTCCTTGTTGTTTATCTATTCTATACATAGTAGTGTACATCTGTTAATCCCTTTACTTCATGGAGCACGGTTATAATAGCTGGTTTACAGTCTTTTTTTTTAAAATATAATTCTAATATCTGAGTCCTATTGGGGGGGCATCTATTGATTGGTTTTCACTTGAAAATTGTTTTTCTTTGTTTATTAAGTAAACTTGAATTTAATGTGAGCTCTATAAATGCTGTGTCACGTGCATCCTGGGTACTGTCATAATCCTGTGGAAAATGTGGACGTTTTGGTTTTAGCAGGCAATCAATCCCGATACGTTCAAACAACAAATGCTGTCACATCTTCTGTCTGTGGTAGCTCGCATCTCAGTTCAAGCCTCCAAACTTTATTCTGCTGGTGTGAGTCTTGTTTAGACACATGTAGAACGGGGAACGAGCTGCTGAGTTCAGATCAGTTTTTATATCAGTTTGGTTCTCTAAGCCTGTGGTACATTGGTTTGTATCTCTTCACTACACACTACATGCATGTGTAGTTCTGGGCTGAGTTTGGGATTGAACAGTGGTTCCAATGTCAGTTCAGCTCCACAGACCTTTGTTGTACCTGTATGAGTCTACCTCACACATGCAGAGCTCAGAGATGAACCTGAGGGTTTTGCAGGCTCATTCATAGATTTAAGGGCTCCATTCCCAAAGAATCAATACTGTAATCAGAAACTATCTACACATGCTCCGGTCTCCAGGGTCCAGTTTTCCTCTCTCCTCTGGCTGAGAAATACATGATTTCACTTTTAGTTTTAGCCAACATCACTGTGCCACCTTTCCTCAACTGGGGCTGGCTTCTGGGACAAACAAACAAAAAATTAAAGATTCTCACCCCTGGGAGGTTACTTCTCCATGTTTTGACTCATCTTCAAAATCTACTTGTTTTTGCTTACTTTGCAGAGTTCTTCACACACTTTCTTTTGTTTGTTGTTTCTTTTTATTGGTAGTCCAAAGAACTACTTCTGGAGCTTACGTTGCAATTCTACATTTATCAATGCAACCATATATCTTTGTATACATTTATCCGTATTCAATTTCAACCCAACAGTCATTTGTCCAGTAATCATTATGTAAAATTACTGTGTCAGCTGTTGCTGATACAAATGCGGATGTCTGCAAACCTCAAGAAGCTCCATGTCTAACGAGGCACTTCTCCCTGCCCTGGAATGGCCATGAGACTTTATGGAAATTGCTATGAGCAATGAACCGTATGTAGGGCGTTGCAGCCACTCAGATGCCAAGTTGCGTAATTCTGCCAAGAGGCCCAGCAAAAGCTCCAGAAGGAGGGATGTGTTCCTTTGAGTTCTAGCAACAAGAGAGGAGAGTTGTTCGATGAAGCAGAAAATTCTGAGAAAAGTTAAAGTAGCCTGCAAGGTGGAACGAGAAGGAGTGTATCCATGCGGTTACAAAATTAACTAGGTGGGGTGGAAAGTGGCTGGAGAGAAAACAGAAGCCAGATTATGTCTGAAAGGGGTCTGAAATCTCTTTTATGGACAAAGGTGAATGAGACTATGTTTTTGAAGAGTTAAAGGAATAGACCTTTGGAAACAAAACACAGAAATGCATTTTTTAAAATTTCCCAGCGAAGTAAACTTTTCAGAGAGTCCTTCAGGAAACGCGCACCAGCTTCCTACGATGTGCCAGGTGCTAAGCTGGCTCTTCATAAACACACTGTGGTTGATACACTGACACCCTTGATGTATAAAGTAGGCAAGGAAAATGGTGAATTCATAAAGCAGGGCTTCTAGTGTGTATTATAATAATATGCTTTTGAACGATCCCATTTGTTGATATTACAGGTTTCGGAAAACAAGCTCTGGCTTAATCTTACTTCCTGCTTTGAAATTCAAACTTACTTGTGAAGGAAAATAAATAAAGAAAATAATATTTCCCCAAGAATATCCATGTGTTCAGAGAAGGTCTGAGCATTTCGTATGATGTACACAATTAGTCCTGGACAGAATTTTAACATGAGTGCTTTCCACAAATTTAATGGCAGTCCGCCTCTCCTCTGGGCATTAGGTCCCACCCCATCCTTGGCCGCGGCACCTGTGGGAGTGTGTGTGTGTGCATTCATACTTGTACTTGAGTGCAATTTCTGAAAACTGGCACTAAGATACAAGGGACTTAAAACAGTTCATTTTGTCCAGTTCTGTTATTAAAATGGATTTTAGAGTCTGCTGAAAGCAATTTTGGGGCTAATTAAAATTTTAATAAATAACCTTAATATATTAAAAGTCAAATTATAAGAGTGTGATGTTATTAAATTAGGGAAAGTACACTACACAGGGAACCTTTAATAAATTATATATGAGCCTTTCTAAATTGCTTCCCTCAGTTTGGACAATGCCAGAGATTAAAGAGTACAGTGTAATTTAGTTTGTGGTTTGAGGGCATAAAGGGAAAGAGAACAGACATCACTTGCATTCGTTCCAATTTATTTTGGTATTAATGTCTTACTTTGTAATTGTGTTTGAAAACATGTGTATATTTACTTACTTTCTTACTTACTCATTTCCTACTAGTCTCATTCCTCATACAATGCTTTGGAAAGAGAACCAACTTCAATAGAAGTTAAAATGAAAACTTTTTTTTTTTTGGAAAGTGAATGTGTTTCCCCACCAATTTTATTCATCTCTCAAGACCCTTTACAGGACATTTTGTCACTCATACACTTATTTAAAAACCATCTATTTTGGAATTTCCCTGGTGGCGCAGCGGTTGAGAGTCCGCCTGCCGATGCAGGGGACGCGGGTTCGTGCCCCGGTCCGGGAAGATCCCACATGCCGCGCAGCGGCTGGGCCCGTGAGACATGGCCGCTGAGCCTGCGCGTCCGGAGCCTGTGCTCCGCAGCGGGAGAGGCCACAGCAGTGAGAGGCCCGCGTACCGCAAACAAACAAACAAACAAACAAACATCTATTTCAAGCTTTAACATGGCAGGCACAATGCTAGTCGTTAGGGCGTACTTGCATATAATTATATATGGGAAGAGATGGATGTTTAAAATAGTTGAAATAAAACAGTAAGGTGAATGTCTTATTAGGGATGCTTAGTTACTTGACGGTTCTTCACTGAGCATGAAGCAAAGCATCAGGGGTGTGGAATATAAGCTCCCTCTGCTGTGTGAGAGCAGAGTGGGTGGAAGGACCCGGGTAGCATCTAAAATATGTCAACTCAGAGGTGGAAGCACAGAGACGCTGATTAAACACTTTGGTGTTTCTTCAACTTGATGCAGCGGTAAGTTAAGATGTAAGCGTCAACGCAGTTTTTCAGTTCATCTGCATTCCAGTCTACGCGTTCATGCGCTGCTGAATCGCAATTACGCTCATTCAGACTCGGCGCTGAGCCATGCGTGAGCCCCGTGTTGTAATTTACCAGGTATTAGTACTTCTCTGTCAGCAGTATCAGTTGCTGCTCTGGGGTGGGTCCCAGATGTGTCCTCATCCTCTCTTAAGTTACAGTAAAGGCAGTCTGAGGACTCAGGCTGTGATAAGCAGTTTTCTCAAAGCTAAGTTTTAAAGATACCATGGCTGGCCCTTCATGGTGAATGGCATTGGTATTGAAAGCAGAGAGAAGGAAAACCTTGCTTGGTACAGATTTGCGCATGTAAAGGTTCCACATTGTGAGATTCCAGGGAAACAAATAAACTCCTCATTCATCCCTGTGTCTGTTGCACCTGATACAATCAGTGAACACTTTTAGGCACTGGATAAATATTAGTCAAAAGAAAAGAGAGCAGATAGGAAGGCACAAAAGATGCTCTCTTAGGTAGGAGCAATTTGGGGGTAGAAGAAGTAGACAGATAACTTCTCCACAGTGGAAAGACCACAGGGCATTGCAGGTTAGTGGTCTGGGAAACTAGTGTGACAATAATGCTAAGTGCTGACCACCACCAAAAAAAGCATTTATTTTTGCCTTGCATTGAAGCTGCCTTTTGTCGAATGTGTCTCTAGGCTGTGCATTGGGTCCAGGTATGCCGTTTGTCTTCTTCTTCTGGAACTAAAGGCAAAATGTTGCATGATCACTTTAGGCAAGGACAGAGGGACAAAAAGCTCATTGTCACTACACAAGCACATTTTAAGCCTCAGTTTGCCTTAATGATGTCTGCAGTAACCACTGGCCGAGTGAGCCGGTGGCCAAGCCCCAAACCAAAGGGTAAGGAAAATATTTGCCACCAGCCACCAGGACATGGCAGGGTGTGGATATATAATTGTGCTATGTTACAGGAGAGTAAAGAACCATGACAGTATTTATTGATAATTTACAAACAAAATATCTGAAAGGGAAGTTTATCTGGAAATAGGTTAAGTTAGTAAAAAGAATCAGAGGTTTTTTTTTTTTAATCTTAAGAGCATTTTCTAGATTTATTATTTTAGCCCTTGGCAATAGTTACACAAGGTAATTATGTCCTTGCTTAAAAAATGTGTTATTCCCCTTCTTTTGAAATTAGGTTTAAGACTTCAGTAATTACCTTGATAGTTCACCTACAGATGCCAAAACCGGAATATTCACACATCCCTGTGATTTCATGGTGAAACTTGGCTTCACCCTTTCTTATCTTTGTTTCCTCAGGAAATTTATTTAACCCTTTGCCTCATTTAAACAAAAATATATAATATTTTTAATATCTAATATTTTTGAGCATTTAAAGCACCTAAACTACTAAGCACTGGCTTAGTCATCAATTCCTCAAACCTAGAGCTGGGAGGAAAAGCTATATTTGACGGCAGAATCCAGGCTTCTAACCGGGATGCCAGATTACTTTATGCACATGAGGTCTCCATTTTCAACAGAGCCACCTTGATTCCTGTAACGGAAATATTCACCAGTGTATTAAAGCTCAGTGTTTTAATACAAGGCTTGTTTTAACATTCCTGCGGAGACCAGTGGTGCCTTCCTCTACAGCCAGGAGCTCAACGGTTATGTGGCGTGACTCTCAAGTTACCTTGACCTACATATTTTACTGAACATTTTACCCCATTTCATGGGAAAGTCCTGTATCTCACTGAGGAGCTGGTAAGTGCAGGCCACCCTTGTGCTCAGGAAGGAAGGCCAGGCTCAGATATTGATAAATGCCAGCCTCGGCCACTCCCAAACTCTCCAATTCTAAACTTCTATGTCACCTTTGACTCTTCTTTGGCAGAGCCAAGGTTGTGTGTTCAACCAAATTATTTTATTTTTGTCCTCAACAAACAGGAGGGTGGCATCTCCCAGACTTCTTACTTTCTCATAGGATTTCGAAGGGTTTGGAAAGATTGGAAAAGCATGAAATGACATGGCATGTGATACAGACTCGACACCAGTTATCTGTTCCTAGAGATAGAATCAACCTAAGCTTTCTGTTTCCAGAATGTTCCTAATGTTCCATCGCCATCGTATTTCCCAAGGAGCTGTTTAAGGGACTTCCTACTTGAGGGTATCTTATGTACTGACGACAGATTGACATGCCAAGCAAATACCGATCACACCACTGTTTAGCTCACATATTCTCATGGTTTGCTATTGCCTAGGGTAACTGTAACATTTTCAGACTCCAGTCTTTGCCCTCTATGGTCTTACCTGACCAACCACTCTTTGTCTTACTCTTTGTTCCTTTTCATGCACCTTACGCTCTACTCAAACCCATCTCTGATATCAAGTCGTTCCTCTTACAGGCGCCCATGCTCCTTTCCTCTCTGTTCTCCTCATGATTTTTTTCACTAGAAAACCCCCTCCCCAGTTTTCTCTTCAAACCCCTTTATATTGTTATTTGAGTTCTGTCTAAATAACCATGTCTTCCATGAAGCTGTTTTTAATCCTGCCACTCCCACAAGAGGAAAACGTGATCTGTCCTTCTTCAGAAAGACGACCACAGTGTATCTGTGTCTTTTTATGGCTTGTTGAACCCAAGTGTTACCATCAAGAAGCCGTGTGGTTTAAACTTTATTCCCTCACATGGCTGACATCGGTGTCCCAACTACAAAACAGGGACATAAGCATCAATACTGTGGGACTGGAGAGGGCATTAAGTGAAGTCACTTGTAAATATCGTCACACAGTGAAGACACCCAACCACCATCAGTCCCATCCCATCCTACCACTTTCCTGGACAAAAAGATCACTACAGATAGGCATAGGTCTGAAGTTTTAAGAGGCACAGAACATATTAGCTCTCAAAAATGTTATATTAAGGAATATAATTAAAATGCCTCCACTAAGGTATATTTTGAGCTGTGGTTCAAACTCTTAGTCTTTTACAGCGTGTCTCAGGCAGACGGCCCTTTTGTCTCCTGAGCACCCCTGAGAGTTTATTGCAAAGTCACCCTCTTATCACAGCTCTGACAGCTGCTCTGATTTGACAATAAAGCCACGATGAAGCTCATTGTTTTTTGTGTTATGTTATGATGTTCTCATCATTCTTTTTTATATACCCAGATGTGTGGAGAGAGAGCAGACCACTAAGTTTACGTGTACGCATGCATGTCTGTATACAGAGTTGTATACCTGTATGCATTTTATAGATTTTTCTCAGCTTTATTGACATAGGTGGCATGGCGTAATGGTGACGTCATGGGGCTCAAGAGACAGCACGTGTTTGCTGGCTGCGGCTTCTGTGCTGTAACCCTTCCCACTGCACCCAACATACACGCACCATGTGAATCAGCAGCCGTCTCCCCTCCTGTGCGTGGACGTTCGTGTCTGTAGTGGTGTGACAGCAGAGATTTCAGAGCGCAGAAGATCCAGAAGCAGAAAGGAAGGAGTACGAGACAGCATGGCCTGTTTTCTGCCACTTCCTGGTGACCTGAGTAGCACAGGCCAGACAATGACAGTCAGAAGTTACTGCAAATAGTCAAGAGAGATTTCCAGAATATCTGGGCAGTTGCCACATCGCGTCAGGGCCCAGGGAGTCAAATGAAGCATTGTGAAAAGGAGAAGGTGGTTCTCCATCCGTCAGTAGGGAATGCAGACAGGGTGGGAATCCCCAGAAAGGGAAGCTGGGAGCAGGCAGGAGCTGCAGGTAGGGCAGTGGGAGTGGTCTGTCCAGAGGGTGGGCCACGATGTGCTCCTTGTCTGCAGAAAATGTAGGAAAAATCATAACGCGGCTGACCAAGCGTGAGTCTGCCTGTTAGTTTCACCATGACGAGAAATTCTAAAGGACCTCAGCCATGAGATACCCTTCACTGAAAACAAACAAACAAACAAAACAAAACACAACTTTTCAAGTTTTAAAAACTGCCTCAGTTACTGTTGAGTTCAATGTACACACAGGCACACACATAACATGTGTACACACACATATACTTGCTTCAAGTTAGCACATTCTTATCACTCCTCTTTAAGTAAACATAGCATTCCATGTGCAGGTCAATTCTTAGACTTCTCAGTTTTAGAATCAGACCCTGACACACACGTGGACTCAGCTCCACAGGAGTGTTTCAAGAGTAACTCTGAAAGTTCGCTATCATCGAGCTTGCTTTGAGTGGTCTGTGTTTCCACATTAAAACAGAAGATTCAAGGGGAGCAACGATGGCCCAGAGATTGCAAAGACAGAGACGAATACATGAGTTAGAGTGTGGTTCTGTCCTGCTATGTGCCCGTTTTTGGTCTGTGTTTAAAGTTTAAAACAGGGAAGCAATGTATGGGTTGGGAGGTGTGGGATTCCTCTTTGACAAGTGCACACTTCAGTGAAGTATTTTATCTAATTTAGTCATTGTAAACTTGAATGTGGGTCTTCTTTTTAATTGTTATAGAACCAGAGAACAATACAGAAAATAACAGTCGTTACTAATTACGACTGGGTCACAAAGAGCAGGGAGTGGCAGAGGTAACCTGAACCCCATGGCCATCTTCACTGGCTCAAGTCATAGCCCTGGCCTCATGGGCCAGAAGCTCTGAGTCTTGTCCAAAAACGTACGAGTGGGCAACAGGGGGAGTGGGGATCCATTTCCAGATTTCTGCTCTTCGATACCAATATTATGTGTCTCATAACACATCTTGTTGGTAGTCAGGATTGCATATACAAAGCCCAGGCTACTTAGTAAATCAGATGTGATCTCTGTACTCTCCTTAGTTACGTTTTGTATTCCTTGCTCTATTAAAGCTTCATCAGTCCATGGCTTCTTAAGCTGGAGAAGCTGCTGACACTGTGTTACTGAGGGAAGAAAGTGCTACTGATGGAATAAAGATGGGGGTGCTAGGGGAGGGAGATTCTGAGTCAGAATTAGAGATTCAACGATCCGATCACATTAACACACCTCTGAAGACAGAAAAGTTTTCATTTTAGCAAGTGGGTGAGAAGATCATGCTGTAAAGAGCAGGAAGATGTGGGCAAAAGTACTTGACACTTAGCACTTTGTGCATCTGTTCCTCTAAGATCTCCCCCTTCCTTCCCTCCTTCCTTCCTTCTTTCCTTCCTTCCTTCCATTCTTCATTCCCTTCTTTATCTTGACTAATACATTAAACATATCCTAAGTGCTAGATTCTGTTTTAGAGGCTGAGAATCAGCAATGAACATAACAAAGGACTTGCCCTCTTGGAGATGTTCGTATATATATGAACCATCTTTTTATGTATATATATATATATATATACACATATATATGGCAGCAAATAAATATATGTTATATTCTCAGTGATATTAATTGTGAGGAAAAAATAAAGCAGGCTAAGAGGGTAAGGATGATGGAGATGGGATTTGCTCTTGTAGGATGTGAATAATGTGAGTTTAGGGAAGGATGTTCTCTGGAGATGAGAGATGAACAGACACACAAATGAAGTAATAAAGCAACAATTGATCGTATGGATATTCTGGGGAGAATGCTTCAGGCACAGAAATTATCAAGGCGTGAGGTGGGAGTGGGACTCCTGTGTTCAAAGAAGACTAAAAAAATCAAGATTATCTGCAGCCAGAGAAGCAAGGAAGCCATAAGAATAAAGGTAGGAGAGGTGACAGGCTGCTGTGCCTGGTGACGCTGGTAGATCACGTCAGGAACTTGCTGGTGTGTTCCAGATGTGATGAGAACACTTCTGAGAACAGAAGCTCGCTATGATTTTCATTTTAAAAAGACAAATCTAAATGCTGAATTGACAACGTTCACAAAGACAGAATTAGACAATTCTGGAAAACATTAGACATGTAGTGGGTACACACTGGACATTTAATGAAAGAAAGAATTAGATGAATGACTTATTCCTTTCTCTGACATTTGTCACTTACAGCGTGAAAGAAGACAATATAGGGACCTGATGTATATTTACCGTATGAGTGCGTGGCTGAGAATCCAATGTTTGTCATTGTTTGCCTGCCTGTACCTAAACATCACTTTATATTAGCTTGAGATCCTCCATTTGAGAGCAGCCATCCAGAGGGAGGGTGGACGTGTGACTTAGGATGGCTGATCAGAAGCCCTTTCCCAGCTCTTTGAATCAGTTCCTACATTGTTGGATGCAACTAGCTCAGACGGACCCAAGGAGGTGACCTCCACTGGCGTTCCAAGAACCTAGACTCCAAGGGGCAGCTTGCTGGGGTCTCCGGTCTCCAGTCTATGTCGCGCGTTTCCTGGAGCCATTTCAATCTAATTAAAGCCATGTTGCTGAAGCTGTTGTAGTGCCTGTTACTGCCATGATCGTTTCACTTCCTATCCATCTTACCGCATCCTTGCATTCGGCCCTCTGCATGACTTCTGCATGGCCCTCAGCTTCTGCATGACTGATATTAAGTGATCACACCTGGAACTTTCTCAGGAATGCCTTGGACACTGGAGCCATATTGCCAACGGGTAGAAAGCTCTGAAAGTACCTAAGAGTTGAGTTTTACACCTCCCACTACCTTGACCCCTATAGACAGAGCCCACCCTTAATGGCTAACTGGTTTGATGCAAAAGCACAGGAGCCTTTGCCCTGAGGAAAGACCAACTCTGAGACCTCCTGCACGCTCTAGAGCTCCCCGCAGGATCTGGCTCCGTCTGGGGCTTCTGAAATTGCAGACTGGCTTGGCTCTTCTCATTCCCTTACATGCCTTGATCACCCCCTTATTATTTTCTTCTGGTCAGATTTAGAAAACCAAAAATATAAGTCACCCACTTAACTATGAATTTCAGCTAAACAACAGTTTTTTGTTCGTTCATTTGTTTATCTTGGTTTGCTTCTAATATAAGTATACGTGATGTGATGAGACACAGTTATACTAGTAACTTATTTGTTGTTTATTTGCAAATTCAAACTTAACCAGGTGTCCTGTAGCGTATCTGGCAACTGTCCCTGGAAACCCTCCCTTGGAAAATGACCTGCATCCGTATTCTTTACTGAGAGTCTGCTTCTGGGAAAATCTCTTCTAAAACAGACAGCTGAAGTCAGTTTCTGTTGTTTACAGCCAGTGAGCCTGGGTGAGGCAGATGTGTTCTGATTCCAGAGTTGTCCATTCAGGAGAATATCTAACCTTACAGTCCTATAGCGACCGACCATGAAAGTAGACACTGGGTTGGATTTTATTTGTTGGTCTCTCCAGATCCATTTTCTACCCTTCTCCACTCTTGCCTATGGCCCCCAGGGGCATCCTCTGCCCTGTCTTGCCATATGACCTCTGGGTGGGTAAGAACTGTGGGAAGCCCACAGGAAGTCTGAGTATGGCAGGAGGTAGAGGCCCCCAGGTTCATGTTTCTGGTTGCCAGGCCAAGGTTCTGAGTGGCCATAGTGCCCTGATGAAGGTCCCAGCTCCCTCCAGGGCACCTCTTTTTACAACTCCTGTTCTCTCCAGGTGTTAGTGACCACTGAATGCCTTTGAACTTTCAAGCCCAGGGATGACAGGATGCTCCAGCATCCCCTGTTCCTCTCCCTTAACCTGGCTCACGCTTGTAGAAAGGTCCCTCCATGGATCACTCTTTGGTCCACACTTTTCCATGTGTCCCACTGGGACCTCAGATAATACACATGTATGTATTAAAAACAAACAAACCTACCTACAGAAGACTAGTCTCATTTTATTACAATTAAATTAATTTACCAATAATATTAGGGATATTAATTTGCATAACTATTTTGAATTTAATCAAATATACTCTTTTTCTCTAGAGTATTAATAGTACTAATGTGGACTCAGGTGCTGGGAGCCTGAAATATCAGATTTACTTAGCAATGAGAGGAGTTATTTAGAATGTTGCATTGCATTGATGATCAGAAAATGGACTTTGAAAAAAAGAGAAAGAAAGAAAAAGGACTTTGCAGCCTATGAACATGTGTTTGTGTCCTGTACCTAATTTGGTATAAACCCTTAATTACTTCACCTTTATGGATTTCAGTTTGACATCTGTAAAAAGAGAACAATTAATTTAATTAACCTTACATTGTGGGTTAACTATGAAGAAGAAACTAAGAACACATGTAAAGTTCTTAGCACAATATATTCTTAACGGCATAGATTTGATAACTGATGGCCATTGTACCCATTTATGTGTTATCATTGGATTTAACCTGCAGGTTTCCTCATTTCTATGATAATGATACTTTGCAAGGTTTTTGTGAGAATGATAGGAAATCTATATGCAGTGTATTACCCCATAAATGGCAGGTACAATTATCACGAGGTACAATTATCTCTCGAAGAGATACGAAGACAGCCCAGGTACAAGAAAATGGTTTCCAGCCCTTCTCCAGGTATGTCACAAATTGCAAAGGAGACCACAACAAAAATGATTTTCTCATGGGAGATTTTAAAAGGTTAAATAATTCTAAGTATAGAAAGTTTTGTGGCCGATCACCAGTAACTGGTCTTAATCTTCCTGACTGCTAAGAAGACTCTCGTTCCATTTCCCCATTGGGTATTCACTACAATATCTTTAGATCCTAATAGGAATAAGCCTGAGGTTATTCTGAGGCCAGTTCCTGCCAGAAACACACATGTCACCTTCCTATAAATATGCCCCCTGGTAACCAGTGTAACCTGAGGCTGCTGGGGGGAGGCAGGGGCAGCAGAAATTCCTAAGTCTAGAGGCAAGGATGCATGGTCCCTTCTTAATGCCGTGATACAATTACATCAATGAGAAATATATTTGGGGGTTAGTATCCAGGACAAGGGATATATTTAACCTGTTTTACTCCTCAATGCTCAGACCATTTCTTTATTGTGTTAACTCTTTCATAATAAAGATTAAGAGAGACATAGAGTTGGGAATTCCCTGGGGGTCCAGTGGTTAGGACTCTGCACTTTCACTGCTGGGGTGTGGGTTCAATCCCTGGTTGGGGAACTAAGACCCTACAAGCCATGCAGCACAGCCCCCCAAAAAAAGTGAGAGAGAGAGAGAGAGAGAGAGAGAAATAGAATCTTCAAGTATACCTCCTTCTTGCATAATATGCTCCCTTGGCTCTGTTGCCTTAAAAATGATGTCCAGACTCATTTCCCTGACAAACATGGGATGTTCTTCATGTAGGTCTCATCTTTACCTCTCCGCATCTTTTCTGGTCCATAACCAGCCCAACTTGTTATTATTAATCTCCGACCTGGAGAGGCAGCTCAGGTACACAAACAGTGACCACGTCTACCTTTGCATTTCCCTCATTTCACCTCCATGGAACAGATGATTTTTTTTAACAGGCTTACAGAGAGTCTTTATTTTTTCTTTTGTTCAGTTTTCCATGGCTCATTCCCCCACCAAACAGTAAAGCTTCTGTATTCAGTTCCAGTCTATGAGCCTAGATGAAATAAACTAAGGAATCCGGCTCTTATATCAGGCCAGCGATTTTCCATGATCATTGCCAACAGCATGCTAGAAAGTGTGACCATTCTGTCTTCTCTGTGCTGCATCCTTTAAAAATTACTGTGCACCAATTGAAGGACACGGGAGGCGTAATCTCAGCATTTCATCTGCTATGAAATATAGTGAAGTCGGTAGGGAAGTATTTTTCTAAGTGTTCAATCAGTGAACAAAATGAATCCTGGAGGTTCACTGGTGGTCAGCCTAGTTCATCAGGATATAATCTTCAGAGTGATTTGGGTGTCAAATGCTTAACCCAAGAAGGAAAAAAAGATACTCATTCCCTCTGAGTGTGTTTTTTTCACACACAATAAGAAACTTCTGATGGCAGCTCCAAACTGGTTAAGGAGTCTGAGGTCATGCCTGCCCATCATCTCTGCTCTTTCAGGCATAGACATACCCCAAAGCTGACAGAGATGTGCAAATTAAGGAAAAGATGAGATCGGAAGAGGGAATCACTAAGAAAACTCAAATGGCAAGGTATTTGGTTTTTTGTAGACAAAATACTTCATTGTAAGTAGGTGTGAACTAGAACGGCTGAGAAAGCAAGGTCGGGGCTCGGTGGAGGAGAAGGTGTCATTTCCAGAACCAGACAAGTACTATCTCCAAGCAGAGAGACCTCTGATGTGCAGTCTTTAGTGGATGGCATGGCATATGCTGCTCTAGGAGGATATGCTAGTGTTCTTTTATTTCAGCTGGCACTGAGGGACAAGCTTATGACTTCTGAGGAAATCACTACTGGTGAAAGAGTAGCAGAACGTAGGTTTTGTGATGCTTTAAGAGTAGCAAAGCTGGGGCTTCCCTGGTGGCGCAGTGGTTTAGAGTCCGCCTGCCGATGCAGGGGACGTGGGTTCGTGCCCCGATCCGGGAAGATCCCACATGCCGCGGAGCGGCTGGGCCCGTGAGCCATGGCCGCTGAGCCTGCGCGTCCCGCAACAGGAGAGGCCACAACAGTGAGAGGCCCGTGTACCGAAAAAAAAAAAAAAAATAGGACAATAGACACAAATATTTCAAAACATTTTTATTAATAGCATCCTTTTGATTGCTTCACTAGAACAAAATTAGTTACAAGGGGAAGAATTTGATAAAGGAATATAAAAATATAAAACTACTACTTTCTTCCAATGCAAACATGTGACAATAAATTCCGAGGTCAGCCATTCCCCAGCCTATCTCCGTTATAGTGATCCAGTACCCCGTGCTAAAGTAGTAGGGACATTGCAAGAAAATACTGTGGATGCTGTTACTAAGATTCTCTTTGAGGCTTATGCGATATGCTAACATAAAATATTTACCCATAAGCCTTAGAAAGAGGGTTTATGGATCTAGGCTTTGCTTTTTTTTTTTCTTTCGCTTGTCACAAGGACATCTCTTGTGTTTTCCTTCACATTCAACATTCATAGATTAGAGGAAGCCCACATTTAATACCCTCTAACTTCCAAGTAGTAAAGGAAATTAAGTCAAGGTTACCAGAGAGCAGGTTAATAGATGCTGGGCAGCAAGAATAACATTGGCCAGTACTATAGTTAATACTCCTCTTCCTAAATTCTCATATCTATTCAATCATGTGATAGCCAGTATTCTCTTCTGGTTTAATTATTGTCAGGAGGAGGCCAAGATTCCATGGACTCTGTCAGACCACACCTAAACACTGGTGGACATTTCGCCAACTATGTGTATAGGTAGGGTTTTGCTGCATTAAAAATTTTGTATCCCTTTAGCAGTCGTGTGCAGAAATCCCTCTACTTGCATAATCAGAAAGTCACATTACAGAGAGAGAAAAAAGAAAAGATACCAGGAGAATATACCAGGCCAAAATTTAGGACACTTGTTAGTCAAAAACTTATAAATGTAGGACAATGTCTATATAAATAATAATGCATATATAAATAACCTTAACATGAGTATTTCATTGAACAGAATACTGTCTATTTTAGAACAGTTGCAAGAAATAATCCTTAGATGGTGGGAGAATGCCAAGCACAATAGGATACACGTAGAACGTGCTCAAGACCGTCATTAGTGGGATGTTACAATCCTTTCAAGGTATCATTATCCATAATACAGCAGCTAATATTTATCAAGTGCTTCTTATAAGCCAGTCATCGGTGCATAGGAAGAACTCAAGAAACATGTTTTGAATGAAAAGAACCACAAGAAAAAGCAAACAAAATAAACATTACTGTCATGCTTGGAACTTCCCAGAGTCCATCACACTGGGTTGAAAGCACGGTACTGAGCCTTAGGAGCAAGTCCTTGTGGGAGACAGACATACAGCCACCACAAAGAGATGCAAAAGGGGCTAAAGAGAGCTACGTGCAGAGTTCCATACTATACAGAAGTGGCATGAGGACGCTGTCTGTAGTTGCCGGAGAAAACCATTTTACGTTAGAAAAACAAGCAGAGGGCGGGTAAAATGTTCTCTGTGTTTGGGAACTAACTTATGGGGCAGCCAGGATTTATCCCATACACTCTGGTTCAAGCCATTTATTAGTGAGTGGTCCCCAAGGTAGAGTTCTCTTTTCTCTGGATCCCCAAATTGGTCTGTTAATGTTATAATTTTCATTCATACTTTTCTCATTTTTTAAAATTAAAGTATTTGATATGGTGCATATATATTTATATATGTGAGTATATATGGTAATGCATTACGACATATATAGTTTTAACATAAAGATACACTTATAGCAGGTGCATGTTCATTTTAAGCTTACATGCATTTAACAGTTTTTTTAAAAGTGATAACTAAATTAGGGCCTAATTGTGTGCCGCCCACTGGTGTTCCTAAAGTGTAAGCCAATTGCTCCAGTCTTTAAATCAAGAGCACAAAAATAAACAACCCTTCTCTGAGTTGGAATGTGTTCAATTACTCTCAATAGCTTTCAAGTTGATAGTCAAGAGGCATCATTATTTCAAAAGCTATTAGTTCCTATAGATTAAATTATATCTAACGCTCACCACCCCCAACCCCATTAAAATACCAGGACACTTTAGACCATTCTCTCCACTTTCTCGGGGGCTCCATTAGCATCACGAGAAACTCAACACTGTGAATTGGCAAGTAATTAAATGGAGCATGTGATGAGATTCTGAAGCCTCGTGTCTATTTGGAGGAAGCTCAAGTGTCTCATGTGAGTTGAGGTATCTGAGGACTTCTGTCATCTGAAAACACGATTCTTAGAGCAGGGCAGACCACATCGTGCTGCTGATGGGGAAAATAATGGACACTGCTCTATCGAGAGGAACAGAGTGAAGTCACTTGGCATGGTAAACCTTCACAGCCAGTTGGAGCTGAGGAAATTCACTGTCTTTCAAGAAACTGTTATTAAGCATTTATAATGCATCAAGCTCTATACAAAGTGAAGAAATAAGACAAATTTCCTGTCCTCAGGGTCTCATATGCCAGTTGAACAGACATATAAACAAATACATTCACAATGCCGTGTCTTAAATCCATGAATGAATCAATAAACGAGGTTTGTAACTGCCCCAGTTCTTCAAATTGACCTGCACGTCTCCCTAACCTGTCTCGCTGTGCTGACATATAAATGCCGCTGGAGGACCAGGAACAGTTTTGTAGCATTTGCTCTATGTTTTTTTGATTGAAAAAATTTTCAGTTTCAGTTGAAAAAAATACATAAAATTACAGGGAAGAATATAACGACAATCCTTACCCGCAGCTCCCAGAATAAATCACAGCTGGAATCTGGTCATTGTCTGTTTTCATTTCAAAGAAAAAGGAGTTTATTGTTTCATAATATTGACACGGCTATTAAAAAATTTAACTCTGTAAAAAAGATGAAAATAAAAAATAAATCACTGCAAACCCCACTGCTTAAAAAGTAACTGTCGGGGCTTCCCTGGTGGCGCAGTGGTTGGGGATCTGCCTGCTAATGCAGGGGACATGGGCTCGAGCCCTGGTCTGGGAGGATCCCACATGTCGCGGAGCAACTAAGCCCGTGAGCCACAACTACTGAGCCTGCGCGTCTGGAGCCTGTGCTCCGCAACAAGAGAGTCCGCAATAGTGAGAGGCCCGCGCGCCGCGATGAAGAGTGACCCCCGCTCGCCACAACTAGAGAAAGCCCTTGCACAGAAATGAAGACCCAACACAGCAAAAATAAAAATAAATAAATAAATAAATGAAAGTACCCTTAATTAAAAAAAAGTAACTGTCAGTAATATCAGGTGTCATTGCAGGGGGCAGGTCTCAATGAGCGTAAACAAGTGTGCAGGGGAGTCCACGTGTTGAAGGACTGGGGAATTTTATTAAAAGGAGATTATTCTGCTCCACGTTACTTTTTTCTATCCCTGAGCCATCCATCAGTCCATGTCCCTTTCCTTGTCTAATTTTTGTTTCGAAATAATCTCACTGTTTTTGACTCCATTTTGCTTGTTTCCTGAGGCGTTGGGTGTATGGGGCATTTTGTGATATAGTTTCAGTTTTCTACTTCATTTGCTCTTAAACTGCTTTTTCTTGCTCTTACCTGTGTAACATTTACTTTTATATGTATGCCTCTTCTAGTTCGGCTTAATTCTTCTGACTCTTTCCACTTGACAGCTCTTAGACTCCTCCTTCAGCTCATGTCAATCACTCCTTAGTACTGACTGGACCATTCTAATCGGCTGAGTGCCGTGCTAAGTCCTGGTTCCTGTTGCCCATGGGGGAGATAGACATGGAGCAAGCAAACAGCAAAGCAAAACTATAGTTACAAATATATATGAAGGAGGCAAACATGCAAATTGAGTAGAGCCCTCTTTTAGAGAGGGTGGGAAGGAAGCACTTCCCTACAAAAAGGGAAAGTTAAACTCAAACCTAAAGAATGACCAGACCAGCACTAGAGTAGTACCTGGCCTATGGTAGCTGCTTAATAAATATTTTCTGAAGGATTGAATACATTAATATGAATATTAGGGAGCAGAACATTTAAGGAGAGGGACTTAGCAGTGCTCGGACCATTTCGCTGGACTCAGATATCCTAATACATCCTCCTTTCTAGTTTTGACATCTCTTAGAATTATGATGATACTCATAATATAACTATTATTATCTTTATAGCTATTATGCATTGCCGCTGTACAGCAGGCCCTTGATGGGTCACTTTATATTGTTATCTCAATGAATTCTCACAAAATCACAAGATAAAAATTTCTGTGCGTGCAGCAGTGTTTTGTTTTGTTTTGTTTTGTTTTGTTTGTTTTCCACATCAGGAGTCTGGGTGACTTAGAAGAGGTGTCAGGTGAGCTGGGATTTGAAGGACAAATGGGAGTTCACAAGGTAAAAGGAAGGAAAAAAATTACTCCAGAGGGCTTCCCTGGTGGCACAGTGGTTGAGAGTCCGCCTGCCGATGCAGGGGACGTGGGTTCATGCCCCGGTCCAGGAAGATCCCACATGCCGCAGAGCGGCTGGGCCCGTGAGCCATGGCCGCTGAGCCTGCGCTTCCAGAGCCTGTGCTCCGCAACGGGAGAGGCCACAACAGTGAGAGGCCTGCGTACCACACACACACACAAAAATTATTCCAGATATAATGAATTCTGTGCACAAAGACTGGAGACAAGCTCATTATTCGGAAACCACATATTGACAATCCATTTTTTAACATTTCCTTATAATGATACGGGGGCCCTGGAACAAGGTGTTTCTGCTTACAGAAAACTCTGATGATATTTTTAAAATAGTGCTCATGGTGGTAAGTATTTTAATGGAAACTTGTCCAGAAAAGAAGGAAAAAGGCCTCCTTGAATGTCTATTTTATTTTCTAAACCAGCTGGGCCTGGAAGGATTTATTTTTGATTATTTTTTTCCCCAAGTACCAAAGTGTCTCCTACATTTATTATCCAGAGTGTAAGTTCTCCGAGGCAGGGAATTTTCAAAATTAGGTTGTTCACTGTATGTTAAATGCTAATAATTATATTCTTTCTTTCCTAAACTCCCTGGAGCGCTGCCAGCTGGGCCCAGAAGTGTAAGTGTGAAGCTCAAGTATAGAAGCTGGGATGGGAAATATTTCAGGAAAGTAGAGCTAGTTGAAGCTTCGGAAGACGGCTGTGAAGAATACTTCTGCTTTGCTATTTCCAGCTTAATTTAGCAGCCTTGAGAAAATAGAGGAGATTTTCATCAGCGTTTTATTCCTCTGTGTTCACCAATACCAAGTGGTACAAGTAAAATTTAAATCCTTTCAGCTACTACCTTGGTTAGAATCATTAACTACTTTAGTTTGAGTGGAATTATTAAGGCAGACTCTCTTGCTGACAGCCTACTGCCTCTCATGGTATGGCTCAATCTTCCCGATATATGAATAGTTACCGCTGGCCCCGTGAATGCACAAAAAGGTGAAGGTCACACAGCTAAAAACTTACCTTGGCAAAATGTGACCTTTCTTCACACTTTAAAGCCCATTTCAGAAACAGGTCACCACTCCTTGGCTGGGGCTAGGTCATTCAACACACGTCCTTTATTTCTAACAAATTCTATGCAACATACACATGGCAAAATGCATTGATACATAGTGCACAATGGAAGCTCACTCATCAGCTTTCTTTTGGTACACATGACATCACCATGCATAACAGGACCTGGAGTAGCATGCATTGAACACCACATGAATTTTTTAATTAAAAAAAAAAGAATAGAACGGCTAAAACCTATTGTTTAAATGACAATATAAGAGACAAAGAAATGAATTATTCGAAAGCTCCAGGACATGGAAAGCGACTGAAGAACATTAACTTTATTTTGGAGTATTCTGGTATTTAAAGAGAGAAGCAAATTACTTAATAATAAAAAAAAAAAGTTGAACATCAGTTTACCAGGAAAGATAAATGTGTTTTGGGTTTTTTTTTAAGATTTTTTTTGATGTGGACCATTTTTAAAATCTTTATTTGTTACATTATTTCTTCTGTTTTATGTTTTGGTTTTTTGGCCCTGAGGCATGTGGGATCTTAGCTCCCCGACCAGGGATTGAACCTGCACCCCCTGCATTGGAAGGTGAAGTCTTAACCACTGGACTGCCAGGGAAGTCCCGATAAATGTGTGTTGAGTTCATACTCTGTAATATTTGGTGTGGATTTGTACAAAATTACTATCATGGCATGTTGGGAGGAACAGTGATTCCAAATATTTGTGAATCCCATGCATTACCTAGAACTGCATTATTAGCCCCTCCCAATCGTGCTATGTGATTGAAGGAAAGGTCTAGTTTCCTAAAGCTCTGTTTGAAAGCCAGATGTATCTCTCTACCTTTGTTTTTATCATCCCGATTTCTTCCCTGGTCACTTGTAACCATCTCTCCGGAATACGGCTTCACCTCACACTTCCAGGTCCTGGGATGTCTGCTGTAATGTATGTCTCTCGTGACCTCTGCACACACCCACCATGTTGCTTAGATTCACCTTCATCTATGTTTCCAGTTTTTCTCCCACCTTTTCTCATATGAACCTTGGAAAGCTTCCTATCCACCATGTTTGGTTAATTTATATTGGGACCAAAAGAAATAAATCACTCTCCTTCAAAAGTCAAAGCTTCTAATAATCATGTTGGGTATAGTCACCTGCTTATATACCTGTAGATTCTGCGTACATTTTATAGGACGGGGCAGGAAGCTTATATTTTCTTTGAGCTTTTACCAGGGATGGCCATAGAGGAGCAGTGAGTAGGTGAATGTGGGGGGGAAGTCAAACAGGCAGGACACTGAAGGTTACAAGAGGCCACACTCCACTCTAGATGAGCAGCTGTCTTGGGGTGGAGGCCAGCCCCCTGTGCTTCAACTCTTCTGGTTGCATCACTCTCCTGCTCAATGATCTTCTGTGTCCCTTTCTTAAGAATAAGACAAAATGTTCACACAACCTGAAAACCTTACAGTAATTTTTCACTTTCCAACTCTATAGCCCTTTGTTTCCCCTCTGGTCTTTCTGCTTAGCCCCTCATCTCCCTTTCATATCCTTCATGATACAATGTGTGCTGGTGCCTCAGGGCCTTTGCTCATGCTGTTGCTGCTATGAGTGGTCAATGAGATTCCCCTCTTCATCCAGTTTTTAGGCTTTAAGAATCACCTCAAACATAACTTCTTTAGGGAAATTGTGCTAATCCAACAAGGTCCCGCCTCCCCTTATATTCTCTCTCAGCAATCTATTACATTCTTTATAACATTTATCATCAATTATAATCATGTATTATTTGGATGACTATTTTTTGCTGCTTTCCTCTGAACTCGAAGAATCAGGAAACCAGGGTTTATGTCGCTTTTAATCTCACAATTTTATCGCTGGCACCTAATACAAAAGAAGATTCCTTAAAATTTTTTTTAGTAAGTGAATAAGTGAACTCATTCGTAAGAGTGAAATATTAGGAGTTATTCAGGATCTGGGTGAGCTGATACATATGGAAAAGATTCAAACTCCCAGTCATGAGACCTTTAGTCAAATTCTGGACCTTCCACTTAATTTAAATGAAAGGACACTCCTATTCTCTCATCTGTAAAAGGAAGTGGTCATATTAAAGTATATTTTGGAATTTTGCCCTGATGATTAAGGAGCATCATATCTGTCATACAATAGGCATTCAATAAACATGTGTTGAATATGTGAGCAAATGATTGTATGAAAGTCTATTAAAATATCACTCTATGGAATCTAAAAATGATACAAATGAACTCATTTACAAAACTGGAATAGACTCACAGACATAGAAAACTTACGGTTACCAAAGTGGAAAGGGGGGAGGGATAAATTTGGAATTTGAGATTAACAGGTACACACTGCTATATAAAATAGATATAATCAACAAGGACCTACTGTATAGCACAGAGAACTATATTCAATATCAGTTAATAACCTATAATGGAAAAGAATCTGAAAAGGGATGCATATATTTATATATCTATATGTATATATACACATACACACATATAACTGAATCTCTTTGCTGTACACCTGAAACATTGTAAATCAACTGTACGGCAATAAAGAAAAAAAAACGAGGGAAAAAATCAATAATATGAGCAAAAGATGAGGGCCAGGGATGTACTGATGGAGTCAATGAAAAGTCATGAAGAGAGCAGGACAATGAGTTGGAGAGAAAAGATCACACTGACAGAGGAAAAACTAACTTTTCCCTATTTCTTTCTTAGAGGACATGAGAGTTTAATGGCAGATTTCAGAACCCAAAGATATCAGTAAGGAGCTTAACATGTGTGTTATCTGAATGTTTCCCAACCTTGAAATCCCCATGGGAAGAAAAATAAAAGTCTCCAGACTTCCTCTTAAAAATCTCCCACGTAATTCTCGCGTGATCTGAGAAATCTGTATTAGCGACCTTGACCCCAGGTTGTTTTGACGACAGGCCATGTTGGGAAATCCCCATTTGGAAGGTGCTTGCTCTGGAATGGGGCTCACCCCTGCAGCCACGTAGAGGAAGAGGACATTTGCAAACAGGGACTTTGGCAACGTGAAGCAAATTGGGGTCCATGAGGGGAGATTGATGTAATGTTGGCGAGATCTCCAAATGGAAAGCAGAGTCCATTCGAGTATCTGCATGCCATGCCCAGTTCTCCGCTCCCTAAATGTTCAACACTGGGCAGATGACATAATTATTCTGAGCATCTATTACCTATAGCCAGGGGCACAAGGAAATAATACCTATTTCTCAGCGCTATTTTAAACTTTACCTAGATTACCCCACACAAATCACCCAGGTCAGTATCTATTATCTATTGTCACATAATAGATGCTCCTTGAGTGGCAACAAAGAGGAAGAAGAGGAAGAAAAGGGGAGAAGAATGAAGACGAGGGAGAGGAGGTGTATCTCCTTCTGTTCCTCACTTCAGCATACTCCTCATAAAATTATTTTTCAAAAATTAAGTAACAGTGAAGACGGTAGAACCCAAACAGGTGTCAAAGAGCAATTTTAAATCTCCATTTATGTATATATTCAGGCTACAAGGCAAGCCACAAACGTCTATTGATTTCCCTCCTCTGAAATAGATGGTTTTGTTTAGCTCTGAAAAGTGAACAATTTTCCTGACACCTACCGCGTGTTTAACAGGTTTGGAATAATCTGTATTTCATTAGGATGATGACTTATTACGCCCAACATTCTGCTGTCTTGCACACTATTGATTTAGGGCAGTTTAGCACTTGTATAGCATCTGATAAATTAGTCCCGCTCCGCAGTGCTGTGTTACATACTCATCCCTCACTATATAACACTGGCCTCACATATTTTAGAAAACATCCATAGATGTGTTTTCTCGACAAGACCCTTCCTCTTCAAACCCTTCCACTGAGACAACCACTGTTTTTTTTTTATAATCACATAAAACTTTTAGATAAGAATAGGGCACCGCAATCAATATTCCCAGCATGATTTATGGGAGGAGAAAATATTGCACTAAGTCCTCCCTGTAAATCCAGTGTGCAGAGTAGTTAGGGCAGTAATCCATCTCCTGGATATTCTAAATGGGACATTAATGGGCTTGAAAGGTAGAGGGGTCATGAATCACCTACCTGTGATGTAGGTAGTTAGAGACTTTATTAGAATGCTTCAAAGTGAGCTCTGCCTTCTACCCCTTCTCCCCACTCCCCAGTTTCCAGCCCATTCATCTTAACTCAGCGCTCCTTTTCTCGAAATGTTTGCCTTCTGTTCTGTTGAGCAGTCTAGTTCTCTGTATTCTGGGTGCAATATCTTCCCAAAAATCCTGGGGGATTTTAATTTGAATTTTGAAGCTCTTTTCTATTTCCTAATTTTTTCCCCCTCCAGAATTAGTTTTTCCACCATGGATTCTTCTCTCTTCTCTCTTTCAAATGTCTATGTAAGAATGGGGTTAGTATAGAGGTAACTTACAGGACTCTCCTCTTAAGTTCTCTAGCATAGTTGCATGTGCAAATTTATAGGTTTTAGGAACATTGCAAAAGGCACCCTGATCACCTTATGCAGTCTTACTTGATGTCACGGATGTAAAATTTGAACAAAGTCTTTAAAAAAATGATTCGGAAAACCTAGGTAGAAAAATGAGTATTCCAAACCAATACCTACTTAACTATTTAGAAACATAAAAAGGCATAGTGATTTCTAGGAACTCTAATGTAGTCACAACGTAGTTAGAGCACCGGACATACAGCTATCGACAGCAGGAGTGTGGAAAAAGAGATTGAGGAAAATTTGCAGACTTAAATATGCAATAACCATTCTCTGAGTGAATGAATATATGAGTTAATCATGCAACCAAACAAATCAACGAATAAACACTTTTTCTTCTTCAATTCCCATTGTTACAATCTTCTTCATAGACACAGTGATTTTTGTTTGTTTTTTACTATTTGGTACTTTGAATATTTTTATTCCTACCATAGACTCCTAAAAAAGGAGTCAGAACAATTGTCTTACTCCGTCAAAGTTTGCTGACCTTTGATGTAATCGAGATCGATGTAGATTTTGATTTCTTTTAAACCACCTGATAGCCTTGATGTCCTCTAAGGTGATAATAATTAGGTCACAAATATTGCCACACTTATTCCCAACTCTTTACACCTTATATTCGATAAAATACTCTAAGCCAACACATCAGCTGGTCCTTTCAATTTATTAATCCAAGAATCCATTTGTTTGAATGGAAGCTCTAACAGCACTGCTGTTAAAGCCAGATGGATAGCTCACCCTAACACTCAAAGGCGGCAGCACCTTGCCTAGCACAGGGACTTTCTGCTTTTCACCCACAGATGGGGGGAAGTGGCATTTCCTCTCTGGGAGCTCTACAACCTGAGAGTCCTACCCTGAAGCCACTTAGCAAAAAAAAAAAAAAAAAAAAAAAAAAAGTTACTAAGAAAATAAAATACCTAGCAATTTTACTCCCTTTTATATCGATATCTTCTGTAGAAGGAAGGCCTAGGCATAGAAGTCTTGTGATAGGGAAGCTTTATTTAGATAAACTTTTCATTAATTTATAACTTATCTGACTACTTTTATAGACTTGGCAACATCTTCTGGTTTGTACCTGCAGTCTCCTAATTTTGGTATTTTACTTGGAATCTGAATCCTTTCTACTCAGACCCAACACACCACAACAGCAGATCTGCTTTGAATTTTGTGTTTTAGAAGTAAATCCAGGTATTTCAGGAGTTTAATGCTGGATGTTCATTTGAACAAAATACCCCCAAGAAATTAAACCTATGAATCATGTAAGATAAAATTTCTATCATTTGTTCGGAAGTGAATTGAGACGAATATCAGTGTATTGATAACGAACGTCACAAATTCATTATCAGATGCAATGTTGAACTTTATTTCTTTAGTTATAACAGGGATGTTTTAAACAAACCCTTAGTCACTGAAGCTCTAAGTTTCAATTTTACAGATAATTAACTTTCATACAACAGTATCTTCTGTAATTTTTTGCTCATAGGTTGATTGATTGATTTTTCTGTGCATTGACTTTAGTTATTTATCTATGTATTAAATGCATAACTAGTGCCAAGCATCTTCTAAATGCATCACAGATATTATTTAATCATTTGATATAAAAACTTATAAGAAAGGTACATTATATGCCTATTGTATAGATGAAGAAATTCAATCGTAGATAGTGGATTTGGCCAAGGTCACACAGTGAGTAAGTGGAGAAATAAGGATCCAGGTTTTTAAGTCCTGATTCATAACCATAATACTAGCCCATAATATAATCACACATTATACCATGTGTTCTATTATTATCCAGTTATACTTTTAATGATAGTCTCAAAGCTCTCTTTTAGGTCAATATAATTTGTTTTTTATTCCTTATGATAGAATTTTATAGTATCTTATAGTATCGTATCTAAAACTATCTTCTTAGAAAAGTGCTTTTCTATAACCCCAGGAAGGATCCCAAGACAGAGGAGCTAAGAGTTAAGCTCCAGAGACTGGTTTCTGATCTTAAGGTTTCTGACCTTGTTTCAACCACAGTAGCCCTCCTTCTCACGAGCTTTGTGATTTTGGATTTTAATTGTCACAAAATCAGAGTCTTTTAGCAATTTAAAAGTGCTTTTGAAAAGCACTATTTTAATCTCTTCTTTTGTAGGATTAATGTTACCAGTGTCTTCAACTGTTCCTCATGAGAGATAGTTCCCCAAACACTGTCCACTCTATTAACTTTTCTCAGCTTGTGATCGAGCCCGTCAATACCCCACTGTAAACGGAAATTTCTCAAGTATTAGTTTGCACATTTTGTGTGTTGGAGTGGCAGGGATTAGAACTTCCCCACGATTGAACATTCTCCTAAAAATATTTATTTGTCTGCTTTGCTTTTTAGCATTGCATCCACAATTAAGGTCATTGGAGACATTCCTAAATATCCTGATAAGGCTGAAAGCTACACAAGGATCTCAGCATTATTCTTGAGCTAACAATACAGTAATACTTCCCGAATGTGTCTACTAGGTTCACCCTAGTTAGAGCAGAGTCAGGAACAATGAGAGATAAGGCTGTCAAGAATGCATAAAGGAGATGGATCATTAAAATTACCAGGAGCCCGGGATGCACAGAAGGGCTATTTAGGTTTTACAAGAGGATTCGTAATATTTGGAACCTGTAATGAATCGGAAATAAAGTGAGCACAAGATTTGAAATCTTGAGTTTTGAGGGAAGAAGAAAGAACAAAAAAAAAATTACAAACAAAGATACATTTGTTCTGGTTTTGAAGATATTTGCCTACAGAGTTATATTTCTCAGTGTTTGTTTTTTTTTTTTATGTAGATTTGAGTCACTGTCTAGTGTTTTTTCTTCCCAGCCTGCAAAACCCCCTTTAACGTTTGTTGTAGGGCAGGTCTGATCACAACAAAATCTCACTTTTTGTCTGAGAATGTCTTAATGGCTCCTCGTAATTTGAAGGATAGTTTTGCCAGATATGGAATTCTTTAGTTGTCAGCTCTTTTTCCTTCAGAAATTTCAATAAATCATCCAGCTGCCTTCTGGCCTCCATGGTTTCTAATGAGAAACGTTTTGTTAATTTTTTTGAGGGTTCCTTGTACCTTATGAGCTGCTTCTCTCCTGCTGCTTTGAAAGGTCTTTGTCTCTGTCTTCAGCAGTGTGAGTATGATGTGCTTTGGCGTGGGTCTCTTTGAGTTTATCCTGCTTGGAATTTGTTCAGCTTCTTGTACATGGAGATTAACGTTTTCACCTATTTTGAGAAATTTGTAACCATTATTTCTTCAAATATTCTTCCTTCCTCTCCCTCCTCTCCTTCTGGAACTTCAAGAGTGTGTATGTTGGTGTACTTGACGGTGTCCTACAAGCCTTTTAGGTTCTGTTCAGTTTTCTTCATTTTATACCAGGCTGTTGAAAGCACTATAGGCAGGGCATACAATATCCACTTGGGGCAATTCTTGGATAGTTTCTCCTATTTCCTTATGTCCCCCAGGCAAATTATTCTGTTTGACAATAATAATTGTTTGCAGAGGCAGTAGACTTGCTGGTTCCCGGTTGGTGGTGTTTCCCCTGAGCACTGGTATGATTACTCTGACCCAAAGGCAGAATTCACTGATGGAGGTTTACAGAGTTTGCCCTAGCATGGTATCAGCTCAGTATGTTCTCTGGTATTGGAGAGAGAAAGATCAATTCCCAGGGTCAGAGGCTCTTCCTGACTGTAGCAATTTGTCCCTCAAAAGGAGGGCACAGAGGGGACCAGGAAATTTCTGAAGGTTACCATGTATACGTTAGAATACATTCAGCTCCAGTATCAACCAGAGATATCTCCTTTTGCTTATTTCTGTGGGGCCAGTGAATAGTGAGGTTAACATGAGGCCTCTGGTCCCTCCAATGGATCGTGTGGAGGCAATCTTGGCCTGCATCCTATGCTCATGGGAGGCTCCCAACCCCACCTAGAGGCCACTTGCCAGCCCAGGATTTCCCCCACGGATGCCTCTTTCCCAAGACCCATCTCTCCATCTCATCTGTTGTTGGTTCACAAACTGGCCCCCATACAGGGAGGACAAGGAGAGATGGAAGAAAGAGGCAGCCACTCCAGATGGGAAGGTGGCAGGTTGAATAAGCAGGAAACTTGCATACCAGGCTCATCTTGGTTCACAAGACAAGTACATCCCTGCACCCACCCAAAGGGATCTTCAAAGTTTATATAGTGAGGCCTTATCAGGGTTCAGTCCGGGACACCAACCAGATGGTCTCAACCACACAAACTGTCTCAAGGCTGCGTCCTTGAGAACCACCCCATGGTGGGGACTGTGGGAAGCACACACATTCCAAGGACAGGAGACAAGGGGAGGAGCCTCCCATACCCAGGTCCAGGTCTCAGGCCAACCAGAGGTCACGTCCTTTCTGTGATCTCCTCCTACGTATTAGCCTTCACCCCCTGCTCTCACAGAGCCTCCAGATCAGCAGGGGTTGAGAGCCCAGAGTCTGCTTCAGTCTTTCCTGAGCATGTGTGTGGCTTTCTCGATTCCTGGAATATTCTGGAAGTTTTCAAAACCCTTGCAGAATCTCATCCCCTAACCTTTTCCTCCCAGGCTTCTGGGTTCATCAGTTGTTGCACCAACAGCTCTCTGTCCCCTCCAGCAAGGCAGCTAGGATAGCAGCCTATAAATGTTTTCCACAAATGCCTCCTCTCACTCTGCAGGACCCGTGGCACTTGGCTAGTTTCAAGTTATTCTGAATAATGCCAATCCATTTGAGCCAGTCTAACAAAGGGCCACCAGAAAGTCAGAAAAAATCATTTATTCCAGGGCTTCCCTGGTGGCGCAGTGGTTGAGAGTCTGCCTGCCAATGTAGGGGACACGGGTTCGTGCCCCAGTCCGGGAGAGGCCACAACAGTGAGAAGCCAGCGTACCGCAAAAAAAAAAAAAATCATTTATTCCAGTTCTTTGTGAATGAGGCCCCTTCTCCTCCCTCCAGTGCTGTGAAGGCATGGTATCTTCATGGCTATCGCTTAACTTGATTGTGGAAGATAGGGCTGGAGTAGGTAAAAATGCCACAAAGCTCACTGTTCTTACCAAGAATTAGCCTCTTTTTAAATTTTAATTATTTTCCAATAAAATAGAGGTTCCTTGGGTGGTTCCAAGTCTCCGATTCATTTCCAGACTACAGTCGGTCCTCTGTATCTATCCATAGCTTCTGCATCCATGGGTCCACATCTGCAGATTCAAGCAACTGGGGGTCAAAAATATATTTGTTTAAATCCAGAAAGTTCTAAAAAGCAAAACTTGAATTTGCCATGGGCCGCCAAGTAGTTACGTAGCATTTACATTGTATTAGGTATTATAAGTAATCCAGAGATGATTTAAAGTATACTGAAGGATATACATAGGTTTATATAAGGGACTTAAGCTTCTGTGAATTTTAGTATCCACAGGAGATCTTGGAGCCAATCCCCTTCAGATACAGAGGGATGATTGTACCAAAAAAGTTGAGGTTTTTCCTGGATTTTTTTCTCCTGTTTTATCACTGCTTTTATGAGAGAGAAGAATGCGGCATTCCTAGCACCACCGTTTTCACTGGCATCCAGCCTTCATTCCTTGGCAAAGAAAAGAGCCGTAAAAGAGAAAGAGAGAGAATCGTAACAGTGCTGCACACTGAAAACACAGCGATCTGCTTCCTGTTTCTCTCAGGCTGCCATGGCTGAGACCGTGGTTGAGACCGTGGCTGACCCTGAGGAGTCTCTGCAAGAAACAAGGCTGTCTAGACCAGTTTCATCCTTGTTTTAATTAATGAATTTTATTATATTGTTTTAAAGGCCTAGCATAATTTCATCATTATAAAAATAATACAAACTCATTACAGAAACTCTGTAAGATGCACACATTTGGAAAGAAATTAAAAACAATTACACTGAATAATTAACTATTATTCCTAGTTAAGCACCATTCTTTCTGTCCTTCTGTTTACAGAGTCAGGGTTCTCACTACACCTAGGTTTGTACGCTACTTTATTTTATGTTGGCCAGAGCATTTCCTGTGCTAGTAAACTTGTTTAAATTTCAGCAGGTTATTATATTGGATATAATATTATGTTGCCATTGAAGAACAGTCATCCTAAAAACAATCTAGTCTTATACGTACATATTATGGCGGGATAATATTCAATTTGTGCATATCATATAATGATTTGATCATTTCACTTATATCATATATTTAGAACATCCCTATTGTTTTGATTATTAAAACTAGCATTGTTATACACTGAATTGGGTCTCCAAATTCATATGTTGAAGACTTAACCCCCGAAACCTCAGAATATGACCGTGTTTGGAGCTAGGGCTTCTGAAAAGGTGATTAAGTTAAAATGAGCCCACTAGGGTGAGCCCTAATCCAATCTGACCAGCGTCCTTGTAAAAGGGCAGATTTGGACAAAAAAGGGACACCAGGGGCGTGAACATGCAAAGGAAAGGTTGTGTGTTGATGTGGCAAGAAGGTGATTATCTGCAACCGAAGGAGAAAGGCCTCAGGATAAACCAAACTAGCCGAGAGCTTGATCCTGGACTTCCTACCTCTAGAACGGTGAGAAAATGCATTTCCACTCTTTAAGGCACCCAGTTTGTGGTAGCTGATTATGAAAGCCCTATAAGATTAACAGCAACATCATGATGAACATCATTGTGCATTTTGACGATGAGCAGCCTGTTCATGTGCACAGTGACGACATCTTCTGGAACAAACGGTGATGTCTCCAATCACTAGAAAGGACACAGTAAAAAATCCAGAAAGTATATTACATATATTTTATGTGATATCATTCTCAATGCCTGTTACTTCTCATAGTCCTTCTTGAAACTCCATGAGTAAAGGAGAACGCAATGTTGAACTGTGAAAATTATCTCTAGTGCAAGCATTTCCAGTATCTATGTTTACTACATTTTGTGCATATTGGAAAATGTTCTGTCTCTGAAGATGTGAGAAGCACTTTGCTAATTGCAACGTTATGGGGCACAGGAGAATATATCTTTGCACTCTACTTGCCGCAATGCCAAAATTTCTATCTTTAGACACACTGCGTGTCCTTTTGAAGTAAGCCCATCAATTTTTTTTAACATTCTTACTTTTCCTCACTACACCATGCTTCATTATAAGTTTATGTGTATCCTGCCTAAATTTTCAAAGCAGCCACTTTTTCTGAGGAATCTTGGTTTCTTTTTGTGGAGAACTGTATTAGAAACCAAGATCTGAGGGCTAAGTAGGCTCATTGCTACTGGGATTTTGTGGCTTCTACACCCTCTTAACTGATAGAACAATGGAATAAATGTGAGTACTGTGTACTAACCCACGTGTACACATATATCTATAAGTATTTCTATATCTGTATCTATATGTCTCTATGTTAAACTAAACACGAGTTCCTACTGATGTCTCCAACCCTAATCCATTAAAACATGGGTCGTTTTAGTCTCCCCTCCTTGATTATAACCTCCTATGCCAACAGTGGTACCTGGATCCCTGTATCCCATCTCCTGCCATTCATTTGCTTAATTGTTTAATTCAAGTAGTAATATATAACAGCTTCAGAACTGTAAATATTTACCCCCAAGAAAAACAACTCTATTACCTAGAGTGCAGGGGTTAAATATAATTCCTTTTACCCGTACTCTTACAGATTCTATTCTTTTTTATGATCACCATTTCAGTGATGTTATTTCACAAGTTTGTAATAACGTTAACATCTTTCGTTAAAGTATGTATTCCATTCTGGAATCCCCAGACCACCTAAATGATTTTTAAATTTCCATACATTAAGTTTTACCTTTTGTGCTGCATAGTTATATGGGTTTAGACAAGTGCATAGTGTCATGTACTCCCCATTACAGTATCATATAGAATAGTTTTGCTGCCTTAAAAAGTTCCCTGTGCTCTATATATTCCTCTCTCCCCACAAACACCTGGCAAACACCGATTTCTTTACTATCTCTATAGTTTTGCTTTTTTCAAAATGTCATATAAATGGAATCATACAGTATGTAGACTTTTCAGATTGGGTTCTTTCCCTTAAAATATGCATTTAAAATCACTGCATAAGAGTATATCACATTTTGTTTATGTATTTAACCCTTGAAAGTCATTTTGGTGACTTCCAGATTTGGGAAACCATGAAAAAAATTGCTATAAACCTTCCCATATATTTGTTTATGTGGACAGATTTTTCAATACATGGATAAATTCCTAGGAGTACAACTAGTCAATCATATATTTAATTTTATAAGAAACTGCCAGCCTGTCTTCCACATTAGCTATGCCAGTTTTACATTTCCAACAGCAATGAATGGGATTTCCTATTGAACCACATCCATGTCAGCAACTGATATTGTCAGATTTATTTTTAGCCATTTTAATAGGAGTGTATCTCATTGTTTTACCTTGCATTTCCCCAATGACAAAAATGTTGAGTATCTATCCATATACTTATGTACCATCTGTATAACTTTTTTAAGAGAGATATCTATTCAGCTTATATTCTCATTTTAAAATTTTTAATGGACTGTTTTCTTGTTGTACAGATTTAAGAGATCATTGTGTTAGTTGCATACAAGGTCTTATTGGATATATGGTTTTCATTTTTTCCCCCAAGTCTGTGTCTTGTCTTTTCATTCTCTTAACAGTGTCTTCCACATAGCAGATTTATATATATACTCCTATACATGGTATGAAATGTTATAATTTTACATTTAGGTCTATGATGCATTTGAGTTAATTTTTATGTAAGGTACAAGGTCTTGGTCTGGGCTTATTTTATTTTCTTTTTTGTTTGTTTGAATGTGGATGTTCAACTGTTCCAGCATTTTTATTGAAAAGACAGTTCCTCCACTGAATTGCCTTTGTTAAATTTCAGTGGACTATATTTAGACTCTTATCATTGCTAAAATTCAGTGCGTGTATTTCTGAGTTTTCTATTTGGTTCCATCGTTCTATGTGTCTATTCTTTCACCAATACTACATTGTCGTGAATACTGTAGATTTGTAATAATTCTTGACGTAAGTCCTGAACTTTGTTCTCCTTCATCAGCAATGTGTTGGCTCTTCGAGGAATTTTGCCTTTCTATATAAATTTTAGAGTCATTTTTTGGCATATAAAAATAACTTGCTGGGATTTTTATTAGGATTGCATTGAATCTATAGATAATTTTGGGAAGAATTTACATTTTAAGAATATTGAGTTTTACAATCCATGAATATGCAATATCTCTCCATTTATTAAGATCTTTGATTTCTTTTATCAGTGTTCTGTATTTTTCTGCATATAGGCTCTTTATATATTATGTAGATTTGCCCCATGTACTAATACTATTACAACCTGTTGAAGATGTCATTTTTTTTTAATTTTTCAAATTCCAATTTCTCACTGATGGTATATGGGAAAACAATTGACTTTTTATATCAACCTTATATTCTGTAACCTTACAATACATGTTTATTAGTATTATCCAGAAATTTTTGTGGTATTTCAGAGTTTTCTACATAGACTACCATGCCATTGGCGAGTAAAGACAATTTTATTTCTTCCTCTCTAATCTGTACAACTTTTATTTCTTTTTGTTGTCTCGTGTTAGCCAGAATTCCCAGTATGTTATTTACTACGCACAAGAGAGCAACATTTGGCTTCTTCCTAATATGGGGGGGAGAGTATCCAGTCTCTCACAATTAAGTACTCTGTCAACAGGAGGGTTTTTATAGATTATTTTTTTATCAAACGGAAGAAGTTTCCCTTTATTACTATTATGCAGAAAAATTTTATCATGATTGACTGTTGGATTTTGTCAAATGATTTTCCTGCCTCAGTTGATATAATCATATGATTTTTCTTCCTGAACATATTGACATGATGGATTGCATTGATAGATTTTTAAATATTTAACTAATCTTGCATATCTAAGATAAATCAAACTTGGTGGTGGCATATAATTAGTTGTATAAGTTGTTACATTAAAATTGCTATTATTTTGTTGAGGATTTTTTTGCTTATGTCTATAAAAGATATTAGCCTATAGGTCTCTTTCCTTGTAATGCCTTTATTTGGTTGTAGTACTTAGCGTTCAGATAATTATGGTTACTTAAAATGAATTAGGAGTGTGTTCCGTCTGCCTCTACTTTATGAAATAGATTGTGGAGAATTGGTATTTTTCTTTGGTATTTCTTTGGTATTTTCTTAAACATTTGATAAAATTCATCAGTGAAACCATCTGGACTGGATGTTTTCTTTTTTGGAAGATTTTTTAATTCTTTATTTAATTTAATAGGCATAGGTGAATTTAGGTTATGTTTTTCCTTTTGTGCAGGTTTTGGTACTTTCTGTCTTTCGACATATTAGTCCATTTCATCTAATTTATACAATTTGTGGGTATAGAGTTTTTCATAGCAGTCCCTTATCATCTTTTTTTTTTTACATCTTTATTAGAGTATAATTGCTTTACAATGGTGTGTTAGTTTCTGCTTTATAACAAAGTGAATCAGCTATACATATACATATATTCCCATATCTCTTCCCTCTTGCATCTCCCTCCCTCCCACCCTCCCTATCCCACCCCTCTAGGTGGTCACAAAGCACCGAGCTGATCTCCCTGTGTTATGCGGCTGCTTCCCACTAGCGATCTACCTTACATTTGGTAGTGTATATATGTCCATGCCTCTCTCTCGCTTTGTCACAGCTTTTTACAAATAGCTTGTAAGCATATGCTACGTGCCATTTGTAACTACCGTGATACATTTTCGTGTTTTTTATAATATTTTACCAGGATAATGTCCCATAGCAATTCACATAATGCTATAGTTTTGCATTGAAGGATGGCAGAACGTGCCATATCAAAATCTGCCTCTTCCATATATGGATTATTTTGAGCTAAAGGCACTGGAGAAACAGCAAATGCAAGTAGGACATTCTAATCTTCTCTTTTCTTCCTGAAAAGGAGGTACAAACACTCATATAAATGAAGCCCTCCCTATACTAGAAGAAAAGTAACGATACCATCAAGAATGAGCAGTTGAAGCCAAGATAATTCCATACAAACAGGCCTTGTTGAAATAACTCACATCTTCCTTTAGCCTCCCCACAGAGTTTAGTTGCTTTTCCATAATTACCTTTCTTTGTTCAATCTAATATAGAAGCCCATAGGCTTCACCATTTCCTTATGGGGTTCCTGTGTTATGTACAACTTATATAAATGTGTGGGATTTCTCCCGTTAATCTGTGTATGTCTGTGTAACTCTCAGGCCCAGCTGGAAAAACACGAAGAGGGGAAAAAGGTAAAATTTTTCCCCCTCCAGTATGTTGGTAACATTTACTGTTTCATGTGTCTGTGTTACTCCCTTAGGTTAAATGTGAAGAAACAAAGATTAAATGTGGGACTATTTCCATGATTATCTTATACATATTTTATTTCAGATTTCAGATTTTCTTACAAAGCTTATTGTATCAAGTGTTAGAGTCCTATCAGCACTTTTTCTGGGGTTATTCATTCTTTCATTTATTCAGCACATTTATTTGATGTTTCATTACACTCATTAATAGCACCGTCACGTTTTTAAACTAGATTACTCGTAGCTTGTGAAATGCACTTTGCTATAATTTTGACTTTCTTTAATTACTGGTAAGTTTTAACTATCTTTCCATACAGCATTTCAATTGGGTGCAGATCTAGTTGATAAATCATCTGTCTATCTCTTTGGCATAATTAATTTTATATCTCTGTTTTCTTTACTGATGTATGTTTTACATTTATATAGTATATTTTATCCCCTCTCTTGAATATTGGTAGTAAGTAATTTAAATAATTATAATTTAATTTACAGAATTTCTAAAGGTATCTAAATTACAACCCAGGAAAAATGAAAGTAAAAAAAAAAAAGTACCATCAAACGAGGCAAGGAAGGCAAAAGCGGCCTGTGAACTATAAAGCTGAGTCAGTGTATTGTTATTAATATTTATCTGCTGATAATCCTCATAAAATTAGTAGGAGTTTAAGCAATTTAGCAGTATTATGATATAATAAAAAATAGAAGCCAGTAGCTTAGAGAGATTAGGTTACAGATCCAAGGTCTTAGAAGAAGAAGAATTAAACTAGACAATCTAATCCCCAAAGGACACTTATCAACTAATAGTCTATTGGAAAAAAATGCATTTGCAGTGGAATATAAAGTCAAGTCCCTAAGAAAACATAAAAAATCCATGTTTAATATACAGAAGTCCCTAATTATTAGGAAGGAGAAACTGCTTTGCACTATAAAAATCATCATTCTTTGACAGTTGGGTAGCACAGGTGTGACTTGTGCCATAAGTAAGATTTGAGCAGTTGCCTCTCTAATTTTTATTCTTCAGTTTTGAAAACATTCTCAAAATATAATATTCTCTCCTGTCCAATAAATATACCACGGTGAACTTGGCGGGATTTAGAATGTAAGCTCCGTGAAGAACAGTAAATTAGAGACCTTATTTTATACCTCTTCCCACAAAGAACATTAACCAGACCCATAATTACATAAATATTTGCTAGGTAACTAATAATATACTCTGAGTACGACACTTGACATTGCTTCATAGTAGAGAATTTAAAGCCAGAAGACTGGAATGTTAATTACAATTTTGACAGCTGTGAGCTTACTTATTTTACCACTAGGTCACTTCCGATAATCTCAGACCTGTGGCTGGGTTTGAATATTTGGGAAATTACCATGTGGATAAATATTTTGAATAAATATGTGGTGAATATGAGGGTAAAATAACAACCCACAGGAATGCAAGAAAGCTTGTTGGAAAACTGATTCCTGATATAAATGTAAAAGGTCAGCTGGGAGTTAGATAAAGGACTAATGGGAAGTAGAATATATATAAAACATACAAGAATCAAATATATAAGAAAACATTTGTAAGTCACTAAAAGTTCCTTGATTTATCTGTATCATCTATATCTATATATTCATGTATAGACATCTATAAGAGAGAGAAGAGATAATAAAAGGAATATTTTACTTGCATTTCATTAAGTTTAAATGTTTGGATGCAAAAAATAAACCAAAATCTTGAAATAAAACAATAAAGACAATCACATTATTAATCCAATTTGAAGAAATTCCAAATAATAATTACACCCCCGTTTCATTATTAACTTATCTTAAAGACTTTGTAAGAAATTCGTCTTCCTATTTCACGTAGCAGTGCAACCGAAAAGTTAGAATGGTTTTCATCTTCAAAGCCTTTTATAAGTGACTACTAATATTGCTTAAGCATTAATAGAATTTGTGAAAGTACTCACTAGAGAATACCTATTATTCTTGATTTATGTCAATTTTATGAGCTCCAGTTGCAAGAACCCACATATAACATGCCTTGGAACCAGCCTTTCTAACCCTTGTAAACTGTTAAGTACAATCTCAATTTATCTATTGGTGTAAACTGGATATCCACTCTCTTTTGGAAGTCTTAATTTAATGAGCTTTATGAAACCACAGAGGATGAGAAAGTGTTTTATGGGCAACAGTCCATCAGATCTCCAGGCTCATTGAGAGAGCCATGTGGAAAGGAGTATAGATTTTTCCATTGAGGGAATTGAACCATTTTCAGGTGGCGTCCATGTATGCCAGTCAAAGAGAAATATTCATGAAACATACCATTCAGACATTGCAAAGGTTTTTCCTGGCCACTCTGTCATATCCTTCTGCTTCCCTCTTCCGACCAAAAAATAACAACAAATTAAAGCCGAGAGCAACAGCTCTTAGCAGAAACCCCTCCCTGCCTGTTGTCTCTCCCTCAGGTCCTCTTCCAGAAAGGCGGGCCACTAAAATTTCAGGTTCTGACCCAGATTGCCTATGACCAAATTCCGGATCCTCCTTCCACAGTGATGTGTCTTAAGTTTGGTTCATTAACTAATCTGTACCTCTGGGGTTTGTTTTGTTTTGTTTTGTTTCAAAGGATGCTATTAACATTGCTTCTTGCTTTGTGATACTACTTAAAAGATAATTTACCCAGTACCTAGCACTTAACAGGCCCCCATAAATGTTAACTATTAATATTATTATTAGAACCATCATCAACACCCTAGGATGTTTCCTGTATTTTCACCAGACAATGTCACATCCTTCACAGGCACAGTAGACCCTACTAGAAAGGAACTTCTGTCTTTTTTCCCATCAAACCTACAAACCTACAGCCATTCATTCCACCCCTCCACCTATGCAACTGGTCTCCCAGCTCCTGTCCAGTGTTATTTTTCTAAGCCATTCTCCACACTAAACACACACGTTTCAGAAAATCATATCTTGTGACCCCGGGTGCTCAAAATTCAGAAATACTTTTCCATTTCCCTTAAAATGAATGTGTCACCCATCATGTTAATATGACGGTAATAAGACAAGTCATATTTTGTGTAGTAGACTCTGGCCTGGATAGTCCCACTGCGGGAGGAGGGTGGAATCTGGCTGGAGTTTGAATGGAGTTGAAAGAAGAGAGACAAGAAAAGCGATATAATACCTGTGTGTTTTGTTATGTATTTGAAAAATTTGGGGAAACCAAGCTTGCCTCCTCTATCTCCTATTGGCCAAGTGTGAGGTAACTTAAAAAATAAACTTAGAAGTCTGATTGACTCACCTTGTCACATCTGCTTTTATTTATTTATTTTTATTGCAGTATAATTGCTTTACAAAGTTGTGTCAGTTTCTGCTGTACAGAAATGAATCAGCTATATGTATACCTATATCCCCTCCCTCTTGGACGTCCCTCCCACCCACCCCCATCCCACCCATCTAGGTCCCCACAGAGCACAGAGCTGAGCTTCCTGTGCCTTATAGTAGGTTCCCGCCAGCTAGCTATTTTACGCATGATAGTGTATATGTGTCAATCCTAATCTCCCAGTTCGTCCCACCCTCCCTTTCCCCCACTGCGTCCACATGTCCATTCTCTACGTCTGTGTCTCTATTCCTGCCCTGCAAATAGGTTCATCTGTACCATTTTTCTAGATTCCACATATATGCATTAATATACAATACTTGTTTTTCTCTTTCCTGCTTACTTCACTGTGTATGACAGACTCTAGGTCCATCCACATCTCTGCAAATGACCCAGTTTCATTCCTTTTTACGGCTGAGAAATATTCCATTGTATATACCTACCCCATCTTCTTTATCCATTCATTTAGGGTGTTTTGCACACAATATCTGTTTAATGTTTATGGGAAATCTGTGCGTGAACATCTACCTGATCTCAATTGTACAGATAAGAAAACAGAGGCTCTGAGAAATCAGACTTCTAGTAGAGAGGATATCTGATCTTGAATCCATGCGTAATGAATCCAGGGCACACTTTCTTAAACACTATATTGCTATTTAATATTGGGAAATTTTAATGGTGTCAGAAAAGTCTTGGATGGGGGGGCTTTTGTTTGTTCATTTGTTAACAGGACGTTTTTAAGCCAGCTTAAGCAAACAGGGATGATACTGCAAGGATATAGAAGCATCTCATGGAAACCCAGGGAAGAAAATGCTTCAACACCTTAGGAAGGACTTGAACCAGGGACTGGAATGTTATCGGGAAGCGATCAGCCCCTCTGAGCATCTGTCTCCCTGCCTCTTCCTCTCTCGTGCTCTCTTTTCATGTGGGAGGAAGGGGCCCAGAGATGATCCTCTAAGATTCCAACCCCCTGGCTATTCAATCTAACGCTATGAAGGGACTTTGCAGTTATAATTAAGGCCAAAGATCATAAAATAAGGGAATTGTGCTGGATTATCTGGGTGCACCTAATCTAATGACACGAAGCCTTAAAAGCAGAGAATTTTTTCTGGCTGGAATAAGACAGATGCGGCCCAAGGAGAAAGCAAAGGAGAGAGGAGATAGAAGGGGAAGTGAGATTTGAAGTATAAGAAAGACTTGGCTCACCATTGCTGGCTTTGAGGATGCAAGAAGAAGGCCGCAAGCCAAAGACCTAAAGCCACAAGCTTTAGAAGGTGAGATCCCTCCATCCCACTGATAAGCAGCAAGAAAAGAGGGATTTCAGTCCTACACCCACAAGAAATTGAATCCTGCCAACCACTTGATTGAACCGGACATAGATTCTTCCCCAGAGCCTCCAGAAAGGAATGCAGCCCTGCCAACACCTTCATTTTAGCCTACTGAGGCCCACGGCAGACTTCAGACCAACAGAATTGTGACATAATAATTTTATGCTCTTTTATGCCACTAAACATGTGGTAGTTTGTTTACAGCAGCAATCAAAAATTAATATGCTTTTGTTCTGACATTGCACCTCTCCTTATATATGCTATGTAAATTTTGTCTCTGCATACAGATTTCCTCCTCTTTTGCCTGTATTCTGTCTTGGCAACCACGATTTTGCCTGCAGCCCTGTACTGCATGAGTCTTTTCATCTAGTCTGGAGCCCATGATTCAGTAAATGTGTTTCCATATCCCAATTCTGTAATTTCTAAGAGAGAAAAAAATCATGGAAGCAACCTGAGTGTCCATGAACAGATGGATGGATAAAGAAGTTGTGGCACATATATACAATGGAATATTACTCAGCCATAAAAAGAAACGAAATTGAGATATTTGTAGTGAGGTGGATGGACCTAGAGTCTGTCATACAGAGTGAAGTAAGTCAGAAAGAGAAAGACGAATACCGTATGCTAACACATATATATGGAATCTAAAAAAAAAAAGTGGTCATGAAGAACCTAAGGGCAAGACGGGAATAAAGACACAGACCTACTAGAAAATGGACTTGAGGATATGGGGAGGGGGAAGGGTAAGCTGGGACAAAGTGAGAGAGTGGCATGGACATATATACACTACCAAACGTAAAATAGATAGCTAGTGGGAAGCAGCTGCATAGCACAGGGAGGTCAGTTTGGTGCTTTGTGACCACCTAGAGGGGTGGGATAGGAGGGTGGAAGGGAGCAAGATGCAAGAGGGAAGAGATATGGGGACATATATATATATATATATATATATATATAACTGATTCACTTTGTTATAAAGCGGAAACTAACACACTATTGTAAAGCAATTACACTCCAATAAAGATGTTTAAAAAAATTCAAAATTTGCCAGCCTAATCAGTGAATTGTATCCCCCTGGTTCAGGTCACTGATATCCATCCAGTGAAATAGGGACGTGGTGGAGGATGCTGGCAGCTCATTCCAGGGCTTGGAAGGACAAGTTATCTAAGGAGAATGCTTCAAAGATGATGTACTGCCACGGAGGGAAAAAAAAATGTATCTCTAGTAGAGATATTTTAGACATAGAAATGATATGGAACAGATCCAGTTGCTGAGAGGAGGAAGTCTATAAAGGATTAGGATTGTGGTATTTTCTCAATCGTGCTTAATTAGGTTTGTACCAACTTCCTAAACCCAGCAAGGACTAAGATGAGCACCAGACCTTTATTAATTTGGATATACGTGGATTAATCAGAAAGTGAGTCTTGCACATGTGTGTATTTGAGCTTGTGCAATCTATGTGTGTGTGTGTGTGTGTGTGCGTGTGAATGTGGATTTATGCTTCATTTTGCTGTTTATCAATTTTTTCAATTTTTTCCACCATGTAGGCTCAGCAAAATAAAATGGCACATGGAATAATTAAAAGCACAGGCAGCTGAGATTAAGCTCTGCCAATATTAGTTCTGGCACAGATTTTATTTAACGTTATAGAGTAGTAACCTGGGGAAATAAAAGTGCATTCATTTGAGAAACTTTATTGACAAAACAGGCATAGGAATGCAACAAAATGCAAAATGCAAGAGTGGATCTGAGAAGTTGTGTGCTTAAGCGTTCTGCACGATTACAGTAAACACTGGCTTCATAAATCCGAATGTCTAGCTCTATTCAAGCTGCGCTTCTCGGTGTGCTTAGTTGGCTGGGCAATGCGTGAAGTAAGCATGGCTTGTGCTGAATGTGCAAAAACCGATCAGGCATTTATGAAGCCATTTTTTTTTAACTCTTTCCAGTAAAACACCCCCATGCTTCAAGGCTCACCTTCCACGAAGACTTTCTTGGGCATTCTTAGCCGTATTTCTCTTACCAGAGTACGTTGTTTATTGAACAGTACCACCCAAGAATTAAAGCACTAAACAACTCTCACCAATGCACCCGCCGTCAAATATAACCCTCGGGCTTCCCTGGTGGCGCAGTGGTTGAGAATCCGCCTGCCGATGCAGGGGCCGCGGGTTCGTGCCCCGGTCCGGGAGGATCCCACATGCCGCGGAGTGGCTGGGCCCGTGAGCCATGGCCGCTGAGCCTGCGTCCGTCCGGAGCCTGTGCTCCGCAACGGGAGAGGCCACAACGGTGAGAGGCCCGTGTACCGCAAAAAAAAAAAAAAAAAAAAAAAAAAAAAAAAATATATATATATATATATATATAACCCTCAGTTTAACCATAAGTAAGATAAATCATAGCACCTAGGATTTCTTTTTTTTTTTTTTTTCCCGTGTCCCCTGCATTGGCAGGCGGACTCTCAACCACTGCGCCACCAGGGAAGGCCCTGCTTGGGATATTATCATGACTACTTATCATCTACCGCCATTCATCTCTTCACTTGCAATTAGTTCTCGATATTGCAAAGATAGCGATCTTTCTAAAATAGAAATCTCATTATTTGAAACTGCTTGAGATTTCACAATCATCATCAAGACAAATTTCAGCTCCTCAGGATTCAGACGAAGTGTCTTTTTAGACTTCCATGTAATTATTTCACCATACCGGTTGCTAAATATGTTTGAGATTTTTTTTAGAATCTGAGTTTCTACCATATAGCCATATTGAAGACAATAAAGTTATGCAAAAAGACAGTGTACTCATTCCTATGCCTTCAAAAATGTCATTCCTTTTCCCTTTTATATCCTCAACCTCATAGTAAATTCCTATTCATCCCCTAAGAATGTGCTCAACTAAACTTGTCTTTTCAAGAATTACTGTGCCTCTTTTTCTCAAGCAAAGTGATGTGTCTCCCTCTCTGTTTCCAAGGTACCCTGTGTATAAGGGTGTTATAACATAGTTCACACCGCATAGTCAGTACTATTTGAATTTTCTGTCTCTTCCTGTAGATGAGAAAGTTGAGGAGAAGCACATGTCTTTCTCACTTGCACATCTCAAACAGAAAGCATGGTAATTAGCACATAGCTGATAGTCAATAAATGTTTGGTAAAGCAAATATATGAAGTTAAACCACATTTTAAGTACTCAAGGATTTGCATTACGTTTATATCCAAATTTAACTGAACCAAAAAATTTAGTATTTGGTGCTTTATACCAAACATTTGGGTATCTAACAAGATCTGTATTTTTCTTTAACAGATATGATTAATTGGGTTTACCTGTGTTATGTGCAGTCATGTTTTCTGTTCCTTGTGGCCAGCATTCTCTACCACCTTTGTTCCATGACTGCAAGCCAGAAAGGTTTGTTTGTTTAGTTATTTCCAACTGTGCTGGTCTTCCTTCTGGAGGCGTAGGTAAACTCTGGGTGCCAACACAGATCCCCTCTTCACAAACTATCTTGACACCATTGAATAATTTTAATAAAAATGTATAATCCAGCCCTACTACAATTATCGTTAACATAAAAATATGGTTCCATGTGCCAAGCACAAAATAGCAAAAATGAAAATATATATTTTTAATGAGTCAAGGTTGAGATGACTACTGTCACGCACTGGTGTTAGAGGTCAAAAATATTGACTCCTTCTAGACTGCAACTTCACAATATACATCAATAGCCTCAAAGTAAACTTAGATGCACCCATATTAAAGAGTCTCTCTTAGTGAACTAGTCAAATAGGATTTTTATGTTCTTCTCATATTCTGAACACTGTCATTCAACAATCCATCTTATTTATTTATGAAGATATTTATGGCGATATTATTCCTAATTTTGAAAACATTGGAAGTGTTTAAATTTCTCAACATTAGAAATTGAGTAAATCATAGTATGGTCATAATGTTTAGCGTTATGCACCTGTTTACATGTTGTGTCAAAGAATATTCAGCGCTGCATAAAAACACTCAAGTGAAAATGTAAGATGTGTAGCTTTACAGAAAATGCGATCCCGATTATGCAAATTAATCCAATAAGTGTGTTTTAGAAGCTGCTTTGTGTGCCGGACATTATGGTAGGAGTCAGAGACAGAAAGCTGAACAACACACCTCTTTGTGAAGAGCCCTACGCTCGCAGAGCTCATATGTGTAATCGATCGTACAGGATGAACAGGTACAGATGGAGGAAGAGGTAAAGGAAACACAGTTGAAGAGAATGCAGTAGAATGCAAGAGTGGCTTTCCCTGAATGATGAGACTATTGTAAATGTCTAGTTTGCCATTCTCATTTTTCTTTTTTGCCAAATTTCTACTAAAAACAGGTAGTGCTTTTATCATTTTTTATTATTATTTTTTAAGAACAAAAATCATCATGATTATTCATCTCTACTGACCAGGTCAGATCCAGCCAGCAGAGCATCTGGAATAATAATTTGTAACTACTTTATCCTGGAGACTTCAGCAAGCAGCCATGTGATTGATGATCACATGGACTGCACTGTGGTTTCACATCCCATCGTGGTCATGATCTAATACTCAGCCCAAGTGGAACTCCTACACAGGACAAAATGCAGAGTGAAGACGAAAACGCTACCCCTTGCGATGTGTCTTCTACGGGTACAGCTATTGTCATCCTTGATTTTGGATTATTCTCAAAACAACTCTGCAAATGGGTTTTGGTCTCATCGCTGCACAGATGCAGTAAAGGAGGCTCAGAGACTGAAGTTACTTTGCAACCTCAGGCAGTATGAGAAACCAGATCTTCCTGGGACCAAAATTCTATCATCTTTCGACTACAAAGCACCCTTTCTTCCTTCCTTCCTTCCTACCTTCTTTTTGAGACTTACTGTATCCTAGGCATTGTTCTAACAAAACATGTTCTCAATCTACCCTATGCACCAGTTGTCATTACCCTCACTTTGTATATTTCTGGGAACAAATATATCCCTTTGTATAAATGATAAAGCAGATAAGAAATTAAAAATGTCCAAGTACAAGAACAAGGAAAAACCCATTTCCCCAACCTGAAAACACAGAAAGTGACTAGAAACAGTTTTCCATTAGAAAGAGAAGCCAGCCAATACTTGTGTGGGTTTGAGGATGCAGGTAGATCAGAGGCAAAACGGTTTTTAGAACTCAATTTCCCTATTATGTCTGTACCAAAAGGCAGTGACTGACTTGCACAAGCTATATAACCTCTGAGTCACGTCAACAGATATTACTCGCCAGCCATTCACCACAGTCCTGAATTAAGGTGATCATACTCTTGGGTGAGAGACTGACATATAAACAATTCTTTACAAAACAGTCCCATTGCTCTTTACTCACTTACTCAACAGATGTGTAGAACTTGCCCTGAGCCATATGTTATTCTAGGCGCTAGAGGCACAGTGCTGAATAAAATACAGTAGTCAAGGCAAGAGGTGCAGATAGAAGGTTAAGAGAACACCTCCAAGGCAGTGATTAATTCTGCCCAGAGGTGGGCTGTAAGAGGAAAAGCTGAGAGAAAGTGACATTTAAGGAAAAGGAAGAACTGGGAATGTTGGATGAGGCTGTACGTTTGCTTCACTCTTTCTTGCCTGAAGCCACCTATGTGCTGGCTTCCTCTAGTGGGGTTTACTGTAGTATTTATAGGTAGAGGACCATTCAGGGGCCTTCAAAAATCCCCTCGCCTTTTGGTAGCCCCCATGGAGCTTGAGTCGACAATTCTATGGAAACTGGCTTTTCTCTCATCTGTACAAGCCATTGGGTGCTTTTCCATTTGGATTTAAACTCGTCCTGCTTTGCTTCTTGGGCAGGAGTCTAGACAATGGACAGAATCAGAAGGAGGTACATTTTGCCACAAATCAGGAAGCTGTCAGTGACACCCAAAAATGGAATGTGTGACCCCGGAAGGCAGGAAGGTCTTTGTTCCAAACTTGTTCCAGTTGATGAAAAGTACAGCTGTCAGTGATACACCATGGACACCTACACGGAGAGAGACTGGGACTTCTGTGCCTCACTTTACTCCTCAGAAAAAAAGATAAAAATAATGGCTATCTCATAGCCCCACTGTAAAGATAACATGGGCTAATACATGATTGAGTGTTTCCAGTAATGACAGGTATGGAAAAAACCCTCAATAAACATTTAGCTTGTACGAGTCTTAGTAATAGAAGTATCAGTGGTCGTAATTCTCCATCAGTAAGATGTATTAAGATGCTTATCTGTATTATTGATACTATCAGCTCTTCAGAAAGTTCTAGGTTAAGGTGCTTATCGTCCCCTTTTCAACTTATTTTTCTGTTCTTTTTCCTCCTCATAAATAGAAAATCCATCTTCAATTTGAGAAGCATGGTTTGGGGCACTTTGAATAGGAAAATGTTAGACCAGGGAGTGATCATGCAATAAGTTTTATAATCTAAGACATCCATGGGACAGATGCTAGAACTAAGCAATCCAATAGAAAAACTAGCCACATGGGTCTTTTTATAGTTGACCTAATTGAAATTAAATAAAATTAAAAACTCAGTTCTTTGGTAGACTAGCCATACACAGTCAGTAGCTGGCAAATTGAAGACTGCAGATATGGGACATTCACATCATTGGCGAGAGTGCTATTGGACAGCATTTTTCAAGGAGTCAAGTATACGCACACACACCCCAGTGGCAGATTGGATGGGACTTTACCACATGCTCTGTGTGGCCCCGCCTCCCTCTCCTTACTTCTCACCACCTCAGACACTCCACTCTTCCTTTTGTCACAGCGCTGTCTCCCCCAGCTAAAAGCTCTGAAGACACACCCTTTTCTCAGTGCATGCCTACACACCCATACTCTCTCCTTACACACCACACATTCACATCTTTACCTGTCTGTTGTTCTCTCCTGTTTCAAACCTCAGCTCAACCATCATTTCTCAGTAAGCCCCCCACCCAGACCTCCAGGACCCAGGCTTTTCCCCCTGTTACATATCCATACCTTCCCATCATCTCTTTTTATGGGCGCTTCGTATAGGTGTGCTTTTATGTTTATTTATGAGATTGCTTGATTAAAATCCAAATCTTCCAATACACCAAAAATTCCATGAGAGCAAAGATGATGTCTGGTTGGGCTCACCATTTTATCTCCATACCTAGCCTAGTACCTGGCACATACTGGAGTTGCAATAAATATTTGGTGAATGAATGAATGAAGGAATGACTGAATGAGAGTGGGAGAGATCACTCTGGCTAGTGTGGATACGGGCAGGCCTCAGGGAGACGTGGATGCTTTCTCTAGCCTGTGACCAGTCAAGTTGCTAATAGCCTATCAAAGAGGCATGGTCCTTGTTGGGCAGAAGGACAATAATCTTTTATGGTACTGAAATGTGCTTAAGAGGAAAAAATATCTGATCCGTAGCAGGGAGAAAAGATTAGCAAGTTTTTCTTTCCAGAGGCTGAACAATTTATACAATGACCATGCTCTAGTGCATCAGCTCCAAACAACTTAGAAACACAGGGGCCCTGCTTTCATTATAGAAAACCTGAAAGCAGAGTCAGCTTTTTGTTTAAACTTCCTGCTCTTGGAAATTGCTATTCACTTATTCTTTGTTACATCTTTTGGACAAATATTTAATGAACAACCACTTCATTTTTAAATTCTGTGTGCTGCTCTGTGATTATCAAGAAAATCAATGGTCCAGCTTTGGTGAGCCGTTTACCCTGCACCGGACACTGTGCTGAATGCTGTACTTGTGTGGTCTCACTTAATCCTAAGAGCAGCCCTATGAAAGAGCTATCATTATTATTACCTTTTTAAGATAAGAACACGACAGACAAAAAAGTTCAATAACTCGTCTTATCTCTACAACTACTTAACCTCCCTGTGACCATCTCCCATGGATAAAGTGTGGATGCAAATCAGAGTTATTTCTCAGCACAGGAGTGAGGGCTGCATGAGAAAATATACACGCACGACTTGGAAGCCATTCAAAGTGCGCTATTATTTCCCTTAGAATTAATTTGTTGGCTCTTTGCCTTATGCATCAGACCTACGCTCAGGTTGTCCACAGGCTTGCTCTAACCTAACATCACTGACTATCAGAGGTGAGAGAGGCTTTAGGATCTAGAAGAAAGGCATTTTTCTGCAAACCACAGATGCACAGCATGGAGGTGCGCTTAGTGTAAGGGGTTATCAGACTGTGGCATATGCCACCCCAGACATAGCACTGAGCGTGTTCACAAGTGAAACCTTATTTAATCTTCACAAAGTCCCCTGTAAGGTGTTAGCAACCCTGACATGACAGTTAAAGTCATGCAGGTAACGAATGAATGAAACGTAACCCTTTGTTAAGGATCTTTTTTGATAAATCTGACTGTAAAGTAAAGGGGTTTAATTGGCTTCTCAAGAGCTGTAAGATGCTGTGGAGGTTCCTCAATGATCCCCACGGAAGGAGTCAGGAATTAGGGGGTAGAAGGAGGTGGTGAGCGAGCACAGTTTGGGACCTCCACTGCTACTGTAAAACTCTTCTATTTTCCTAAAAATTGACATTTCCCATAAGAATGCATCTGAACACATAGGTGAGTTTACCAGTGCCTCTTTGATCTAAAGCGGGTCTGTCAGAAGCACAGGGCGTGACCTGGACTTGTGATTGGTGTCTGCAGGGGGTGGGGACAGTTTGGTAGGACTGAGCCCTTAACCCGTGGAATCTGCTGCTCTCTCCAGGTAGACAGTGCCGTCATCGAGTTGAGTTGAAGGACACCATACTGGTGCCCTAAAACTGCTTAGTGGTGTGGAAATCCTCCCAACCCCTCCCTCACATTGGAACTGGGTCCAGAAACTTTAGCATCTTTCCCCCCATCACTGCCTTAGAAAATGAAATTCAGCATTACATAATACTTCTAAAGGTCTAAGTTGCTACGTCTCGCTTTAGGGGGTAAGTCTAGAACCTTAGTATCTTAAAATGTTTAAGGATTAAAACTGTGACCACCAAGTGGAGATTGCTTTAGCTTGCTGCTCAGAAAGCTGCCCAGAGAGAGTTCCAGGTGCCCTAAGTAGGCAGAGGTGTTAGGCTCTCAGGGACTTTCTTTAGAATCCTTTATCATGAACAGTTTGATATTATGTACGTGAGAGTTTAAGCTAACTGTAGAAGTTACTTCTTGTCTTAATCAGAAATACACCCTCCACAGATGGCAACTAGGGATTTTAGTTATCTTTAACTCTGTTCAACACCAGATGTTTTCCTAATTAGCATAATGAAAGTCAGAAACAAATTTTCAATGGTGAAATTATGGACTTTATAAATAGGATACAAAACTCTAGAAATAGGCTCTTGGTGTAATAAATAGTATTCAAGAAATATGAACTAGCTAAAATGTTTTACTGTAATTCCCAGCATGGCACGGAAACGGCATATGGACTTAGAAGTTCTTCGCTGTTGAATACCTTTCAGATTGGCATCCAAGCCATGGTTTAGCAAAAGGTCCTGGGACCTTGGGTTCTGAGGGTTCTGTTTGTTCTAAGGCTCTAGATTACTACTGTCTTTTTGACCAAAGGATTTTTACATATAAAGGGCCATCAGAGCACCTACAAAAATAGAGTTAGGATATTTTTCAAGCTATACGACTGCTTTGGATAATGTATATTTGTTTTAAAAATTTTATACATCAACCCTTGTATGCATTCAGCATTGTACTGAGCACTTGGATGAGAAATGACTAATTAATAAAACCCCAGATTCAGGAAGCTTGTTATCTGCTAAGCAAGAAACAATTACAGGTACATTAGCAGGTACAAAATTTGCATCCAGGAAGAGAAGGGGACTTTTGGAAAGCAGAGGACCCAGTCCACCCTTGACACCTGTGTCTTCATCCCGAGCCACTTCTCTCTTCTCCCTGGCACCATATTTCATCTTTTTCACCTTATTCTCCATCCCTCTTTTTTTTTTTTTTTGGCTGTACGCGGTCCTCTCACTGTTGTGGCCTCTCTCGTTGCGGAGCACAGGCTCCGGACGCGCAGGTTCAGCGGCCATGGCTCACGGGCCCAGCCGCTCCGCGGCATGTGGGATCTTCCCGGACCGGGGCACGAACCCGCGTCCCCTGCATCGGCAGGCGGACCCCCAACCACTGCGCCATCAGGGAAGCCCCATCCCTCTGGTTTTGATTTCACGTCAGCACTCTTAGCTACAGCTCCTCTGGCTTCTCCTTTGGGTTATGTTGCCTCCAGTTCCCGACCTCGGCACCCCGCCTTCACCCCCGTCTCTTGTAGAGATGACTGGAGCTTGGGAGGGAGAGTGGTTTGGTCTCAAAGACAGACTTGAGCATCTCAGGTAGTGGGATTGCCTGGGGCGGAGAGGTGGGAAGAGAAGAGAAAGGAGCCAGCTGTAAACCTCTGCTGTCAAAGGCTGGGGCTGGGCGTGTGTCATCGACATGAAAGGAGAGAGCAGGGAACATACACAGGCATCAACGGGGAAAGTGGGTGCGGAGGGTGGCAATGAAGGGAGAGAAAGGCTTCGAGAAGAAGGTAGCAGAATAATCACCCTCTTTTTCTAGTTCATGTTCCAGCCTGGTATCAATTTTCCCCGGGGACTGCACAAGACAATTTTCAGAGAGCTTTTCTCTCCACCAAGGTTATCTGCTGCCTTCTGTTAGGTTCAGAGGAGAAAGGCACCTACCTATTAAATGTTCATACACATCACTCTATTTTTCCAGGAACTGGCTTCTTGTATTTTATTCCGATACCTGCATATTATTTTCTCCTTTCCTGTCAGCCTCATTAGATGAGTCCCATTTCAGCAGAGACATCGATTAGCGGGCTTTCTCTGAGTAGTTACAGGTACTGATGCTTGACGCCAATATCCAGAAATGGAGTAGGTGAGGACTGTGTATAGATGAGGGCTTTGAACACCTGAGCACAGCACAGGCCATTTCCTGGAGAAGAAAAAAAAGAGAAGGGACCACTGATGTGGTATATGGAACCAGGTCCTGCTTAAATGCTGACAGCCTGTAATCACTGGCTGGGAGCATCTGAAACGCTTTCATTGCATACGTCACATGAACGCTGCAAAGGATGAAGACCTGAGTCTACTTAGAGAGAGTGAACTCTTCTTTTTGTCATGTCAGATTCATTCTTTTGCTTCTGTATTTTTTCCTTTGTGTAGAAGAATTAAATTATTCATTTTCTCCATTCTTTCTCATGTTCATTTTTTAAAAAGTCCTCATGCCAGCACTGAGATGACAAGAGTTGAATAAAACCCAGGCCCCCCGCCCCGGGAAGTACCCAGTTCTATGCGCACCCTTGCTGCTGATTGCAATGCTGTCTCTTCCTTTTCAACCTCATTTGCTGTCCCTTCCTGCCACGTATGTGTGATAGCCAAAAGGACACTAAGTAACGAATCAAGAGTACTTTGTTCTAGAGGTTGACTCCACCCATTTTTTTTCACAAATAAAACCTGCTATTTAGAGAAGTTTATGATTTACAAACTATGCTTTACAAAACCCTTGGTCAAAGTTTGTTTTCTTTCATCTTGACCAAACTGTGGGGCAGGTATTAACGTCTTCCTTTACTTAACCTCACTGAGGCTCATCTTACTCCTATCCCAGCGATCTTTCTGATATAAGCTCTCCGGCTCACGACCTGACCCCAAAAAACATTTCAAATACTCCTTAATTCACCAACCTAAGACTGTTCTTCATACATCAAGCTCTAGGTGTGATGTTATAGATGAGATAAAAATAAATAAGTCATTCAATGAAAAGGTCAAGGTATCTGTGCTCCTGCCTGGTTTGCAGGGACTCATCCCCTTCACCTAATTGTCCAGAACCAGTTTCTATCCCCTGATATTGCACATTCCGGAGGCCTCATACAGATGACATCACACAGAGCTGTGCTCAGACACTCCGTCCAGACCCTGAAAATATCCCTTCCTCAGTCACTGGAGGATGGATTCTTCCTAACTGTCCCTTGCCTGATGGATTTAAATGATTAATTCACTGATTGACTTATTCCCACAAAACATATTTATTGAGCCTGTGATCCGTGCCTAGAATTTTGTTAGGTGATGTAGGCATAAAAATTCTAACTTCAAGTGCCTCGAGTCATTGGGGGACCATAATGTATTAAATGCTTTCCCATGGACCAATCTTTACATAAATGGTTTTATATAATAGGCTCAGCAGTCTTATAAACAACATTTGACTACTCGTAGAACATCTATTTATTGCATACTTACGATATGGTAGGCACTGGACATGCTTGTTTATAGGGTGGCAAACCATGAAGAAATGAGAACGTCAAAAAATGTCCTAAGGCTTTCCAGTAGCCAGAGTTAATCTATATCTGCTTGACACCAGTCAGCTCCCTTTCACCAAAATAGAAAGACACCCATATGATCCAGCGATCCCACCCCTGGGTATATCCCCAGAGAAAACCATACTTATTTACTTATTTACAAAACAGAAACAGACTCACAGACTTAGAAAACAAACATGCGGTTGGTTACCAAAGGGGAAAGGTGTGTGGGGAGGGATAAATTAGGAGGTTGGGATTAACATATACACACTACCATATGTAAAACAGGTAATCAGCAAGGACCTACTGGATAGCACAGGGAACTCTCCTCAGTATAATAACCTATAATGGAAAGAATCTGGTAAAGAATGGATATATGTATATGTATAACTAAATCACTTTGCTGTGTCCCTGAAACTAACACTGCATTGTAAATCAGCTATTCTCCAATATAAAATAGAAATAAAAAAAAATAATAAGACACCCAGAAGCTTTTGTGAAAGGGGTACTTCAGTCAAGCTTGTAGGATGTACAACAACTAAAATTGAGTTGAATTAATATTGAATGTCTACCAAATGCAGACAGTGGGCACCTTCTGAAGGCTGAGACCAGGGGGACAGTGGATAAGAGATGAATATACAACAATATGCTAAGAAATGGGGGAAGTTGGAACAAGACACTATGGGAGAAAGTTTTTTTAAAAAACTCTATAATTTGAAGAGAATCAGGAAAGAATTTTCAGAAATAGCCTTCCTTATACTCAGAGAGGAAGGCAACAGAGCTGTGCAGGCAGAAGGAACTAGAGAAACTGGTGTCTGGAGATGGACAACTTGAGACTCATAAAATGATTCCACTGCATGTAACACTTATTACGTGAATGTGATGGAGAACATCAAAGATTTTATTGGAATAGAAAGCTCACAGCCAACAAATGACTGAACTCATTTGACTAAAAAGCAGGGTTTTTGAAATTACAGCCTGCAGGTAAAATGCAGCTGACTCCTTGCTTTTGTGAATAAAGTTTTATTGGAACCCAGCTATACCCATAGCCCCTGTCACATTACAGCAGCAAAAGTGAGGTGTTGTAACAGAGACCATAATGCCCACAAAACCAAAAATATTTACTATCTGGCCCTTCTACAGAAAAAGTTTGCTGACCCCTGCCTGGATTGGTATTTGATTCTCTTGACCTGGAGATCTAGGGAAAGTTTTTGATCATACCTGTTCTTTGTTGTTCTTACTGTATTTGTGTGTGTGTGTGTGGTGGATTCTTGGAGGACTGGACATGTGGAGGTCTGCGGGTTGACTTACAAAGGCAGATAAGGTGGTAATCATCAGAAGAGATCAATTCAACCATCACTGAGAGAACAACTTTACCTTGCTGGACTCGGGAGAACAAAGTTGAATAACCCTGGCTTTTTATCCTTATGGCCGTGTAGTGGCAAGGATGATGATAATGCTGTAGTAAAAAGAGTACTAGCAAAAAGAGAACACTGCACAGACAATATTGTGGACTGTCTGCGGACTGTGGATTGTGCAATCAACAGTACAGAGCAATGCGTTCTATGGCTATTGTTTCCAAAAGGCAGGCTGAACATCAGAGCCAGCTTCCTGGAGGAAGTGGCCTTTTGAACTGAGGATAGAAGTACTGGTGGGGTTTCAACAAGAATAGATCTGGGAAAAAGCATTGCTTTATGAACAGAGTGAACTAGAAGCACATGTCCCACCTCTAAATGTTGCCTTCTGGATGTCAATGAAATGTATCAGCACAGTAGGAGCTTGAAGCCACCACCCAATTCCTTTTACACTTTGCTCCATTTCTTTCTGGCCTGGAGCCAATCTCCAAGTTTTCATTTTTTTACATGTGCAGATATCTCGTGAGTACTTTTCATAATGAAAGCAAAGGTAAAGGTATGATGAGGGAGCCATTTTGTCCAATCCATGCTTCTTGGTCACCGCATTCAGTAACTTACTAAGTCAAATCTCAGACTAATTGGGGTTGTGTTGGATGCAGACAGAAAATTGAAAATGTATTTCTACTACATTAAGGAAACAGTCATTTTCAAAATGAATCTCTTTATGAGAAGTAATCAGAATTATATAAGGATGGAGAGCAAATGCCCACAGTATTTAGATGGTTGCGATATAAGGGTGATTAATTATCATCTTAAAATATCACAGGCAACACTTGCCTCATCTGTTTGCCTGAATTGATCTCTTCCGTACCCATTATGCTTCTCCTTGGTTGAAATGAGTTTTTCTATGGGCCTTGCACAAGCTGGTGCCCCACACGTTTGGCAGTGATGAATGGACCAGGGTAGATGATGAAGCTCCTGGTCTGTTGATTACTGTCACTATGGAAAGAAAGATGGCGGGCACTCGAGTCAGACCAGAATTAAAAACCTGGAGACTCACTTCTTTTTGCCTCATTTTTTTGAGTTGTTGTAACAGTTATTTCATTTGGTTGTCATAAGGACTAAATGAGAAAATAAATACATTAAAAAGATGTTTTTTAAAAAGTACAGTGTCTAACACACAGTAGTAACTCGGTAAATGTTCATTTCTACCCTCCTTGTTTACACAAATCGATTTGCTTTTAGAAACAAAAACAGCAGTGACTGGAGAAAGGAGGGACCATTTTCCTTCCTGAGATAGTTGTAAATAAGCACCCAAAGAAAGAACAGAACTCTTATATGAGCTCCCTTTGATGATCATTAGAAACAATGGGATAAAGCCATTTTAAGTATTTACACTCTTTGTAGAGGTAATGAGAGTCATTTTCCAACAGTAGTTCAATGCTAGAGAGTAAAAACATATGTTAATTGAGTGCATCTCATAGGTCAGGTGCCAAAATTCCGGCAAGGGCTTAATCCTCACAACAGCCTTAAGATACAGGCACTATTACAAATAGGGAGAAAGAGAAACTATCTTGTCTAGGCACCAGCAATTAGCAGACCATCAGCCCAAAGAGCTAGGTCTCCTCTACTCTTTTCCAGTTTTGATGTAGGAAAAAAGGGAAGCGATTCATTGATGATAAAGGCGTAGAAAATAACAAATAGGACTCAGAGTCTTAAAAACACCGTCATTATAGAGGAACAAAATGATCAGCAAAATTAAACCTAGCCATCATCAGCCATATATATTAGCGACTACCAGAATAGCAGCGATCAAAATTCTCGACCAGCCCAAGACAGTACAGAAAACATACTTCAGAACAAAATGATGAGAATCCCAATTATCTCTGATTATGCACAGTAGGAAATTTGCAACATTGCACACAGAGCATTGCAGGGCAACCACATTTTTTGTTCAAATACTAAATTAGAGTCTTCGGGAAATTCTAGTTATGCAGTAATTTTAGTTTAAAAATATTAAATATCAATCGCCTTTAAAACTAAGTTTGGAAGGTTGCTAAAAATTTGACCATAAGCATGTTAAAATATTAGTTGCTGGAAATATGTGTTGTCTGCTGATATGCGACACAGGTAAGGCACGCATTGTTGGATTTTTTTTGCAGTGCATAGGAGGATCTCATGGTCTACCAGTAGATATTCATGACATCATTTATGCTCCTACTGCCAAAATCATGGGTTTTTTACGAGTCCAAGCTCTCTCTGCTCACCACACAACAGGCCAATGAATCAGAGACTTATTCGGAAAGCCGGGATGGCAGACTAGTGTCTCCGAGAAAAACCATCTCATCTGAGTCTGGGTGCCAGTTCCTTTTATAGCACAGAGAGGGGGAGGAGATGAGGAAGTAAAGTAAAAAGGCCATAAGTTTTGCAAATAGCCCCTGGAATGGCCAGCCTCAGGGAGGGGATGTGCTAATTTCTCCTTTCTTGCAGCCATCCACAGGTGGACAGGGTCCGGATGCTTCCCTGAACAAAGGCCCTTTGGTTTAAGGTTCAGGCAGGGTTCCCCGAGGCAGGCCATTAAGTATAGAGAGTATCCTTTTAGTGAACAAAAGCAGCGGAAAGCAAAGGTTAAAGTAAAGGAAACAGATCCAGCATGTGGTCAGATTTGTCTCTTCCCTGTTACAGTTTTAGAGCAAACAGCGTATCTCTCTCATACCTTTCTTCGTCTGATCTGATCTCACTTAGACAGAACTGGATTTCAACTGGAACTCTCAGATTTGTTTCCAGATTGAGTACTGACCCCCTACCTGATGTCCACACAGTTTCCTAACAGCTTTGCCCTCAAGTCACTTCGGCTTAGTCCTTGCCAGCTCCATTATCCATCATTCCTGCTCTCTCCTGGAACAGACTGGAGGTCAGGTTCTTATACTGTATAAGCAAGGTGACCTTATGCTAGTTTCTTAATCTCTCTACCTCAGGATTCTTATCTGTAAAATCAGGAAAATGGCAATGACACCCAGTTCACAGTGTTCACAGGATTAAGTGACCTGCTGCACAGAGGAATGAGAAGCCTTCTCAGCTACTGTATGTGAGTTCTGGAGGAGGAGAAAAGAAAGAACATTGCAGCAGTGAACAAAAGGTAGAAAGACACGGAGACACCTGTTAGAAATGTAGGTCTCAATTTCATGAGATGATCAATGGATGAGAGAAGACAAAATAACATGCGATATATAATATTAAATGATATTCCTGTTTGCTTGGTTCACAGTTTTCAAGGGACATTCACGACTAGTTAAGTATAACTCACAGAACAATTTATTCTACCGAAGTTGGCAAGCAGGAATTATTTCCAAAACAAGCCTTGGAGAGGGGAATTAACTTGCCCAAGGTAAAAACAACAACAACGAAAACTCATCAGTAGTGATTCAGAAATCAAGCATGTTCAGATCCCAAATTGCTCACTCTACCATACCAATGTAAGTTATGTGGTTTGAATTTAAAAAAAAAAGGCGGTGAGGAAGGGATGACTATAATGTTTTTAAAATAATAAGGAAGGTACTAACCAGAATTTACAAGTGGCTGGACTGTAAACTGCGTGGGGACAGCAACTACATGTTTCTCTCTAACAGTTACTTATTTAATGGTTTTTCGTCACTAGACGTGAAGTCAAATGAAAGTCACACCCAAGCTTGATTATGCCATTGGGTTCCCAGCCTATAGTAGGTGTTCTATAAATGTGTTAAATTAATAAATGACAGAATAGATGTCCCAGTATAAGTACTAAATAAATGAATATTAAATTAAATTGATAATTTTATGTAAATTAGCAGGGAGGTAGGATATGAGATAAAGATGGAGCTTAAAGGTAGATGAAAATTATTGGATATATTCTAGATCTTGGTTTGGATGGTTGATGTAAGGGTGTTCATTTTGTTATCTTATAAAAATCATTTATATGTATACATTATATATAATCATATAATAAATAGCAATACACTATTATATCATTTTTAAAAGAGAGGAAGGTTAGAAAAGTGAACAACATCAAAGAAATCTACATTTGAACCAATGTAGTATCATGAACCTGGAGTTTGATTAATGTGACTCTGAGTTTCAATAAAAAATACAGAATAGAAGAATGTGATATTCTATTTTTCAAAAAACAAGTTTAATGTACCTTTGATGAACCTTACAGCATTAAACATTTCTGAGTCCTTATTACGTGTGAAAACATTCTGTGAGATCCAGGTAACTAAATGTGATTATGTCACTAATTATAAAAATGTGGGAGGATTATACTGGCCATATGGCTAGAGAGCTACAGGGCAGCAAGAATTCGGTGAGTAAAATACAGCAGAGGTGAAGGGCAGAAGTAATTAGGAAACTTTTACATAGGACATTGCTGTATAATCTGGTTGACCAAGGGCTGTGTGTCATCTCCAAAGCAGGAGAAATTTTCCCACAATTCTCTTTTCCAGAATGAAAACGCATATATTAAATAATTCCTCTCTGTGTAATCTCAACCAACTTATCCTTGTAGATGGGACTTTCCCCTTCTCCATTGCAATACATTCTAAAATAAGTTCTCTTAGCTACTCAGTGTTGATTGATGGTCCGTGATCATTTCAGAGGCAGGTCTTTTTAGAACTCTCTTACAGTTATGCCTGAAGGCAAGAAGTCTTCTTTCAGATAATTTGGAAAGTCCATTTAATGTGAATTCTCATTATTGATTTATAAGTCTCTCTTGCTGGTATAAAAAAAATTAAAAAAAAACAAAAAACTGGGACTAGATCTATAAAAACCTAATGACCAGGAACCATCTGTACAGGTCATCCTCAGTAGCCGTAATTTGGTTACTTCTCTAGATATGCCCTTAGAACTGTTATGAAAGTCATCTGGCATTTGCCCTCAAAATCGGTAGCTCTTAATTTATTCACCCATTGAGCATGATTTACAAGACTGTTGACGCTATCACTTGCTGTGTCCCTCCTGGCAGCCTATACACTCTGGTCATAGAAACGGTCTCTAGGCCTCCGTTAAGGCTCTGTTAGGCTCTGGTAAGCACCCCAGCAAGGGTCCTTCTCCCTAGAATGCCCTTTCCACGGTGACTGCTTGGAGGACACCTCTTCATCCTCCAAGACTGAGTGTAAGTACCACGTTCTTCCACATTCTTCTTCCATCCAGACTGACCTGGTCTCTTCTGTCGTGGTCTGGGTTTGCTGAGTATTCATCCATCAAAACACTAAAACCTAGTTCATATTTAATTGCTTATAAGTCTCCATTCCCATCACTTGATATGTGAGCTGGAAAAGACCAATGAGCAATATCCTGTTTCTGAAGCAAGCTCAGAAACAAGAAATGAAAGTTAAAACGTAGATGGATGGAGGTTAAAATATTAACTTCGTTACCAACAAAATCTCATTGGAGAACATGGTTTTGTCCCTGGGCCAGATTTACAAATATGTCAACTGGTATTGATTGAATGCATTCCTGATTTCAGACTTTCTTTGCCTTTCTAGAATATTCTTTGTGTTCCTGGGATTTTATTTTCAGTGCCATTTCTGCCTGGTAGCAGAGAATGCAGCCTAGGCCTTTCCACAGAGATTTAATCAAATAAAGTAGAATTTGGGTCACCTTCCCCATGCATGGGGTTATTGCAGTTTCTGGTGAAGACTTTGTGAGTCCCCCAACATCAAGGACCCAGAGAGGGGTTCCTCTGATCCTCACTGACTGAGATGTGATTTCACCTGCTTCAAAATCCTGGATGAATGATTTACTCTGCCTCCTCTGACACATCCATTCCTCCTGATGATTTATATTTTTTCAATCTATTGGTTATCTCCATCCCTCAACTAATTTTGAGCTCACAATGTCCCCTCCCTGCCTCCAAGCATGAGGGTCCAAAGGAGGTTTGGGCACTCACTCTCCTTTGCTATTCTGAGGCCGTGGAAAACACCTGGGGCTGTATCCAGTCTTTCCTGCCTGGACATGTCACGATAGATATAAATCACCACCATTCTTATTCTAAAGTTGCTGCAATAGGGAGACTTTCATATGAAAATCGGCGTATATTTTAGCCTTATTCAGGAAGCAATGGGTAAGTCCAGTTTACACTTGGGTCCCTCAATCTTTCCATCAGTTCAGCCCTGGGGTACATGGGGATGGGTGGAGATCCCAGATACTACCTCTAAGTCTTCTGTGTTCTAAACATTTTCAGTTGCTGCTCTGGCATAGGTGATTTTCTCTTCTCACTGTGGCAGTTTTTAAAAAAAGGATTTTATTGAACCCATTTATGCCAGAAAACTGGACCATTGGAAGACCAAAGTTCAGAATGAGAAATCTTGACTTGAAGTCTTTTTGTTCTCTACACCTGACAGCATGAATCCTCCCTTGTAACAACGTATGTCTGCTGACTAAATATCAATGGATCCAGCTGGGGAAGATTCAAACCTTAGCTAATATCTAAAATTTTCATACTTCTTGAAATTGAGGGGAATAAGTGTTTAACATAACATTGGGAAAAATCTATGAAACTGGAGAATTTGCTATATCCAGAGTGTTAAACTTATTGCATGGTCCAATCCCTTCTTAACATCCTTCAAAATCTGTCTTTACCCTGGAAGGAAATTCAGTCTTCTCTTCATGGAACACAGACATTTTCTGGGTCTGTTCTCTAGCTACTTATACCACTTCCATCTCATATGTGCCTGTCATAATGCATCACTGGATTCTCCCCAGTTCCTCACCTCTTGAGCTTGGGCTCAAGTTCGGCTTTGCCTCTAGAATGATTTCCCCATCCTTGACTATATCTCCTCTATATACCCTGCAAGGCTGAACTTAGAAAATACCACCCCAGAAATCTTTCTCTCTCCACCTCTCCGTCAAAGATGAGCAAACCCTCACCAGGTACCCGCAGGCCTGGCGCCTAATAGATGCTACTGCTTACTACCTTCTGTTCTATAATTACTTCTGTAACTGTAGTTGTAATACTTTATAACCTGTGTTCATTTTCTTATTAATTCTCCCAGTGGCCTGAAAGCTGTTAAATACCATCCTTCTAATTTTTGTGTCCCCAGGCCCTAGCTTTGAACCCGGAAGAGTCTCAATGAACATTTTTTGAAAGCAGTTTTCATGATCGTACCCCATATCGACTAATCAACGCATGCAGTAAATTAACAAATAACACATTTTGCATAGGACTAATAAGTTGTAGGGAAACCCATTATTTTAATAATGGTTTATATCTACATTAACAAAATACCAGATTGCCAGTTTTTCATGTGCTGTGCACTGCTAACTACAGAGCAAAAAAACAAACAAACAAAAAGAAAACCTAATTGAACAGCATCTCTTAATCTTTTCTGACTCGAAGAAACCTAATTGAACAGCACCTCTTGATCTTTTCTTACTTGAAATTAATGAGAACTGCAATTAATGAGGACTATGTTAAAGATAAAAATTGTATATTTGAATCTGATATTCAGACTCTACCAAATTTACACGAGAAGAAAAGTCTCCGTAAGAAAAGGATCCAGATATAACATAGATCACAGACTTTAAACACAGAGGAGATAACACTGAAACTCTAGCTAGGAGTTCTCGACTTTAATATTTTTTGTTTTTTAAATTTCAACAATGTATTTTCTCTCTCTAGTTTTTGTTTACTCCCTCGATCATGTGTTAGGTATACCTTTAATAGGTATACATCTACAGTATACCAGGCATTGGGCTAGGAAAATACCCATCATGGAATTTGGATAACTGGATTTTATGGTATTAACACATCATAATTTACAGAAATGGCATTTTCAAAGTTTACCTTATGTAATAGTCATAGCACATCTATAAATTTATTGTTAATATTATTATCTGCACTTCATCAAGGAGAAAACAGATTCAAAAGACTAAATGACTTTCCTATTATCACGTTGTTGATTTCAAGCCAGAGCTAGGGCTTGAACTCATGTCTCATGAAGAATAATTCTATTGTTTTTTGAGTGTTTTGTGGATGCTTTCTAAAATCTTTCGTTGATACTTCAAGTTATCTAGCCACTTATTTCATCATTCATTTTTTTCCCTCCTTCCCTTCCTTCCTTCCCCCTTCCTTCCTTCCTTCCTACCCCTTCTAGAATATTTATTGAGCACCTACTTTATTGCAAAACCTCTTTTAGATATCCATTATCATTTAATGACTCATTGGTTCTTGAGAATTAATAGGAACACTGCTGGCCCTCAGTTGTATAATATAAAAGATAATATAAGTTCAGAAAAAGTTAGAAAGCCATTTATCTCCCAGAATATTAAAAGAATAGACAGTATAAAGCAGAAGTCTGGGGGCAAAAAATAATGATTTAAAAAATGCTTTCATTCAAAATGTTAGTGCATAATAGAAGATGCTCCTGGGGAAATAACTTGTACTGTGTTGCATTCCATTTTGAAAATAATGAGCAGTGATATGAAAGTTCTTATGTTTTTACTTTGCTACATGAGAAAAAATAGCAGATGAATATGAAAAGGCAACATCAGTTCTCTGTTAGTTGTTTTTTGATATTTTTACAAAAAAATTTATTAATTTTATTTGGTTTTGTTCTCCTACTCACACATAATATTACATATATGTTTTTAGAAATTTAGGTAAAATCAGAAAAGTACAAAGAAAGAAAGAAAACTTCCTTTATACTTAAAGAACAGAACTAACTACTGATCATTCCCTGAGCTCTATACTTCTGTCATTTATCTGTGCATATGGTGGTTTTATTTATATTATTATATTTTACAAATTTAATATCATGTCCTCTACCACTTCTAAATTGCTTTTTCCTGCTAAATATTATGAGTTTTTAAAAATATATATTCTATGATTTATTTCAAGGTGAAAGTGAAATATTCTCCCTTATTTCAGTGAGATGGCTTTATCAGGCTCTGGTCTTCAGTTCTGGAAACTCATGCCTTGGTTTCAAGTCTGCCAGTATGTGCGTTGCCCCGGGCAAGTCCGTTCATCTCTTTAGATACCTATCTCATCCTCTGTATAAGAAAGAGATTGGAATTGGATGATGTGGCATTCAAGTGATAGTATTCTAGAATTTTCTAATTCTCCATCAGTGCAAAGCCTACCGTCCATGTCGCAGTGGAGTCTGGGACCCTGTGGAGAAAAAGCGGGACTCTGTACATCCCGTGATGTTTAAAAGTGCAAAAGGGCAACCTTGCCATGTCTGCTGCCAGAGTTTTGTGTTCTGTCCTGAGCATTCTCGGACTCTGCTCAGGCTCACCGACAGGGGGCGTTACGAGCCTGCTCACTGGAGTTGAACGCCTGGATCATAATTCAGCCAATCTCTAGCAACAAGTGAATTCTCTCCACCAGAATGGTTACCAATAGATTTAATCACCCTTCCATCTTTTGCTTTTATTTTTGAAGTACCTACGACTATCTTCCTAAAGTCTTATAAGAGGAACAAAAATCTCCATCTGGTGAGCTGCGACGATAAATGGCTTTTTTTCAAGGGCATATAAAGTTGCATACAGAAGGGACTCATCGAAAAGCCCAAACTTAAATACTTTTTCTACCAATGTCCCTGTGGCTTTGACCAAGTCGATTAACCACCAGAGGGGCAGTATCCTTCTAAGGGCAGAGCACAAGTTTGGAGTTCAATGGACATAGCTACTGTGTGGGTTTGAGAAATTCACTTAGCATCTATGAGCAGAATCATATCATATTATATTATAATAAAATGTGTACTAAATGAATCATTATTATTATTTTACTAAAGTTGTCTTTGTATTATAGTGTCTTTTGGGCACTTCATGATGTATCCTCACAACCTCTTTGACCCATCTTCTACCCGTCCCCCCGCCTCACTTTTTTTTTTAATATAAATCTATTTATTTATGTATCTATCTATCTATCTATCTTGGTTGCGTTGAGTGTTCGTTGATGTGCGCGGGCTTTCTCTACTTGCGGCGAGTGGGGGCTACCCTTCATTGTGGTGTGCATGCTTATCATTGCGGTGGCTTCTCTTGCGGAGCACGGGCTCTCTTCTATCTGCTCGCCATTCATCCCTGTCTTATTATTCCTCGCTCCCGCTGGCAGGATTGGTCTTTCCCCAGATCTACAGGGGCTTCTTACTTTTAACTCCTTGATTAATTATTATCTCCTCTGATACCCTCTGTACAGACACACTCTGTACCATCGTATGTCACCCTTTCTCATGACTCAATAAAGTTTTAAATCTTTGCACGTATCACTATTCAAAAATAGCTTCCGACTCGAAATACATATGTCTGTTTCACTCTTCCCACCCTCTAGACCAAAAGCTCTGTGAGAGCAGGAAACCCCTGTGCTATATTCCCCTCTGTATCCACTAAGCTCAGTGTGGTGCCTGGCACGAAGGAAATGCTCAAAAAAAATTTGGTGAATAAATGATTGAGGGAAGGAAGGATAAGAAGAAGGAAGGAAGGAAACAAAAATTGGAGAAAGATAGGAAGGTGAGGATTAAATGTTGTTTTTAAGGATGTGTAGGGTAATCCACAAAGCACTTTCCTGGTATTTCTCTCTGAAGCGTTCACCCAGGCTCCCAGCCTGTTGGGGTCCTCATGTTTCCTGAAGCAGCCGATGGCAAGCATGACCTTTTGTTTTGTTTTGAAATAACTTTCTTAAAAGTTAATTTCACTGTTGCATTATAATTATTTACACATCCATTTGTTGCAATATTTAAAAATACATTCACTTACCATCAATTACAGGATGCTTCGGGAAGATATCTGCTCAGTGTCTGTTCTGTGGATGCCCCTTGTGACTCGAGTTGGGGAAGACGATCTGCACGATGAAAGTCTACGAAGGTAGGGGTATTCTGTAAAGTCCATGCCCAGTAATAAGCCTTTTCTGAATAACAATTGTGTTAGTGAAGAGGATGGATTGGAGGACAGAAAGATGATCCTGTGAATTGGATCTCTTTTCAACTACTATCTGCCCAATGTGCATAAGCAGAGAAAAAGAAGGCTGACATGATATACCTCAGTTACTGAAGGATTTGTCTTTGAAAGTAAATGCTTCTTTTTACACGTAGGCTTAATGCTTACATACTGTTAAAATTCTATCACTTATCTGAAATATTTGAAGGAGGGTCTCCTATATTTGTAAGTTTGCCTAATCGTTGAGACTTTTGCCACTTAGTGCTTTAGAAAGAACCTGGATGACAAGTTAGGATGGCTGGATCAGACCCCTGGCACAGACCCTATAAGAACCTCAGTTCCTACCCCAAAAAATACACATTTTGGCTCTGAGGTTTTTAGTCTTCCTTCAAGCCTCAGAAATAAATATTTCTAAGGATTTCCTTACATAATTTCATAAACTGTCAGCAGAGCAGAAAGGATTTTGTCATCCCAGGGGCTTAGAACTGGACTTCACTTTTCACTGGGCAATGTGACAGCATAAGGCCATGCCGGAGCACACATTAGGTGTACAACAGGCTCCCAGCCTTTAAAATATGAACCAACCAGACAAGCCAAACAGGCAGGAAATGTCTGAATGTCTACACCAGAGTGGTCTCTGGCTATGGGAAAGTGCACGACACACTGTTTCAACACACGTAACACACCCTATACCTCCGCATCCCATCTCTGTTGGGCCATCACAGAAGTCAGCTATCTCCAAGGGCTCTGATATTTGCTCATTAACTTCCCTTCTTCCTCCCTATATGTTCTTATCTATTCTTCTTCCTATAACCATTGAATTCCTAACCATTGAATTCCTAACCTCTGTCAATGTCCCTATTATTAACATTTCTTAATTAACTTAATTGAGGGTGGCATTTATTGCTTGACATGATTCTGACTGACATACATTCCTTAAGATTTTCCATATTTATGCATTCATTTATTCATTCACCAAATATTTATTGAGCATCATCTGTGTCAGACTCTGTTATAGGTTCTGATTTTGACAGTAAAGTTGCCCTCATCCTTTCTTTTTCCAAAGATGACATAATCCTAACAAATATTCTTCAAACAATATTTTTATACTGAATTCTATACAATAATTAATGCTCTATCTCAGAGAATAATATAAAGAGAGAAAAACAGACATGTAAATGGGAAATATTGATGCAGTGGGTAAATGGCATGATGGAGCCATGGACAGGATATCATGGGGGCAGCAGGACCAAGACTGGTTGACTCTGGGGTTGAGAGGATGGGATACAGATGAAAGAGCAGGATTTCATCAGAGAGAGAAGAGAAAGGATTCCTTTGCAAAAGGAACAGCATGGAGTAAATGGGAATGGTATATTCAGGAATTGGTAAGAAAATCACGTGGCTGAAGAATACAGTGTTGGCAAGTGGGAAGTCATGCGGGAATTTGTTGGGAAAAGACTGAGGACATTTCATAAACATTGCACTTTGCTTGAGTATCAGGAGCTAAGTTAGGTGCTAGAGATGTAACAGTGACAAGATAAGTATGATCCCTGACCTCATGAAGCCTGTGGTCTAGGGGAAGATAGGAAGCAAAATGACCAATGACAAAGAGTTAAACAAACAAACCAAGAAAAACAAACTATAATTGGAAAGTATAATATTTCTATGAATGAAACAACTAGAACTAAGGTAAAGTTCAATGGGATGGTTTGGAGACATCTCTGAGGAAGGAGATACTTGCCCCATGATCTCTACTAAGAAAGCATCATCCATGAAAATACCTGGGAGAGGATGCTTTCAGACAGAAGGGATGGGATTCTCTTTGCTTTCTCACCAGCTCATAGCACAGTCTGACACACAGCAAGAGCCCAGCAAATACCTGCAAAATCTGGATTATTAGGTGACTATAACCTCTCTGGTACTCGGATTCAAACTTAGTATCAAATAAGGGTGCTGGTTCCTAGTAAATAGGAATGCTCCTTCCTATGCCCATTTGATATATTCATAATTTTATGAAACTGTACAGCCTCCAAAAACGTCTATTGAATTCAATCGAATGTCCAAGGTTACCCATCTGTATTAGTTTCCTAGGGCTGCCATGATGAAGCACCACACACCGGGTGGCTTAAACACCAGAATTTATTCTCTCACAATTCTGGAAGCCAGAAGTCTGAAATCAGGGAGTCAGCCAGGTTGGTTTCTACTGGAGGCTCTGAGGGAGAATTTGGTCCATGCTTCTCTTCTAGCTTCTGGTGGGCGCTGGCACTCTTTGTCATTCCTTGGTTTGTAGGTCCATCAGTCCAGTCTGTGCCTGCATCTTCACATGGATTCTCCCTGGTGTTTCCTCTATGTCCAAATTTCCCTCTTATAACGACAGCAGTCATTATATTAGCCCCACCCTAATGTAGTATGACCTTTCTTAACTTGATTACATCAGCAGGGCCTTATTTCCAAGTAAGGTCACATTAACAAGTACCAGGGGTTAGGACTTCAACATATCTTTTTCTGGGGGGCACACAATTTAACCCATAACATCATCCTTTCAAATGGCTCCAGAGTGGCATGGGTGAAATCTTTGGTAATGAAAGACTACTTTTAGAAGATGTATCTTTTTTTTCCTCCTTTTTTTTTTTTAATCCTCTTGAATGAAGACCATATCTCAGTCCCCTGGCCCCATGCTAACATTTTGCACAGCTGGTCTTCATTAAAAATTCATCTCCTAAAAATAGCTCAAGAGTTTTATTTGTGGAAAGAGCCTGTTCTGGTACCATAGTTAGAAATGCCAGTCTCTGTTCCCTGCCAGGAAGAACTGAATGGCCTCCCCTAAGGAGGGCTCCTTAAGACATCAGGGTGCCCTGAGCTGATGGAGGGAAGTCCAGCGTCAGGCTGGAGGCAGCTGTCAAAAGGATCCCATGTGGCATTTAATCCCATTTCTCTCCTTCATTATCATTAGACCCCAATCTGGTTAATGGGGGAGTCTCCTGTCTGCACTCTTTAGTAGATGCATTTTTTTTTAATCTTACTCCAACATAGCACTTTATTATGCACATGAGCATTGTGGACTTCTGTTTGTTAGTTTCTGTTTCAGCTAAATTAAAGAATATTTTGGCAGGAGCTTCTTTCTTCCAGCAGTCATATGCTGCTGATTAATCACACATAATGGACAGGCAGCACATGGCGTAAAGCAATTTCATACTAACCATGACCCATTATTTAAGATCATTTTGACACATTGCCTCATTTTATTGTGATGTCCTTGGGGGTGGGAGGGGAGGAGAGAGACATGGAGAAAGAGAGAGGGAAGTGAAAGGAAGGGGTATAGAGGAGGAAGAGAGGAAGGGACAGCAGGGAGGGAGACAGAAAAATAATGCAAAGTTAAAGGAATAAAAGAAATAGGGAGGATGTCATATGCATTTGGAGGAATAGGATAAAGATGATTCCTTCATGCGATCATTCAACAAGTAGCACCACCCTGTGGAGTCCAGGTCTGTAAAGCCTGAGGCAAATGCATAGATGTGATAGTAGAGACAAATGAAGACAATGCATGAGGACCACTAATGTGATCCTTGGGAGCAGAGAAGGAGACTCCTTATCTGAGGATGCAGAGCTCAGGGGAAGCTTCCTGGCACAGGCGATGTTTGAAATACATTTCTGCAGGACAAGAAAGAAGCCACCTCTTTGCTGGCTAAGACGAGCTCCCATGCATCCACGTTTACTGTGTTGGGCACTGAGCCCAGGGCATCTCTACGTTGTCCAGTTTTCACAAACAACCATTAGAGGTTGGCAGCATCATCCCCAGATGAGACACAGAGAGTTTAAGTAACTCATCCAAAGTCACACAGCTTATATGTCACAGTGCAACACAGGAGCAGTCCAGGTCTGGATGATTTCCAAAACTGGCTTCTTCATCAATGTTCTTTGTAGGGCCTTCTGTAGTTTACAGTTAACTAAACGTTTTTGTGAAAAAGTCAGGTCAGCGGGCTGACACTTGTTTTGGATTCAAACCACAGGCTCTGGGAGAGCAGGGCCCTCATGGGGTAAATGCACATGGAATCAGCAATGACGGTGTGATGTCTGAAACCCAGGACCTGCCCTTCCACAGCCTAACCCCAGTCTTGACACTAGTGCCAGTTACCACCCCAAGAAACTAGTTCAAATCTTGTTCATCACCATCCCCAAAACATCAAGTGTCTTGGAATTGGTGGGGTGGAGCTGAAGGAAAGGAATTTCCCAGTGTGACAAAGTATGACAACAGAGGCCCTTGTAATCCAGCTTTCACTAATGGGTCTGCTTCATTTCATCCTGTCACTCTAATCCCTCTTCACTCCAGTCACTTTGAAAGTGCTCTGAGATTTCCCATCCCTGAGCTCTCCTTTCCTCTCTCAGAATTATTTTTTCTGCCACTTTCTCCTACTAATGATCCTTGCCTTCTCTTTCAGCCTCATATCAGATGTCTCTTCCTTTTGGAGGCCTTTAATCTCTTGGGTGTTAGGATGGTGTCCAGTGGCCAGAGCAGAAGTGAAAGAGGAGAAAGAGGAGGTGGAGGAGGGGAGAAGCATCAGTAAAAGACTTGGATGGGGCTTCCCTGGTGGCGCAGTGGTTGAGAGTCCGCCTGCCGATGCAGGGGACGCGGGTTTGTGCCCCGGTCCGGGAAGATCCCACATGCCGCGGAGCGGCGGGGTTGTGAGCCATGGCCGCTGAGCCTGTGCGTCCGGAGCCTGTGCTCCACAACGGGAGAGGCCACAACAGTGAGAGGCCCGGGTACCGCAAAAAAAAAAAAAAAAAAAAAAAAAAAAGACTTGGATGAAAAGACAATGGCTTCATTAATTAGTATCTTGAATGTTTTATTTTGCTTTATATTTTTCTGCTCATAGCACAAGGAATTCTGAGCTAGAGAGTCCAGGCTTGGTGATGGACCACCAGTCCGTCCTGGACTCTGAATATTCTTATGTTGTGTACTCACTCTGCTCAACATGCAGCTTTGGCCTGCATAGGAATCCTTTGAAATATACATAGACCAATTCTCTGCTGGAAACCCTCCAAGGAAGCCCTACTGGCATCTATTCTCTGGAGGCCATGTGGTCTGCATCTCCTGTCCCCACTCCCCAGCTCCTTGCTGCTGCCCCCCACCTCCAGCTTCCCTGACTGCTCCAGTCCAGAAGCACCTGCCTCTCACAGGACGACAGCCCTACTCTCAAATCTTCTATGGTCCAGCTTAATTCCTCTACTCTCACTCATTTCTCATCTAAGTTCCCACCGAAGTTAAATCTAATTTCTGTAATAACATTTAGTTGCCATCCTCACTGCTTGACTGCTTGTCTAGAAAAACAAAAATGAAAACTAAGATATCCTTCATCCAAAATATTTGAAGAGATACACAAAATGTCATATCTAATCGTTTAACTGTTCCAAAGGTTATTATCACTATTGGCACAGTCGGGGCCATGCTTTCTAATAAAAACTTAAACCATGTAATGGTGCAAGGCCCATACAATGCTTTGTAATACTGGCCATAATTCTGAGTTGTACACCTTCCCTTACCAACCATGCTTGAACTGAAAATTATTTACTTTTAAAATTTTTTGTTTGTTTTTTTTTTGCGGTACGCGGGCCTCTCACTGTTGTGGCCTCTCCCGTTGTGGAGCACAGGCTCTGGATGTGCAGTCTCAGCGGCCATGGCTCACGGGCCCAGCCACTCCGCGGCATGTGGGATCTTCCCGGACCGGGGCACGAACCCGCGTCCCCTGCATCGGCAAGTGAACTCTCAACCACTGTGCCACCAGGGAAGCCCTACTTTTAAAATTTTATATGTGAGTTCTTGTCTTACATTAATGCCCACTAAATTATTATTATTATTATTATTATTATTATTATTATTATTATTGGTACGCGGCCTCTCACTGTTGTGGCCTCTCCTGTTGCGGAGCACAGGCTCCGGATGCGCAGGCTCAGCGGCCATGGCCCACGGGCCCAGCTGCTCCGTGGCATGTGGGATCCTCCCAGACCGGGTCACGAACCCACTAAATTATTAATACGATTTTGAATGTTCCATTTTAGAAAGGGATCATTATTTCTTTCTTCCTTTTTTTTCTCTCTTTTTTTTTTCTCTCTCTCTCTCCCCTTCCTTCCTTCCTTCCTTCCTTCCTTCCTTCCTTTCTTCTTCTTCTTCCTGGCCTACATTTTATAGGTTTGGCCATCCTGACATTAGCTTTCAAAATCAATTCTACTAAACCTAGAAACTGTACATGGTTTTGTATAAATATTTGGCTGTCAGAGCCAGGCAAAGCCTCATTACGCTTTGCTAAGGACTATCGTTCTTTGAATTATTCACCTTTCCGCATCAGTGTTTGCTTGTCTTGGTTGAATAATACTGTTGTTTGCTATTTATTTGTCTTTTGTTTTGCTATTCTAGCAATTGAATGGGTGTTTTATTTCACACAAATATCTAAGGTCACAAAATCTGCATTCATGAAATTCAGTCTTGAAGATTTATTGTGAAACACATAGGAGTAATAAAAATATATTATTTTTAAACTTAGTCTGTAAAAGCCAATTACTTTCTACATTTGAAAAAACACCTTTTTTTTATAAAGTCAAATACTAGACTTTTTGGCATGGTTGACAAATGGAAATTTTCTATCACTAATTTAAACCAGAATTACATTGTATTTTTTTTAGAAACTCTCTCACACCGTTAGAAAGATGTGACAGCCATTTTCCAAGACCATGATCCATTAAAATCACAAGGTTCATGTTGTTTAAGTTTTGTTGTCCGATCTGAGCATAACTTTCTTCATTTTGTAGCGAGAAAGCCAGACTCATGACAAGAATTATTCTCTTTTACAGTCTCCTGGTTTTAATCAGTAACTAAATCTTCATTAAGAATCTGTAATATCCTGTACGTGGATTTTATATGGTTCATACTTCATAGAAGTCTGCTCACTTTCATTGTTCTGAATTTCTTAAAAATTTAATGAGAATTCTGTGAGGATTTTATTTTTTCTTTTAAGCATTAATTTTCCTTTTCTCAAAAGACTTTGGTATTTCTATTTTTATCAGGATCCAAATTTGTCCTCATTATTAACTATGAGTCAAAAAATAAAACGTGGTTATATTAAAAGAATATAGATTTAAATATATTTTCTTTTATTTATTTATTTATTTTTGGATGCGTTGGGTCTTCGCTGCTGCGCGTGGGCTTTCTCTAATTGCGGTGAGCGGGGGCCGCTCTTTGTTGTGGTGCGTGAACTTCTCATTGTGGTGGCTTCTCTTGCTGCAGAACACGGGCTCTAGGCATGCGGGCTTCAGTAGTTGTGGCACGCAGGCTCAGTAGTTGTGGCTCACGGGCTCTAGAGCACAGGCTCAGTAATTGCGGTGCACGGGCTTAGCTGCTCCACGGCATGTGGGATCTTCCTGGACCAGGGATCGAACCTGTGTCCCCTGCATTGGCAGGCGGATTCTTAACTACTGCGCCACCAGGGAAGTCCCAAGGTTTGAATATATTTTCATTTAAAATTAAATCAAATAGAATAATGTAAAATGTAAATTTTAAATATATATTTTCAAAATGTACTTTTAAAATATTCAAGACTGTCTACTAATATCACAATGCAAAATACAAATTATGCCAAATTAAAATAAAATTTTACACTTTCAATGTATTTTTAAGTTTTGAAGCAATCTCAAACTTACATAGGAGTTGCAAGTGCATGTGAATAATATTCTTTTTCTTAAACCTGATGCTTCATGACTCCAAATTCTTTAGCGTGTATTTTCTACAAACAAGGACATTCTCCTACATACACACAACACAACAATCAAAATGAGGAAAGTAGCACTCACCATTGTACATCTAATTGACAAATTTAATCTTTAGACCCCATTAAATTTTTGCCAATCCTCCCAATGATGTTCTTTAAAGTAAAAGTTTCTAGTTCAGAAACACACTGTTAACCTAAAACCATAAAACAGACAAAGGAAACTTTTCTTCCTCCTGCAAAGCGTAGTAAAGTAGTGTCATGTCCTGCCAGAGCTGCAAAGTAGGTCTCTTTCTATTGAAACCGGTATAGACGTGGGGTGGTGCCTGCGTGAGAGCTCCCCCTTCTGGCCTCCTGACTCCATTTTAGTGAGGTTCCTCTGTATTAATTTTCACAGCACAGAGCATTGCGTTGTCAGGTCATGTTTTAGCTTCCTTCAGTCTGGAAGAGTTTCTAATCTTTCTTTGACTTTAATGACTTTGACATTTCTGAAAATCGTAGGTCAGTTTTTTTTGGAAGAGCGCTCCTCTACTTGTGTTTGGGATTTTCTCATGTGTAGATTCAGTTTGTGCATTTTTGCACAGGAATATCACCGAAGTGAAGCTGAGTCCTACCCCGTGCATCCTATCACATGGCATGTGATTTCGAGCTGTCCGGTGGCAGAAGAGTTTCACACTGATCGCTTGACTTATCATTGCATGATTACATGTTTCCCCTGTTTAGTTAATAAGTATTTTGTGGGGAGGCACATTAATACTCTGTTCAAACCTCTTTCTTCTTCAAACTTGTGATTTTATTCATTTACTTACCGGCATCAGTATGGACCCACGGCTTCCTGTTTTATTCAGTGGGTTATAATCTATTATTGTCATTACTTTGATGGCTAAGTTGACCCAATTTGACCAGGAGACACTCTTTCTCACCCTGCTCCGTGGAGGGTCCCCTTTTTGGGCTACAGCATCCTCAAATAGAAGCCCTCCTCACCCCACTTGAGCTCTGACATCTTGCACTGGGACATCCCATGTGACAAAGAACTGCTCTCACTGGACTTTAACACCCCAGAGTGGGCCACCCCTTCCTGGGGAGGTCCCCTCACCCCTTTCTTTCTCCAACACTCTGTGCCAGGCCACACACTCTCATGGCTTTTCCTGTACCCCATTGGGTTCCAGCACCCCATGTTAAACAGCTCTGCTATGCAGATGCACCTTTACCTCGGTGCTGCAGCACCCCATGCTTGGAAACCCTTGTTAGGGGGCGCCCTGCTCATCCCACTCAGACTTGGGCATTCAGCCCCAAGATGCCCCATGTGTGATGCCTTCTTCACCCTGCCCCCAGCCCAACGCTTCGTGTTCTGCCACTGTCCTCCCTCCCGAGTAAAGGTGCCTACTGTGCGTAGCCCCATCTAATGGCTTTAGGATGATGGAAAGGAAGGGAAATAAGAGGAAGAACATATATAATATTTTAAATAAAAATTATTAAATCTGACTTTTTAAAAAATGCACTTACACATCAGTTAATATTTTTGTTTAAAATCCATGAATAATGTTCAACCTCCAGCAATAAAAAGAATCAATGCCACAATTTGTGGCTGTTCTATCTATATAAGTCAGCTATGGCTAATTCTGTAACACTGAATCAACTCACAGTACTCGCTGCACATACTGTTCTTGAGTCTTCTGCTGTCAGTTGCAGCGGATGAGTCCTCTGGAACCGCACATAAGAACACAAACAGAAGAAGACAATGGATGCATGGTGGCGCTTCCGGAAAGTTTCACATATAAGGAGCTGTTGCATTTGATACTGGAGCTATCTGATTTTTTTCCTGCTTTGACACAAGTGTTCCTGCTGTTTCACCCTCTCTGATATCCAAAGCAGATCCATGTTCATTTGGGGCCCCAACCACAGACATCATGACATTTGAATGCAGACTTTCAAGGCAAGATATTGAAGCCATGTCTCCTTGGGTCCTGAATGACGTCAGTTACAAGAGCAGATACTTGGGTCCTGAATGATGTCAGTTACAAGAGCAGATACTTAGGGTCATGGGTTACACAGCAGGTGTCATTGATGAGCACCAGTTCCTCAGTGATAAAAGTGGCCCATGTGTTCTTGTAATATAATTTTTAACTCTTGGAGATGTTCACGTGTCGGGGCCCAGAGCGGAGACCCCCTCTTGCTCAGGGCTAAGGCCAACACTGTTGCTATGGAAACTTGCGCAACCAGAAATGCAAACAGTTTCCATTATTGAACACTAACCTTGCGCCAGGTCCTACGCTGAGTGCTTTTGTGAATTACTGCGTGTAATTTCTCCAGTTAGCCTGTGAGGTTGCTATGGGTATAACCCCATTTTATATTAGAGGATACTGACGCTCAGATGAGAGAGGTTCCAGAGCTGGTAAACGAGGAACTGTAATTGGAACCCAGGTCTTCTGACCTGGTCGTGCCTGAGCTTGAACACTATTGACTGCCCTCTGCAACAACCGTCCTCAGAGTGCCTTTGGGAGGAATACATGAGATTATACATACAAAATACTGGGCAAACTTTAAGGCACACAAAAATTAATGATTGGCAAAGTAGACTACTGACCAATTTGTGTAACCTCACCTTTGATCAACCAGACCAATCATGTCACCCCCCCCCCCAGCTTTCTACCATCAGTAGCCAAGATCCCTTCCAATAGTCATTTCTTTGAATAAAGCTTTGAAGACCAATTTTATTAATAAATGCAAAACTATTATTAGGGAGCCACCTGATGGCCATTCCTGTATGTCAGTGTGGATGCAAAGCAGGATGCAAAGGCAGAGGCCCAGGGTGGCGAAATTTTAAAGTGGAAGAAAGCTCTGGCACATTTCTGCCCCAAAATACAGGATCCAGGAGGTTAGGAGACTATAGATCAAACCTCACTGGATGCCTTTAGTCTGTCCCTGGAGAAAGAGTTGGGTATTTGCTATAGTTAACCAAGGCAATTACCGCACTGAACACTGATATTCACAACATCATGTGTGTTTCCTTACTTCTTTCAGCATGATAATGTCTTCCCCTACAGACTGATTTATACATGAAGATAGATTAAGTTGAGAACCCTGACCTCATTATTCCAGCTCAAGTCCTTTGATTCTTCTCTTTTTCTCACGCTCCTCCTCCCAAACTACTCCTTATAAGTCAGAATGCTTTCCTTCCATTTATGGGGATTCTGAATCACAAAATATAGAAAATACAGTAATAGCTCTTTTCTAATATGATACTCCTGGAAAAACCATTCTATATGTCTAGAGAGATCCATTGCTGTCACCACTGATTCTCCTCACTAAACTAACACTGATGAAGTACTCTCTAGCGATCCCATTCCTGTCCCCTCTTATGAGCACCCAGGTACCTGCAGTATGTGGTCCAGTGACCGGTACTTGAAAATATTTATTGAATTGATAATCCAGTGATTTTATACCTCACCAACCTTCACAACTATTCTTTGAGCCAACAATTATTCTCATCTTTTTATAGATCTGGAAACAGAAACTGAAAGAGGTCAAGTCATGGATACACCATATTGGAAATCATATCTTATGATTCCATGTCCAAGACTCTCTTCATTACCCTGTGGTTTCCTTCCTGTTTTATTAATATGAAAGACAATGTTTTTAGCTTACTTAAAGAAAACAAAACAAAAACTCTACTTCTGAACTTCCCTTCAAAACTGGGGCACTTCAAGTTGACCACATAAAGATTCACAAGCTCCCTCCCTCCCAGGGAAGGATCTATAATTTCTCATCAAGAGCTGCAGAGACAGACACTCCAAAAATGCATGGGGTGATGGGCAGAATAGATTACCTTGTAGCATCTATGAATGTGAGACTGCAGTGTTTGACCTATTAGATTTTCTTCACGAAATTTTGGATGGCAGCCTCACTTAGAAACCAAATTAACCAAAAACCTCCATCCTGTTCAGGAATAACTTAGATTCTGGATGGATTATTTACTTTTCTGCTTAGTCAGGCCTTTGGCATCAAAAAATGAATGGGGAAGGATCTGCTGCCTCATCGTTTTTAGAGTCCGCCTCAAAGTCTTATTTCACTCCCATGGTGAGAAAAATTCATTCATTCAGGCATTCGTTGTTTACTTGATTCACTAATTCATTTATTGAATCTCTTAATAAATTATTAGTGTGATAGAATGCAAAGTTTAAAAATGCAGGGAATTATTGTTTCCATACTCTACATGAACTTTTTGAGAAAAGGGAAAGAATGGGACCTGTGGTTTCTAGATGTTCATTTTTTAAAGCAATCCCCACTTCCAGTCCTCTTTGAAGCAGAAAATGTCCGGGTCATATTCACAGCAATGAACCCTACCCCATCCTTCCGTGATAGGAATGCATATGCATCAGGAACAAAGTGGAGGAATCTCAGGAAGTTCTTGCTGCATAGGTTTTCCAGGATCTGGGAAGACAACTCTGGTGACTAATGTGATTGGGTAATACAGGTACATCAGGCACTTCTTTCTTCTACTAGTGCCCCATTGGGCAAGCTTAGGGGCTGACTGTGTCTTTTGCCTGGGAGGTTACCCAATACTTAAAAGACAAAGAGGAAGCACTGTGGGGTTTGGAAGAAAGGAGAATTATTGGGTTGATTTGGGATGAAATTTATCTGGATTTATTGGTTTAACATTTAATTTTATTGATTGTCAAACTGTCACATGCAATAATAAACATGTAATTTTTTTTATGCTAAAGGCTTGTAACACAACAGATTCAAAACAGTGCAGTATTTTTTCCATTCTCATTCCTATCCTTCTCCCAGAAGCAAACTCCTCCCTTACTTTTAGTTTCATTTTGCTTGTACTGGCTTTTTTTTTTTTTTTTCCATCAGTTTATCACTTTAGAATCTTAGCTCATTTATACTGCCTCTTTCACACCCCCAATACTCCCATATATATTTCTACAGCCTTAAATACATGCTTGCTGATTTCAGTATTCTGACTATGGACATATTTTCTGCTGAGTCAAGTAGTATACCATCATTAAGTTTCTCTTCTTGTACAACTATTGCATTATCTCTGAAGATAATAATCACTTTACTGTTTTGATCTTAGATTTATTTGCCAGCTAAGCCTTTCGACATACTCCAGAAACTTGTAAAACATCTCTTCAATCCATTTCCCCTCCAGTCTAAACTGTCAGATATTTTAACGTTCCATTTTCCCCCCAAATAAATAATTTCCAGAACCTTCCAACTTGTTAGACTGGGTGGTCTTAGGATCTGGTTTGCAGTTATAATTAAGACAATTTTTAAAAATATCATCCTGGGAGTTAATTTGTTTTACTTCTATACTGTGTTGACTTTCATTGTCTTGAATTCTGTATCCCCACCTCCACCCTTTTGTTTGTTTGTTTATAGCATATATTAAAAACCTCATAAGTGATAATATGAGTTGTTTTAAAATTCCAAATTGAAAAATATGTTTAGAGCTTAGACCAAGGAAGAGAATTAACTAATGTCACTGAGAATAAATTACCAGAGAGGCAGGAGAAAATACTGAGAGCATCCCAGACCAATGAAGACAGTGTCTCATCCAAAAAAAAAAAAAAATTGTGATTATTTGTGTAGAATGCTTTCTAGAATTCAAATAAAAATTCACAAGCCCACACACAGCTCTCTAGATCCACGCTTCTATAGATGAATGAGTCTTTTCTACATCCCCCTAATTAGTAATGACTAATCTCATTCTTCAATATTAACACGTGTATACTTTAAAAATATTCTTTATTAATTTTATCCCACATGTACATAAAAAGTGTTCTGGATCACAGACAGATTTCTTATTAATAAGGTAATTAATAAGCGCATTGGTTCCCCTTGCCCCAAACCTTATACCAGAGATGAGGAAATAAAAGCCAAATGAAAACATCTTCTGCAAGAGTGTCTGGATACCCCTAAGGGGGAGGTAAAGAATAGTGTATTTCCCCCTTTTACGTGCAGGGGAAAGATAGCTGCCCCCTCGTCTCCATAAAGAAGAGAAAAAAAACTTTTGGTTTATTAAGACAATGGCAGGGACTGTGGGTTCACCCTTTGCCCAAATGTTTTGGAATGTAAGCCTGTCTTTCCAAGATCCAGGTAAACCCAGGGGTCTCTGTCTTTTAAGACCTAAAGGTGTCTCCTAGATCTGAGCTTCATACCTTTTTGAGCTGCAAACATCTGGAGAAATAGCACTTCAACCCTTCTGGCACCTCAGGGCTTAACCCAGGGACCTAGTCTGGACTGTAACTAGCTAGCCCTCTGTGATCAGAGCAATTAACTAGAGAAATGGCTACAGAGCTCAGTCTCTTGGTAGATAAGGGAGTAAAGTGCTTCTGGGAGAAGTAAAGCAGATGCCATCTTTCTATCACATACGTTTCCAAGTCTCAGGAAGCTATAGGGCTTTTTACAGGAAAACCAGGAATTCCAAAGAAGTTTTATTTTCCCACACAGGCAGCTCACTACCTTACAAGGCAGTTAATTTCATGTTTGAAATGCTCTTGTTGAAAATAAAGGAGATAGTAGCCACCCTCACCACCATTTATGGACTGTTCACTGATGGCCCAGGAATTTTGCTGACTGCTGCATAGACATTTGATCTCCAGACAACCCTATGAGACAGAAACCACTATTACCCCATTTTAGAGATGTATAAACTGAGATGCACACTGATTATGAAATTTTTCTGAGCTCTAGTGCTAATATGTCCTTGGACTCCCTTCTCCTTTACTCCCAAGTGGCTGTATCCTGTACCCTCTCTGAAGCTGGTTCTAGCGCACTTCTTCCCCCAGGGCTGAGCACTCTATTTCTGTAACTTTCTCTCATCCACTTTCCAGACCCTCAGTTCTTTATAACATTTATCCTTTCAGGATTTCCAGACCCTCTGTCAACCTTGTCACTGTCCTCTAGATGTACTTGTGTTTGTCAAAGTCCTTTTTGAAAGGAAGTGCTCTGAATTGGATCCAAGCGCTTTTGGGTTCATATAAGCAGCTGCATTTTCTCTCTTAAAAGTGATTGAGAGACTTTGAAGGGTAGTACAATACGCAGATTTGCATTGTATAAGTCACTTTCACAATACAATAGAGACTGGCCTGGAGGGGATCCAGGCAGTGCAAGAAAAGGACCAGTTTGATAGTCATCGAATCAATATTGGCTAGAGATGATGGCAATCTAAAACAAGATCTTGGCGATAGAGATTTCCCTCTCTGTTAAATGGGTCTTAACCTGCTCACTCTAACCATCTTAGACTGCTTTTTTTACCTTTTGATAACTAGGGTCTTATTAATTATTGGCATTCAGACTATTAATGCCTGGCTCTCTCATTTAATATGAACTAATACAAACAAAAATCATAAAGGGAGTCATGGAAGGAAATCCCCCAAGACTAGGAGTGGTGTCGTTTGGGAGCTGATGAATCGAATATATCTTGGTAATATTACCTCCACCTTATTCAACTCAGATGGGGATGAAATCTGAAGACCGTAAACATGCTCTTCTGGGGGAGAGGGATTCTTCTGGTCTATGTAAATCTCAGTCTCAGATCTTCAGTTTTGGCTACTGTCCTTCCTGTCACCGTTGTAGAAGCTTCTCCAGTAGCTCAATATCCAAGGGAGGGAAAGAGATTCATCACCCTTCATTTTCTCTAATAAAAATGCACACACAAATCGATCTAGACACACAACATATGGAGTGATTTGTATCCATACATAGAAATACTCAGTGTCTGCTCAGACATACTTCTACACACAAGCACACAGTAATATGTATATCCCTATATATTCCTTTGACACAATGTAGCCTTTGTGGAGAATTGAGGGGTGTCTACAAGGGTTTTCACTTGGTCCTCCAAGGATGAGATCATTTTAATGATTTCAGGACAAGGACAAGTCTGGCTACATAAGTTTTCAAGTTGAAGAATAGGGTTTGTTTATTTATTTACTTACTTATTTTAGATTCTGCTTATTATTATTATTACTTTTTTTTTAGTTTGGAATTACAGTCTTTAGAAATTCTATGACACTGATGTAATAAGATGTTCCTAAGCTAGCCCTCAATTTTCAGGACATTTCCTACCCCAAGATGGGAGTCAGGGATGAAACCAAGATGGAACCAGGTTGAAGCTGCTTAAAGTTGTCCCTACTGTAGGCAAAAGGATGGTTTCTATCTCCTATGGGTCCCAGCACAGGCAGAGCAGAATATGTGTAATGCAAAGTCTCATATGATAAATGGCAGGATTTGCCTAGCATGTCTCTCAGGAAGTTGCAGTCACTTGGGGTTTGAGGATCTGCCCTTTTCCTCTTTTGTTCTTTTCCCCAATTCTCCCTCCCTCTCCCTCTTAACTCAAAAATTGACCCCTTCTCCAGCACTGGCCTCAATGCACATACTTCCCCGTTGGGAACTCAGCTAATGTAGCAGAACCATTGCCTATAGAGTCCTGAAGTCAAGGCATTTATGTTACTTCTCCTTAATGATGCCACTAAATTAAACACCCTATTGAGCAATTCAGATGTGCATTTGAAAGGTCTCCCACACTTAAAATATGTAGGAGAAAGAGCTAAATCACAAACTAACAGAAGGTTGTTACTGATATATTCTAAAAGGAAAATTCCTAGGGATTTCCTATAGTAACTAGGTACCTATAAAATCAGAATTACAATTTGCAGTGCTTGACAGACATTGAGTGAGATACTCCATAATCTAGGGGAGAAAATAAACATTATTAGTAGATTTTACCAAGGAAAGCAGGCAATGTAGTTTAGATATTCTGAAGAATTTAGAACAACAAAAGTTTGCAGTAAAATGATTTCTTGTTTAGCTCTTTGTTTTAAAAAACAAAATACTACGCAACTGTCAGAAAGAAAAAGGACAATGTTTGAAGAAAAATGGTTTTGAAACCCAGCTGAGCTGGTGACTAGACATGTGACATATGGACAATTTCTCTAAATATGTCAGTTTCTTTTTTTGAGGAATATAGATAATATTTTCTCAGTAGGTTAGTTGTAATAATGAAACATGCTAACACATACACACACATATATATGCAAATTGTATGAAAACTTCAAGATGTCATCAACACTTATTGAGTGAAAGTGAAATGAAAAGACCAAATTTATATATCTCCTGAATGTTAATGCATTAATATTATTTTCCATTTGATACTAAGCCTCAATAACATGTAAAGGCAACATTGAGGATGGTGAAATCTAACTACCTCGTCACCTACAGGATACCTGTGATCTGTTAAGAAGCCACACATTAGTTTATGCCACCCACAAGGGTCTATGGAATAAAAAAGAAAATTGTAATTCTGATTTTACAGAGGAGCAAAGCAAATTTGTCCCACATTTTTATTTTGGTACATGTTGAAATTAACCTAGTTTTTTTCCCCCTTGAGAAATAATTACTGCAACACACTTGTGCAAAAGATCATGGGTAATATGAATTCTATCAGGGTCCTAACGTTAGTAGATTTGCTTACTTTTCCTGCCTTCTTTCTTTCTCCAGGGCTGAGCAAGAAGGGGGCTACTTGGTATTCAGGGTAAGAAGTTCAGAGGAAAATAAATTTTAAACTATTTACTTTATTTCCTTAAACCTTGATATCTAGTTGTAGCCAGAGTCACTCATTTGCCCTCCTTCCTCTTTTAATGTAATTCTGTGTTTTTAAAGGTAGACGTAAGAAAACTTAAGAGAGTAATTGATCCCCCCTTTTGCAGCTGGGTATAATTACACAACTGTAAACACTGCAACAATGCCCTGAGTCCATCTGGTTCTGTGGGTCTTTCTATAACAGTTGAGGCATCTATCAAAGCAATGTCTTCCTTTGTGTATTTCTGAGAACTAAGGACATTTAATAAAGTCCATCACTGTCATAAAACCGCAACATTTTTGAAATTAGAATTCATTTGCATAAACAAAAGACCAGTGCAAAAGAACACTGAGGTTTCCAAATAACTATCCTTAGAGTAGTTTATCTTTTATAAAAGTGATCAGAAGTAATCGAGTTCTGTAGTTTTCCTCAACTTATTAGATACAACTGAGTTATAAACCTAGTCTATGACAAGGGAATTTTATCTCTCACTAAAATACTGGCAAAGTAATAGAGCTAAAGTAGGATTTAAAATGGAAATTATTCATTTTAAGGCTACAAGACTGGTTCCTCAGGAAATGATGAACAAGATACCCTGTGACTTAAGGAATAGATTTAAGAATATGTCATTGTTTCCAACTTTGGATGGGCATAATATTCATCACCACTTTTCTATTTATAAACTTTAATATATGCCTTAGATTCATTTCACTCATTCACTCATCTATTCAACATTAATTGAAAATCTTGTAGCTTTTACACGATGTGGCTGAGGATGTAAAGGTACAAAGATGCACTTTCTACTCTCAGGGGAGCTATAGGACATCTGTAGAGATGTCCTTTAAAAAGATAGTTAGGGGCTTCCCTGTGGCGCAGTGGTTGAGGGTCCGCCTGCTGATGCAGGGGACACGGGTTCGTGCCCTAGTCTGGGAGGATCCCACATGCCGCGGAGCGGCTGGGCCTGTGGGCCATGGCCGCTGAGCCTGCGCGTCCGGAGCCTGTGCTCTGAAGTGGGAGAGGTCACAGCAGTGAGAGGCCCGCATACCCCCCTCAAAAGAAGGAAAGAAAGAAAAAATAAAAGATTGTTAGAAGAGGAGCTACCGCTATGGCGAGTATAAAGGATGCTAGAGAAAGCAAATTCTAACTCTGCAAGGATTGTGGAAAGCTTCCTAGGCCTTCAAGAGGCCTTAAAGATGTCTGGTGAAAGAGAGGAGGGCGTGCTATTCAAATAAATGATTGATTCTACCTTCTCTAACACATACTTTTGAATTTTAGGGCTTAGCACAATAAAGGCTTATTTCTTGCCCACCTCGCTTCCACGTTCCACTTCACCCACAGCTCAGCTGTAATCTGTGGTTAAGCCTCTGGCCACTTTCTTCTCCTTGGAGTCCCCTGCCTGCTCCCCTGGATCCCGACAAGTGGTTTTAGAGGCTTGTCCTGGCAGTGGCATCCCTCACTTCTGTTGGAATCACATGGCCTCAAACTTCCTACTGTGGCCCATGTAGAAACAAAAAGCGAGGGATTGTATCAATAGTTTGGTAGTGGGTCCCAGGAAGGAAGGGTTTCTAGTTACTGGAACACACTGGTAGTGCTTCCAGAATGGATGGGGGAATCCAAAGAGAGGAAACAGGATTTACAAAAGCACAGAGGAGGAGAGCATTGCCTGATCAAGGAGGAGAGGTGAAGTGGAGGCAGATGGAACCAGGACTTGAAAAATGACATTGATGTTGGCTTTGTAAATGAGCTTCGATTTTATTATGCAGGCATTGAGGGTTCAATAAAAAAACGTTAACAGGGAATAATGGGATCATATTTTCATTTATAGCAGGACAATCTGATGACAACACAGAGAGCAGATTGGAAAATAATAAAATGGAGTGGCATGGGACAGACATTATAGAGAAAAATAATTAAGGACTAATGTAATTCTTGTCCTGTTGGGTCTCACTATATATTTGAAGACTTGAATTTGAGCAGAACTGTGAATTTTCAAAGTACTGTCCCACCGATCACTTTTTATCTTCATGGTAAGAGTGTGAGATAAAAAGAATAGACGGTCCTCTTTTACAGAGGAATAAACTCAACTTCAGTGATAACTAATAACATTTATTAACATTTTACTAACATTTTGCCTTAGGCAACTAACCTAAGAGAGGACAGAGAAGAGATTAACCCAAGTCTTCTTTCTTGCAGTCATCACCTTAAAACAATTCTTGGGACAATAACTCCTCCGGAATCCGCAAGCCATTTCATGCGTGCCACGCAGTCACGTTGGGTCTTTAGACCTTTGATGCCTAGGAGAGAAATTCCAGGAGTCCATCTGAGGATCCATAAAGTAAATTATTTCTCAGATGGTCAAAACTTTTCTAGAACTTTTTGGTGGCATTTTCCTGACACAGCCTCAATTTTGTAATTGTCCATTAGTTGTAATCAGTGATCTAACAATGAATTGGCCACAGATAAATGAATTGGCCATCAATAAAATGAGAACATGCGTAAAAGCTATCGTCACATGTATATTAATAAATTTCGGGTTTTATTGGCCTGAAAAGTGGAAAAGGAAGTGGATTTAATCAGATCAGAATGAAACAAAAATGCAGCTCTGAGTCCAGTTAGGCAGAGAAGCCTGATTGGTCCTTGTTTTCTGCATTCCTCAGAGCACCTGTGCAGGAGACTGAGATAGTTCCTCGTGCTTCTTTATAAAGCCTCCCTAAAAACTTGGGGGCCAGTGAAGAAGAAATTCTTTGGAGTATACAGGGTACAACCACGGGAAATTTTTCCAAGAACTAGTCTTTTCTGGGACCAAACACAAACATAATGGTTAACGTGGGAAACACTAGAGGCACTTCCTTTAATTAGAAGAACAAGAGAAGAAGCCCACTCCACCACTACTATTTATGACTGCGTTACAGAAAATAATTCATGCAATTTGAAAAGAAAAATAATGAAAGGTACATAAAAAGTCATTACAACTATCACAATCTGGAGAGGGCATAATTACATTACTAAAACACAACACAGGAGAACAAACTGGGAAACTTCAGTAAGATAGCAGAGTGTAAACTTAATACCCAGCAATCCGTAGCCTTCACATATATAAACTGTGCCAACGAGAATATAAAGCATTAAACAAGACCTCATTTATGACAGCAACAAAAGTATTATTTTTTTTTAAGAAAAGCATCCTTGTAGCACGGTCTCTCTCTGTATTCTAAGACAAGGAAACCGGGATGCTTAAATGCAACATTATTGAATGGCATTCTTCTAGGAGAACTTGCTAAGTTCTTGGCCGATGTACGGTGATCTAGTTCATTCATATATTGATCTTCCCCTGTGCTGTCTTGTGGATGACCCTTTAAAAGTTGCCTCATTTGCTTCAAACTGAATCTCCCCTGTCTGAATCAGGAGCAAGACAGCAATTTTAAGAAAATGTAAAACTCTTTCCTGTCTAAATTCATGCCCATATAAATTTCTTAAAACACTTTTATTAGAGAAATTCATTTGGCTGAAAGAGAAAAGATGAGACGAGATAAAATGGTGCGTTGGTATAAATAAATTGAAGCTATTGTATTTTCTATTTCCTTAGCATCATCCTAGCATTAATAGATCCCTGACCTCGAAAACTGGGGGTCTCGTTACCTTCTTGTGCTCATTACTATTGCTAACGCTTCCCCGTCTATCATAGTTATTTGAGAAGGAAACTTGAAAAAGCTTTCTCATCAGGCTTCACAGCAATATTTTTGTATATATTGATTTAATTCATTTGTTCCATGTCCTTTGTTGCTGTGGGATTTGTGTTTTTGGTTTAAAGTGGAAAATCATTGTGCATTGCAGAGCTACTTGTCCTCAGTACCAACACTTACCACCTGTGGTCTTAGCATTGTTTTCTTTTCTTAATTTTCAGTGTGCACTAGCTACATTTTCTGGAGCCAATTATTTATGGAGTCTCTCATTGGCATGCCTACCTTAAAATTTACGTTGTATCTTATCTGTTGAGTACTGCACCATATTTTAAAATTTATTTTGCTGTTGTCTAACCATAAATGTAATAAACAAAAAATGGAGATTTAAATTCCCTTTATAGAATATTTAAGTTATGTACATTTTTATCTGGTATGAATAATGACAGCATAAATACACGGTGTGCAAAATTCCTTCTCCCCCTTTTAAAAAATACTTGTTCCACATAGATTCCCAGTAGTTGACTTGAGGAATGTGTGGAAAGTAAGACAGTGAAACCAAGAAGAGTTCAGACAATTCTTGCAAGAAGCATGGTTAGGAGGCAGTAAGAAAGAAGTGGGTGGTATTAGGAGTGGAACCTGGGGTTGAGTTGGATATTTAATAGTATGTGTGTGTTGTGTGTATTTCTGTGTGTGATTATTTGATGCTATTGAAAAGACGCTACTAGAATTGAAATCCCAGTATCTGTGGAGGAGGGGAGGCAATGTGAGGTCCTTGAAAATGTAGACCTTGTTGGGATCTGAAACTCTAGAAGAAGAATAAAAGGAGATGGAGGAGGTGCCCTGGCTTATTCCAAAAGTGGGAGAGGAAATGCAAGGCATGCCTCCCAAGCATTTTTATATTTGTTCTCAGGAGGTTAAATCAGAGCGACAAGCACAAAAGCAATTCTCAATTAGAACTTATATGGTCATTGAACTGGAGTTTTATCTTCTCTGTGGATTGGAGCTGAGGTCATCAGCTGAGACTCTGACTGTACAGAGAGATGCGAGGTCTGAGGAGTTATGAGACTATAAAAAACATTTATTGAGGAAAAAGGGAGAAGATGTTGGCTAAGGAATCTCTTCAGGCTTCTCCGGACAAGGTCAGCAGCATTCCTTCGCATTTGAGATCAAGTTTCAGAGTAGCACAGTAGATAGAAATGTATGATTTTTCTCTCGTACATCTCTGTGGCCTAGAAGTAGTCATGGATCCTACAGAGAAAGGGCATTAGGGCACGGTGGTGTTGTTCCAGCAGAGGAAAAACAAAACAAAGCAGCAATGAAGCAAGTAGGTTTAGATCATTTCCAAAGGGGTAGACCATGAATGCTGGAAGTAACTGAAGACAGGAGATGTTCTTAAATAGAAAAAAGATTAGAAATGGAGTAAAGGACTAAGGAATTCAAACAACATTTGCATTGCTGGCCTGAAAGAATCTTATCCTCATCTGTTTCTTTATCTCATGGAAGGCCTCCCTATGACATCTTTTTCCCGTCTCCCATAATATCCTAATCCCTCTTCAAACGCTATTACGTTGTTAGTGACTTTGCACAGTCCCCTTCTGCTCCCTAGCTTGGGTGCAGTGCTGTCCTGTGTTGAGGACCACGTGGCAGCTGCCACCTTAGAGTGGATGCTAATCATTCTTCTATTCCCGTAAACCACATGTTCGAGAAGATGACATGTGAGAGCTTGTTCTCTTGCGGTAGCAACAACAAAGGCCCAGGTGCTTGCTTTACTTACTATTTCCCATAAACAGAGGCACTATTTAAAGAAGAAGAAGAATGTTAGTGCAATTAGAAAGCCATACTATAAATCAGCTGACCTGTGTCTATGAACTCCCCATCCCATGGGAATCGAGTCATCTTGGTAGTTATTAAACGATGAATGTGAAGCTAGTCGATGACCTCATCCTCCACAATGTTACCGTATATGCCCTCACTTCTTGCTCCTTGAAAGTGGTTTTTGAACAAGCTTTGAACCCTGCAGTGTGAGGATGGCTTCAATATCAGTAAATCACAGGGATGTTTTCATGCATTATTGATTTTCTATTGTCAGTCACTACTTCATTATGTTTAGGGAGTGTAGTATTTATATTCACAGCTAAGCAACTCAACAAGGGTGCCACAAATCAAACTAGAACTTCTCCAACTAGCTGTCATGTTTCTTTATGACCAGTCTGGGGGTTTACATGATCATAGTGCGTTCCTAACTCCATTTCAAAGCATGCCACAGATAAACTACCGGAACGTCAGATACTAAGTACTGGACTTTGAATATAAGCCTCAAGGCTGTGCAATAATGCATTATGAAACTGCAGGTGCCAAAATTCAGTTCTCTAAGAAATGAGTCCAAAAACACTTCAGATTGTTTCAGGCTACGTATCCTGGAAGGGAGCTTGGAGTTTGTCCTGTTGGGAAGAAAGCCTTGGGACTGCACTAAAGTACTCCATAAGGGTTCAGAAAAGTGAAAGTACCTGGAGAACCCAAGACTCGTGGGGACACCACGACGGCCTTGCGATTTCTGAAGGATTAATATGCAAACTACAGCTTAGACTTATTTTCTTGTATTCCAGACAGGAGCAGCAAAATCATTAGATGAGCTCTCAGAACATGACTTTTTAAAAATCACCACAAGGAGAGGAATTTCTGGTTAATAGAAATAGTAAAGAGGGGGAGGGTTTTCTTATAAGTTATTGAGTTCCCCAATACTTAATATTTTTAGGACAGTGAAAATTCACCTTTTGATACCTGTGAATTAAGCAAAGTGAAAGTTCTAACTTTTGTAGTTGTTCTGTTGTTTCCATGATTCTTTTTTTTTGAATTTTATTGTATTTTATTTTTTTATACAGCAGGTTCTTATTCGTTATCTATTTTATACATATTAGTGTATGTATGTCAATCCCAAAAAGGAATGGGTGTGAGAATATGTAGGAGATCATGGGTAAGGACGGCACTTGTGATCACAAAAGTGTGTCCCCATAGCAAACAAGACTTTTAAGACACTTTATTCTGAGTGGAAGATACAGCTTAAGTAAGCAAACAGAAGAAGCCTTCTGTATCAGTCTCAATTCAAGCAGAGAAGCAGAACCAGTTCATATATATATAGTACATATGCATGCGTGCATATACGTACATGTATGTACATGTGTGTGTACACACCCACAAGCAGAAAGAGAGGATTGATACAGAAATAGAGACAGAGGTAGAGATTTGTTAAAAAGGATTTGGACTTAACACAACTGTGGAGCTGGGAGATAGCCCTTTAAGGGTGTATCTCTGCATATGATGCTAGAGCTTGAAGCCTATAGGTCAGGTAGTCAGGAAGGAAAGACAGAGGTAAAGTAGGGCAGGATGGGATCTACAAGCATGAGCTGGAGCCATGGGGATGGACCGAGACCTGCATCGGTTATTTTTGCCTCTGATATGGGCGATGTGGGTACCTTGCAGGATCTGGTGCCCTCACCACAAACCTAAACATCCGCACTCACGATCCAAGAGTCGGAGAAGGTGAAGAAGAAGGAAGTTAGAGCGTCACTACTTTGTACCAATGAAGTCAGTAACAGATCGGCAACAAAGCATGTGGGCTTAAGAAAGAGTTGTAGCTTCCTTTCCATCCTCCAGATTTCCCAAGAACTTCCCTGTGGTCCATTTTAAGAGAAAACATACAAGACGCAAGATGCTGAGAATTGTAGTTCAGTCTTGCCAAGTTGACAAAGCCACCGAGAAAGCATATTCCATCCCAAATGACAAGAATAGTGACGTAAAGAATATTTAAAATGATAACAGTTATGTCCTCATTGTTAGAATTTGGATGGGACTCGGTCACAACATTCAGCAGGAGTGAAAAGATCCCAGCTTCAAACATATAAACAAACCCAAAACTAGACCTAACCAGACGGTTTTATTTGTCCTCTCTTTCCTTGGACTAAAAAGTGGGTGCCTGACCAATTCATGCTGCGCCCTATGTGCCGGGGTTAGCTGGTGGAATCAACCTCATTCAGACATTTAATCACAGAGGAATTATTCTCCCCCTTGCCAGACAGACCTGCTGTTCAAAACCTTGTGTCTTCTTGGCTTTCTGATTCCCCTTCTCAAGTTTGGGGAATCTGCCTGAATTCCCCAGTTCCTTTTGGTCCCTCATGTCTGCATCCTCATCCTGTTCTTACTTCATCTCCATCTCTCCATTTCACGGTCACTTAGCTCTGGTGCAATTTGAAATCTAGGGAGGGATGCTTCCCTCCCTAGACTAAATCTTATAGAGCCTTCATTAATTCTATTATACTCCTGACCCCTTAGAGGAGAAAGATAAAACATTTGCCATTCGTCTGTATATTTCAGTGTTTCCTCAGATGTGGCAAAGCATCTCCCATTTAATTCTCTTTTATGCTTTTCACTGTGGCAATTTCACAGTTCCCTTTTTATCCATTTATTTATTTGACAAATGCACTGAGCGTGTACCAGGCTTTAAGCAGTGAGGGTACTAAGATGAGCTGTCGTTAAGGAATGCACTTGACAGGGGCGAATAAGTAAATAAATGATTATAATGATGGTTATTATAAACTTAGATACGAGACAGGCTGGGACCTGGGACCCTTTGCTGCAGTGCTGCAGTGCTTGCACCTGGACAAACCTCTCCTTGAGCCACAAAATACAAAGAAACTATAAGGGACTAAAAATAACTGCGTGCATGCGCAGTTGGGGCAAATTCTGGACAAAAAGATACAAAAGGCCAAAAGCTCAGCTGCCGCTTCTGAAGAGCCCAGAGCAAAAACAGGGCGTTGGGAGCAAAGGCAGGGTACTGCACATGCCCCCTGCGCTCAACACCACGAAAGGGGCAGGCAAAACACCTAAGCCACCCGTCCGGCCCGGCCCCTGGACACACTCCTACCCTCACCCCCAAATAAAGAACCATCTCACGCCCCCTTGGGGAGTGAGTGAGCAAGGGAACCCGTTGTTTGTTCTCCCTCCTCCCCCCACTCCCAAATAAAGCCTTGCCTGAATTTCTTGTCTGGCTTCTAGTCAATTTCTATTGACTGGGGAAGGCCAAGAACCCTGGTGGGTATCAGATACAGAACTCCGGAAACAGAACTCAGAGATGAGATTCCTAAAACAAATAGCTGGGTGTGATGTGGGTAAGTTAATAAACCACGGAAGGCTTTCCGGGAGATGTCGTTAAACTGAGACTGGAATGGAGGACAAGATACGCTTCTTGACAAGGGAAACAACACATGGAAATCCACAAAAATATTAGAAAGAAGGGACATAAAAGAACATGAAGATGGGGCTTCCCTGGTGGCGCAGTGGTTGAGAGTCCGCCTGCCGATGCAGGGGGCGCGGGTTCGTGCCCTGGTCCGGGAAGATCCCACATGCCGCGGAGCGGCTGGGCCCGTGAGCCATGGCCGCTGAGCCTGCGTGTCTGGAGCCTGTGCTCCGCAATGGGAGAGGCCACAACAGTGAGAGGCCCACGTACCGCAAAAAAAAAAAAAAAAAGTATATGAAGATGAACATAAGAGCATAGTGAAAAAGCAAAAATAATGCTTACGGTCTTTGAGCACTTATCATTAACTAAGCATTGTCCTAAGTCCTTACGTGTATTAACTACTGCCAGCCAAAACCTTGTGGGTTGGTCTGTTATTCATTTTCCTCATCCTCATATCAGAGATGATACCAAATTTACGCAAAAGCTTAAATGGCAACAGACCCAGGATAGAAATCCACACCCCTTGACTCTAGAACGTGTGCTCTTAACCATTGTAGTCAACTTTCTGTGCCCCCCGGGTTCAGAGAAGGCAAGTGTGGCTCAAAGGAGCTGTGAAATCAAACATCTTGGGTCTCGATCCTGGTAGCAACTAAGTCATTTTAAACTGTCGAAGAATCTGATCAGATTTTTATTTCTACATTTTCTCCCCAGGACAGTGGGTATCTGGAGTGGAAAGAAATTAAAAACAAGGACCTCAGACAAAAGGGTCTTAATGTAAGCAAACAGCAATGTTGGGGTGAGAATAACAACAGAAGAAAACATGAAGGAGAAAGAATAAACGGCAGGTGCAGATTAAGATAGGGAAGATGATGCTGGTTTGTGACTTTACAGACTGCTCTGTAAGACGGTGAAGAGAAGACACGGAGGTCTTGGGGGAAGACCACTCATTCTGTGGTGGAGGCGCTGACTTCGGGTTTCCTGTAGTCCAGGCGAAGCTACAGGGAGATGTCCGAGATATAGTGAGAAGGGATGCATTGAAAAATCAGGAGAGTGGCTTGACTGAAGGACATGATTCCAGATTCATCAAAGATTGCAGAGGTGATGCAGCACCTAAGGACCACTTATTGTTGCCTTTATTTCCCTCCGTAACCCTGGCTTTTATGCTGCACTTGGAAAATCCTGCCTGATTCTACATAAGCTAGTTTCTGCCCTGCCTAATCCCACTTCACACAGAGCACTTCCCGTGACTGCAAACTTTACGCTGTCAGGTTAGCAAACAAATGAATCCCATATAGGAAACCAGCCTGTCATTTGTTCTCTTGAGAAATCCAGCGAGAACAGAGAAGCACTCGGCTAATAAAGTTATACAAAAATACCAAACATAATTATTCATTATTCTCATCTTACATAATTCCATCTGATGCCCCAATTCCCCATCTCTTATGCTCTGAAGACTGCTGAAATCACTATTCATGCAGTTATGAAAACATATCTTTTCACTGACTACAGCTAGCTTGTTCTGCACTTCCCAGTTTTGTTTTGTTTTGTTTTGTTTCCATCTGTGGTGACATGGCTTAATGAGGAAATCCATTCTTCTTGCTAGATTTTGGTGTACATTTTTTGTGTTCTGTGCCAACTCTGAGGTGCCCGAGGAGTAGATGGTGCTACTTCATTGCTCCTCTAAATCGTATTTAGGCAAAAATAAAATACAATAATAAAACAGTATTGATGGTAGTACATCAAAATCCTGGGAAGTTGTAAAAAAAAAAAACTGTGTATGCCTGGTCTTGCAACCATGCCCTTTAAAAAGCTCCTCAGGTGAACTGATTATAAGAAGTCTGGAAAGCCATTATTTTAAGACTCTATTGCTTCGTTTCATGAAAAGACTCACATTTCAAAAATGTAGCAAAACCGAGGTCAGCTTCCTGTCTCTTCCGTAAACCCTGGTGGTGCTTGCACTTTCTCACTTATCACCAAGACCACTCTCTCCGTTCCTTCACCTCCTTCAGTTTCTCCTTTAGATGTAGGTTTTCCTCAGGGTTCTCACCCTTGTCTGATTTTCTTTTCTTTGCAAAGCCTACTTTTTGTTGAGGAGATGTATATCCTATCGTGATTTCACCTACCACCTCTTGACTGATGGTTTGGGAGCTATAAACAAGGTAGTCAAACAATTATGGTGAAGAGTGCTGAACACTCGTGTAAAGGGCCAGAGGTCTTTACCCAGCGGATTCTTCAAACTCTCCTTATTCTAAACGCTTCTACCTCTGTAGTTCCCTCTGAAAATGGAAAATTCTCTTTCAAAATCCTGCATTTCTTTTTCCCACAACACTTGGCAATCTACACTTGTCAGTTTGTTTCTGGAGACCAAATCACGGGGTAGAATGATCTTTCAAGAATTCACATAAGGTTAGATTCTGTAAAATGAGATGAGAAAGGCAAACACAAGTGTAAGGCATTAATTTTGTGACAAGAGATTTGAATTCCTAGATAAGTTTTGAGACTTTCAGGGTCAGATGTGAAAGTTGATTACCACAAGTTTCTAACATTTCCAGAAAAGAAGATGAGATTGTTGAAGAAAATCTCAGTGACGGTGCATCGATATTGCGGTGACACCTCCTGATCGTATCTATATATGGCCTTCCTAAAGTACAGAGCTGAAAATCTCATTCCAATAAAATGTAAGCACCACAAGGACAGGGTTTTTCATGTATCCCATGCACTAATATAAATGCCTAGCATATAGCAGACCCTCAACTACATTTGTTGAATAAGTAAGTAAAAACCCCTAGAAATGCAAAATGCTCCCTCATCAGCCTCCAGCTAATGGGACAGTCTTATCTCAGTACACATCTTTCCAGATTCCACACATATTCCCCAAACCATTCACATTTCTCCAAAGTTGCTTCTTTAATGAAAATTACATCTGGCACTTCTTTGTTGTAAATATATTGTGTTTAATACACTTTTTATTTTAAAAAAGAGGGCTTCCCAGGTGGCGCAGTGGTTGAGAGTCCGCCTGCCGATGCAGGGGACGCGGGTTCGTGCCCCGGTCCGGGAAGATCCCATATGCCGCGGAGCGGCTGGGCCCGTGAGCCATGGCCGCTGAGCCTGCGCGTCCGGAGCCTGTGCTCCGCAACGGGAGAGGCCACAGCAGTGAGAGGCCCGCGAACCGCCAAAAAATGAAAAAAAATAAAAAATGAGCTACATACACTGATTTTGGAATATAACAGTAAAGAAAATAACACCCTTGCCTTTGAGGTGTTTATAGTCTAGAAAAAAATAGAGACATATAAATCAGAAATGACTAAGGAAAAGAACACACACAACATGACAGAGGACCCTATAGGGAGAGAAAATAAAACACGTTTGAATGTCTAGGAAAGGCTTCTTTGAAGAAGTGATATTTTAGCTGAAACCTGAAGTATGTGCAGACTCCTTTTATGCGTAAACCCAGAGGCAGGGCCCACTACATAATTTGTAGGGTCCTGTGCATAATGCAAAGGAAGTTCCCCTTGTTCAAAGAGTCGTCTGTCACTTGTCACAGTGTTTTCATTTGCTATTTGATGGCATTCTAGCTAGAGAAAAACTAAAATTCTGAATTATTGGCATGAATTTATCCATTCACCTTTATATTATACAATACCAGGTTTTGTTGCAGATATAAAAGCATTAAACTGATACGTAAAATCCCTAAAATTAACTGCGTGGTTTGTATACGCATAGGTATTTCATTTTTACCAGAACAGTGGAAATGCTGCACAAAACTAACTCATAGTTTTTATTTTACTTTGTGAAGCGTAAACGTTCTACCAACAATCTCTACCTTCGTTTTACTGATGAACAAGGAAGGACTTAAAGGAAAAGGAATTGCAGGTGACCTTATCTTTCCCTTTCCTTCTGCGTCATCATTTTCAGCCTTTCCTGGCAGCCAGCATCCCCCTCCCTCCCTTAGTTGCAAGTATACTCACCTTGTACACTTTTTGAGTCTTGCTGAATTCGCACACATCCTGTCTACCAGTCTTCTGTGTCCCCGAGGCATCAAGAATGCTATATGCAGATGAGCCAGCAAGAAACAGTGGGCACGCACAGCACATGTATCTCCTCTGTTCACCTGCATACGCCATTAACCCTTCCAACCTCACTTCCAAAATACAAGTTCAAAGATAAAAGTATTCAGAATTTCTAGATGGTGACAGCAGAGCATTTAACCAACTTTGCCTTTCTTCTGAGTGAGGCCCTACCTCTACGGTACAGATCGGACATTCATGAAGCCAGCCCCGCCAAGAGACAAGAGAGAGCAGAGCACATAAGGGAGCTTTTCTTCGTTTAGGCTGGTTGGAGCATGTAGTGTAATGAAAACACTATGAAATAGAAAATGAAGAGCATTTAGTGCATGTCAACAACTTGGTGGCTTCTGCTGTGTGAAAGTGGACACCCTTCAACCCTACATGTGCTTACGGTGTTAGCAGCATTAGAAAGTTGTGACGGTTTTCTCCTGGAAAGGTTTGGTCTAGCTTCTCCAGGGCCATGCTCCCCTGGTTTCTGCCCTTACCTCCTGGCAGGGTTTTCTGGGCCCATCTTCTTCCTCTCTGTTCGTAGATATCCCCAGGCTCTGTCCTAGGCCGTCTTACGTTCTCCCCAGGTAATCTCATTCACTCGCAAGATTTCTATTGTGATCAAAACACGTTATCTAGCCCAGACTTCACACTGAAGGGCCAAGACGATGTATCAGACATCCTCCAAGACATTGCCTACAAGTACATCAAATTGTTCATCTCTGCCTGGCCATTCCTTTTTAAGAGTGCCCTTTCTCAGCATCCCATTCTTCACTGTACAAATATGAGAATCATTTTAATTCTACTCTACCGAATAGCTAATCCTTTACAATAGTCTTTAAAAGTCTACCTATGGCCATCCCCATTTCTACCGCCCCAGTTCAAGCCTAAGTCATACAGCCTCTTATTTCTATCTGTGAACCCTCTTTTTTCCTTCAATTCATGCTTCACACAGAGGTTAGAGGGTCCTCAGAGCAAAATCTGAGTGTCATTCACCTGCTAAAACTTCTTCAATGCCTTTCAAACTTCTAAGAGGAAATGCAACCTTTGTAAGATGATTAAAAGACCAGCAGTTTCCAGACTCGGACAACATTTTTTGTCTCACCTTTTCCGACCCAGATGGGTTGGAATCTAGACTCTCTCGCTGTGTGATCTCAGAAAGTCACTTCACCATTTGCGCTTTAGTTCACTTGTCTGTAAAATGCAGGTAACAACGTATTCTTCGTAGGGTTGTTGGAAGGACAATAACAAGGTAATATATATCAGGGTCTTAAATATTAAGTATTACCTCATTATAAGACATTGTCAGCTATCTCTGGGGTAACAAACAAACGCAAAATCTCCATGACAAACAGTAGGCATTTATTTCTTGCTCACCCTTATGAAAGTCGGCAGGTGGCTTGATTTGGATATAGGTCACCTGGGCTTGGATCCAGACTGCAGGCCCACCCAAGGGCTTACTCTGGGACCCTGGCTGAAGCTGAAATGGTTATCTGAGCATGTTCTCATGGCAAAGGTGAGAAGCATCCAGAGAGATGAGTGGAAATATAAAATGCCTCTCAGTACTTGGCTCAAGACTGGCATTGAGTCAGTCCATTGACCGACGCAAGTGCCAGGCCATGGCACGCGAGGTATAGCCTCTTGGGAAGCTATGGAGAATGACGGAATGAATATTTCCTGCATGTTAATCCGATTTGTCACTGCCTTTGTCACATGTCCTTAGTGCCCAGGCCTTGTGCTCCAGCCACGCTCCAATTACCTAATTTATGTCATTTATTAAAATGCCTGTGCTTTACTTTGCATGTGAAGCTTCCTACATGCTGCCTGGAGAACTCTCTCCACCTGTCCAATTCAGCAGGCTTCTTGTTTCTCTTTCACACTGAAGTTCTGCCTTGTTCCCTTTGTCAAGATCAGTTTGCCCTGCTCTCACTGTGCTGAGTATTTCTTCTATTATATCAAGCATCTTGCTCATGGAATTGGATACATGATACCTGTCTACAAATAACATGGGTCTAGAACAGTGTCTACCTAGCATAGAGTAGGTTCTCAAGAGATATTGGTAGAATGAATGATTCATGTTTGTCAATATTTATTCAGGACACTTATAGCCATGAGTAACAGAGACGTGATGCCATGTGAGGCCACGCCCCCTGAGATAGTAGCTGAGTGATCGTTGAACCACCCCAGTTCAGGGAATAAATTACTAGGAGAAAATGTAGGATATTTTAGAGCTCAGCCCAGTGGTTGATATTTAAGACAAGTCTCCAGTAGTATCAGATGTATTTCTAGGTTTCATTTTTAAAGTTGATGCAAACCAAGAAGGGATATAGCCTACATGGAGCTCTACAAAGGGTTGTCAGACATTGGGAGTCAGGGCAGGTCAGGATAGACTTTTATCATGGTGAGCAGTGTGGCTGAATGTAAGTTAAAATCGTAGCCAAAAAAGTTTCAGTAAATTCAAGCCCCAAACTGGTGGTGGTAAGATGATAATAGGAGAACAAGATTAAGGGGAAGGAAATTCACAAGCAAGGATGCCAATGCAATGATGAGTGCATGAGTGAAGATTAGGTGCTGAACACGGAGAGAATGCTGGGGGCCAGGTCCTTCCCTCCCACCAGGATGTAATATTCCTGAATGACTTTGGGCCAGGAGACGTCCTGAACGCTTACAGGAATGAGTACATCATGCAGGAAAGACTAGGAGTAGCACCTTCATTATACTGCTGTCATTTGTGGTGTGTTGATGATGTACCAGGCAATGACCTAAGGACTTTGTATATCTTATGCTACATTAACCTCGTAACAGTTCCCATCAAGCGCATGGTCTTTCTACTCACCATTTAACCATTGAGGTGCCCAAGTCTCAGAGGATTTCAGAAATGTTGTCATGGTTATCGTCCCAGTGGTGATACAGTTGGGTGTAGACAAGGACACGTGTCCTGATTGTACCAGCCAGACCATATGTATTCCAACAATGCATTCACTTGGCAGGGTCCGGACAGGAACCCAGGTCTTGTTGGGCATATGTCTGTCCAGGGCCCATCCATCCACAGGCTTACCAGTAGGGTGATTATACTAATTCTAGACTCAATCCCAGTGAATCTGATATCTACTCCTATACTTCCTACCCTGTCTAACTGTGTGCCCTGAGCAAACTGCCTGAAAATACTTGGAGATCATAGTTACTAAAGACACTGAGGAAAGTAATTTCCAGCTTCTGATATAGAACTTCCCTGTCAGCTAAGTAATATGTTCAACCCCGTGAGTGGTAATCAAACTATGGTGGAATCTGAAAGAGACACATCTTTGATTTCATAATAGTGTGAGTTTGTTGCTATGCCTCCAAAAAGAAACCCCCAAGAGAAGAGAATCTGCTTACGATTCATGTGTGTCTTTTCAACTCACCTGAGTATAGAATCTCAGATTCCAGCTAATGACCTGGTAGTTTACTTCTAATGAGATCTTTCAGGATAATTAGTCTCTGTATTTATCACACAACTGTCCTATTAAGAAATGTTGATTTCATTGGGTTTTAAAACTGTAAAAGGTTAAAGATGTAAACTGTAAATCATCTATCAAAGATAATTAGCTGAGTGATGGTGTAATTAAGGATGGTACATTGGGTCTGAGTATCTTAGAATCTTTTATTTATTTTTTTCCTCTTCAGACATCTCTGCTTTACTAACATTAAGAAGATGAATAATAATAATATAATTGAAAGATCAACATATAATTATAAAAGACCTGATCTGATATTAAAAGACTATTATCTGATATTAACTACTCCAAGGGTCCCAAACAATTTACTGTTGATGTGGGAAATTCAATCTTTTTGTTAATGATTGACAGTCTGATCCTGGAGAGTGTAATATCTATGGCTTCTGTTACAAATTGGACCACCTCAATTCTTCAACAGACAGCAGACAAGAAAGCAAGGTCTCTATAGTTTCATGGAGCAGCAGAGAATACAAATTTTCTTTCTTTCATATATCTCTCAATCAGAAAGGAAGTAGGCCCTTAATCCTCATTCTGCCATCACTGTGTACTGTGTCATTGAAGGGTTTTATTTATCTCTGGGGTGTATCCCAGTCTCTAGAGTACATGGGCATGAAAAGGTCTTTTTTCAATCTCCAAGTTTGGATAGTCTTGAGAAATTAGCCCAAATTTGTCCTTTTTATTTTTCTTGACACCTTCCATAATAAGGCAAATTACACATGACCCCTGCTTTCTCTAAGAGCCTTTTGTATTAGCTATTTACGTATCAGTCAGGGTTCAATCAGAAAAGTAAAACAAGTAGGATGTATAAAAGGTGATTTGTTAGAAGGAATTGACTTGCACGATTGTGTAGCTAGTTAGGCAGGTTCTACAAGGCTGTGTCTCCAAGTCTGAGGTTGGAGTTTGGAGTCTGTGGGGCAGGAAGGTAGGGGGGATACCAGGAGCAGGCTGGAACCTCACAAGCATGAGTTAGAATCCCACGAGAGTGCGCTGAAACCCACGTCTGCTCTTGTTTCTAACCCTGCTGATGTGGGTACCCTACAAAAGCCAGGACCCCTTGTCACAGAGCTAAACGTGCACATCTGATGCAGGAGCCATAAAAATTGAAGGAGAATCCAGGGACTGTAAAGCAATTCCCGGCCCAGAAGCTGCTTCATTCTAATGACATGAGTCCATAGATTGGTAAAAATGTATGTCAGTTATAAAATTGCTAATGCCTTTCTTCTGCTCTCCAGACCTCGTAAGAATCTCCCTGTGGCCCATCCTCATAGGAAACACACAGGAAAGAGAATTCTGTAAAATGTAGCTCAATCTAGCCAGGTTAACACAATAAAAAGACATCCTACTGTAAAGAAAAAGTCCAAAAAATAGAGGCTTAAAATTATGAAATGATAATAGTAATTAAAACTGTTATTTGACTTGTGATTCTATGAGGCTGGGGGGCAGGTCTTCCAGTTTGGGATTGCTTGGCTGGGGCTTGATCATCTAGGACGCTCTTACTTCCATGGCCCGGATCTAAGCTGGGTGGCTGCACACCTGTCTCCAGTCCCTCATCCTCTGAAAGGCCAGACGTAAGGTAGATAGCTAGTGGGAAGCAGCCGCATAGCACAGGGAGATCAGCTCGGTGCTTTGTGACCGCCTGGAGGGGTGGGATAGGGAGGGTGGGAGGGAGGGAGACGCAAGAGGGAAGAGATATGGGAACATATGTATATGTATAGCTGATTCACTTTGTTATACAGCAGAAACTGACACACCATTGTAAAGCAATTATACCCCAATAAAGATGTAAAAAACAAAAATGATAATCAATAGGTTCAGGGTACTGAGCGGGGGACACATATTAATGTGCAAGGCCTTTTCAGCTTCTCGTTGCCTTCATTTAATATTCAATTGGCCAAACGAGTCACCTGTCTAAAGATTGTTTCAAGGGTTGGGAAAAATATGCTCAGTCTTAATGGGAGGAACCGCAAAACATATGAGGCCAAGCTCCCCCTTCCACACATTGATGGTGGTGACAATTCTCTCCAAGTCCATGGCCTCAGAGCTGGTCCAGGTTCACAGTCATATTATGCATGGACAACTACGCTCATCTCCTAACTACCTCCTCTTCTAAATTGTTTCTAAAACATGTGTTTGACAGCATCAAATTTGTGGTTCACAAAAATCAGTCTGGACACAAAATACAGCAGAGACAACCAAGAGGCAGTGATGCTATTTCAGTGGCTTAGGATAAGGCTGGCTTTTATGGCCTGTTAATGAAATCTGGCCTGTTTTGTACAGCTTCTAGCTAATATGTGTGTGTGTGTGTGTGTGTGTGTGTGTGTGTGTGTATGTATTATACATATAATATATATATATTATATATAATATTTGTAATGGATTTTTTTAAAAGAAGCAAAACACAGAGAAAAATATATGACAGAGACATCATGTGACCCACAAAATATTTATATCTTGCCCTTTACAGGTAAAGTGTGCTGGTCCCTAGCCTACAGCTACTCCTCTTCTGAACTGTAATCCAGATAATTTTTTTAAACTGCAAGCAGTCTTAAATAAAGCATTAGCATGATAGTTGATAGTGGTATCTGTGCAGTGGAACTGCAAGATAGAGAAAGTAAGTCGATTGATGCTATTGGAACCAGGGTTCTAATTCTAAGGAAAAAAAAAAAGATATACAAATGTGGGAGAGGAAAGTGTGAGGAAGAATCCAATAGTTTGGATTTGATTTGCAGCTACTAGGAAAGTCCAGGAGCAATACATCTACCGCATAGCAGGTCTTGATTTCTAGATAATATTTTCCATGAAAAGGAATGTGGTCTCCATGAAGAAATAACCAATTTTCGGTCCACAGCTGGAAAAATATAAGGTAAGCCTAGGACATCTTGTGCCAGAAAATACAGAAAGTATTGAAGACTGATGGGAACATGTCAAGTAGATAAAAACCAGTCTGAAGCTTAAACCCCAGCCAAATATGGAACCATTTTAACAACAACAATAATAATTATTGCTATTACTGATATAACATACTGAATTTAAATATCAAAAAGTCCACAGAAATACTCAAAACAGTGGGCTGAGATTCTGGAAGGAGAAAGGAAAGGAGAATGAGAGCTTATCAATGGCTGAATAGGCGGAGAGCTGGAAAGTTATCTGTATTAGTCAGGGTTCTCCAAAGAAACAGAGCCGGTAGGATATACACTGATATATATACATCATATATAGATATAGATATGTAAGTTGAGATATAGGAATTGGCTCATATGGTTATGGCCAAGGAGTCTCCCAATCTGCCATTGGCCAAAGGTGGAGAACAGTGAAGTCCATAGTGTTTCTCAGTCTGAGGCAATAGGCCTGAGAAGCAGGAGGGACACCTGAGTACCTCCCTGGGGCAAAAGAAACACAGGCTCCGATGTCCCAGGGCAGGGAAGATGGATGTCCCAACTCAAGAACAGAGAGAGATTTCATCCTCCCTCTGCCTTTTTATTCTATACAAGCCCTCAAATGATTGGATGATGTCCACCCACACCCATGAGAGTAGATTTTCTTGACTCAGTCTGCTGATTCAAACGCTAATTTTTCTAGAATGTCTACATAGAAACAACCAGAAATCATGTTTGCCCAGCTTTCTGGGTTTCCCTTAGCCCAGTCAAATTAACCATACATCAACCCACTTTGATTATTGATCACCACACTGTGATTATAGATGCTCTTCTATTTCAGACAATTGATTTGCCTAAGTGATACAAGTAGCAGAAATGCATTGGATTTTGAATCATAAGGTTGTGGTCCAACAGACCATTTTGCAAATGACTGGCCTTCTTATTTTACTTTGGATAGATAATTTCTCTGAGTTCATTTACTATATCCATATTCAATCAGTGGCAATACTTATTTCAGCATTGCCGACTTCTCTGAGTGAGATTATAGATATAGAAGTTTCACAGGATGCTAGACATATGTAAGGTATTCTTTATAAAGACCACAAGCATTCGTTTAAGAAAGTATCAGTGAACCATTGGTCCATGAATAAAGCTTCACAATCACCTCAGAACCTAGGGGAGATTAGCACAGAGTAACAAGAAGTATGTTACACCTTCATTCATCCTCTTCCTCCCTCCCTCTCTTTCTCTTTGATCCTTCCTTCCCTTTTTCTTTATTGATGTTTATAGACATTCCTCAGTTGTGACACAACAAAAGGCACACCATTGGAAAATATTGATCTGAGAACATATGCAGGCAGTTCCTTCCTAGGCATTGTAAAATAGATTGCAGGGGAAGGCTCTGCTGATTTCAGGCTTTACACACAGGCAAGGTGGCAGTCTCTCGCAGCCACCCAGAAGGCGTTGCTTGCCAGAGATGATAAATGAATCCATATCGAACCTTCCATGCTCCTTTCAAAGAGTCAAGCATTTCTATTTCTTTTTTCTTGAGCAGCGTTTATTCCTGGTAAGGAAGTGCAGTGGTAGGAGATTTCTCGATTTAGCGTGTGCTTCCCCCTTGCAGTTTCTTTATTTCTGACACTTGTTTGTGGTGCAGAGATATCGTCACTTTGACATCAATATTTGAAATTCTGAGAATCAACAATATGCCAGCAGCTAGAGAACAAGCAATTAGGGGAAAAAAGGTGTCTTTGTTGTGCTTCAATATTTCAAGAATAAGGGAGAGAATGAAAGAACTGAGTTCAATCTGTTCCCCTCCAGTGGTATGATATAAAATTGTATTTCAGGAGAATCCATTACAACCATAAGCACTGAGTTGTTGAAAATTAATCTTTTTATTGCTGGGACTATTTGCAATGAACAACGAATCCTTAAACCCAGATATGCTGTTTGAAAATTTAGCCTAATTTTACAAAAAAACTGATCTATACAGGAGCTCTTACGAAAGATGAATCAAGGAAATAGACATGTCAACTTTGTAGATTTTGATTGGCTTAGAAAGTCAGAGAGTTCTCAGCCTCCGGTGCATTTTCCACACACCCTTTGGGCAAGATCATCTTTTAAAAATTCATCTTTTATCATACTATTGCAATTCAAACCTTTCAGCTAGCCCCTCTTGTCTTCCCATCTGAAGCTAAAGTAATCTGTGGTTCAGCTTTACCTACTCAAATTGATCATTAGACAGGACTCTCCAACCACACCTTCAGCTCCCATCAAACTAGTCTCTGTGCTCACACCGACATGCCAACTCGACTCCTCTTTGTAAAGATCCTATATGTAAAGTTGGTTTTATCTATAGTAATAACTGACTTCTTACGTACCCAATAATATACCCTAAGAGTTGTAATTTTTATAACAACTCTACAAGATAGATGAGATTATTACCATCTTGTACAGATGAAAAAGCAAAGAAAAGAAGTTAATCTTGCTAATTCACAAAACTCCCACCTTGCTGAATATGGATTCAAACCCAGTCTGACTGTCCTGTAGGAGCCTATCTTAATCATTGCAGTATTCCTTTAGAAAGGCAGTCTGTTGGAGAAAAAAAAAAAGAGTCCTAGATTTGGAATTCAAATGCTGGTTATGTCATTTAGGAGCTAGTAAGCTAGGACAATGAGTCTCTTTATACAACTAAGATTGTTGTCTGTGGAAGAAAATAACAATGTCATATCTACTTTAGGAAATGACGTGAGAATCAAATGAGACAATCTGTGAGAAAAACACACAGGAAGCAAATGTATAGGTAAATTAATAGACTTTGTCTTTCCCTCTTAGGTTTTCTAGGTTTAAGGGTGTTAAAAATTATAACACTGTTGAAGAAGATTATAAATGCATATGGAGAAAATATTTAAGAGGACTACATCACAAATAAGGGAGGATAAAGGAACATAAAGGAAAGGTTTCTGTGTTTCACTGGAACTGATAAAATGTCAAAACCAATATGCTATGATAAGTTATGTATGTATGAGATAATACACAGAGCCACTACTTAAAAAGTTATACAAAGGGTTACACTCAAAAACACTATACAGAAATCAAAATGAATTCCCCAAACTGTGCAAGTAACCCGAAGAATGACATAAAAATAAAAAACAGGGAAAACAAGTTAAAAAATTAATAATATGACAAACATAAACCAGAGAATTCTACCAAATGTTTAGTGAAGAATTAGCATCAATTCTACAAAAACTTTTCAAGAAAACAGAAAAGGAGAGAACACGACTTAACTTATTTTATGAAGCTATATCACCCTGATAATCAAAACCAAATAAAGAACAAAAAGAATTACAGACCAATATTGCTTATGAATATAGATGTAAAAATCCTTAATAAAGTATCACTACATGGAATCACCTGCAACAAGAATTATACAACATGAGCAGTGGAGTTAAGTCCATGATGCAAAACTAATTTAATACCTGAAAACCAATAAAAGCATCACATAATCATATCAACTGATGTAGAAGAAGCATCTGGCAAAACTCAGCACCCGTTCTCGGTAACTCTCAGAAAACTAGGAGTAATGGGATATTTCCTTAACTTGACCAAAAAAAATCTACAAAAAGCCTCCAGAGATCATGATATTTAAAAATGAAGTGAAAAAGTTAATGTTTCCCCCCTAAGATTATGATCAAGGCGAAGATGTTTGCTCTCTCCACTCTTATTCAACATAACACTAGAAGATCTAGTCAGTATGAGGCAAGAAAGGGAAACCAAAGGCAAACAGATGATAAAGAAAACAATAACACTGTTCCTATTTGCAGATGGCATGATTATGTACATAGAAAATACCAAACAACGTGGACAATAACGCCTAGAAGTAAAAAGTGAATTCAGTAAGATGACAGGATACAGAATTGACATACAAAAATCAATGTATATGTGTATACTAGCAATGAACATCTGGAAACAAAATTAAAGATAGAATACCATTTAAAATCATTAAAAAAAATAAAATACTTAGGCATAAACCTAATAATACACATTCAGGACTTGTGTGGTAAAAACTACATTAAAGAAATCAATGAAGATATAAAGAAATGAAGAGAAATATAATGGTAATGAATTGGAAGACACCACACAGTAAATATTTCAATTTTCCTCAAATTGATAAATGGATTTAACACAATGCCTATTGAAACACAGTCAAGATTACCCATAGATATAGACTAGATTGTAAAATTTATATGGGGAGACAAACTAGAATAGCTATAACAATTTTGAAAATGTAGAAAACGGTGGTGGGATTAAGACTTATTAAATAGCTAATACTCAAGGCAGTGTGGTATTGGCAGGTGGATGGACACATAGATCAATGGTACAGAAGAGAGAAACCAGAAAGAGACTCAGACACATATACAATATATAACTGGTTTTTTCAAAAGGGTGAAAAGCAATTCATGTAGGGAAAAACAGTCTATTTACCAAATGGTGCCGAAGGAATCAAAAAAAAAGTAGTGGTCTTGACCTAAACTTCACAACTTACATAAATATAACTCAACATGGATCACAGACTTCAGTGTAAAACTATAAAAGTTTATGAAGAAAACAATAGGAGAAAAATCTTAAAGATCTAGAACTAGGCAAAAGTTCCTAGACTTGGCAATTAAAACTATGACCCATAATATAAAATATTGATATATTAGACCTCATCGAAAGTAAAAACTGTTTCTCTACCAAAGACTGTTAGATAGATGAAATGATAAGTTATAGACTGGTAGAAAATATTTGCAAACTACGTATCCTGCTAGTATCTACCATAAATAAAGAACTCTGAAAACTCAAAAGTAAAGAACAAACAATCCAACTGAAAAATGGAAAAAAAAAAAAAGTATAAAATGAGAAGTCACCAAAGAGAATTTACAGCTGGCAAATGAGCCTATGAAAAGGTGTTCAACATCATTAGACATTAGAGAAATGCAAATTAAAAGCACAATGAGATAGTACTACAAACCTATCAGAATGACTAAAATAAAAATAGTGACAACACAAAATGATCACTGGCTGTGGAGAAACTAGGCCACTAATACATCCTTGGTGGGCATGTATATAGTACAGATACTCTGGAAAACAGATTGCCAGTTTCTTGCAATAGATTCCTGTGCATTTATCATAGAAATGAAAACCTATGCTCACACAAAAATCTGTACATAAATCTTCACAGTAGATTTATTTGTAATAGCCCCAAACTTGACCCAGCCCAGATGTCCTTCAGTGAGTGAACAGCTAATCAAGCTGTGGTCCATCCATAAAATGGGATCCTACTCAGTAATAAAAAGCAGCACACTGTTGATACATACAAACATTTGGCTGCATCTCCAGGCAAATCTGAGTAGGAAAAAGAAATCATCTGTTACGTCCAATTCCATTTATATAACATTGTTGAAATGATAAAGCTATAGAGATGGGGAAGAGACTAGTGTTTAGGAAGGGTTAAGGATAGTGCAGGGGTGTGATAGAAGGGTGTTTAGCTACAAAAGATCCACAGGAGGAATCTTTATGATAATGGAAATATTCTGTATCTTGACTGCATCCATGTCAGTATCCTGGTTGCCACATTGTACTATAGTTTTGCAAGATGTTTCCACGGGTAAAGCTGAGTAAAATGCACATAGAATCTCTCTGTATTACAGTTTACAACTGCATGCGGATTTATAAATGATCTCAAAAATCTTTTTAAAGTTTAGTTTTAAAATGGCAAAAAAGTGATGCTTACAAAATTTGTCCTGTTACTTAAAACTTTCTACCAAGATAGGGAAATAGGGTAATTACTATAGGGGGATTTTGATAGAATCTTGTTGATTGAATGGCTTTGGAAATAACATCAAAAGAAAGGGATTAAAATTATATTTTTTCCACTTGCTAATTAGGTATGAACAAGTTCAGCCCTGTGACCCTCAACGTCTTCAGCCGCAAAAAAAGGAATAAAAAGCATGGCATTCAGTGTTATTATGGGGCTTCAAGTGGATAGTGAGAGGGTATAAGTAAGATCACCTGGCCAGATGAATTTTCTGAAATATAGCATGCAGTTTATGCAATTAAAATGTATTCACATAAAATATGTATTTTAAAAATGTAAATGTTAATCATATGAATCACGCATGTTTATTGTGTTTCAGGCACTAATCTACACATTTTCATACACACTGTCACTTAATCTTCTAACTACCTATTATTATCATCATCATCCTCATCATTTTCTCCTATGAGAAAATTTATATTTAAATAGAGTTAAGTAACACAATGTAAGATCACACAGCTAACAAATGTCAGCAGCAAGGCTTATGAATCCATTTAGTTCTGAGGTGTCAGTTATTAGAGAATCACATAACATTAATCCTTTACCACCTCTGGATTATAGTCAGAAAGTGACTTCTAATATCCCAACTGAAAGCTGGTAGGTTTATCTTGCAAGTACCCTGACATTTCACATGGACTTCGGCAAAGTGTGGGTTAGAGGAGATGGAGAAACTTTATAACTGGCTGAGATATGGAGTCCACCAAGATACTCAGGGAGATGAGAGTACCTTGTGTGGAGTTAAACAGCTGATGACAGGAGTAGGTATAGGTAATGAAACAGTAAACCCCAGAGGTAAGCATTGAATCCTATCAAGAAAGTGTGTGGTCTCATGGGACAGATAGTGTGTGTTCAAGGTGTCTTTCAGGATACATTGAAAGGAACCAGAACAATAGATAAAGATTCCCAGCTTTGGGGTGACATGAAGGGACCAGAAATCTGTCAGTTGCAGGCAAGCCTCAGGCTACTGTTCGAAGGCAGGGATTCAGAGGGAGAGAACTAGGGAATGAGGTGGAGGCTTCCTCATAACACTGCTCTTAAAGAAACTAATTAGCATTGCTATTAATTTATCTCAGAATACGTAGTACGTACCTTCATATACCAGGCACTGTGCTATGCACAGCACCTGCAGTTATAAATGATCGTCACGTAGTTGTCCTCAGGAAGTGTTCAGTCCAGTTGAGGTGGAAACTATTAACAGAGAATTGGTCATGTACAAACACCTAGTATTCAATTTAATAAAATGGATAATGTGTATTGATTGTGAATCAGGCATATAACCAGGTTCTGAACCTGTGTCCAGTCCAGACCACCCATGGCCCCTCGACCTCCCCTGCAAAGGAAAACCTGAGGGGATTTGGTAGCATTGCTCACACAGGCGAGTATAAGTGACCTCAACAATGAGAACTGGAGGACAGGTGAGATCAGGATGTTGCGAAGATGATGTCATTGCCTTTCCTGAGTGACACTCCCTCTTTTAGTCACCTGTTTTTCACCTTTGTCCTCATTTAAAATGGCAAATCAGTGCAGGAACCCATACTGGCACGAGGATACGGTGGGGTTGAGGGCTGGGGTGGGAACTTAATCTAGAGGCTTTTGGTAGCCTACCAGTTTTATAGAAGTTTGGAAATAAATTAATCTGACATAAAGGAGTATCTGGCATTTATATCAAGTTTAGATTTATATTTTCTGGTGAGTCCAGGTGGAAAATTGTGTAAAATGTTAGACTTCATTGAGCACCAGATGCTGCACCCAAACTGAGATTTTGTGGGTCAATAAATAACACAGACCCATAAAGTATCTCTGGTGGTAATGAAAAATACTGTAATTTCTTTGAACAGATCAGAAAACAGCTGGTTGGTTTTCCCTTTAAGAAAAAAAATTCCTTGTGTATTTTTTTTTTCTGAACAAGTCAAATATCACCATATCAGCACAGTTGGAAATATGGAGCATATTATTCTTATCAATCAAATGTCAAAACCACAGACCTTTGCCTTTCCAGATCATTGATCTCATGGGGGTGCAGAGTGAGTTTGTTTCTCAGAGGGGCACTTTGAATCTTCACAGTGTCCATATGTCTAGTGAGAATTTGGGGTTCATGTGAATGCATTTGAGAGGAATGGCCATCAGAATCTCAGATGGATGGAAGGGGGTTAACTTTTCTTTTTTTTCTCTTGTTTTATAGTGGATTCAGTTCTACCTGCTATTTCTTTTTCTTCAATTCCTACTTAAATTTCCACAAGTCTCCCCCATTACCATGCAGTTTATAAAACACTGTCTGGCTATGTCTTCTATATTTGAGTTCATCTTGGAATGGGGATAGTGTAGGTAGAAGGGCAAATAAGCTTAATAGCAGTGTAATAGTGAGAAAGCCGTCACCTAGATAATAGTGGAAGGAGGGGAAGGGGGAGGAACAGCAGCTGTAACAAAACAGAAGAATTGCTGTCATGGAGTCAGAGCTTAGACCAAAACACAGTGTTTCTCATTTCTAGTCCTGGACTGCCCACAAGTTCCCGTGAGATCCAGTACAAAGTACATCCCACTTCTCTCTCCTGGCCGTCAGCACCTTCCACCTGCAGAGATAACCAGAGATTTTCATTAAATATAAGAATACATAGATAGTGTAGCAGGAGTGTCTGTTGCAATCCATACTCTCTTGAAAACCTTTGAGTTCACCTGCATCTCTAGGAGATAATTACCAGCAAGATGACAATGTATCTCTCCCTGACTTCTTTGTTCGAGGGCTTGCTCTGAACACACAAGCTTTTTCTGTCCTGCAAGTAGCAGGAAGCTAATACTGCCAGGATCGATGTTGAACAGTGAGGGGATTGGAGTCAGTGATAAATGACCTCAGCCTCTCCAGATTTTGGTAGGAAAATGCTAATGTTTCTCAAAGAGACCTCTGTGGGTTTGAGTTGCAGTTGTTCAGAGTGGTAAACCTACTCACTGATGCACTCTTTATTGGTTTTTCCCGTCCCCCTTTTCACTTTCCCACTCCCTCTCTTGTACTTCCTGAAATCATCTCCAAACAAGATACCTGCTTCCAAGTCCTTGTCTCAGAGTCTTCCTTAAGACAGTCAGATTAGACAGACTGACAGACAGAGAGGTAAAAATTGACTGTAAAAAGCGGGTCAGTGACAGGTTTCCATAATAGTCCTCATATATAAAGTACAATAGGCAATGTTTTAAAACACTATTTCCAAGCTTGCTAGGAAATGCAATTTTTCATGAAATGTATGGACTCCAAATACCAAATGTAAGGACAAGTAATTACACACACTTACCTCAAGATGCTGAGTTCCAGAGGACATGTCTGAGTATTGTCAGTTTATAGACCAGTACCAGGTTTGCCTGAGGGTAGAGATATAATTATAACAATATGAACACATGAATGAAAGAATAAACAATAGAGGGGGGACCTTCAAGATGGCAGAAGAGTAAGACACGGAGATCACCTTCCTCCCCACAGATACACCAGAAATACATCTACATGTGGAACGACTCCTACAGAACACCTACTGGATGCTGGCAGAAGACCTCAGACCTTCCAAAAGGCAAGAACCACCCCCCCCCCCCCGCACCACGTACCTGGGTAGGGCAAAAGAAAAAAGAATAAACAGAGACAAAAGGATAGGGACGGGACCTACACCAGTGGGAGGGAGACGTGAAGGAGGAAAGGTTTCCACACACCAGAAGCCCTTTCGCGGGCGGAGACTCCGGGGGACGGAGGTGGAAGCTTCGGAGCGACAGAGGAGAGCACAGCCACAGGGGTGCGGGGGGCAAAGCGGAGAGATTCCCGCACAGAGGATCAGGGCCGACCAGCACTCACCAGCCCGAGAGGCTTGTCTGCTCACCCGCCGGGGCGGGCGGGGCTGGGAGCTGAGGCTCGGGTTCGGTCGGAGCGCAGGGAGAGGACTGGGGTTGGCGGCGTGAACACAGCCTGCAGGGGATTAGTGCGCCGCGGCTAGCCGGGAGGGAGTCCGGCGAAAAGTGTGGACCTGCCGAAGAGGCAAGAGACTTCTTCCCTCTTTGTTTCCTGGTTCGCGAGGGGAGGGGATTAAGAGCGCTGCTTAAAGGAGCTCCAGAGATGGGCGTGAGCCGCGGCTAAAAGCGCGGACCGCAGAGACGGGCATGAGACGCTAAGGCTGCTGCTGCCACCACCAAGAAGCCTGTGTGCGAGCACAGGTCACTCTCCACACCTCCCTTCCGGGAGCCTGTGCAGCCCGCCACTGCCGGGGTCCCGGGATCGAGGGACAACGTTCCTGGGAGAACACACCGGCATGCCTCAAGCTGTTGCAATGTCACGCCGGCCTCTGCCGCCGCAGGCCCGCCCTGCATTCCAATTATAACTACCATACACCCCCCACATGAGTGAGCAACAGCCCCCTAATCAGCCGCTGCTTTAACCCCCTCCTGTCTGGGTGGGAACAGATGCCTAAGGGCAGCCTACATGAAGAGGCGGGTCCAAATCCAAAGCTGAACCCCAGGAGCTGCACGAACAAAGAAGAGAAAGGGAAATCTCTCCCAGCAGCCTCAGGAGCAGTGCATTAATCCCCACAATCAACTTGATGTACCCTGCATCTGTGCAATACCTGAAGAGACAACGAACTGTCCCAAAATTGAGGCGGTGGACTTTAGGAGCAACTGTAGACTTGGGGTTTCCTGTCTGAGACTGATTTGTTTCTGATATTTATGTTTATCTTAGTTAAGTTTTTAGCGCTTGTCATCATTGGTGGATTTGTTTCTTGGTTTGCTTGCTTCTTTTTTCTTTAATTATAATTTTTTTATGTTAACAATTTTTAAAAAAATTTTATTTACTATTTTTATTTCTATTTACTTTTTTTTTTTTCTTCAAAGCCGTGTGGCTGACAGGGTCTTGGTTCTCTGGCCTGGGGTCAGGCCTAAACCTCTGAGTTGAGAGAGCCGAGTACAGGACATTGGACCACCAGAGACCTCCCAGCCCCATATAATATCAATCGGCGAGAGCTCTCCCAGAGATCTCCATCTCAACGCTAAGGCTCAGCTCCATGCAACAGCCAGCAAGCTCCAGTGCTGGACACCCCAGGCCAAACAATTAGCAAGACAGGACCACAACCCCACCCATTAGCAGAGAGGCTGCCTAAAATCATACTAAGTTCACAGACACCCCAAAACACACCACTGGATGCGGTCCTGCCCACCAGAAGGACAAGAATCAGCCCCACCCATCGCAACACAGACACCAGTCCCCTGCACCAGGAAGCCTACACAAGCCACTGAACAAACCTTACCCACTGGGGACAGACACCAAAAATAACAGGAACTACGAACCTGCAGCCTGCAAAAAGGAGACCCCAAACACAGTAAGTTAAGCAAAATGAGAAGACAGTGAAATGTGCAGCAGATGAAGGAGCAAGGTAAGAACCCACCACACCAAACAAATGAAGAGGAAATAGGCAGTGTACCTGAAAAAGGATTCAGAGTAATGAGAGTAAAGATGATACAAAGTCTTGAGAATAAAATGGAGAAAATACAAGAAACATTTAACAAGGACCTAGAAGAACTAAAGAGCAAACAAGCAATGGTGAACAACACAATAAATGAAATTAAAAATTCTCTAGAAGGAATCAATAGAAGAATAACTGAGTAAGAACAGATAAGTGACCTGGAAGATAAAATAGTGGAAATAACTACCACAGAGCAGAATAAAGAAAAAAAAAAGAAAATAATTGAGGACAGTCTCAGAGACCTCTGGGACAACAGTAAAGGCAATGGCATTCAAATTATAGGGGTCCCAGAAGAAGAAGAGAAAAAGAAAGGGTCTGAGGAAATATGTGAAGAGATTATAGTTGAAAACTTCCCTAACATGGGAAAGGAAATAGTCAATCAAGTCCAGGAAGCACAGAGAGTCCCATACCGGATAAATCCAAGGAGAAACACGCCAAGACACATATTAATCAAACTATCAAGAATTAAGTACAAAGAAAAAATATTAAAAACAGCAAGGGAAAAGGAACAAATAACATACAAGGGAATCCCCATAAGGTTAACAGCTGATCTTTCAGCAGAAACTCTGCAAGCCAGAACAGAGTGGCAGGACACATTTAAAGTGATGAAAGGGAAAAACCTAGGTTACAACCAAGATTACTCTACCCAGCAAGGATCTCATTCAGATTCGATGGAGAAATTAAAACCTTTACAGACAAGTAAAAGTAAAGAGAATTCAGCACCACCAAACCAGCTTTACACCAAATGCTAAAGGAATTTCTTTAGGCAGGAAATACAAGAGAAGGAATGGACCTACAATAACAAACCCAAAACAATTAAGAAAATGGTAATAGGAACATACATATTGATAATTACTTTAAATGTAAATGGATTAAATGCTCCAAACAAAAGACATAGACTGGTTGAATGGATACAAAAACAAGACCTGTATATATGCTATCTAAAAGAGACCCACTTCAGACCTAGGGACACAGACAGAGTGAAAGTGGGGGGATAGAAAAAGATATTCCATGCAAATGGAAATCAAAAGAAAGCTGGAGTAGAAATTTTCATATCAGACAAAATAGTCTTTAAAATAAAGGCTACTACAAGAGACAAAGAAGGGCACTACATAATGATCAAGGGATCAATCCAACAAGAAGATGTAACAACAGTAAATATTTATGCACCCAACAAAGGAGCACCACAATACATAAGGCAAATGCTAACAGCCATAAAATGGAAAATTAACAGTAACACAATAATAATAGGGGACTTTAACACCCCCCTTTCACCATTGGACAGATCACCCAAAATGAAAATAAATAAGGAAACACAAGCTTTAAATGACACATTAAACAAGATGGACTTAGTTGATGTTTATAGGACATTCCATCCAAAAACAACAGAAAACACTTTCTTCTCAAGTGCTCATGGAACATTCTCCAGGATAGATCATATCTTGGGTCACAAATCAGGTCTTGGTAAATTTAAGAAAATTGAAATCATATCAAGTATCTTTTCCGAACACAATGCTATGAGACTAGATATCAATTACAAGAAATAAACTGTAAAAAATACAAACACACGGAGGCTAAACAATATGCTAATAAATAACCAAGGGATCACTGAAGAAATCAAAGAGGAAATCAAAAAATATCTAGAAACAAATGACAAGGAAAACATGATGACACAAAACCTATGGGATGCAGCAAAAGCAATTCTAAGAGGGAAATTTATAGCAATACATTACTACCTCAAGAAACAAGAAACATCACAAATAAACAACCTAAACTTACACCTAAAGCAATTAGAGAAAGAAGAACGAAAAAAACCCAAAGTTAGCAGAAGGAAAGGAATCATAAAGATCAGATCAGAAATAAATGAAAAAGAAATGAAGGAAACAATAGCAAACATCAATAAAACTAAAAGTTGGATTTTTGAGAAGACAAACAAAATTGATAATCCATTAGCCAGACTCATCAAGAAAAAAAGGGAGAAGACTCAAATCAACAGAATTAGAAAGGAAAAAGAAGTAACTACTGACACTGCAGAAATACAAAGGATCATGAGAGACGACTACAAGCAACTATATGCCAATAAAATGGACAATCTGGAAGATATGGACAAATTCTTAGAAAAGCACATCTTTCTGAGACTGAACCAGGAAAAAATAGAAAATATAATTAGACCAATAACAAGTACTGAAATTGCAACTGAGATTAAAAATCTTCCAGCAAATAAAAGTCCAGGACCAGATGGCTTCACAGGCAAATTCTATCAAACATTTAGAGAAGAGCTAACACCTATCCTTCTCAAACTCTTCCAAAATATAGCAGAGGGAGGAACACTCCCAAACCCATTCTACAAGGTCACCATCACCCTGATACCAGAACCAGACAAAGATGTCACAAAAAAAGAAAACTACAGGCCAATATCACTGATGAACATAGATGCAACAATCCTCAACAAAATACTAGGAAACAGAATCCATCAGCACATTAAAAGGATCATACATCTTGATTAAGTGGGGTTTATCCCAGGAATGCAAGGATTCTTCAATATACACAAATCAATTAATATGATGCACCATATTAACAAATTGAAGGATAAAAACCATATGATCATCTGAGTAGATGCAGAAAAAGCTTTCAATAAAATTCAACAACCATTTATGATAAAAAAAAAAAAATCCCTCCAGAAAGTAGGCATAGAGGGAAGCTACCTCAACATAATAAAGGCCATATACGACAAACCCACAGCCGACATCATTCTCACTGGTGAAAAACTGAAACCATTTCCTCTAAGATCAGGAGGAAGACAAAGTTGCCCACTCTCACCACTCTTATTCAACATCGATTTGGACGTTTTAGCCAGAGCAATCAGACAAGAAAAAGAAATAAAAGGAATCCAAATTGGAAAAGAAGAAGTAAAGCTGTCACTGCTTGCAGATGACATGATACTATACATAGAGAATCCTAAAGATGCTACCAGAAAAATTCTAAAGCTAATCAATGAATTTGGTAAAGTAGCAGGATACAAAATTAATGCATGAAAACTCTTGCATTCCTATACACTAATGATGAAAAATCTAAAAGAGAAATGAAGGAAACACTCCCATTTACCACTGCAACAAAAAGAATAAAATACCTAGGAATAAACCTACCTATGGAGGCAAACGACCTGTATGCAGGAAGTAATACGACAATGATGAAAGAAATTAAAATGATACAAACAGATGGAGAGATATACCATGTTCTTGGATTGGAAGAATCAACATTGTGAAAATGACTCTACTACCCAAAGCAATCTACAGATTCAGTGCAATCCCTTTCAAAGTACCAATGCCATTTTTCACAGAGCTAGAATAAAAAATTTCACAATTTGTATGCAAACACAAAAGACCCCGAATTGCCAAAGCAATCTTGAGAAAGAAAAACAGAGCTGGAGGAATCAGGCTCCCTGACTTCAGACTCTACTACAAATCTACAGTAATCAAGGCAGTATGGTACTGGCACAAAAACAGAATTAGAGATCAATGGAACAGGAGAGAAAGCCCAGAGATAACCCCACACACATATGGCCACCTTATCTTTGATAAAGGAGGCAAGAATATACAATGGAGAAAAGACAGCCTCTTCAATACGTGGTGCTGGGAAACTGGACAACTACATGTAAAAGAATGAAATTAGAACACTTCCTAACACCATACACAAAAATAAACTCAAAATGGATTAAAGACCTAAATGGAAGGTCAGACACTATAAAACTCTTAGAGGACAACATAGGAAGAACACTCTTTGACATAAATCACAGCAAGATCCTTTTTGACCCACCTCCTAGAGAAATGGAAATAAAAACAAGAATAAACAAATGGGACCTAATGAAACTTAAAAGCTTTTGCATAGCAAAGGAAACCATAAATAAGACAAAAAGACAACCCTCAGAATGGAGAAAATATTTGCAAATGAAGCAACTGACAAAGGATTAATCTCCAAAATTTACAAGCAGCTCATGCAGCTCAATATCAAAAAACCAAACAACCCAATCCAAAAATGGGCAGAAGACCTAAATAGACATTTCTCCAAAGAAGATATACAGATTGCCAACAAACACATGAAAGGATACTCAACATCACTAATCATTAGAGAAATGCAAATCAAAACTACAGTGAGGTGTCACCTCACACCCGTCAGAATGGCCATCATCAAAAATCTACAAACAATAAATGCTGGCAAGGGTGTGGAGAAAAGGGAACCCTCTTGCACTGTTGGTGGGAATATAAATTGATACAGCCACTATGGAGAACAGTATAGAGGTTCCTTAAAAAACTAAAAATAGAACTACCATATGACCCAGCAATCCCTCTCCTGGGCATATACCCTGAGAAGACCATAATTCAAAAAGAGTCATGTACCACAATGTTCATTGCAGCTCTATTTACAATAGCCAGGACATGGAAGCAACCTAAGTGTCCATCATCGGATGAATGGATAAAGAAGATATGGCACATATATACAGTGGGATATTACTCAGCCATAAAAAGAAACGAAATTGAGTTATTTGTAGTGAGGTGGATGGACCTAGAGACTGTCATACAAAGTGAAGTAAGTCAGAAAGAGAAAAACAAATATTGTGCGCTAACACATATATATGGAATCTAAAAAAAAAAAAGAAAGATTCTGAAGAACCTAGGGGCCAGACAGGAATAAAGATGCAGACACAGAGAATGGATTTGAGGACACGGGGAGGGGGAAGGGGAACCTGGGATGAAGTGAGAGAGTAGCATTGACATATATACACTACCAAATGTAAAATAGATAGCTAGTGGGAGGCAGCCGCATAGCACAGGGGGATCAACTCAGTGCTTTGTGACCACCTAGAGGGGTGGATTAGGGAGGGTGGGAGGGAGATGCAAGAGGGAGGGGATATGGGGATATATGTATACATATAGCTGATTCACTTCGTTATACAGCAGAAACTAACACAACATTGTAAAGCAATTATATTCCAATGAAAATGTTAAAGAAAAACAAAACAAAAGAAAAAACAATAAACAATAGAATGGGATTTGATTTTTCACTCAAAACAAATGTGTTACTGATGCTCTGTTTTTTGGATGAACAGTGCACAACGTCACCCATTAAGATTGATAACTCATTTTAATCAATGGCATGCATATGTACATACATGCACTTACCTTTCCCAGAAAACCAGGCTACCCATAGTAATAAACTGAACAAAAGACATTAAAAGTCAGGAGATAGTAAGAGGCAGATGCTCCAAACCCTTGGGACCAGCAGGAATAAGAAATTCCCTGGATCAATGTTACAATAAATGAGACCGACATGATGCCACTCGCAAGGGATCTATTAAGCGCTGGTTACATCTGTTGGATAACAAAGCTATTGATCATGAGAGAGTTGCCTAGGGGGAATTCAACTAGGAAAGATACTCTCTGATGAACAGAGGTGTTTGGAAGAGTGACAATTCTAGCCAGATTGAAATATCGTATAAATCTCTTAGGCATATAGTACAGAAATTCTGATGGCAGAAATGTAGTTATTTATAGATACTCGTTACTATGAACATATGCATCTTCCACAGACTTTACTAGATTCCTTACACGTATTGAATGCGAATAATTATGGGATTCTAGGGTTTACAAGTATACAGAAGTAGCTAAAATGATAACAGAAAACATATGGATATGTAATAGTCTTAAGAAAAGTGTAACATTGGTGACTTCTATAAGAACATTGAAGCAAAATAAAAATGTGACATCATTGTTGACATGTATGCATTGTTTCTTCCCTCAACTTTGTCTCCTAAAAAAGAGAGGGCTTTAATTTTCTGGAAGATATGTACTGCTATTGTTTCCTATGTCTAGTAGACATCTATTAGCATAGATATCTTTTCCTCTCTACCTAGGATAGTAGAGAGGAGTAGATGCAGGACTTTATAAGGAAAATAATCATTCTGTGAAAACTAGAAACTGGACCAAAAAGAAAGACACTGACACCCAATGATCACACACTGTATAGTGGTCAAAAGAGCACCTGACATTTTGTTCCAAGATGATGGGTTTTAATAATGGATTAGCCAAAGATCCCACGAGAAGAGGTGACTGCTCAGATGCCATCTTTTACCTTCTAGGATACGAACCCTGTTTAAGAGATGCATTATAATTGGACATGATGATGACAGGAGTTAACTTGAGGCAGAAAATCCTGAGAGCCAAACCTGAAGGGTATAGAGGCAGAGCGGGAGGCATTAGAGGAAGGATTTGTGGTGAAGAAGAGAGGGAGAGAAGGATTTTCCCTTATATTTTATATAAGCTGGAATTCCCAGTTGCACATTGAATTTCTGCAATTCTTGACCCTTTAAGGACTTTCTTAAGACAAAAAGACTCCAGTAGGTGAGGACAGTACTTCTTTACTTCTCTGTGTGTACTACAATTTGGTTTGACACAAATAATTTTAACAGATTGTTGTTTAGATTTGAGAAGGAAAAGTTGGAGCAGATAAAGTCACTCGCATGTTTAAAGGGACTGAACTTGGAAAAATAATTTGGTATTTTCTCCCTGGTTTCAGACAGTAAATCATGCAAAGAGGAAAAGAACATAGGAAGATAGATGCTAATAAAATTTAAGAAAAACAACTTTCTTACACTATATTTTGGTATGAAATAGTACTAGACTCACAAATTAACGAATGCTTATTTTTCCCTTTCTTAAAATTATGTTTATGTCTTTGAATATTTAATAGAACTTACCTGTAAGTTTATTTGTAAAATAATCTGATGTGCTAAGATTTTGTTTGCACATTTTAAGTGAATAATTTACCTAATAACATCAATTATTTTAATTATAGCAGTGTTATTTATTTATTTATTTATTTTGCGGTACGCGGGCCTCTCACTGCTGTGGCCTTTCCCGTTGCGGAGCACAGGCTCCAGACGCGCAGGCTCAGCGGCCATGGCTCACGGGCCCAGCCGCTCCGTGGCATGTGGGATCTTCCCGGACCGGGGCACGAACCCGTGTCCTCTGCATCGGCAGGCGGACTCTCAACCACTGCGCCACCAGGGAAGCCCTATTTATATTCTTAACAGGTGTATTGATATACACTAAGTTGTAAATGTTTAAAAAGTACGATATGATGTTTTGACATATGTATATACTCACAAATCTATCACCACAAAAAGTCAACGAACATACACATCACACCCAAGGCTTCTTGTGGCCCTTTATAGTCCCTCTATCTGCCCTCATTGCCACCCCCATCATACAAGCTGTGGATCATCTGCTCTCTGTTACTATAGATTAGTTTGCATTTTCTAGGTATTTCTATAAATGGAATCATACAAGTATGTGTCTATTGTTGTCTGGCTTCTTTTACTCAGCATGGTTATTGTGAGATCCAACCGTATTTTTACTAAGCAATATGCCATATTCTATTCATCCCATCCAGGGTAGTTTTCAACCTAGATATTGTATTTTTCATCTTTAGTAGGTCTGATTTAGGCATTTGATATATTTTCCATATCTCTACTTGACGTTCTCAGTATTCCTTCTACCTTGGAAACATGTCAACTACAGTTATAATAACTGTTTCAGTGTCTTTATCTACCAATTCTATCATCTGTGTCTTTCTGGGTTGGTTTCAATAGATTGATGCTTCCGCTCACTAAGCCTCATATTCTCCTGAATCTTTGCATAAATGATAATTTTTTATTGGATACCAGATGTTGTGAATTGTACCTTGTGTGTTGGCTATTTTTGTACATCTTGAAATAAATATTCTTGAACTTTTTTCTGGATCTCAGCTAATTTATTACAGATATTTCTGGTACTTGCTTTTAAGCTTCATTAAGTTGGACAAGAACATCATTGAATCTAAGGCTAATTTTGTGCCCTAATGTTGTACTAAGACAAAACTCTTCAAAGTCCTCTACTTGATATTCCATGAGTTAAGAGTTTTTCCAACCTAACTGGTGGGAACTGTAACTATATCTAGGATTGTCTGAGCCTAAGATTTGTTCCCTCCAATCCTTCAGGGGGTTCTTTCACTGCCCTCTGATTATTAACTCACACACTTGTTATCAGTGTTCAATTGAAGGCTTGAAGGAGATCTTCCGTAGGTGTCTAGAACTCTCTTTCTCTTTCTCTGTTTAGTCCTCTCCTCTCTGATACTCAGCCCTGTCTCCTCAAACATGAAGACTGCCAAGCTCTTTGTGGGTTCCCCCTACCTTTTCTGTGGTCTGGAAACTCTCCAGCCAGTAAGCTGGGGCAATCACAGAGCTTACTTAGGATATAACTGTCCTTCATTATCTGATGTTCATTTTTTTGAAAATCACAGCTTTATCTATTGGGTTGGCCAAAAAGATCATTCGGGTGTATCCATAACATCTTACAGAAAAACCCAAATGAACTTTTTGGCCAACCAATAATTTCCATTTTTCAGCACGTGTATATGTATGTGTGTGTGTGTATATATATATATATATATATATATATATATATATACACACACACACACACACACACACACACACACAGGCAGTCAGGTAAATTGATTTCCTATTGTATCATCTTGGATGGAACAAGAAATTATAGGTTTTTTCTTAAGGAGATCAAATTGACATGCTTCCATGACATGACAGACACAGACAGCTTTATGGTAATAGAAGAAATGTGATGAATAGGTTACCTAGATACCTGGTGATGCACCACAATCTGTTCTAGAGACCAGTTGCAACACCAAGAGATTCTGGTTCATGGTTCTTTATATCACCCTCTCCATCCCCTGATATTGCAGCATTTGGTGTTCTCAATCAAAATCAATGTGTCCTCAGTTTTACACAAAAATTATACAAAATTATTAAAACATGCATCACTTTTATTTATCCCTAATTGGAAATATTGGTAAAGATACCTGCTTATTCAAACACAGTTTCAGTACAAGTCTCCCTACACCAGTAACCCCAACTCTATAGGTTACACAAAAGTGCCGCCTTTAACTCTATTTTATTGGGAATCCTGGAGCCACCTACTGTGCTGGTGCCTCTGAGTATGCGTGTACTCCATCACACTTCACTGGGATTAACTCAGGAGCTGGATGGCTCCAGTGAGTACGTTACCACACTGAGGGCAGCTGAGTCGGGCTTGCAAAGGCAGCAGCCTACATCCCAAGAAGATATGTTCGCCTTCTGCTCCATGCAAAGGGGAGAGTTTGCATAGTTCATTATAAGCGAGATAGAATCGTCCAATTGATTCTGCTACTGTTTCAGAGGAAAGACCCCTAGCACTGAGAATGTAGAAACCTGAAAGAGTATGCTGAGTATTTTAGAAATTTTAAAAGGCATTTTTCTTTTCTGGATTTACATAAAAGGAAAGCACACATACATCAGTCAGCACCAAAACTTGTAGCCCCTGCTGGAGAATGGACCCCAATAACAATGACTGTACATCGACAAATGGAGTTTTTATTATCAAATTATGCAACCTAAATTATGCATCCTTCCCAGCGAGCACCACACTTCAAAAGACAGATTTTTAAAGCTGTCAAGAAAGTATGCAAAGAGAAGCCAAATTTGAAATAATCATTGCTTTGCTGTTACTTTGTAAGCAGCACAAAAGAAATAACAGATTGAGTAATTGAGTGGAGTAATGGACTCTGGTATTTATTTAACCATTAAGGAAAGAAAAAAGCTTACATGTAAAAGAAGAAGCGTTAGACTCCTTGGTTTTCAATTGGAAAGATTAAAAATTCATCAGCTTATTATGTGCTATTGCTTTTTACCATTTATTAGTTCTGTAAACTATGGAGAAAATCTGAACCTATATTTTCTCTATATTATATGATTTGAAATGGGTCAAAATAATAAGATATATCTAAGAAAAGATTTTCAGATCTGTCCAAATACTAAATTGGGTGCTCTAGTTAGGAGCTAATTCCTTATCCCTAGACATGTGGAAGTAAAGTCTGGGTTATCATTTATTTTACAATGCAGGAGAAGAAAGGCTTTAAAGATTCGTATCAGGATAAAAAAGAAGAAATGCAAGAAAGTCCTAAAACTTATCTTCACTTATGCTTTTATACTATCAGAAAGAGAGAGAGACAGAGACAGAGATAGTCAGAGAGAGACAGAGATAGAGAGAGACAGAGACAGAGAGAGGAAAAGAGAAAAGGAAAAGGAGTGGGGGGACAAAGAGAAAGAGAGAGAGAAAAAACTAATTCAGAAAATGGTATATTTTGGAAAGTGCAAACAACAATGTACACTTTCAACAATACCTACTTCAAGTTTGAAAAGCCGCAGACATTGATAATAAGGCTAAAATCTGGGACATTTAGAAAACTGTTAAAGCACCTGTAAAACTTTAATTTTGCTGTATATCCTTTAAAAATTGTAAAGTCAAAAGTAATAAACAGCCTTTCTTTATTTAAAAGTCCACCTAAAATATTTTGAAATGCATATGTAATCGATGATAGTGTATCCAATAAGAATCATTTTATTTAAATTGTGACTTTAAGAAAAAAGGTCACCCCCCAACATACCTCATACATCTTCTCTGTAATGGCCAAACAGTCCACACACTCACTGAGGTGCGTAATTCTACTCAAGGATTTACTGTCTGACGTGGCCAAGAAAATGAACTAGCCTATGATACATGAAGAGAGGTCATCTCATTGCAAATGGGGAAAGTTTATTCGTTTTTCTATTAAAATGTTTATGCTTAGTGTCATTACATTACCTGAGAAATGAAACATCTCGTCCAACCAGCGAACAACTATCCAACTGAAAAGCAAGACAGAGTCTTTCTGGTCATGGCCATAAGAAAGAGGTGTTAAAAGGGTAGAGTCTGGGGCTTCCCTGGTGGCGCAGTGGTTGAGAGTCCGCCTGCCGATGCAGGGGACACGGGTTCGTGCCCCGGTCCGGGAAGATCCCACATGCCGCGGAGCGGCTGGGCCCGTGAGCCATGGCCGCTGAGCCTGCGCGTCCGGAGCCTGTGCTCCGCAACGGGAGAGGCCACAGCAGTGAGAGTCCCGCGTACCGCAAAAAAAAAAAAAAAAAAAAAAAAAGGGGTAGTCTGGAATCAATAAAAGCTATGTCTCTCCCCTCCCCCAAAAAAGGCGGCAGTCTGATGGAATTCATCCCACTCATACCTGTATTGTACCCATCCACATAAACTCCAGCTGTACCAGTAGATCTCAATAAAGTACCCAATTCTCTTTGAAAAAACTCCATCATCATCCCAAGTCAGGACATTCAGGTGGCATACATTTAAATTTAGCCTTGAAAATATTTAGTTCAGTCTACATGATCGTGGGGAAAACAAAACAAAACATACATGTAAAAAGAACATGCTCATAGCAATGTTTCCCATGACATATCATGAATTATTTATAAACAATGCATATTTTCTGATGATGTAGATGTTTCTCAGGATCAGAAGTCTAGTTCGGTTAAGAGTTGGTACCTCCACCCACCTCAACCCTGCCTGATGCGAATAATGGATCATTTTAGAGAAGTGCAGAGGAGTCAGTAATTCACATAAGCAGTTAAGGCTTGGGATTTATTTGAAGCACTACATTTTATTCTTGGATATTTATGTTAGTGGGGTTTTTTTTGCTGTACCTTGAATGTTTCCATTTTAGGAGACATTCAAAACAGCAATTCAGCAGATGATCTAAAAAGGAGATTTGACTCATCTGATATAAAATGCAGTTAATACAGATACACTTTGAAAAGTATCCATAAAATAAGATTTCCTTTTGCTCTCATTGGCTCCTTCACACTCTTTCTTTGATATCAAGGAAGTAAGTTCTGCCATCATATTTGACTATTCCAAATTTTTCAACCTGCCATATTTCATAGTGTTAATTATAATTCAACTAGAGATTTATACAGTATACATGTCTCTCTCTGAAAGGCATTTCCTATCCTTATTCAAATATGCATGTTGGTAAAATCGACATGGTTACCAGCAAATTAATTCTTCACTCTGTTATGGTTAAATTTACCCTTCACGCCTTATTAAAATATTTCCCAACTTTATAAGGAGGATAAAAATAGCTTGATTTGATTACATTTTGCCTATTATTTTAAATCCTTTTGATTGAAATACAAAAAAGGGAAATAATTGTTACCATTTAAATTTGGTAAGTTTTAAATACAGAAGCAGTTTCCACAACAAGAAATAAAGCAATTTTCTAGACCTTCATTTAAAATGTTCTGATATCCTCGATATAAATAATTATAGACACAATAAATTACAGAGTAGGTGCTGTATGGATACTGGCAGCATGAAAGGGAGCATTTCTCTTGTTCCTGTGTTGTCTGGAATTACTCACAAGGTGACTTGGTACAGCATGAAGGACACTGGACCTGACACAGGAAATTCTGCTACTGATCTCATATGAACCACCTGCTATCACAGCATCACTGAGAGAATTACCGTTAATGACCCTGAATCTCAGATTCCACGAATGAAATGAAAATAACAATATTTCTTTTTGATGTCACAGGATGGCTTTGGGGAAGAGAGAAATGACCTAATGCAACATAAATACTTTCTGCAAATAAAAAGTGTCTGTGTGTGTGCCTATGTGTAAGTGTGTGTGTGTGTGTGTGTGTGTGTGTGTGTGTGTGTGTGTGTGTATTTCTTGATGCTTGCAAGAAGCCATTTGCAATTATTGAGACAGTCAGGAGGAAGGAAAGAAAACCAAGCAGGGGTGAGCAACATTATCTATTTAATATTTGCCTCTAAGAACCAGACCCTCTCTATCTACCAAGAAGAATTAAGAGACAGAAGGAGAATGGTAAATCAACAGGCTGTTTGTTGACAGGTCACTGCAGGACACAAAACCTGTACAGGCGCTGTTGGGGAGACCTTTCTTCAGGGAAGGACCGAAGTCTAAGTAGGAATTCATGGGGCAGGAACCGGCACAGGAAGGTGCTGGAACCAGCGGTCTGGCTATTGGAGTGTAAGCCCTTGTCCAGGTGTCCGGGGTAAGACCCTTTAAGAAGAAGCGCTCCAAGCGTACAGCTTGAGTGCACAAGCTGTTTTACTTATTTTATTTATTTATTTATTTATTTTTGCCACCACATCTCTTGCTTTATTGTTATTCATAGCTCTTATTTCCACTTGACTATTTTTTAAATTTTATTTATTTATTTATTTTGGCTGTGTTGGTTCTTCATTGCTGTGCGTGGGCTTTCTCTAGTTGCGGAGAGCGGGGGGCTACTCTTCCTTGTGGTGCGCGGGCTTCTCATTGCGGTGGCTTCTCTTGTTTTTTTTTTAACATCTTTTTTGGAGTATAATTGCTTTACCATGGTGTGTTAGTTTCTGCTGTATCACAAAGTGAATCAGCTATACGTATACATATATCCCCCTATCTCCTCCCTCTTGCATCTCCCTCCCACCCTCCCTATCCCACCCCTCTAGGTGTTTTAGATGGTGACTCTGGCCAAGCACCACAACTCAGCATGTAACCACCTCACAGGGTTGTTTATCATTAGTGGATCCATCCTCTCTCCCTGAGTGTTGCTATCTGTTCTTCCAGCCCCCAGATCTAAGAGATGGTTTAGCACAGCTGTTACGAGCTTGGTTACTAGAGACATATTGCTTGAGTTCAAATCCAAGCTCCACCACTTATTAATACTGCAACTTTATGTGATCTTCTTAACATCTCTATGCCTTCACTTTTCTCGTTTGTAAGACAGGAATAGCGAATATTTGTAACATAGGGTTATTAAGGGAATTAAATGGAACAATTCAGGTCAACTGGGCAGAGTAGAGAGTCACTACAAGCTGAAGAGTGTGATTTGTTTTGATTAGGAAGCTGCACAGCAGAGTGTGTAAGACTCACCCTGTCCAGAGTCATCAACCCCCTTCCTCCTATAATCAGCTGTCGGTGGAGGGGGGGGGAATCACTGTTATCTCTCCTTCCATGTCCCTCTGCTTACTCATTTGTAAATGGTAATAAAAATGCTTGTCTCACAGGGAGTCTTACGAGGATTAAATAAGGCAACAGGAAGAGCAAGCCCAGCATACAGTGAACACCCACTCAGTGGGAGATATCACTGTAACCGTCCCAGAGCAGGACAGCAGACCATTTCTAGGTCAAGATCCATTGGTTCCCAGTTCAGCTCTTCTCCTTCTAGCCTGTGACCTGAAGCAAGATACTTAGTCTCTCTTTATGCATCTCAGTTTTTGTTGTTGTTTCCATCTGGAATGTAAGAGTAAATACCTCAAAGGGCTGTGTGGGATGAAGCCATTTATCAGAACCTGAAACAAAGTAAACATTTGAGACATGTTAGCTATTATTATCACTGCTGTGATGATGACAGCGTTGAGGAAGAGGATGGTATAAGGGAAAGTGGTGTGTCCATGCAACTGCGTCCAGTCACCCCACAGGGGACACTGCCCGTGGCATCCCAGGACAGTTATTAGCTCACTAGCCACTTCGGGAGTGGAGGAAGGTTAGAACTCACACCTGCACTGTGAAGCCAGCATGGGACACAGAAAAGGGACTCTTGTCGCATAGCAAAATAAATTCCAAATAATTGTGATTAAAACCTGTAATCTCTCGAGTGGATTTTTAAGTAACTAAAAATCAAGGGTTATCTCTTCTCCTCTTCACAGTGATGAGCTATATAGAAAATGCCTAGGAAACGGTACTTAAATAGTGGACCTACTGGAAAGCACCGTATTTGTGTCTCAGGATCTACAAAACAGTGACACCACTTTTTGTCTTTCCAATATTTATTTGTTGAGTGTAATCTATATGCCTGCCTTTGCTAGGCTCTGGAGAAACAGTTATGAATAAATTAGGCACAGTCTTTGCTACCAGGAATTTAAAAATTTGGTAGAAGTAAAGAAAAAGTACACAGAAAATCACCGTCTTCGTAATACAACCTGTCTCGCTTTCTCTCATTTCACGAATATCTTTCTCAGGGCACAAACGTAGAATTAGGGTATCTATCAAAAGAAACATGGTCCAACTCCTGCTAGAGCAGACCTTAGATGCTCTATTACTTTTATAAACTCTCTCTAATGAAAACAAGTATGCTATTAAAAGAAAGATACGAACTATACCTTCTGGGCTTACATGTCTAGGTACCCATTTCAAGTAGAAAAGCAAGGCATCTAACAATCCTATGTCCATGGGTTTGTGAATTCTGAATTCACTGAGAGTTGTGAAAACCAGGACAATTACTGAAACACTGAACATTTTAAAGACCATTTTAAAAGCTGGTAGAACAAAGAGCGGCAAAGAAGCAAGGCTACAAAGAGTGGATTAATAAAATCTGAAGATGGAGCAGGCAGATTTATCCCTTACAAGGCATAGGAGTTTAGACAGAAAATTGAAAACCTTTCCCAGGAAATAATAGTAACTGACAGTGGCTTCATAGTAGCTCAGATATTGAGCTCACTTTTTAAAAATAAGAGAGAAAATAGATGTCTCAATTAGAAAAAGGATACTGTCAGAAAAATACATGTTAACAGAAAGCTCTAATCTGTTTCTTTGATTCAGACAACAGATAAATAGGTAAATTTAAAGAAAATAGAGTTGGAAAACCCCTATATTGGAGACTTATCATTCTATTTGTATGGAAACTAAGATTCAGGAAGATGAAATGACCCCAAGGCCCTATGGTAAGGGAGAACAAAATTAGGACTAGAATCACAGAGCCCAGGGAGCCATGTTCCCTATTGAAATGCTCAGCTTCTATCCTCAATCCATCAGTGCTATGTGCAAAGGGATAAAGGAAACCCCAATCTGGATTGGTTGAAAATGAATTACAGTGGGTCTTAGGGGTGGGGATGATGCCACAAGAAACACGTGCAAAGAGTGGGTTTGGAACTATCTCGACGTAGGTTGCTTATTGTTGAACGGGCTTGGTGGACACCACAGAAATATCATACTTGTGGGCTCATGTCCATTCACTCAATGGCTTTATCCATGCAAACTTCAATTTTGGGGGTAAATGCACACCAGCATCCTCAACCCCTAAGATATAAGGGGTTCATGTCTTCCCTGGCTACACATTAGGTTGAAGAATGTCAAAGGGGAAAGTGGTTCCAGCTTGGTTAATCAGTGCTTTTACTCCCTGGCCAAAGGGATTGTTTTCAGGGATGGGTGTAAGATCCAAGCATGGCTGATTTGAGTTCTTCTCCAGAATTGTTCCATTTGTACCTAGGCATGAGAAGCTTCATTCTTTCCTAGCTATGACCCTTAAAGACTTGAGCCTAGGAGTTGGAAGTGGTCAGGTCCCTATCAAGTGGCAAAGGCAGTAGAAGAAGGTAAAGCCAATGAGTGGACTGACCCAGAGATGAGATGTGGATAAATTATGACAGGTGGCAATGAGTGCCTTGAGCAAACTGTCTCCAGCTGTATTCTTGCCCTCCATTACTACACGAGGTAACAAACTTCTCATTGTATCGAAGACATTTTGAGCTTTGCTTTTTTACCAACTTCAGACAATGAGTCCTGTTAAATATTATTACTAAATAATTAAATAACTTCAAAGACTGCAATGATTATTATACATGTACATAGTGCTCAAGGTTCTTAAACTACTTACTTCATAGTTATACCATAAACAACTACGCTTTATTGAGCACCTATACCATGAAAGTTATTTTCTATTAGCTACTTTGTTCCTCACCAAATGGGGCATGTTTTTTTTTCCAGTATTCAGATAAAACTGAAGATTACAGAATATAAGGGACTTTTCCCTTTCACCCATGGTTCTTAAAAAGACCTGTATCCTAACACAAAGATTCCCTTTCTTAAGTCCTTTTAGCTGTATGGAATGCTACACGTGTCAAGTAAAAAGTTTAGTCTCCATGCTAAAAGTTAAGGACAGGTACTAAAGGGATTTTTGACACTATATGGACATGATATGATTTGATCCAGTGTTGACATTTAAAGTAAATACTATTTTTAATTAGTATCATAACTCTCTCATTACATCTCATGCCTCCAAATATTGAAGTGTCTCATAGAATATGTAGTCTAGTCCATTTGGTTTAGAGATGAGAGACCTGGGACCCAGAAACATTAAATGTTCTTCCAAGGTTAAATGGGAAATTATTATTGTGGGGGAGAGGAATCTGGTCCACAGGTTGAGTCCTGTACCCATTCCATGCACTCGTAATTTCTATTTCTGTTGGCAAATAAGGGCTCTTTCCTGCACCACTTGATTGAAACTTCTTGGCCTGATCATCTTTGGTCAATTTATTTTAAATAATAGTATGTGTTTGTGTACACCTTTTATGTCTTCAATGAGGATTTTTGCATTAAGAAAGTCATACCCATGTCATTAATTTTCATCAACAAATGTTTGATTAAGCTATGACCTTAGAGAAACTAGTCTTTGTTGTAACCTGTCACCAAGAGGCTTAATGTTCTTTCGACAAAGCAAAGAGCTAACAGAACAACTCTCACTATATGAAAAAAAAATCTTCAAAACATGTACTGTTTCAGTTTAATGGTTGCAAATAGTAGTTTGTTATGGAATTTTAATGGTTAGATTATAACAGCCATTTCTAAAATGAATCACAGTTATTACCATCTAAGGTAGGGCATAAATTGTAGATTGCAATTGCTCACAGACTTTTCTAAAACAATGATATGTCTACATCAAATCTGGAGCGTGCTGTTGACATAATAAACTAGAGGAAGTTTTATCACAAACCTAAAACACAAGACAGAATAGAAGAGAAAGGCTGCTGTAAAGATAAAGATCTCCCATTTACTCAAAATGAAATTTAAACTGAAATTAAAATGAAGGAGAAAAAAAGTAATTTTCACCTCCAGACTTGTAATCTTTACTGTATCTTTTCTTGGGTCTGTGAATATTTTGGTGTAAAAAGGATGTTAAAGATTGTTTAGGCTAATGGATTTTAAATATGTTTTTAGCTATAGAGCTCCCATTCACAAAGTATCTATAGCCTCCATAAAAAAATATATTAAAAGTAGATTTTATCTGGTTGAATCAAGAGTGACGTTTTTGGAACTTTTGTCCCTCAACTCAATTTCCCTTTCCCCATCTCTTCCTTTCAATTGGCTGCGCCCAAGTCACCAGCACCCTGCAAAGTGAAATCCCCAGCTCTGTTCGGCTCATTCAATTACACAATTAAAAATATGGAAACCAAAACATGAATATCAATCCCCCAATAGCTCAGACCTAATTAACGGAAAGTCAGGGACAGGAAGACAGCTTTCCTGCATTGTTGTACAGAGAATATTACATGATGTTGCCTATTATTCAGGGCTTTTAGGAGTTCTCCTATCTTCTCAATATTCTCCTTAAACTTGAAGCTTTTTAATGAATGGTTGGAAGCCCAAAGAAGTGAATTGTAGGTATACTTGGAATTCGCCAACAGATAGAGTTCTAATTAGAAAATAATTTGAAGAAAGGATAAAGGAACATATACTTTTTTTTTTAACACAACCTACAAAAGTCAAGGGAATTTAACATCTAAAATAGAAATGGCAAAATGCTTAGAAGAGTTACGTCTCTTTGTGAGCCAATATATTATAAGCTTAGTAATCTTCACTCGATTAGTTCAAATTTTGGCCATACATGTCTATTCCAAAGAAAGCGTCTGGATTTTATGTTTTGTTTCGATTTGTTTTTGAAGTCAGGTTTATCAAATTCACTTCCTACTGTATGAGTCAGTAAGACTTCTGCTGTGACACTGCCTTTTATACAAATCTTTCCATGCCTTGTTTTCCCCCATGGTCTCTGTTTCTGATATGCAGCCTTCCTGTGCCTGGTATCCTTCAGGTGTGCCTGTCGACAGTTACGTCAGGGCTTCCTTTCACTTTACTCTCCCATCTTTGATATCAAGGCGCTCTCTCTCTCTCTCTCTCTCTCTCTCTCTCTCTCTCTCCCTCTCTCTCTCTCTCTCTCCCTCTCTCTCTCTCTCTCTCTCCCTCCCCTGTTACTATTATCAAAAACCCATCAACTAGTGAAAAGGACACTTAAAAATCAATTTGAAAAAGGACTTTACCCATATGCCTCAGTTTTCTTGCCTATTTTTCTTTAATTTAAAAACATTTTTTATAGAAATATAGTTGGTTTATAATGTTGTGTTAGTTTCAGGTGTACAGCAAAGTGACTTAGTTGTACATATGTATATATCTATTATTTTTAAGATTCTTTTCCATTATATTGTAGGTTATTACAAGATATTGAGTATAGTGCCCTGCGCTATACAGTAGGTCCTTGTTGACTGTCTGTTTTATGTATAGTAGTGTGTATATTTTAATCCCAAACTCCTAATTTAGTCCCCCCCCCCTTTCACCTTGGTAACCATGTTTGTTTTCTATGTCTGTGAGTCTATTTCTGTTTTGTAAATAAGTTCATTTGTAACATTTTTTTAGATTCCACATATAAACCATAGCATATATTTGTCTTTCTCTGTCTGACTCACTTCACTTAGTATGATCATCTCTAGGTCCATCCATGTTGCTGCAAGTGGCATTATTTCATTCTTTTTATGGCTGAGTAATACCCCATTGTATATATTTATATACCACATCTTTTTTTTTTAACATCTTTTTTTTTTTTTTTTGCGGTACGCTGGCCTCTCACTGCTGTGGCCTCTCCCGATGCGGAGCACAGGCTCTGGACGCACAGGCTCAGCGGCCATGGCTCACGGGCCCAGCCGCTCCGCGGCATGTGGGATCTTCCCGGACCAGGGTACGAACCCGTGTCCCCTGCATTGGCAGGCGGACTCTCAACCACTGCGCCACCAGGGAAGCCCCTTTTTTAACATCTTTATTGGAGTATAATTGCTTTACAACGCTGTGTTAAGTTTCTGCTTTATAACAAAGTGAATCAGCTATAGGGAGAATAACTGCAGTTGGGCTGATCTCTGTTGCCTCCACAGCATGTCCTGACTTCTGATCATTGGTTCTGCAAACCAAGAAATATCTTACTTGGGAAACTGGTCCTCACCCAGGCCAGGTTCTGTCACTGCGCTCCAGGCCGCTCGCCATATGATAATCCTTGTGACGTGTTCACTTATTCCTGACCAGAGATTCCAGGGTGATGGAATCCTGAATAAAGGGTTTTCCTCTCTTTTTTTTATCTGCTTCAAACTTTGGCCTCAGCCCTAAAGTTGGGAAATAGTTCTAGAACTTGGCAAAATTTCCAATTACTTTCTACCAAATTTCAGTACCTATCTGGTAAGGAAAACCCTGAGTCAGCCCTCCCCAGCCACTTCTCTCCTCTGCACCCTGCCTCTCTCTGACCTTTTCATTCTCACCTTTGTCTCTCTCAAAGAGGTCGTCTCTGATCACTCAAAATAAAATAACTTTCTCTGCTCTTTTTCTATTTGGGTATCCTACCTTTTTCCTATGCTTGCAGCATTTCTTGACCTTTATAATTATTTTATGTATTTTCTTGCTATAGCTTGTTCATTGCCTTTATCCTTTGAAAGAATGCAAGCCTCATGGGGTCTGGAACCACATGTGTCCGCTTACTTGTTATTTTATCCCCAGGGTGTAGAGTGTTGCAATTGGTAAATAACAGGCAATATATAAAGATATCCTGACTAAGTGAGTGGATGCTACCCAAACCTCTTATTACCTTTTCTGAAATCTCCTGCATTTCAGCAACTAGTTTTTTGGTTTTTGGTTTTTGGTTTTTTTGCCACACCATGTAGCATGGGAGATTTTAGTTCCCCAAACCAAGGATCCCACCCACACCTCCTGCAGTGGAAGCAGGGAGTCTTAACCACTGGACCACCAGGCAAGTCCTTCAACAACTTGTTTCTGGTGTAACTTACTACCAAGCACTTGCTTTTCTTGCTGGGGCTATTATCACTACCTGGGGTTCCTTTAAGTGGCTACCAAGCCCTGGGGTGAATGTCCAGTGTCCTTGTAGCTCTTCTCTTAGTCTGAGCACAAAACTCCTATTCTGAAAGCCAACACCCTGTTTAAAATGCAGTTACCATCTACCTACATTTTCTGTCTCCCTAGCATGGTCAAGCTCTATTGGTTCTTTATGGCTTCCTCCGTTACCATGGAGATAGATGGATTTTTGCTATTACTGTCTAGGGCCAAGGAATATACAAACAGAAGAGGTGGGAATTAACTTGGACACTGTTTGTGCAATTAGCATCTAACGAATCCATCCTGAAAATAGATTGGCTACAACCCCATTAGTCCAGAGTCATAGCTGCTCAGACTTCATGTAATAAGATGTGGAAGGATAACTCCCAGCAGGGACTCTACAAAGGGCTTCTGGGGAGAAGATGTTTACTGAATAAACAGTCTGGTCACCAGGGAGAGAATGACTCATTTGCGTTTCCTGTTTTAATGTGTGAAAATGTTTTTCCTCTTGAAAGGGACTGCATTAAGGAACTTGGAGGCATTTTGCCAGACTCATTTGCACAGTGGATTAGGATCTGAATAAGATTATAGAATTTCATGTCGAGCATGAAGGGGAGCAGGGGTGTGATGTGCAGTTTCTCTTCACTTTCACTACCATGTTACTAGGCTTATTTTTTTCGCTCCGGCCTGGCAGAGTCTATAAAAATCTTCCCTTTTACAAAAGAGGCTCAGAGAGGACAAGGGTAGACCAAGGTCACGAAGCTGAACGAACCTAAATCTTGTGTGTCTTCATTCCTGACACCCATTCCCCCGGGATAGTGTACCCTCTCCCATATCTCACAGCCTCTCACACCTAGAGAATCACACGTCGTGAGAGAATGTCCACTTTCTTCACTGAAGATGAAAAGTACGAGACCCCCCAGCAGAAAGTGGAAATGATAACAAAGCCCATGGCCAAGAAATATTAAATCAGATTGTTCTCCATCCTCATTAAAAGGAAAATAAATCTTCCCATTTTCCACGCTTTTTCTGCTATTTCCCCAAACTGTGATCCAAGTTTAAGACTTGACGCAAGAGGTGGTGCGTATTCCATTAAATTGTACTGCATTGACCAGAACTTCCATAGCTTTAATGGGATGTGGCAGAAATCGTCAGACTTCATCTGGCGGATACCACAATGACTGGATCAGGAAAAAAGGGCCAAGAGACTATGATGGGCTATACCAGGTGAAGTCTGACGATCGAGGCATCTGATTTTCCATGCCTATCATGCTCTGACCTGAGGCCTCTCTGCTGCAAGAGTGTGAGGCTTGAGGAAATCTGAGGGTGTTATTACTCCTGGAGAATCAGTGACAAATGGGGGGCATGGGAGTCGATGGGCCAGCACCTCCTCCACCCAGCCTCACATGGATCGTTCTGAGGAATATTTGAAATGGTTTCTTGTAGAGTCCCAGTAAAATTTGGCATTAGTTGCCTTAAACTATAGCCAGCTCAATTATTCACACTTACCTTGATTTTTCTTGAAATCGTTCATGCTTCCCAGGACATTCACTTTTATTCTATGAAATTACTTTCCAAAATAAACTACCTGAATGCGTGTGTTTGGATACACTCCATTCAAAAGGAATGCAAGCTAAGATTTAGGGCTATTTCTCGTGGATTTTTTAGTGGATATATTAGTCAGTGTTCTCCAGAGAAACAGAATCAATGGGAGATAGATAGATAGAAACATACATACATGCATACATTCATACGTATATACATAGATACATACATACATGTAGAGATACATATGTAGATACATAGATACACGCAGAGATAATCTATAACTATCTTTTATATTTTTGGGGTTTTATCATTTTTTTAATTAATTTTTACTGGAGCATAGTTGCTTTGGGGTTTTACCATTTGCGATTTAAATTAATTTCTAGCTGACTTGCAGGGCTGTGCGTTCACTGCCGGCATTTAGTGCTGTAGCTCAGGTAACAGTCAGATTAGTGAGGGAGCTGTTGTATCTGCTCTATTTTCCATGAAAATGGAAATCCTGTAGTTTCTAAAGACTTCTCATTATTTTGTTTCATGACATCTAAACAAAATCCCTCCTCAAAGTGTTACTTCTATCTATCTATCTACCTGAGCTTTATTTATTTATTTATTTTGCGGTACGTGGGCCTCTCACTGTTGTGGCCTCTCCCGTTGCGGAGCACAGGCTCCGGATGCGCAGGCTTAGCGGCCATGGGTCACGGGCCCAGCTGCTCCGCGGCATGTGGGATCTTCCCAGACCGGGGCACGAACCCATGTCCCCTGCATCGGCAGGCGGACTCTCAACCACTGCGCCACCAGGGAAGCCCCTCTGAGCTTTATTATAAGAAACTAACCCATGGGATTATGGAGGTTGAGAAACCCCATGACCTGCAGTCAGCAAGTGGAGACCCAGGAGAGCACGCAGTATAGTTCCAGGGCAAGACTGAAGGTCAGTGAAGCAGGAAAGCCAATGGTGTAAATTCAAGTCTGAATCCAAGTGCAAAGGAGGAGAAGATTGATGGCTCAGCTCAAAGACAGTCAGGCAGAAAGAGTTCCCTCTTGCTCAGGCTTTTTGTTCTATTCAGGTCTTCAACTGATTAGATGAGGCTCACCCACATTAGGAAGGACAGTCTGCTTACTCAGTCTACTGATTTCAGTGTTAACCTCATCCAGAAATACCCTCAAAGGCACACCCAGAATAACGTATGACCAAATGTCTGGACAGTCAAGTTGACACATAAACTCAGTCATCACAAGGGGCTAAAATATTGTGATAAACACAAAATCAAAATGAATCAAGAGCCTACTATATTCCCAAAAGTCGATATACATAATATTATGAATCCTCAAAGCTACACTAGCAGATAGCCATTTTTATTTTATTTTATAAAGAAAGAAACTCAGGGACAGATGGATTAAATAAAATATACAAAGTCACACAGCTGTTAACTGAGAGGAAGGGATTCAAACCCAAATCAATATAACATAAAAGTACTCAATCTTCTTATAATGAAATAGTACTTTCCAGTGAGGTCCAAGATATGTCCCATATAGTCAAAATTCTTTGATTGATTTGTTTCTTCAGAATCTAAACACCTTAGTATATTACCCACATGCATTAAGACTGAACACTAATATCTATTCACCCTTATTCATTTTGATTGTTCATCCCAGGATTCAGGACTCACAATATACTCAAACACACACACACGCATACACACACACACACACATGACTACACTTTGTACTAGAGAAAGTCCTTGTAGTTCCCCTAAGCATGACATAGTTTTTAATATTCAAAAGCAGTTTTCAACATTCAAAAGCAGTTTTCAGATCCTCTCCCAGAGAGGAAACCACTGTCTGTCCTCTTCCCTCCAGGGGCCCTGCCCTCCCACTACGACCTGAGAATATTAATATCTAATGTATAATGGTTTACATTCCTACCCAATGTCTGCCTCTATATCTCCATCTATATCCCCACCCCTACCCATACCAACACTCTGGTTAACTTGAATAAAAATAAGGAAAAATGACTGTTATCTGTATTTTCCTTTCAGATGCTTTGGTGTGGAGTGATGTGATTTTCATGAAGGCTGCTTCAGTTTGGAAAGTCTTGAGGACTGAAAAGTCACGGGAAGGACGTGGAAGGTAAAATGGGGATTAGATCTTAAATGATCAGGGGAGAATATTCCAGGCAAAACGATGAACAAAAACTGCTCGGTAAGGGCAACGGTGGGAAAAGTGAATAACTGGGTCATAGTGAATAAGTGGGAATTGTGGAAAGAAAGTCTGGAAAGACATATTGGGCCAGATCGAGAAGGGTGTAAAGGGCCATTTTAAATATTCTGTGCCTGCTCTTATGTTGATATGGGTCTCCAGGAGATTTTCAATTGATGGGAGACTGTGATGTGGCCAAATTCACACTTGATAAGTTTCCATAAATAGACATGTTGATTTTATGTCGAATTTAATCTTTTACCACCGATTTATCTATTCATCTATCCATTTAGCAAGCATTGGAGCCCCAATTTTGTACAAGACAAGGTGCTCTAATGGCAAATAGCTCTAAGGAGTTTGCAGTGCAACCAAAGATGAAAGCTACGTACGTGGTAGGCATCAGCTAGCTTCTTGGAAAGACATCGTGGTCCCTGCTTAGCGTAGTTGAAGACACAAGCTTTGGGGTATACCAGACAGAAGGGTGCATCCCGGCAATGGCAGGCCCCTTCATTTTCTGAACTTTAGTCTCTCCTCCTGTTGAATAAAGGCCATAAGATGCCTGCCAGAAACTCGTGGGAAGGTTACAATGAAATATGGTATAAAGTTAGATGCTCAGCACATGTTAAATTCCTGTCTGCTCCCACTTTTCTCACCTTTTCTGTGTCTGAATAATGGGGAGCGAAAGGGGTGTAACTTCAGAGCTGCTAATTGGACATACACAGTAGAAAAAGTTATCTCCATCTTTAGCATCACCCCAAAATTCGGACCCAAGTACACAACTTCCTAGTAGACATATCAATCTCAAATTCTTGGACTGAAGTTAAATATGCCCCGAACAGCCGAAGTATACTCCGTTCTGAAGTTCCCAGTGTCCATAACTGTACTATTCGCTCAAACACTCAAGCAAAACACTGGAACTTCCTTCTTCCTTCCTCAACTTCATCCTCCCTCTAAAATGTCATTCTTACTCCCCGACTTTGTAGCGTGTTATCTCTCTGGACTGTGAGACAACGACTTCCAGGTACCTCTCACTTCAAGCCCAGATCTGACATCGAGTAGGTGCATTCAGGTGTCTGTTAAATAAATAAGCCTGTGGTTTCTCGCTGCTTGGTATAGGAAGTACCTGTAGATTAACCACAAAGGAAATAAACTGGGGTTTGTCACTAGTCCCCAAAGAGAGAAAGACAGACAGGCAGAGACACAGTTGAAACAAAAAGAAACCATTTATTTTATTCAAGGGTGGTGTTTACAACAGAAATCTTAAAATCGGTAATGTTCCTTTACATCTCCAGTGAATGATTTGAACAGAGCTAACTGCAAAGACAGTGTGTTTTTTTTCTCCCAGTAGAGCTCATGTAGAGATTGTAATGAATTCTCTAATTCCAATAATTCAGCCTTAAAGCAGATCTAGTCACTTTGCCCTTAACAACACAGTTAGTTGTGTATAGGACAGGACGTATATTCCCCTGAATGTTACTTGCATTTTGAATGTTCTAAAACCGGAGAACAGAATTGAGCAATTTGGAATGCTCTAGGATTCCAAAGAACTTCTTAGTACACTTTTTCCCAGGATGTATAAAGATATTTTTTATCAATTTTTTACAATCACTTTGTTGAAGTATGATTGCTATACAGAAAACTACACATATTTAGTGCATGTGACTTGATGAGTTTGGAGGTAATTATACATCCACAAAACCATCACCGCAATCTATTCCATAAACATGTCCATCACCTCCAAAAGTTTCCTTCCACCCTCTCCATCTATTATTATCTTGTGTGTGTGTGTGTGTGTGTGTGTGTGTGTATTATAGGTCACTTAACATGAGATCCACACTCTCAGCAAATTTCTAAGTATACAATATGGTATTAACTACAGGCACTGTGCTGTATAGTAGATTTCTAGGACTTATTCACTGCACAGAAATGAAACTTATACCCTTTGACAAACATCTCTCCATTTCCCCTTCCCCCACCAGCCCCCCAAAACTACCGTTCTACCCTCTGCTTCTGTGAGTCTGACTATTGTAAATTCCTCATATAAGTGGTATCATGTAATGTTTGTCCTTCAATGTGTGGCTTATTTCACTCAGCGTAACACGCTCCAAGTTCATCTGTGTTCTCACAAATGGCGAGATTTCCTTCCTTTTAAAGGCTGAATAATATCCTGTTGTATGTGTACATTGTTTTATCCTTTCACACTTTGATGGACATTTATGTTGTTTCCATGTTTTAGCTATTGTGACTAAGGCTGCAATGAACTTGGGAGTACAGATGTTTCTTTGAGATCCCTTAAATAGACTCACCAAGGGAAAAATAGAGAGAGAGAAAACCCAAATAAATAAAATCTGGAATGAAAGAGGACACATTACAACCAATGCCACAGGATTTTTAAAAAATCATAAGGTACTATCATCAAGAATTATATATCAACAAGCTGAACAGCCTAGATAGAGTAGATACATTCCTGGAAACACACAACCTACCAATTCTGAATCAAGAAGAAACAGAAAGCCTGAATGGGCCAATAACAAATAAGGAGATTGAACCCATAATAAACACCTCTCGACAAAGAAAAACCCAGAACGAGATGGCATTACAGGATTTATACCAAGCATTTATTGAAGAATGAATGCCAATGCTTCATAAACTCTTCTAAAAAATAGAAGAGAGGACATTTAAATATCCATAAGGCCAGTAGCACCCTGATACCCAAACCAGACAAAGACGCCACAAGAATAAAGAACTACAGGCCAATATCCCTGATGGACAGGGATGAACAGATTTCTCAAAAAAAACCATTAGCAAACCAAAGTCAACAGAGTATTTTAAGGATCATATACTGTGTTCAACTGGGATTTATTCCTTGGATGCAAGGATAGTTCAACCCACGAAAATTAATCGATGTGATACACTACGTTAATGGAATGAAGGATAAAAACACAAAATCATCTCAATAGATGCAGACATTGCATTTGGGTACCTTTTAGACATAACAGTCTCAGAAATGTCTTTTACTGAGTTTTCATAGTGAATACAGAGAATATAAATTAGTTTCTATTTATCTGGTCTCCACAGCTGGATTCCATCCACAGTACCGGTAGTTTCCGTCTTCTGAAGTATTTATCAATTTAGGAAAAAGGCATAATATTGGAGGATTGTAAGTGTGGGTGTGATTATAAAATATTATCCATCCATCCTTCCAACTATTTATTACCTGTTGAGACTGTTAGCACTGGGAGTGTACAGATGGATCAAAGAAGTTCTCTCCATAAAAACTAGGCTGCCAAAATGATATCACAATATAGTACAGTAACTGACATAATAGAAGAAATCACATTGAATCGTAGGAGCACAGATCAAGAACACTAGACCCAGACTTGAAACAATAGGGTTACAGGGGAAAGAACTGAAAATAGGCAGATACTTGTACATCATTAGGATTTGGTTCGCGTTGACCTTTTCCCAGGGCTCACCTCTCAGCTCCTCTATTTTCTTGTACTCCTTCCTTTGGTGATCTCATTCTTTTACATGTTTTCAAACACATGCTTATGCTCATAATCTCCACATTTACATATCCCACCTAAACCTCTCACTGATTTTCAAACTATCATTCCCAAGTCCCTACTGCTATCACTGCTTGGATATGTCTCCCCAGCATCTTACACTTCACAAGCCCAAAACTGATCTCTTAAGATAATCTTATCTTCAAACCTCATCTTCCCTTACTACCTGCTCTTATGTCCACTTGGACCCACATGACTAAGCTGTAAAACTGGGATTCATTCCTACCTCCCCTGTCTTTGGCATCTCCACGTCCAATCTGCTGATTCTATTTTGAAATTATGTATTGAATCTGTCCACTTCATCCACCTTTACTGTCACCTCCCTTGGTCTAAGCCTTCATTACCTTTTACCTTTACTACTGAAACACTCCACCTGTTTTGCTCTGCACTCCCACTTTCACTCCGTTATAATCAATTCTACGTACAGCAGCCTAAATTATGGTTTAAAATGTAACTCGTTTTGCGCCAGTCCCCATCTTAAATCCCTTCAAGGAATACATAAACATGGTTGCACTTAAATTCCAAGATCCTTACGTGATCCATGTGGTCAACATAGCCCATACCTTGCCTACTTTTCCAGTCACCCAGTATCTAGCTTTCTCACTAGGATTCAGCAACAGGGGCTTCCTTCACCACCAATCTCCGCCCCCTCCATGCCTGCAGGTGTTCCAGACACCCTCCTCGTTGACTCTCTGTACAGCTTGCTGCTTCTTATCCACCGTGTCTCAGCGTATACATCACTTCTTCCACAGATTCCATCATGGCCACCATCTACAGGCAGGTATTTAGAAATAGGGACACTCTCTCCCACTTGTTTCCTTCATAGCATTTATCAAAAGTACATGATCCCTTAAATTCTCCTTGCTGTCCCTTATCTTCAGTAAATTGCAACCTCCATCATGGCAGTGAGTGTGTCTGTTTCATTCACGCATGGATAAAACATGGAGAGACTGAGGCACGGTGGGCACTCAGCATATCTTTGAGGAACTACTTACTGACCTCCTGAATGAATGAATAAATGAGTGAATGTATGACTTCCATTAGTTTTTGAATGTTAGCTGCTTTAAAAAAAAAAGTAAAAGCTTTATTCAATGAAAGTTCATTTCCTGCTTGTATTGTAGTTCAATGTGAACTTTCCAGGCTAAAAGAGCCTCCTGGGAGACTTTCCTTCAATAGAGATTCACTCACCTCTACCTTATGGCTCCTCCAACCTTAAGATTCCCGAAGTCCTCTCCATGCAGCTTGTGGATGGGGAAAAAGAGCAGAAAATCAGCGTGGGAGGGTATTATGAGACAGACGTGGAAATGTACCCCTACTGCCCATATTCCTCCTGGTATATCTGTCACATGACCCATCACATGTCCCTACTTAACTGCAAAGGAGGCTGGGAAATGTAGTCAAGCTCTGTGCCTGAGAGTAAGGGAAACACTTTGGTGAACAATCTTCCCATCTTTGACACAGAATCTTAATCTCAGGTATGTGAAATCCTGAGCTCCGCCTTGCAATTCCTATAATTTCAGAGCTATACTTAATCAATACCATGTAAATTCATAGTGTGAAGTGAAAGCATTAGTCAGTCATTTGGATATTTCTTCCACATATTTCCAATCATTAATTTTCCGAAAAAGAGGGGGCAAATCATCTAGGCATCGAAACACCTGGATGACAGAATAAATAGTGTATTTTCTGTTTACCATTGATCTTTTTCTCTTTTTTTTGCGGTACGCAGACCTCTCCCTGTTGTGGCCTCTCCCGTTGCAGAGCACAGGCTCCGGACGCGCAGGCCCAGCGGCCATGGCTCACGGGCCAAGCCGCTCCGTGGCATGTGGGATCCTCCCGGACCGGGGCACGAACCCGTGTCCCCTGCATCGGCAGGCGGACTCTCAACCACTGAGCCACCAGGGAAGCCCGACACTTGATCTTTTGTTCTACAAAACACATAGTAAATGAGGAGAATCCCACTGTTCTTATGTTCCCAACTTTGATCTGGATAATCTACTGGCTGTCAGTTATGTGAGTCCCCAGATGCAGAGTCTCCCCATGTGAAGGTTGCTGGTAATAACGTTAGAGAATATCCCACGGTGTAAAGTCTTGACATCTGAGGGGGCAGTGGACAAGTGATTCTTTTTTATTCTTCCTGGCAAGGGCAACGGCTCTGAGCACGATGATGATAATTAAGACTCCCCCTTAACAAAGTCAGAGAAAATGGGAGTAATAAAAAGACACCAGGGAAGGGGAGGTATTGGAAAAGCCCATATACACTGATCTCAAGGAGTGTCCTCCGCAAAAGAGGTGTGTGTGGTGTGTTAAGATAAAGGTGACAGAATTACTGTTATGCTGGGGCAGATATTTTCGCTATTGAGAGAATTGGGGAACATGTACTCAGTCCTTGGACTGTCCCTTCAAATTTGTGACGGGCCAGCCTTTAAGGGAGCTGAAGGCCCCAGGCTCTCAGACTGTGATGCATGAAGACTGGCATGAATGAGGAATCAGTGAGGTGTCCTGGACCACTTCATTCCTCAGGGCCTTGCAATGGCTCAGAACAATGTGGAGTGAGGTCAACGTAGTGGTAGGATCAGGGGCCAGACGCCCTGAATATAGAAGAATAAAAGGATTGATGTCCCCAAGAATGTCCACTCTGTGTAGCCATAAAGCAGTGTTCTGTTTCCACCTGAGAGCCCTGGGTCCTGGACAAATTATCCCAGCCAAGGCAAGCGCAAGCTAGAATATGGATGTGAGATGAAATATAGAGCCTCAGAAAAATTTGAATTTCAGATAAACATTTTTTTCTAGTATCCTAAATGTTTCATGGAGCATACGTGTACTTAAAAAAAATCTATGTATACATCTAGATAATATACATATACACATATTGCATGTGTATAGTGTTTGTGTATTTTTATTTATCAAAACTCCAATTTTGGAAGCATGCTGTATTTTTTTTCACTTTATTAAACTTTTTATTTTTTTTCTTTTCCCTTTTTTTTACATTTTTATTTTGTATTGTTGTAGAGTTGATTAACAAACTGTGCTAGTTTCAGGTGTACAGCAAAGTGATTCAGTTACACATATACATGTATCTATTCTTTTCCAAATTCTTTTCCCATTTAGGTTATTACAGAATATTGAGCAGAGTTCCCTGTGCTGCACAGTAGGCCCTTGTTTTTATATTTGCTGACTGGTAACCCTAAACTACAAGATAAAGAGGATAAAAATTGGACCAAGTCCTTAGAGAAGCCTTCGTCAAGTTAGAAAGGCCAAGACTCAGTATCAACAAACATGTCCTCATAAGGATCCTAAAACTCAGTACTGAGAGGAGTCTTCATGGCTTATGCTCAGGCCCACACAGGTCACCAGAAGCTTGTCCAGGTGATTGGATCACAGGTACGGCTCAGTAACCAAGTATTCTGTTGGGGCCTTGCTTTCTGAGCATATGTTTCTTGCCAGGAGTCATGGGGCATGGCTGCAGCTGCTTCCAACCAGACACCAGCACAAAGTCCCCTGATGGTACCAACCAAGAAATAAACCGCGAAGAGGTTTAAAAGAAGGAATCACTTTTATTTGGTATTGTACAGTTTGTTGTTTCTTAAAAGGAAATAAAATTTTCCCTTTCAAATTAAAAATACCACCTCTATACAACTATCTTGATAGCTCTAATTACAGTGTTTGTGACCCAGTGGAGCCCCAAGTACACCTGTGAAAGGTAATTCTTCACAGACACTGGGATTTCACAGCTACCTTTGGGTTATGACTTTCATAAATAGAGTCTATTACAGACTTTCTCTGAAAGCTGAATTATAGTGATGCAATTTTTAAACTCACAAGATATTTGCTGGTGGAAATTAACCCAAGGGGTTTAAATTATATCCATTTCTTGATAGACCACTAATATTCCCTTTTTAAAATTTCTTTTTGGAATTTAAAAATAGTCCCCTTTTGTTCTTTCACGATCTCATTTTAGCCACTTTCCCCATAGTGTGACTTCCTTATAATAAAGGTATTGGATAAGACCCATAAACAATTGAATTGAGTGATTGGACTCCTGGGTGTTTGAACACATATACAACAGTAGAATCCAAGAGAAAATATTGGAGGGAGAATGAGTTATTCTTGGTGTGCAGAGACCAAAGGGCAACACCGTGCTTTGCCTCTGTTGGTCATGAGACTGACCATGGGGAAGACGGCCCAAAGGGGAGATTTGGAGACTTACAAGTATAGGGCTTCTCACGCAATTAGTTGTGGTCAGACTAGGAAGACAAGCCAAGGTTGTGTCTCTATTTCTGCCCTGCAAACCAGGAATAGAGACACAGATGTAGAGAACAAACGTATGGACACCAAGGGGAGAAAGCAGGGGGGCGGGGTGGTGGTGGTGGGATGAATTGGGAGATTGGGATTGACATGTATACACTGATGTGTATAAAATGGATAACTAATAAGAACCTGCTGTATAAAAAATAAATAAAATAAAATTCAAAAAAAGAAAGACAGACAAGCCAAGGTTGCAAACAACTTGAATTCATTTAGATATGGTCTAAATATGTCTCTATATACAACATAAAATTTGTAGCGGGCTCCCCTGGGGGCGCAGTGGTTGAGAGTCCGCCTGCCGATGCAGGGGACACGGGTTCGTGCCCTGGTCCGGGAGGATCCCACATGCCACGGAGTGGCTGGGCCCGTGAGCCATGGCTGCTGAGCCTGCCCGTCTGGAGCCTGTGCTCCGCAACGGGAGAGGCCACAACAGTGAGAGGCCCACATACCCCAAAAAAAAAGAAAAAAGAAAATTTCTAGCAGATTCTATCTATATTTCTCCGTATTGACTGATATACAGACAGAATTTCTACTTTTTGACCATGGAAGGAAATAATTGAGGGAAAGTAAAGCAATCGATTTTCTTTCTCAGAGGTTAAAGTGGTGGTTACATCTTTTTTGTTTTTCTTCTGTTCTTTCATTCTCACAGCCGAAGTCCCCAGAACTTTACTGTCAGCTGTAAAGACAGTGAGTAAGGTTGACTCATCACTCCATCACACAGGGTAGCTGGCAGAAAAAAAGAGGGGTGGTCAGATGTTCACTTAATGAATTGCTCAGTTCTGCTTGCTAAACTTTAAGGGCGCCATTGGTCAATTTCAGGAAGCAGGGATACTGTTCAAGCCTTGGGATGTTGGGACGTTTTGCTGCTTGGAGCCAGCCCTATCTGATCAGGGATCGTATCCTGGCTTGGCCACCGGATTTGCCTTGTAATTTAGGCAAATTCTAGGTGTTTCTCAAAATTCACGTGAGTAAAATGGGATTCTTTTCTACTTTTATAGAGTTAAGAGGATTACGTGCGTTAACATTCATAAAGCATTTAGAATGGCACCTGGTACATAAGAAACACTGTAGGTGTGTTTTATTTCATTATCTCATCTGAAGCTGAACTGTAAGCTCATCTCTGCACCTGACCTCTCAGCAAATGCCAGTTCTCACTTTCCTTAAAACAAAAGTGAAGGGCGTGTCTTGGGAGAGGTCATGTGACTTGCCAGGAAGTGCTATTGCTTTACAGTTAGATAAAACAAGTAGGACTCAGAAAAGTCACATGACTTCTCTGAGGAGGGGTTCAGCTAGTCACCCTTCCAGGACCTGAGCAAGACATGGGGTCTCTAGTTTCCTAGTCCAGAGTCCTCTCACTGAACTAGAGATCATTCATTTTGAAAATATTTTCTTAATCTTTAGCATACATAATTCGCATGAGTTACCAAAAGCAGTGACTGATTTCCTTAAAAATAATTCACTCAAGACATTGCCAGTTAAAGTGATTACAGAGGAAAAGGGGTCACCGAACAGGGAATTATGTGACCCAGATGGCTGAAAGCAAAGCATGTCAACTTGCAGCTGTATCCAGCGTGGGTACGGGTTGCTGGTAATTTTTCCTCCCCTCTTTGACATCTGTCTCCTCTCTCAGGGAACTGCTCTGCCGAGCTCACCAGCTGGTTTTTCAGCTGGAGAGTGCCACAACTCAGGTGGTGTGGTTCAGCAGAGAAAAATAAATAAATGAAGCAGTAAACAAGCCACAACATGTCCATCTTTTCTCCAAGAACCCCATCATCAAGGGCTGCTAACTATAGGATTCCCACCAATAATTGAGTTTCACGCTGTGGCATTCTCCCACCACGTGGTTATGTGAAATAGTTAAATAAACTGAAGGGAGCATCTCATTTATATCCGTTACTGGTGTTATGGCTGGTTTTCTTAATATGTTAGGGAAATTGCCCATATTACACCTGTCACAGGTGAAAAATCTGCATAGACATGCATAATTCATGAATCTCTAATCCCAAAGAGAGAACAGCAAAGACTCGTTATTGCTTGAATTCCAATTTTTACAGCGATATCTCAGATATAATTAAAGCCTCTGGAAAAGGCAACTGTCAGAAGCAGCTTTTCCGTTTGCTCAATATCCAAGGCTGCTTACCATTGGCCAGGGTAACTGATGCTTCTGGATTGCATCTTCGCTACCTCGAGAATTTCAGCAGAGCAGGAGCGCCCCTGATTTAAATAGACTGGATGTGAGGCAACCTGGATTCATGGTAAAAGCTGATGGGGGTGGAAGTTGGATGGGAATTCATGATGGAATACGACTAACTTAGAGGCACAAAGTGTAACTTTCATGTTTAGGTATTTTCCATTGTGCCTCACTGCTTCTCTAGACGGGAACGTGGTTAAGGAACAAAACCACCTTTGACCCTTTGCTTATCACGTTCTCGTTGTCTGAAATGATATCTTACTCCTCCCTGCACATCGTTAAATAGGACCCCTTTTGCTTTATTGACTATTTTCATTTCATTAGCGAAAATAAATAAATTAATTAATGTGACACGCAAGCATTTCCCACAATCTGGATTTTGTTTGCATGTTACCTTATGGTTATACTTAGTTAAAATTTTTGACAAAAATATCATATGGATAATTTATGTCTCAGTGGATCTTACCTGGAGGATCGTGATGTCTGTTGGCTTCATTTATTTTTATAATAGTGACAGAAGCACTATTATAGTGGTTGCATGTGGAAGGGGGACTGCCAAGAGCTGGGGAAGAGGAATTACAAAAGGGCATGGGGGGGCTTATCTGGTGGCGCAGTGGTTGAGAGTCCGCCTGCCGATGCAGGGGACACGGGTTCGTGCCCCGGTCCGGGAAGATCCCACATGCCGTGGAGAGGCTGGGCCCGTGAGCCATGGCCGCTGAGCCTGCGCGTCCGGAGCCTGTGCTCCGCAATGGCAGAGGCCACAACAGTGAGAGGCGCGCGTACCGCAAAAAGAAAAAAAAAGGGCATGGGGAATATATTGGGGGTGACAGGTATCTTCACTCCCTTGCTTGTGGTGATGATTTCATAGGTGTATACGAACAATAAAACTTACTGAATTGCATAATCTAAATATGTGCAACATATGATCATATGTAATATGATCACAAAATTGATCATGTTACAGTTATACATATAATATCTGCAAAGCACTTAAGAAACAAATCGGTTATCAATTTTTATGTTACAAACCACCTCAAGATTTAGTGCTTTAAATCACCAATGGCTATTTAGATTGCCTGCAAATCTGCAGTTTAGTCAGGCTTTGGGGGAAGAAACTCATCCTGCTGCACAAAGCATCAGCTCCAGCATCGCTGGTGGATGAGGACTCCATTTTTCAAGATGGTGCACGCACAAAACTGGGCAAGTCGGTGCCGGCCATTTCCGGGGAGCCCAGCTGAGAACGTGGCTTGGCGCATCGTTTCCTCTCCATGCAGTCCCCTCGAAAGGCTTCTAGAGATTTCTTACAGCGTGGTGGCTGGGTTTTAAAACAACAGTCCCCACAAAAACTTAGGGAGAAGTATAAGGCATATTTCGACCTAGCTTTGGATGTCCTACAGGGTCCTTTTTGACATACTATTTTGGCCATTTCAGTCACAAGTGTCCACCCAGGTTTAAATGTAGGAGATATAGCCTTAACATATGGATAACCAGTGATAACTTTGTAAAAGAACCTGTAGGAGTGATATATTCCAGAGTATTCTTTGGAAAAGACAGTCTGCTACAATAGGGCTCATTTATTTGAGATTCACCTCCCATTTTGAAACTTAGCACTGTTAAATTGCTATTATGTTTCCTTAGAATGCTTACATCAAGTCTTCATGGCTGCTTACAGTAACAACTTAGCATAGTGTTGAGAACGCCAATAGCTTCAGTTTTATACCTTCCCCATCTTAAAGAAACAGAAAGCATAAAATCTTCTCTAAGTACTTTAAAGCCCGCACTATAATATATGCATGGAACGATTAAAAAGAAGAAAAGAAGAAGAAAGTAACCACACAAAATTGTAAATCAAAATGCAAGGCATTTTGTAATTAAAAGTAATTAGTGAATTTTGGAGAAACCATTTTTGTATGTTAAGACCCCATTTGATTGATTCTTCACTAGGTGGATTCTGGAGCTGGATAATAAACTGAATTGAGCACATTCATTTTCAATTTTTAGCTTGTAACTCTTTAGTAAGATGTTTTATCTATATTTTCTTTATATTAATTAATGGAGGCTGTGTGTGTGTGTGTGTGTGTGTGTGTGTGTGTATGGGTGGGGGAGTTTGTTTTTTAAATGGTGTCATATTACATAAAACAGATAACACAACCAAGAAGTACAGTGTGGTGGGAAAAGAACAGGTTTGGAATTGTACATAAGTTATTTAAATTCTGTTCACACACCTATGAGTTGTGACATTTCAAGCAGGTTGTTTAATCTTTCTAAGCATCAACTTTTTTTCATCTGTGAAATGGAAATAACAAGATTCACTGGACCGAATGATTGCATGAAATGAATGAAATAATATCTTAATTTCTTGGCACAGAGTAGATGCTCAATTAGTTTTTGAATTATTTTTCTTTCCTCTTACACCAGTTTGTTAATAGTTTTCTATTGACTTGTCTGCCTCTGACTTACTTTAATATTTACCACAATATTCCTATGTTTCCTAGCTGAGATCTTAATTTATCTGTCACCATATTCATCTTTGTAATTGTAGCACTGCAGATGCAAGGGGCCTGATGTGTGATAAATAATAAATGTTTGGAAAATTAAGTCACTAATATTGATAACTTTTTTATATTTAAGTAGCCCTTAAGTATTTATAAAATACTTGCTAATGTTTCATTTCCATATTGCAGCACAGGTCTGTCAGCTTTGATTTTGCCTTGTGCATATAAATGAAGAAGCTAAAACAGAGAAGAGTTGAATCCTGGCTTAGAACATACAAGGAGTAAGAAACAAAATTCAGAGCTCACTTTATATCCCAGTACTTGCATGCTATCTCAGATTTGGGGTTAATTTCAAAATAGGTCATTGCCATAGAAAATTACTATCCAAAATGAAACCACTCCATCTGACTAATTTAGCACTAGTTACTTCAGACAGTTGGGAGTCATCACCATTGGGAGATTTGCAGAAAGGCAAAACATCGCCATTAACGAGACAACCTCACAAGACAGCACTGGGCATGCTCACTATCTAGTGGAAAGAGCTGCCCCTCTGCAGGGCACAGCTTGGGAAGACAGAACTGCAAAGAAAGCTTGGTTTGATATTGTCAGAAAACCCATAAATGTTTCATAAGGGCTCCACAGAAGAAGAGGAAGATAAAACCTCAGCAAATGACCTCTTTTGATTTTCTCATAATGGGAAGATTATAAATCCTGATGAAACATCAGGCTGGAATGAAGACCTGCCTTTTGAAAACCTGAAAATGCCTTGTCAGGATCCATTTTCTCCTATCTGATCCTACATGTCCCCGCTCCTCTGCACTTGAAAAGAAAGAAGGTTATCAGATTGTCACAGCAAGGGCAGCTGTGGAGTCACCCAGAGAGGAAAAGCTACCCCACCCAATGCTGATGGCTGGCCCGGCAGAACTGAATTTCTTTTCACTGGGAAGAACTCACAGGGACCAGACCAGATTCCTTTGCAGGCCCTGGGTAGTTGTCTTTTTAGTCTCATACCTACGCCCTCTGTGACCACAGGAGCTCAATAACACCACAGCAAGGCTGACTGTCTTTTCAGACAAATGGTATGAATGTTATATGTGTTAAAGAAATGAGTATGTGCTGAAACTCTTTGTAAGTTGTGTGTCATTATACAATGTATTTCTTACAAAAACATATTTCCCTATTTATTTCATCAATAACAATTTTCATTCCAGAGAGATTAAAAAAATATACACGCCAAAAGAAAACACAAATTATAATTTACTCAAGAAGGAGACATAATCTCTTTCATGTTATGAGGGAGAACCTTCCCCCAACTAAGAAATTTCAGGTTGATAGAGATATAATAAGAAGGTATGATTTATCCTGGTATAATCAAGAGACCTAAAATTGCTGGAGAAAGATAAATTCTCTAAAACTCTTTTTTCTCCAGCAATTTTAGGTCTCTTGATTATACCAGGAAAAATAATTCCCTCTTATTATGTCTATATCAACATCTAAGGATATAAATATATAGATAATGCATATTCACATATACATATAATTTCAGTGTAAAATATTTTCATGTATAAAATATATTTAAATCACATATCTGTTATGTATTTTGTGTATATTATATATTCATATATACATATATAGGTATATATATGTATTTCAAAGGGTATAGATATGATTATACACACACACACACCCCCATACAATTTGTACTGTGTGTGGTGGCCATTGTGCTTACCTCCCCTGTTATACTCAAAGCATGCTTGAGACCTAAGAGGGCACAGAAATCTTGCTAAATGGCCAATGGACCTTAATGTGCTATCACGCCTGCTCTTGTTCTCGATAACCCTCCGCTGGGTCTGAGTTGCGCCATGAGCCCCGGAATGTCCTATGAGCACTTGAACCCATGGGGTACTGAAGGCTCCGACACCCTCCCTCCCTTCCTCTCTAATAAATCCCACTCTATCCTTTGAGGTCAATCCTGAGTTCCATCTCCTCCATGAAGCTTCTTTCAATTTTCTGGACCACAGTGAGTATCCCATTTCTTTGGACTCTTGGGACCACACACATTGTATATGTAATCCTATATTTCCTTCTGAAAATGCTTGCATAAGAGACTTCCCATCTACCGAATGCCTTTTCTTTTTTGTACTTACTGACCCTTGTTCTCAGGATAAGACTAATTCCTTTTCAATCAGTTAACTTCCCCCCAAATCAGCTTCCTCATTTTTAAATGGTGGTGATAATGTGCCAACTTTTTGGATCATTGTAAAGATTAAATGAGTTACAAATTAAAAAGAAAAAACATATATCTACCTAAGGTGTTTTCATGGAAGCATCCTTTCCTTTGAAGTCATTCTCTCACCCAGAAGTGACTCTTCCTTCTGCCGGTGACTAGATACAATTCCTCAAGGATCCTCTGCCACTTCAAACATTTGGTTGCATAAGAATAATTTCTAAATAGTATAATTCTACTTAACAACTCCCTCTCTGGAAAACAGAGAAGCTCGGGGAATCCTGAGGGGTATTTTACCCGTACTCAGTGTACTTTATTTTATTTTAGTTTTTTAACATCTTGATTGGAGTATAATTGCTTTACAATGGTGTGTTAGTTTCTGCTTTATAACAAACTGAATCAGCTATACATATACATGTGTTTCCATATCTCTTCCCTCTTGCGTCTCCCTCCCTCCCACCCTCCCTATCCTGCCCCTCTAGATGGTCACAAAGCACTGAGCTGAGCTCCCTGTGCTATGCGGCTGCTTCCCACTAGCTCTCTATTTTGCATTTGGTAGTGTATATGTGTCCATGCCTCTCTCTCACTTTGTCACAGCTCAGTGTACTTTAGTCCTCTCAGACCAGCTCCATGCATTCTTCCCTCCTGCTCGTGTTTGAAGAACCTGTTATTCCACTAGTTTCTGCCAAAGACACATGCCGATGCCACGACTTTCCCTTAAACAGAGCAGCCTGGGCCAATGTCTATTTTTGGAGTCCCTCATGTCTGGAGGCCTAACTCCAATTGTTGCAAATGTGCTGTGTCTGTCAGGAGAGGCTGTTCTGTGGCATAATAACACACAATGCCAAATCCTAATGGACAACAAAATTTATTTCTTGTGCTTCCAATATCTGCTGCAGCTCCAGTCAACGCATGGTCAAGTTTTCTGCAAGTGGTGACTCTGAGAAGGGATGCTTCAAATGTGTGTCGCTTCCTTCCCAAGCATCCTTTCGTGATTGCTGCAGCAAAAGAAAGGAGCCTGGATGGGAAAATCAAGCGCGAGCCCGTAAATGTTTCAGCTGCAAGTGCACACGTCACCTCCTGATGCAACCAAGTGCCGGGAACTATTCACACGGAACTACTGTGCTGAAAGGGAATGAGAAAGGTAGTCTTCCACGCGAATGAGAAAGATTGGAAGCACTAAGAATGTCTACCAAAGATTGCTAGTGTAACTTTCAGTTCCTCCTTCAGTTTTTCTGCAGTTTTTTTGCCCCTTAAGATTCAAAATTTTCTTCTGAGCTACCATTCTGTGTAACTGTACTCATCGTATAAAGACTTGAATAAGACCTCCAACTCAACATGATGAAATCACAACCATCTGCTTTTTCCCAAACCTCTCACTGGTCTCAGGTTCTTTATCTCAGTAAATAGCACCACTATTAGCAAGTGTCTAATGTCAGAAACCCAGAGGTCATATTTCTGTCTGGCCTCAAACCCCATTCTCTTCCTAAGACACACTGTTAAGCAGTGAGGACCTAATTAACACCTGCTGGGATGAACTGCAGAGAGATGAATCAATGTAGAGAAATCCTTGGGTGAGTTGAAGGAGAAAGTTCGGAAATCTGAGAGGACGTGGGTGGCTGCTCACAAGTATTTCTTGAGATGTTTAATGTCAATGAGAAGTAACGATACTCCTTTCCTAAAGACCACTGAATGCATATGGTAGGAAGATGCACGGCTCTAACAAATATTAGTGGGGCCGCCTGAGCCATACTCCCGGAAAAATAAGTGGAAATCAAGAATGAAAATTTCTAAAAACAGAACACCATCTCCAGGCTACACTGCTCTATCTTCTGGGAAATAACCAAGGGAACACGGAGAGATCATCATTGGCAGGTGTTGGCACCTGCCATCTTTTATCTCCACCAGGTGATGCCCAGTTTTGGATATTTGAAAAGTTATTCTGACCTCGAATTGACCTTAAATCTGTCCACATTGCCGCAGGAAGAAACAAATACAATTGTTTAAGCATTCACAGTAGGATCATTACGAGGGAAAATGAAAGCTAATCTTGATGCCAGGCTCTGTTACCTGGTCTGCAAGAAGACCCAGAAAGTAGCTACCAGTCTTTGGTTCACTTCTTTCTGCCAGTCTCTGTCCAAGGCTTCACCTGTGTTGTCTTATTTACCCCTCAGTGTATTAAACAGCACAACTGGACGAGACAGTTACGTGCTTCTCCAATTTGCAAATAAGGCACCTAAGACACGGCAGAGGTTTTGTTACTATTTGCTAATGCTTAGTAAGTGTTTATTATGTGGCAGACTCTGTACTACCTGGTTCCTGAATTTACCAGCTCAATCCTCTACCCTGTTGCACTCAGACGCTCTCTGAGGAAGATGTACTCTGACTGGTGACAGATGAGTCTGATCCCCTTCCTTCTAGTATCACTACCATCTTAGAACGATATGTTTCTAGCACCTCAGGGCAAAGGAGGGAAAATGTGAGACTTAGCAGGGATATTGTAGGGGCTTGTCCTGGAAGTGGAGAACATTATTTTTACATTCCACTGGACATAAATCAGTCTCATGGTCCCAGTCTCACTGCCTCTCTGGGAAATGTCAGGCTCACACCTAGCCAGAAAGAGAAACGTTCTCTGCAGATCACAAGCTAAGAAAAAGGACCTAGACGTCAATTGTTAGAAACACCAGCTAGTGGCTTTTCCTCTCCTGATCTGGCGCTCAGTCCTGATGGAGATTGTGTTCCCTCTTATAAATGAGGGAACACACAATTATATAAGGGAGGAGAGGGTAAAAACGTGGACTTTTGGAGTCATACAAACCATGGGTTCTAAATCTGTCTTTGCCATTTATGAATTCTGTGACAGGAGGCAAGTTGCGTAATGGTATCGCACCCATTTCCTTAGCTATAAAATCATACATTGTTTTTAGCAATTATTGGTTCTTAAAACCAAGATTACTAGGTACTTAGGAAACAAAGATGAACAAAGATAGATATCCCCCACTCTCATGAAAGTTATATAGTAGCAAAGAAAGCAGCCAGTAATAAGATAATCAATAATCATAAACATAAATGGAAAGTTACATTAGTTATGAATGTGAACAAGCCTGTGTGCGTGATAAGTGGAAAGCATAAGAGGGCATTTTTCATAAAAGTTGGTGAAGAATTTTCCGACATGGTTATAATTGCTGTGAGCTCTGAAGGAACAGGGCAATGGGAAATGGGTGGGCTACAAAGGAACGTGGGAGCTATTTTCAAAGAGATGAAATAAGTGCTTGAACTGGTAGAGGCGAATCTCTGTTCTTCTTACATTAACAGATGCGGTAAAGAAAATAAAAGTTATGAATGTTTTCTTCTAATACTGTGTACAGAGAAAAGACACTATTTCACAATTCACCTGCCACCTAGCAAACAAAAACAAAAGCGAAACCTCTCTTCCCTGAAAGGCAATAAGCACTGCTTTAACAAACAAATCCGTGTACGGATGACATTATATTATAATGTCATTATATATTATATTATATTATAATATAATATTAACTTATATTAACTTAGTCTATCTCTGACATTCTACGTATGTAACTGCAGGACATCTTACACTGGGGCGCAGACTCAAGCCTGAGAAATCTGTAGTTTCTGAGCTTTTCTACTTGTGTGTTAGTTTCAACCAGTCTGTCTTTTGTCCCCGAGAGATGGATCGCACCTCAACTGCTTTTTGCTCCAAAGGAGTGGCACAGTACCTAGTACACAGTTAGTGCAAAATTCCTATTAGTTCTTGCCCTTGAACTTCACATCCCTAGAGGCCGAGATAGGAATAGAGCTGCCACCATATGCCACCCAGGCTATATCAACCAAATGCAGATTTCAACTGAGATATCTCTAATTCGGTCTGGGAAGCTAGAGGTATATCTCCCTTGATGACACCTCTGTCTGAGTGTTTCAGGACTGTGTGTCTCATTGGGCTGTATCGGCAACATCGTGGATTCCTGGTCATCATCTGAAGTCTGCTGAACCTCGATTTGGTGAATCACTGTGCCCCAAATCTAAAAGTCTTCAGGCCCACGTACAGTGTCCTTTGTGGTTACTAAGAATCGTGCAAATTGAGAAAGCATGTTAATTTAAGTAGGAACGAGGCATATCTGGTACTTAATATAGTATCTTTATTTTCTTCATATTTTTTTTTCAAATTCCAGATGAGAATTACAAATTGAAGTTGAGCATGCCTTTCCATATTAGCTTTAAAAGTTTGTATTCCATAAAGTAGTTGACAAGTTTGGGGGTGAGACGATACCTGTATTCTAGCCTCATTCTTACCACTCTTCAGAAGAGGACATTGGATTCAATGAGCAATGGGCACGAATATTGGTTTTGTCCCTTTTCACTTTTTAACTGCTAAAAGATTTAAGTAACATGATATCCCTAAAACACCCGCACAGTAGCAATCGCTTCACAAGCCGGAGATAGATAACAGATACATTTTGACGTGTATGCCCAGTTCCATTCATTTGTTGATCATGCCTGCAGGGTTATATATAAAATTTGGAAGCTACGTCTGGGCTCAGCAGAGAAATGCCATGATGAATTGGTGTTGTCTGTGAGCGCCATGAAGAAGACACTTGATGAAGGAGGCATGTGGCAGCCCAAGATTTACTTATTTTTCATCCCTGTAAAAAGCAATTAATGTGACTTCCCACATTCCATAATGTCCTTTGGCATCAGTGACCTCATCAGTTTGATGGGTAGAGTCATATCTACCATATGTGCATCCCAAGGTGACAGGAGCTTCGGCTGAGTTGACGCTTGTGAAAACTCTTATAAAGGTAGGAAATTGAAAAAAAATCAGGATGAATATTTTTTGTAGCATTGTTTAATCATTCACTGATCATAGAGTGACTTATAGAAGCATAATTTCATTGTGTCACAAAACCTCAGGTTAGTAGTGCAAAATTAGAAGAAACATTTTCATGGAAACCAAATAAGTCTACTTGGACTGCATGGCCCTTCTCCCAGGATCCAGACTCTTTATCATGGCAGAAACTCCTGACGTTATCTGGCACTGATCTATACCTCTGAATACAGCTCTCACGCCTCTACCTCTGCGTGGTCCTATTTATGTTTATAAACATGGTAACTTTCTCAAAATAGAAAACTGGTCTGATGGGTTCCTGTCAGTAGCCCTAGGGCTCATAGAGTCTAGCACATAGTAGGCCAGCAGAAACATATTTATATAACCTTTTTGGGAGTCAGCCCTGTAGGTAAGCAGCTGCTCAGCGGACTCAAGGCTTTGTTGTCACAGGCAACACAATTCTATTTCATGACAAGGTGTGTGCAGGAGGGTGAAGACTGGCGACGAGTGAGCAGGTAGGGGATTGAGGCAGCTCTCTGCTATCCTCTGGTCTACCAATGTGTGCACAGAAAGACTCCTTCCTATGGCTGGTGAAGCCAGACCAGCCTCCTGAATCACAGAACCCTGGTATTGGGTTCACGTGCCGCGACCCCAAGGAAAGGACAGGTATTTGAAAGTTGAGGTGCAGTCCTAGAGGGATTATGACTGCTTGACAAAGCAAGTAGGAAAGGTGGATGCCTTGGCCTGACAGCCTCTAAACCGATCTTATTCCTGACTTCTTTCCTGACTCACTCTTATGCATTCACCGCATTGCAACCTCTGGTGCTGTTTTAAAATCGAAAATGACTGAAGGCATTGGTCTCTTTTTGTTTCATAACATTTGACAGCCCCCAGGGCCTTCTTTCAGGTTGTGAAACTCTTCCCCACTGTATGCATTGACATGTAACTTTCCCTTTGCTTGGGGTACTTTGTCCCCTACTCTGTACATATCTGGCTCCCTTTCACCTTTTCTCTTTAAAATGCAGTTCACTCCAACCATCCTATCAAAATAGGCACCTTATGCTTTTCTCTGTTATGACCCACTATTTGTTTTCTTCCTATCGCAACAATTCATTATTATCTATTCTCTGATTTGCTTATATTTTGTTAGCCATCACCCTTACTAGTCTGGAAATTGAATAAAATCAAAGATTATGTGTTTGACCTTCCTTTCAATATAGGTATTTATAATAGAATCTTGCCCAAACCGTTACTGAATGCACGTGGTAGGTCTTAATAAAATTTTCCACAAGGAAGAACAGGAGCTAGAAAGAAAGGTAGGAAGGGAGGAAAGAAGAAAGGAAGGAAAGAAGGAAGACAGGAAAGGAAGAAGGAAGCAACAGACAAACTCATGACGTCAAGGAGAGCTGTGAGCCACTGTTGTATAAGAGTCATCACGACTGATGTTCCTTTCATCCTTCAACATCAAGTTCAAATGACATCTTTATGAAGCCATGCCCAATGCCCACAGGTAGTATGGGGTGCCCCCTTCTCTCTGCTCCTGTCACATTCATTCTGCATCTTTGGAAAGAATAGCCAAACAAGAATTGTAACCCTATGTGATGTCCTTCCACCAAGAAAACCTTGATGATAGAGAGAATGTCTTATTAATCTCTAAATCCTAGCACACTATGTGGGTTAGTGCATCATAATCAGACAATAAAGTTAACTGTACTTGTTGTTAATAGTAGTAGTTTTAGTGGTAGTATCATAAACTTAGTATTTTTCTTGTAAGATAAATTAAACCTTGATCTCTCCAACTCCATGTCTGTTGATGACCTGCCGTATTACTCAAGACACCAGCCTGTTAGACTGAGGCAACAGTTCTACTTTCTGTCCCTTTACATCCGTAGAGACTCTACCTCCTATGTGTCCTTTATAGCAACTCTTCTGAAATGTAATGTACAAAGTACCGGGAATCTTTTCAGAGTACAGATTCTGATTCAGTCTATCTGGGGTGGAGCCCAAGCCTCTGCATTTCTAACAAGCTCCCAGGGGAAGCTGATACTTCGAATATGCAAACCACACCAAGTAGCAAGGCTCTAACACACACTTCAATCCAGAGCGTCAACAGCAAAGCGATTTATCAACCTCTGCAGGAATTTTATTTTCTGTTGACAGGAAACCCCCCAGTCAGCCTAGAGCCATAATTCAGCGTCAAAACTAATTTCAGGTAAATTGAATGTTAATGGCAACCGCATAAACCACTGGTTATTCATTGGCCGTGAAAAACACAGAATTCATGTTTTGTTGCAGTGACTGAAGTCTCTTGAATCAAACTATTTACGCTTTTTCCTTGCTCTGCCTTTTGCTATTTATGGGACCCTGACAAGTCATAGGGTCCCTCTGAGTTCCTGATTTCCTTACCTGTCAACTAGGCGTAGTGAGAACCCCTATCTGCTAGATTCCCTGCAGGGAATTAGGTACAGCATGCATTGCTTTTAGCACAACTCCAGCAAAATATAAGCATTTCATTTTCAGCGAAACCATTCCGAATTCTCACTAGGGAGAATTACTTATTCTTAACTCAGTGTTGCCAAAAAGAAAAGAACCATGGCTAATAATGACCTGCTCCAGTTCTTTTTATCAGCTGGATATCTACACCTCTTCATCCCAGCAGGCTATGATTTGCTGAGGGATAAGCAGGGTTTGTATAACTGTTGTTGGAGGTCACGGAGAGGAAGTGACTGACAGGTGAGCGGTACCCAGGCAATTGGAGGCTCCCCGCCTGCTCCCCTGTCCTGGGAACATATGCTCTGTCCCCCGTTCCCACAAAGGGAGCTGTTCCAAGGACACTGCCTTGAGAGAAACGTGTTGTTAAGACCATCTGGACACTGCACATGACCGAGCCCTGTTAAGGCCTTTCTATAAACCTTGAAGATGCTGGTTGGTGGGTGCGGAGACCTGTTCATCTCTTAGCCCCAAATAAGACTTATATCTAAGTTCTTTGCTTATTCAGCCTGGCGCCTACCCAACTGGAGTGGCTGCCTCCTTCTTCCTTCTCTCCCTCTTCACGTTCAGGGTTCAACCTGTGAACCAACAGTATCCCAGGTGGATCAGTGCATTCTGCCTTGATTACTTGACTTTTGGAATAATTCAAAGTGGCTTTTTCACCTGTCTTAAGCATCGGACATTTTCAAAAGTTTCCTACCCACTAACATATCTCGCTGTCATCTATCCATCCACATTGCCAGGGCCCAGCAAAAGTGACTTCTTCAGAGAAGCCATTCAGATACCCACAAAGTTCTGTGTCCCTGTTTTCACCATCACTGGAAATCTGGGTGAATCTCCTCATGACACAGCTGAGGCAATTCCCTTGCAAGACTAGTTTGCAGGTCATGTGTGTATATATCGCTTTTTCTTTGACTCTGATGTGAAATTGCTGAACATTGATTAAAGAAATCTAGAATAAGGGAGATGATAGTCCCTCTTTCTGTTGATAAGATCCTGTCGGGGTGAGTAAATTCCATTTTAGGCATTAGACTTCAGAAGCCACATAGACCTGCAGGAGAACATACAGACCCAACTATAAAGGTCTTGAAGTGAGTCGAAATCCTATTGTATAGGAAAGAGAAGAATGGACAGGCACATGGATAATCATATTGGCATAATAACTGAACATTTCCCTGTGAAAGAACAGGCAAATTTCTCATAACGCCCTGAAGAAAATTATATGCTAAAGTAAAGCAAGGCGTAGTTCATAAAATATTTTTTGAGGATCCAACTTGTACAAAAAGTAGAATGGACTGACATAGTGGTAACAACTTCTCCAACACTTGAGAAGTCCAACCCCAGGCTGAAAACCCATTAAGTGAGGTTGCTGGGTGATCAAAGCAACCATTTGAGGAAGAATTGCACTGGACAGCCTTCAACATTAGCTCTAAATTTGGAAATCTATAATTCGGTCTGAAAGCCACAAGAAGGCAAAATCTATATCCTCTAGTCTCAGAGTAGGGCCCAGCACTTAGTGGATACTCAGTAAGGACATACAGAATGAGTGATTAGACCTCTGTTTCATCCCCAGACCACAAGGGTCTAACCATCTGGCAGGTGCCCTAAACTTACCTGTTGACTAACAAATACCAAAACAAAATGTTAGGAGCCTTCTGGGTAGTGACTTAGATTTAAACAGCCAGAAAAGTTTGAACCAAGGACAATTCCTTATCCTAAATTTCCCATTCCAATTGTGAAGACACAAGCTATATATGTAATCGCCTAGAATTCACATTCATGTCATAACTATTTCTTACCCGGTGCCTATAACTGTCTCAATTATCTGGAATGGTTTAACACCACAGTCAAAAGTAAGCTAGAGTTGGCAATAACAATAAAACTAAAAAGGGTCCTGGCTACTTTATGACTCTGTGGAACCATTATGTTCCTCAGTATTCAAGTGAGGCAGATAGCAAGAGGGCATTAAAATTTTAGCATCCTCAAACAATAGTATGGTTATTGCTTATGAATTATACCAAAGGAGCACAACTAATTCATTTAATCGTTAGCATTATGTATGTCAGCAACAGATCGGAGGAAGGCGATGGGCCACATAAAATTCTTTATAGGAACAACTGACACCATCTATTACCAGTTACGCAGCATCCCTAAGACAAATGAAAATAAACATAAGACACTGAGAAAGTCCTTGATTCATCACCCTTTCATTTTGAATGTGGATTACAATTTGCGCCTCACAACAATCATTTTCACAGGGATTATTTTTTCATCTTCAAAAACGAAACAAAACAAAACAAAAAACAAAGCAAAACAAAAAACGAGAGACACTTCAAGCTTTTTGTTGTTGTTGTTGTTGTTTCTTAGCTCTCTTCTCCCAATGACAGTAAGGGGGACAAGAAGTGAAGGGCAAGAGAGAGAGAAATGTCTGGATCTTTGTCAGGTGTAGCTATCGTAAGGAGGAATTTACGGATCAAAAGGTAAACATACTTTGAATTCAAAAAAATGCTGTCACATTGTTTTCCAGAAGCACTTCTGAAGTTTGTATTCCTATCTTCATGTCCTCTTGAACATACTACCCCCAGAAAGGTGATTATTTTAATTTTTTTCATTTATTTTAAATCTCCCATCTAATGGGTTGAAAATGGTATCTGATAGCTGTTTTAATTTGTATATCCTTGATTTCTAGTGCATTTTTCATTATGTCAAGTGTCTGTCATTTATATTTCTATAAATTATCTGCTCCTATCTTTAGCAATTATTTTAGTAAGTTGTTTTTTTTTCCATTAATGTAACAGCTATTTATATATTCTGGGTATCAGTCAATAAAAACCCACTAAGCTGACCAGATGTTGGGATGATCAGACAAGGATGTTAAACCCTTGATAGTGAACATGTTGAAGGACGTAAGTAAAAAATGGTTATGATGGGTAAACAAATGGGAAATCTCAAACCAAATGGAAATTATTAAGAAGCAAATTAATAGAACTATTAAATACAATATCTGAAATCATTTGGTTGGATTAACAGCAGGTGGTCACAACAGGAAAAAAAAGACAGTGAATTTAAAGAAAGAACAGTAGAAACTGTACAGTCTAAAAGCAGAAATAAGAATGAATAAGCACATATATATTATATCTATGTCTCTACCTATATCTATATGTAACTTTAATCTAAGGCTACCCAATCAACTTTTGTTTGAGCAGTGTGTGTTCTAACCCCAATCACCTGCTCAAGACTTGCCCTCTGGTATCTGCTCTCTTGATCCAATACTATCAATTTCTAATTCATTGCTTGAATAGTATAAGCAACATAGCAGAATTTCTTAGAAGTTTGTTTATATTCAAGATCCTATTTACCCATGCTCTATTCAACTCACTCCAATCTGGTTTTCATGTCCTCTGCTAATTTTTTTTCTCTCATCCCTTTATTCCATCCTAGCCCTGCTACCTACTCTACTCCCACGTCTTTCTTATCACAGTAAATTGATCCATTTTTCTGCCAATTGCTTAAACAGGAAACATAAAAATCACCCTCAATCACTCCATTTCCGTCTCCCCTATCATCCAACCCATTGAAATGTTCTAAAGGTTTTAAACCTAAATATATGTTGATTCTGTTCTCTTCTCTCTACCATCGCTGCTACTGCTATAGTCAAAATTATCATCATCTCCTCATGGAAGACATCAGTGATCTCCTAATTGGTTTTCTTCTTGCAGTCCTACCACCTACAATTTCTTATCCTCCAGAATGATCTTTAATAAACAAAATTTGTGTCTTGTTACTTTTATGATTAAAACTCTCCATTGGCTTTTTTTAAACACTTAGAATCAAATCTAAACATCTTACCGTGCTTACAAAGCCGCATGTGATCTAGTCCTGACTACACCCCTGAGTTCAGTTCTAAGTGTTCTCCAACCTCCCATGATGACCCTGACACCCTTGCTTCCTTTCTGTTTCTTGAACACTCCAAGGTAATTCCTGCATCAGGGACATTGGGATGTTTTTTTCCTATGCCTGAGGGTCTTTTGCCCTGGCTTATCAAATGGCTACCTTTCTCAGTATTCAAATATCAACTCAAATGTCACCTCTACACAGATGCTTTCTTTGTATAAAGCAACACATACAAACACATATACACACATACCATGCACGCCTATTTCCTTCTTAAAATTTAGTGTGTTTTGAAGTGATTGTTTATGTATGTATTGTCTCGTCACTTGCACATGTATGATTGATGAGAACAGCAGTGCTGTCTGACCTGTTTACGGTTGTATTCATATTACTAAGAATGATCTTAAGTACAGAGTAGGCACTCGATACGTTTATAAAACGAATAAACAAACGAGAGGAAAAATGCAATATTAAGCTAAGCTAGCTTCAACTTGCCTTCTGCTTTCATTAGCTTATAAACAGAAATGGGAGATGGAAGTATAGTAGTTAATATACATGAGTTAAATTCTGAGAAATGTAGGGTATTAGTGTAGTTCAGTTACAGGGATGTCGCTGCTCACTTTACTGAGCATAAAGAAATATCTATTATTTCTAAATTTAGGTTACCCTCTGAGAACTGGGTAGGATACAGTTAAAATCAGAACAGATCAATTTTGATGGAAGAAGAATGAGACAGTCACAAAAATATGAAGAAAAACAGTTGCCTCTGAGAAAGGAAGCCAGTGTCTTGCTAAACGACCTTGAGAAAGTCTTTCAATTTTTTTTTCCTTCTGTAAACGGATTGTATTAAGTCTTATTTATAAAGTCCTTTGTAGAATTCACTTTCTATGCTCTACCACTGAGTGCACCAGGGGGAAATTCAGGGAGAAACCATGTGGCCACAGGACATCTGAATGTGGAAAGATATCCAAAGTGAAACATAGGGATAGGCAGTATCTACATCTGTATCTCTATGTACTTGTATCTGTATTTATTTCTGTATCTATAGCTTTAGTTATTTATTGGAGATAACGGCACATCAAATAAGAATTCTCGACTTGGTTGTTTGTTATCTATGTATCCTTCAGCAAGTCATTTCCTTTCTCTTGGTCTTAGTTACTTCATTTCTAAAGTTTGGATATTAATAATAATGCCCATCTTAGTCGCTCTGTTAAGTGAACTTTTTGCAAAAGTCTCTATAAACTCTAAACCCACCTGCAAATGCTATCTTTTGCTGTTGCACGATTTTACAGAGATGAGAGAAGCATGTTTTTGTTTAGATAAAACTCAGAGGGTGATTACATTGTCTCGGTTTCAGTTTTATTAGTATTGGTGTTATTGTTGTTGATGTTATAGTTGTGGTTTTTATTTATTTAACTAACAGTATTGAGTGCTTATCATGTACCAAGCACTGAGCGAAACACTTCATAAACTCTTCCAAGGCCCATCAATCTCTTTAAGTAAATGCTAATGGAATTTCAGTTTTACAGATGAGGAAACGGAAGTCCAGAGTAACCAAGTAACTGTCCCAATGCAATGAGCATCTGGTAACTAGTGGCACCAGAGGATAAACCATGCCCTTGGACAGCACACTTCACCGTCTCACCAGCAGAGGGTTAAGAAGGGTCAACTTGGAAAAAGTCAATTTTCATTCCTTAGAGCTGCCTCTTTCTCTCAGAATAGGTGTACTAGATCTATGATAGCTGTCTTGGCCTGCCATGACTAGGAACATAATGAACACAGGATATCTAATATTCTTAATTCCCACAAACTTCATACATCCCATAAACTGACCCTTTCTTACTGACTTACCATTTCATCACCACCCATAACTCTGTAGACACAGCAGCAAACACATTTGCCCAGCGTATTACCGGTACCCATACTCTGTCCCTCTGTACTATTTCTGGGCGTGGAAAGAAGGAGCTTGGACAAGAACATGTACGTTATTGGTAATGATAATGATACGATGCTACTGTAACGATCTGAGCTCTGCAGATCATGTCTGGGGTATTCCAGCTGCTGTTTTCACTTTTTCCTTCTTTGGCCTTATTCAAATCAGCTTAGATGTCTGTTTCTTTGTCTTAAAACACTTTCTTGCCTCTCCTGCTCAGCACTTCTCTTCCTTTTCTTCTAAACCAAATGCACTAACCACATTAAGAAGTCCTTGGTACCCGAACTCCCATTTTATTGGTATCAACATTCGGGGTTTAACACACTTGAAAAGTATCCGTGTTACCACCTCAACATATTAAACTTAACGTAGCTTGAAAGCCAAGTTTTCTGGTTTAACCACATGATTGTTGTTACTTTTTTAAATGCATCACATAATGGAAGCAAAAGCCAGTATGAAACCAACTTGACAAGGTATGTTGTAAAATTTTGATCCACATAAAATGACAACTAGAATATGTGAATCCGGACAAATTTGTCTAGGCTCGTAAACGTTTGCTATGGAGAGATGCTCACTTCTTAGTGAGATAGTCGAGCCTGTTAGTGGACAGCTACAGATATTAGAAAGTTCAATAGTACATTGACCTAACAACTATTCCCCAATAATGTGTTTCATGTTTCCTGGCCAGTACTCTGGAGTCTCAAAAGTAGCAAGAAAATATTAATTATAAAAATCATCTCACATGCATGCAGCACATTTCACTTTATAAATCGCAAAATACTTATTTTGATCCTCACCTGAAACTGAAAAACGTGTATTATTAGCATCTCCAATGTACAGAGATCCAGAGAGATTATGTGGCTTTCCCAAGGTCACATTTCAGAATAAAGACAAAACTATTACATGAATATTTTTTTCTAACTTCTAGTTAAATATTTTTGCTACTTTTCTATGGCAGTCCTGCCAATATTTGAAAATGATTAACATTCCAGCTGTCTTCTTTGTTCCAAACTAAAATCCCTGGGCTGGCGTTTGAAGGCAATCTGATTAACGTAAGCCGTGTCCCAAGCAAAAGACTGTTTTCTCTTCTCCTTCCTCTTTCCTTCACGTTCTACGTTAGGTCTGGAGCTGCCTGCGAAGTATAAATCTGAGGAGAGTGATGACTGTAGTGAGAGTGGAAGCTGTCATGTTGAGGAATGATGTACACCTGCAGGTTTGCCTTCAAGCATCTGAACAGTGTTAGACAAGTCTATACATTTTGTGGAGCTCTAGATAGCTAAATTAGGATAACAATTTAGTATGTTGGAGGGAAACTAATTTCAGTCCATTCTACCTTGTCTATATCAAGTCTAATATTTCACTGTATCCTGAATCCTTTCAAAGAGTGAACAAATGAATAAGTGAGGAAGATCTTTCATGTCACAACTTTCCAAATTGAAAAATAGGCTGTTTTACAAGCATGGTCTTAACACTGACCTCTCAAACCCTTACCTTAAGCAGTTTTTCACCACCCACGTATTCATCCATTCCTCTGCACCTCTGATGCCGATTTTCTGTTTTAAATTCCCATTATGTCCCCAATAGGTCTTTGAAATAAATCATTTAGGAATGCTTTCAACTACACATTAGCAGAATGCTAGACTAAAAGTGCATGTTGTGAAATTTTGGAGTTCAATCAAAAAGTCAATGCCACAAAATTTAAAGCGGGAAATGCCAATGCCATAACATAGGAATATGATATCACTAAAAGTAGTTGAGTTACTAGACTCCAACAAGATATAGAGGGTATTCTCACAGTGAGTGGGAGACTGGTCCATGTCAGCATTTCTTGAAATGTGATCTGATGACCATCTGTATCACTTTGGCACATTGTATGCAATCCATAAAATTATCTATCATGATTATGTTGTAAAAACAACCACTCTGAATAGGCAGCTGGAGACCAAAAGCAGAAGCAGGGAGACTGGTCACAAATATTTTCCAATGGTACAGTTGAGAGATGAGGGTTCACAGGAAGTACAGACATCAATACACCGTCAGATGGACATCTATACCCTAGCAATTTGGGATCTAAAAGAAAGTCACCCAACATAATTCAGCGTCACTCTTACCTTCAAAGATAAACTTAATCTTACCTATTTTTTCTGGGTGTTGGGAAGATGAACCATCTGTTTGTGAAGTTCTTTAAGTATAGAGTATACTTATTTATTGTTTTCATATGTACCTCCACCTCCAGCAGTGACATCAGCCCATTAGGAGTCAGTACATAACCTCCAAAACTCTTATCAACAACCTAATACCATAGTCATTTGCAGTACATTTTAGAAACATGTCAGCCATTTAGGTAAATCTTCTCTAGATTCACTTTAATTTAATCATACTGATGAATGTGAGGCTAATCTCTTGGAATTGATTTCTATTGATTTGTGTCCTATTGAATTCAATTAAGCCCCAGCGATTTTCATTGAACAAATTAAATTGCACAGGCTAATTGGGTTGAAGGCATTTTCACTGAGGTGGAGAGCATTCATGGGGATGAGCCCACTGTGATATGGCTTTAACATAGTCTCCTGGGTGACAGTTATGGTAAAATTATTAAGATGCAACAAACGTTTCAACTATTAAGAACACATATTATGGAAGGATGAACTGCATAGGTCTTGTCATTACATTGAACTCTTTGGCTCTGTAATCTGTAAATAGCTCAAGACTGGCTCTAAGCACTTCTCTTCTAAAAAAGTTTGACCTTAACTGTAAGAAATGAAGAATGTTTGCAGAGAAAAGAGGAGGTAGAAAAGGGAGCTAACATTTATTTAGCCCTGGCTGATTCTTTTGTACCTTTGTTTTTGAACATTACTACTCAGAATTAACCTATAAAGGTGTGTGTGCGTTGAATACATTTTAGTTGATATTTAAGATTCTATCAGCAATGCCTGTCCCTTATTCCAGTCACCACTGCAGGGACCTGTACAGCAAGGTGCATCCTGCCAGTGTCCCACCTCAGAGCCTTGCCAGTCTTACTTATTTCCTGGGCTTCTCTGTTGACTCTGCATCAATGAACATCACAGGAATCCACTGGCAGCTTCTCCACATGCAAACTGGAAATGCAGGATAGTTAACATCCTAAGGGGTGAAACTTGGAGGGAGGATGAATGGGAGTGGCTATGAACTGAATGTTGTGTTTCCTCCCAAAGTTCATTTGTTGAAATCCTAACATCCAGCGTGTTCGTATTTGGGGATGAGAACTTTAGAGGTAATTAGGTTTAGATAAGGTCATGAGGGTGGGACCCTCATGGTGAGATTAGTGCCCTTATAAAAAGAGACAAAAGATTATCTCTCTCTCTCTACTGTGTGAGGACACTGCAAGAAGAAAGCCATCTGCAAGCCAGGAACCAAATCATTGAGCACCTTGATCTTGGACTTCCCAGACTCCAGAACTGTGAGAAATAAATGCCTATTTAAGCAAAATAATTGATTGTATTCTGTTATAGCAGCCTGAACAGACAAATACAATACTGATTGAATAAATGCTTTCCCATCTCTTTTCTTGAATAGAGATTCTGAGATGCTTTTCTCCAGATTCTTAAAGTAGTTACACGGGCTCAAGGAACCAGCCACTCAACTCTGTAATGCATCTTTACTTCAGCTTTTCCTCTGTCAGAGATTTGCTCCAGGCCTTAACCCTGTTCTCAAAATAAAGTATACTTGAGCCTTTGTTTCAAGTTCTGCTTTCTGGGAAATGAAGTTCAAGTCAAGACAGTTGTCTTAGACTTACAGATAAAGAAGTTGAAGCTTACACAGGTATCGTTTGACAAATATTTCTCAGCACAAAATCCATAGAACCTGAATTCAACCTAATGGGAGGAGAGAGAATCAGCATGACTCATTACTCATCCACACAGACACAGGTGATCCCTGGCCTGATCCTTGGAGCTCAGGCGTCACCCATGGCTTTGCTTTCACCAGCTCTCCAAACCAGATTGACTGACATCCATCTACCTGACCAAGTCTCTAATCCAATCAGGAGAGGTTCAGGGGATATTTTCAGAAGCTTCAATCTTGGAATTAATCTCTGGTGCTCAATGGGCCAAATGATTTGTGCATAAGGAATGAGATACAGTGACTTTGTGCCCCTTGACTGCTACATTCCCTGTTCTCCATTTTGATAGTCTTGGTTTCTTCCTAGATTTCCCACTACTCAATAAATGAAGTATCTCTGCAGTCCCCTGACTTTGGTTGCTGAGGTGTCAGCATGTTTTGTGCTCCAGCAGGTCCCCTTTGTCCTTGGAACACTTTTCTAACTTGCATTAGTGCCTGGCACAATATAGGCATCTAATAACTGAGAGATGGAAGGGAAGGGTTTGGGCAGGGAGGTCCAAAGCTGGGTAACAGAGAAAAGGTAATTAGTTCAGAGAATATCCAGCCTTACATATTTCCCATTCCTGTATGAGAGTTGGCTTTAGATCTAGTGGATCCTTCCCTGGGACCTGCCCCGAAAATTTTGTAATTGACAGCCACTAAAAAAGACGGAACGCTATCCACTCTGAAGCCCATGACATACTTGTCTGCCGTTACCTATGACATGGGCTCAGTGGCTTCAGAGTGTCTTTTTCTGATGCTTGCAGCCTGAGTGCATTCACTGAACATTTTGATAGCACTTAGTTGATGCTTTTAGAATAAGGAACCCCTGGGTAAAATTATTAGAAAGATAATAAAGCTTACACTTCAGGGCAAGACTTTGGAAGAGCCCTTTGGAAGAGGCTTCACATAGCTCATGTTTTGTGCAATTTTACAAAGTTGATGTATTAATTAATTAAGTCTTGTTCTTTGTCACACATTCGCCTAGTACTTCTGTACGTATGACCTCATCAGATCCACCAAGAGCAATGGGAGATTCTAACCCCCAAACCAGGTCATTTGGGGTCCTCATAGAATTTTGTTTTCCTTTCTCTTAACATTTGTTAGACTATTAACTGGTGGTGCCCCTCTTCCATAGCAGATCGTAAGCTCCTGGAGGATGCATCTCATGTGTTATTAACCTTTGTCATCCAGCTTCTGGCGTGGAGCTGGTCACCTAGCAGACAATCCTAAATGTTTCTTTATCTGAACTTAATAACTTTGCAAGACTTTCTAGAGAACATTACAGAAGGTAGCACTGTTTCCTTAAAAGCGGTGATGGTAATTTTCATTCTTTTTTCTTCTCAGTCTTGCCCTTCCATCCCTGAAAACAGAAGGGCATGGAAATCACAGGACAGACAAAGCAAAATATTTTGAAAAGCTTTTAAGAAATTGTGATCCAAACAGTTTGCCTAATGAGGACCTGGGACATCTGTGAAATCCTGGGTAATGAACTCATTCTGCCTGGTAACAAAGGAGGCAGCTCATGTGCCAGCAGGTCAGAAATGCACCCGTATGTTCACATTTTTCAGTAGCATCTGGGCATTTCTACTTTGAATCCTAGAATATCAGAATCAGAAAGGAGCTCAGAGAGCATCTGTTCTGGAACCACATATCATGTTCTGGAAATTTGGATCCAGCAAGGACTTGAGGATGTGCCCACGACTGTAGAGTTTATCTGAGTTGGGACCAGAATCCACCATCCTATGGTTAACAGTCTCTGTCTGCCTGGTTTTACATTCCCAACCTTATCATTATCCTTTTCTCCTCCTCTTGCTAAAAGGAAAAAACATGAAATAACTAAAAGAAGCAAAATAGTTCCAATGTTCCCACCTGGGTGAAGGACTTATGTAAATTCTATATATTTTACTTCAAATTGTGGGGCTGTGGCTATTTCAAAACTTACAATTCAAGTCAGACAATAATAAGACCACAAAGCCACCAGAAATATGATTGGAACTTTGAAGTTTTCAACTAAGGGACAGGACTAGGACTGAATCCCCAGACACTACTTGCTCTGCATCCTGTAACGCTACTAGTTTTGGTTTGGGTTTTGCTGAGCCCATTACAGAAAGGTCAAGTTACCCTCCCAACTCCTGAAAATCCCTAGGGAGGTAGCCAAGAGCAAACATTGATCACCTGGACCCAAGAAGTCATGCTTATGGGTAGAAAAAATATTTTGATGGGCTTCGAAATCTTTATCCTAGATAAACTCTGCTCCACAACTAGATCTCCCCGTGTCTGCTCTCCTGTGCACAGCTTTTCATTCCCTCCTACTGATCTTCCCTGCACACTTGCCTGGGTTACCTGTGTCTCGGCACCGTGCACTCTCCTCTTATCATTTCATCTTTCTGATCTTTTGTTTGCCCTGGAAATTTTAGGCTCACCTACCTGTGACTGACCCCTGCTGAGGACCCTTTTGTCACACGTTTTAGACACAACAAGTGGTTTGCAGTTCTTCAACGTGTCAACCTTCCTCTCACATCTAGGACATATTCTCTGGATTATAGCATCTTCTCCTAAAACTCACCCTGCCGCTACAGTCCCAGCTGTGAGGCGACTTCCTTCTTGAAATGTTCCCAGAATTTCCAAGCCAAAATAAACTCTGTGCTTCCATATTACCTTTTCTTATCCTTCTTTTGTGATTAATACATTGGATTATATAGCCCATTTGTTTGTGTATATATTCAAAATTATCTCTAAGTTACTTGAAATAAGACCCTGGATTTTGCTTTGTTGTGCTTTGTTTTGTTTTCAGTGTATCTCCAGCATCTTGTAAAGTATCCAAGATGTTAATAAATTCAAACTTACAGAGTTTGAATTCATTCCAGGTCCTACATTTATTGAGTGTGTATTAAATATACATTGTGTACCCCTATTTCGTGCCAGGCAGGGCTTTGTCTCTGGGGATACAAAAAAGAGAAAGCATGAAAAAAGACAGGGACCATTTCTCATGAAGCATACATCACAGAAAGAGAGATGCATGAAACAGACAATACAGAAGTAAGTGAGGGGCAGGTAACTCAACAAGATAAATTTAGAAAAGTATGCTATGTTAACCCCATAAAACAGAATTGCATAACAGAATGATGGGGTGAGACAGGAAAAGTCACTTTAGACAGGACGTTGATGGGACCTGTATGATGGCCTAGCATGTACAACACGGGACAAGGGTCATTCAGGCAAGGGGATGGGCAGGGCAAGGGTCCTGAGAAACCTCATTAGTTGGTTTTTTGAAAGAACAGAAATAAAGCCAGAGTGATGGAAGCACAGGCAGCAGGGATGTTTGGAAGGAACCAAGGGCAGTGAGATGGATCAGGAATGAAGCAATGGATTACTTGGCCATGAGTAGGAATTTGGCCTTAGTGTAAGTGAATCTGGAAGCCAATTGAAGGGTTTTTAATCAGGGGCATAGCATAACCCAAATCGTGTTCTGAATTAGCCCCCTTGTTACTAGACAAGTTAGAGCTAAGGCGGAAGCTGAGCATCTTGTGATGCTGCAGTTGACCAGGTGATGTGGCCAGTGGGGTACCAGTGTCCGTGGAGAGAAATAGACAATCAAGATTTGCTGCAGATTTGTATTTTCAGTAAAACAAAGAGAAAAATGAAGAAAGATATTCTTCCAGATGCTCAGGCCAGAAATCTAAGATCATCCTTGATACTTCTCTTTCTCCCATACCGCATGTCTTATCCAAAACACCAGCCCACACCAACTTCTGCCCACTCTAACTTCGAATTGCACCCAGAGGCTAGCCAACGTCATTCCTGTCTTTATAGCATACTCTGCTCCAACTCACCATTGTGACAGCACAGTATACAATCACAAAAGTATAATTATAATTACAAAAGCACAGTTACAATTACAAATTTGTAATTACAATTACAAATTTACAATTTTACCTTGTGACAACATAGTCTATAATTATTTATGTTCTCTCCTTCCCAAACTAGAATCTAACTCTATGAAGACAGGAACTTCCCTTTGTCTTTTGTTTGCTTGTCTTTGTTACTACTGTATTCTGCACAGAATGTCCTTGAAAATAGGTATTGAAGTAGATGCAGGTTGTAAGCAATTTTAATAAATGAAAGATAAAGTGTGTCGATGTTCCACGTAAACTCTTAAACCCCCTGCACATGAAAGTAACCATGACCAGAAATGAACCCAGCCTGTATTTGACAATCTCCAGACAGGACAGTGGATCATCTTCAGCTCCTGTGTTCTGTCCTTTGTTTTTCCCAGGGTTTTCTGTTTGTTTTGTTTTAATTCTAGATTTTTAAGCTTTATGCCCTTCCCCTGCAAACATGTGGCTCTCAGAAATGGGTATGATAATCATTTATTCACCCCTAGGTGTACATTTATGTCAATGGGGCACCTGCCTGTCACAGGGAGAAATGCATTATACACCTCCTGTTCTGTGTGAAATAAAATACTCTGTCTTCTGATACAGGATTTTCTTTTCTTTTCTTTTCTTTTTAAGCAGCAGCAGCACTGGCAGATTGGAGGAGTTTATTTAGGACAAGCAGTGCCTGCTTTCCTAAAACCTCATGTAGAAAACAGTGTGGTGAATGGGAAGAACCTAGGCCCAGGGAGCAAGGGACTGTCCTTCTACCCTGGCTGCACGTTACTGAGGAGGGAAGATGACCAGGGACTGCCCAGTCTCCTCTCCCTCGCCTGCAGCCTGTTTGCTGTTACAGGTTGGGTGTGCGCTGAGGGGAGGGAGGGTGCAAATCTCTTCTTCCAGCCCTTGTTGTCTGCAGCCTGATGTCTCAGGAGATGACCGCCCCTTGTTCATTAAGATGCCTGGCATGGCATTGTAATGAGTACATTTTTTGAAATGCTAAATTATAAACACAGAGAATAAAAATTTAAAAATTTAAAAATGATAGAAGGTACATAACAAAATTGTGTTACGTAGAGTTTAAAAAAATTGTTTTGTCTGAGTCTGGCAACAAATTATCATCTGAGACTGAGATTGTCTTTGCCAAAAATTTATTTAACATAGGTTTGTTGTGGGAATTGTAGTAATTTCACAAGCCTATAGCATACAGGATAATGTCTCAAATCCGAACCAATAATGGATTAATCACACTATTGCTTCAGACAAGCGGAAGATGAAGGAAATAAAGCCCAGAGTTTGTTGAGGTGTACCTTTCTATAAGCTGGTCCTCAGAAGAGTCAACTTACCCAGCCAAGAGGGCATCCAGCTGCCTGCACAAAAGTCCCTTGTTGCTAAAGCACGTTGCTAGGAAACGCAGGAGCTGGTGTTGGGGAGCAAGATGTCTCCTTCCCAGGGCTGATGCACGGTTTTCACATCATATAGGGATTTGATGTGCAAACATAATTCCTCTGGAATTCCTACAAGTGAACTTTCTGATGGGTGAGATAACATTGTTTAAGCTCAAAACGACAGTTGCATTATACCTTGTACAAGACCAGGGGTGTAGGGGTTCCCTGTGGGGAAAGATGATGAGAGAGAAGAGGATAAAGAAGTATAAGTTATAGTTGATATAAACATAAACCTACAAACATTAACGTTGAAAAGGGAAGGTAATAAAGCAATATGCTTAAAATACAAAGGAACTACAAATGAGTGAATTTGTGAACAAGAAGGAAAGAAGGCAGGCAGGGAAGCAGAAGAGAAACAAGAAAAGCAGGAAGAGAAAAGATTACCAAGGACGAGAAAGAAGAAAAAGGGGGAAAAAAGAAAAACAATACATTGTACTCTTGAAATCCGGCTATTTCATTGAAACCCCTTTGCTATTTGAAAGTTGCTAACATGGCCAGGGAAGAGGGAAGTTGTGGTGTCACTGAGAACCTCCTATTTCCCCTGTCTTGTTCAAAGTGCAAAGCATCGGTAAAAGAAATTCTGGAAAGGTCTAAAGATAGAGCTACCTTTTTTTTTTAATACACCTTTGAGGCATACTTTTTTTAAAATAACTTTTTATTTTATATTGGAATAGAGTTGATTAACAATATTGTGTTAGTTTCAGGTGTGCAGCAAAGTGAGTCAGTTATACATATACATGTATCTATTCTTTTTCAAATTATTTTCCCATTTCGGTTGTTATACAATATTGAGCAGAGTTCCCTGTGCTATACAGTAGGTCGTTGTTGGTTATCCATTTTAAATACAGCAGTGTGCACATGTCAATCCCAAACTCCCTAACTATCCCTCCCTCCCACCCTTCCCCCCGCCCCCCGTAACCATAAATTCGAGGTAACTTTTGGAATCAGCATTTTATTGGCAACACCGTCCTTCCTTCCAAAAAATAAATAGTAAAATGACGGACGTGCCGACTTCACAAAAATGCACAATGTGAGAGTTGTGAGTTAAGTTTTATTTGGGGCAAAACGAGAACTAGAGCCTGGGAGACAACATTTCAGATAGCTCTGAGAATCTGCTCCAAAGATGATGGGGGAGGGAGTCAGTATATAAGTGATTTTGGTGAAGGGGGAGTACCTGCAACCAAGCACATATTTTTGCAGGAGGTTTCAGCTAGCCCGAGGAGCAGTCATCACCATGGAGGATTTTAGTGCTTTTCTAAATACGAGGAGATACAAGAATTGGGCTCATAAAACCGGCTCCTGAAAACATCTAACTATCTGAAGACCTGTTCTGCCAGTTTCTCCCAGAGCACAGAGTGCCTTGTTTCTGTTCGCCACCCTGGAATCCCTTCAGGGGGTGATGAAAGTCAGCAGCTGCAGCAGCCCATGGTTTAATCCTTGTAGAGGCAGATGGCAAGAGCCAGTGGCGAGTGCCAATTTGTAGCTGACAAGGTAACTTGAGAAAATTAATCAGCAACACAGAAAACAATGTAGGCTCCATTAAAAAATATTCCAGTGTAATATATTTCTAATTGGAAACAGAAAAGGTTAGATGGCTTTTGATGGTTTTAAATCTTTAAAATATAATTATCCAATCTAACACCCACCCAAAATTCTTGTTTTCCTTTCCACTACCCCAAGCTTTATGTGCTCCTAAATTGTCAGGATCCCCAGCCTCTGCACGATTAATTAAACTCTATCTTATGTTTGAAACACCCTTTTTCCATTTTCTAATGCCAAAAACATAAAAGGAAAGGAAGTAGCAGGCACAGTAGAGGGAGTCTACTGAGACCTTCCAAACGCAAGTTTCCTTCCTTCCAAGAAAACAACCCGATGTAAGGAACACCACAGTGGATTAACAGACTTGAATTCCAATCCATATGTTCTCTTCCAGATCTGACTTTCCATGTTTAGAAGCTACCCTTTTCTCTTTAAGATAACAGGTGTATGTAACAGACATACATTCCAAAGGAGTGTGTTGAGGGTTTGGATTCTCCCAGGAGTAAACCTCAAGGCTGACTCAAGTAAAGGTAGTTTATTTGGAAGATGTAGAGAACAAGGGTAGGGCTGTGAGGACAAGAAGGACAGCTGGTAAAAGATGAGTTATCAAGTCACTGTGAGTGACCAGAGCTGAATCCCGTAAAGAAACCTCAGGAAACACCTGGGAGTTACTTCACCTGAGGGCCAAGCAACTGGATGTTTTATGGACCCACTTTTACCAGCCCTTGCTTGAGGATGGCTGGAGATCTGTCACGTGAAGAGGCTGCACCCCACCCCAGCTCTGAGGAAATCCCTCGGCCAAGAAACTCAGTTACTGGTATTTGGAAGTGAGTTAGGGTGCACTGCAGGGGCAAAGCTTGGGAGATAAAGGTAGGCAGGGACAAGATCTGCAAAAAAGGTGATCTAGTGAAAACAGCAATGCACATTTATCATCTGCTTGGAGGGTATCAGTGCTCGGACTTTTCATGCATTATTTCCAAGCTTTCTAACCGCCCCGTGGGTTAGTATCATTTCCCTCATTCACAGATAAGAATATAGAGTCTTAGGGAGGTGAGGTGACCTAGAGTCGATAGCTAGCAAGTGACAGGGTTAAATCAAAATCAAGTTTTCTGTCACTAGGTCCTTTAAACTTTTTTATATCTATAAGAAAGTGTGCTCTGCAGAGAAAATATGAGAAGAAAAAGGTAGAGTCCTCACTCCAGACAAATACTGTGGCCAGTGAGTTTTTCCTGTTGGGGGATAGGGGGCTAATCTGAACTGCCCACCCCCTCTCCCGCCAGGTCAAATCAATCCCCCCAATCCCAAATATGAAGCATCAGATAGAATGTTGTCCTCGTAGGCAACGATGAAGCCTTCCCTTGCAGACAGGTTACTGACTTTTTCGTGGCTAAATTCTTTTTGGCAAAGGTTATCGCTCCTTGGGGAACGCCTTTTGAATTTCATAGTCATCAAGGAACCCATTTTACCGGTCAGGTATGTTGACAAATCTGTGCTGTTTGGTGAGGTTTACAACACTTTCACTGCACTTACCCCCCTTCATCCTCTGGGTTATCTGAACATACTAATGGCATTATTAAGACTCAGTTTGCAAAATTTGTAGAGGCCCTCCAAACACCCTGGCCAAAAACTCTGCCATTGGTCCTTTTAAGTCTCAGATCCACCCCTTTTGGAACTCATAAACTCTCACTATTTGACATAGTCACAGGAAGCCCAATGCACATGGCTTCTGCTTCTTTTGACCCACAACTGATAAAAGGAGATGCCCCAATATTGCAGAGGCCTATTTCCTTCAATTAAAAATAACTGTGAGGGCTTCCCTGGTGGCACAGTGGTTGAGAGTCCGCCTGCCGATGCAGGGTACACGGGTTCGTGCCCCGGTCTGGGAAGATCCCACATGCCGCGGAGCGGCTGGGCCCCGTGAGCCATGCCGCTGAGCCTGCGCGTCCGGAGCCTGTGCTCCGCAACGGGAGAGGCCACAACGGTGAGAGGCCCGCATACCGCAAAAAATAAAAAAATAACCGTGATTTGGTAGAGTGATCTTTTCAGAGTGTGCTCTAGGGAGATGAAGACCTTAAGCATTACACCCTGAACTTGGCAATTTTGTCCGAAAAGACCCTTTATTTTTTTCAACTTCCCCTTGATCAAAAGGGGAAAATGAAAAAAAATAAAGAGACCTCCCTGGTTGAGAGGTCAGAATGGGGAGCTCTCATGCCTGTGAAGATAACGGAGCACAACAGGAAAAGGAAAGGCTCTTCTTTCTTGGGAAGAATGCAGCCAATTAAAAGTCCTGGACCCTTTGTTTGCTAAAGCACTCCCAGCTTCCTTTTTCCTCTCCATAAAAACATTCTCATGTGGAGACTTGAACATGGCTCACCATGATTGCAGATTCCAAACTGCAATTCTCTGCTGACTCTGAGTAAACCCATCTTTGCTGGAGAAATATCTGGCAGTCTGTTTGTTTTAGGTCAACACCAGCTGCAAAAACAACACTGAGAAATGGCCTAAGTAGAAAAGCATTCAGAGCCCTTAGTGTCGGTACAAACTTCAGCACCTGTAAGGAATGCAATTCTACAGAGGACTGATTTTCCAAGAGATACCTGCACTTCCATGCTCCCTGCAGCATCTATTCACAATAGCCAAGACACAGAAACAAGCCAGATGTCCATCCGCAGATGAATGGATACAGAAAGTATGGCATATACATACAATGAAACATTATGCAGCCTTAGAAAGGAAGGAGATCTTACCATTTGTGACAACATGGGTGAACCCAGAAGACATTATGCTGACTGAAATAAATTAGTTAGAGAAGGGCAAATACTACATGATTCCACTTGTATAAGGTATCTGAAATAGTCAAACACACAGAATCAGAGAATGGAATTGTGTTTGCCAGGGACTGGGGGGAGAGGGACATGGGGAGTTACAGATCAACAGACATAAAATTTCAGTTAAGCAAAATGAATAAGTTTTAGAGACCTGCTGTAGACCATAGTGCCTATCACTAACAAAATAGTATTATCTACCTTAAAATATTTATGTGAAGAGCATGGACCCCATGTTAAGCATTTTTACCATACACACACACACACACACACACACACACAAACACACACGAACATACAAAAGAACACAAGGTCGGGGCTTCCCTGGTGGCGCAGTGGTTGAGAATCCGCCTGCTAATGCAAAGGACACGGGTTCGAGCCCTGGTCTGGGAAGATCCCACATGCCGCGGAGCAACTAGGCCCGTGAGCCACAACTACTGAGCCTGCGCGTCTGGAGCCTGTGGTCTGCAACAAGAGAGGCCACGACAGTAAGAGGCCTGCGCATGGCGATGAAGAATGGCCCCTGGCTCTCCGCAACTGGAGAAAGCCCTCACACAGAAACGAAGACCCAACACAGCCAAAAATAAATAAATAAATAAATTTATTAAAAAAAAAAAAAAAAAGAACACAAGGCAATTTTTGGAGATGGTAGAAATGTTTAGTAACCTGATTTTGGTGATGCTATCACATGTATATACACATGTCCAGAATCATCAAAATGATGATTTGTCACACCATAAAAAAGGGCACATTTTGTATATAAATCGTACCTTAATACACGGATTACCAGGTACGAGGGAACATTATGGAAGCTATACTTCTGTGTTCATATCTTTATGGATATTTTTGTATCTTGACTCATATAAATATATTAGCTATTAAAATTTTTTAATTGAAAAGAAAACTGAAAGAAAAAAAAGTTTTGACTTTTCCAATATAGAGAATTTATCAGGTGTGACTTAGGAATTCTTTATACCACGATGTAAAATTTATTTTGTGTGTAGATTAAATAAAGGGCAGAAATGTTCACTTATATTTTCTAACATGTAAAATAACCTTGTATGCCATATATTCAATACAATAGAGCATGATTTCATAAAATACACGAAGTTTGAATAACTGCTGATTGCCACCTGCTTCCTTTGCAGACCATTATATAGGCTGTGCCGGTTAACCATCTGTAACCTGTTTCTAAAGGGCGCTGTCTGTCTTACCAGGGCGTTGGCCTATTAATGTGTGCCTATGTTTCATCCAGATAGCAGTAGCGTCACAGCCCAGTGCCTTCTACCCCTCTGCCCAAAAGGTGCAAAACAATTAGGAAAAAAAACACCACAAATTTTGGGGCATGGGATTTTAACAAAGTCAAATAATTTTAACCTAGGTGCTCAATTCCTTTGAATTTCGTATTTATTCAATCAGTCCGTCAACAAAAATGCATTGAGAAACTGAAGTATCTCTGACATAAACAGAGTGCAAGTTATTCTACTTGGGGTAAGGACATCAATGCCTCAGTAGGGCAAAGAGACCTTGCAGAAATTACCCCACCTCACAGAAATGTAAGTGAGAACCAAAAAGGTCAACTTGGCCTGACATCACCCAGCCGGGAAATGCCATGAGGTGGAAGACTTGAGATTCGAAGGTAAAACTTCTCCGTTACCTAAGAGGAAGAAATTCCTTCCGTCGTCCCGTTCCACATTCTCTCTCTTTCTCCTCTCCTCTCCCATCCTCCTTACTCTCCTTCCACAGACACACAACACACGGACACATCTCACAAGGGATACAGGGAGATGACTTGCCCATTTTTCAGGCAATTATTCCAATATACTGTTAACTTCAAAGGAGTTCATCCCAGCCATTTTAATTCTGAAATAGCTCCCTTCTTCCCCCCAGCTCTATCACCCTCCTTAGCATTTCTTAATTTCATGGCTAGCTCCTGCTCTTGATTGAAAACGACAGTTTTGCAAAATTAGAGGTAAGAACTGTGGCTGGCTTTGCAATAATTCAATTTTTTTTTTTTTAAAAAAAAAAAAGAGAAAGAAAAGCAGTTCACATGGGCTGGAGGCCCAGCTCTGTCCAGAGGTGGGGTCATAGAACTATTTTCCTTGCAGAGTTATTTTTGTGTATTGAGTTAATGTCTAATTTTCTGGAGTGCTGAGTCTCAGAATTGAAAGAAGTACCTGTGTCTCTCTGACCAAATATATTAGAGTTGGCTGCCTTCAAATGCAGAATTGCATGACATCAAACACCACAGACACTGAAACTTAAATTTGAAGATGAGAAGAAAAAAATAATAATAATAGGGAGAAACGGGTGGAGCCCTTATTCCGCAGAACTGTGAGATGTTTCAGCACCAAAGTCAAAGACCATGGGGGTAACACCCAAACTCTGGGATTGTGTTGGAGATCCTTTTTCTCCCACAGGAGACAAAAGATGGAAAAATAACTGAAGACAGCGTAGCTCACTTTAAATTCATTTTGACGTACTTTGTAAGACAATTATGAAGCTACAAGAAATACGGCTGAGTGTGGGATGACAAGGGTCTGTAAGGAGGTGCCTTCTCTGTTCTCCCTGCTCTCTTCACGTGGTGGCGGAGGGTGCCTGCACAGCCTCCCCAATCGCGCACAAAAGGCTGCTGTAAGGGAATAAAGTTCTTTAGAAATATTAGGGGAGAGAGGAAACTGTTTGAACTTGAAGTGGGAAAACCAGGAAGAATTTCTCAGAAGAGATAACCCTGCATCCCGCGCATCTCTCAAATCCATACCTGCCTTCTCCTCACTGCACTTGTTACCGAGTCCAAGCTCGCTCTGCTCGCCGGACGAGAGGCCAATAAATCCGAGATGAGGTGTTGAGGAAGGGAAGACGACTTTAAAGACCGAGAAGATGGCAGACTGAAGTCTCAAAACCAACCATCTTATTGGGGTTTGGGTGCCAGTTTCTTTTATAGCACAGAGACGGGGAGGAGATGAGGAAGTAAAGTAGAAAGACCGTAAGTTTTGCAAATAGCCCCTGGAATGGCCAGCCTCGGGGAGGGGATGTGTTAATTTCTCCTTTCTTGCAGCCATCCACAGGTGGTCAGGGTCCGGATGTTTCTCTGAACAAAGGCACTTTGGTTTAACATTCAGGCAGAGGGGCAGGGTTCCCCGAGGCAGGCCATTGTGTATAGACAGTATCCTTTTAGTGAACAAAGGCAACAGGAAGCAAAGGTTAAAGTAAAAGAAACAGATCCAGCATGTAGTCAGATTTGCCTCTTTCCTGTTACACACTGAGTTACTTTAAATAATTTTGGGGTAGCTGGTCTCCCTGATAAGGAACTTCTCTCGAAGCCTGTTATTCAAATGGGCAGGAGAGTGATCTTCCTGAAAAGAGAAACTCTGGTCATCGAACTTCTGGTTTAAAAATCCTTCAGCATGTAACTTATCTCTGAAGGCTTTCTAGAACACCCCTCAAGGCTGCAAGAGCTACGCTGTTCTCCTTGTGAACATGTGGCATCCTGCTTTATTGGCAAGCTTTCACAGTGTAACAAATAAACTTCAAAGCTACTGCTTAAAAAATCTTTTTTAAAATAGAGTTCACGACACTGTGGGTCAGCCTGGTGATTCTTCTTACCTGGGCTGCTTTATTCCTTTCTGCATGAAGAGTTAAGTTCAAAATAATGTAAGATGACCAACAAAAGCATAGCACAAGCCATCAGACTTAGGGCAAGTCAGAGGAGAGAAAAAACAAAAACCATTCACACTGGAGAACTGTCTTGTGGAGAAACAGGGAGAATTTGAATTGACCCTTAAAGAGCCAGGTTCAGGGAACTGACTATTACTTTGTCCCTGGCACTCTTCTTACCAAACTCAGCTTAAGCTGCTCACTGCTTGGAAGCCAACAGTTGAGAGAGAAAAGTATTGGTTGGAAAGGAAAGGTTGCTTTACCTGGAGGCAGGCAGACTCATGTCCAAGAACCAACTCTGAAGATTCTGCTCGACCATGAACGTTGTTAAAGGGTTAATTGCAGTTAATCATTTGGGAAGGGGGTCAGAGTCTTCGTTATCATCCACTCTGTGCAGATTTTCTTCTAATTGGTTGGTGGTGAGGTTCCAGGGCGGTGCTCCAGGATTCTTGTGCTCAGCCTGAAGTTACCTTCCTCCACCTGGGTTGGGGCCTTAGTTCCTGCAGAAGAACTCAGAGATATACTGTTATGCCTATTCCCTGAGGAGGAACCAGGACCCTGCCTCCTTGCTGCACTATTGGTTTTTGTTTGTTTGTTGTTGTTTTTTTTTGCGGTACGCGGGCCTCTCACTGTTGTGGCCTCTCCCGTTGCGGAGCACAGGCTCCGGACGCGCAGGCTCAGCGGCCGTGGCTCACGGGCCCAGCCGCTCCGCGGCATGTGGGATCTTCCCGGACCAGGGCACGAACCCGTGTCCCCTGCATCGGCAGGCGAACTCCCAACCACTGCGCCACCAGGGAAGCCCCTGCACTATTGTTTTTTGACTGATCGTCCTTTGCTTCTTCATTTTCTCCCTTCCCTGATTAGCAACTGTTTAAAACTGCCCTTTGGAACTCAGGGAAGGTCAAGGAGGCTGAATGAAGCCTATTTCCTACAAACAAGAAACAAGAAACGGGACTGAAAGGATTTGTACCTAGGAGGGCCCCATAGGGTCCTGCTTGGTTTCTCTCTGCTGAGAGCTTTACACGAGTTAGCTGATTCCATCCTTTAAATTACCCCAAGTTGGTACTGCTATATCCCACGAGCTCTCCGCTCTTTGATCTTTAGAGAAGACAGATATTTGACCTATAACGGTTCCTTTGATTTTTATCTATTAAAAATCCCAACACTATTATTAGAAAGCAGGTCCTCCCAACACTGAGGACGGGCTCACAAATCTTCAGCTGTGACTCTTTGGGATTTGTGGCCATGGGAATTTCCCTCACATTTTTGAACCTCTTGTATTTATTTGTTGTGGAATTGTTTTAATTTACTGAAACAGTAATAATGTTACCTACAGAGTAGCTTCCAAGAGTGAACAAGATAATGTGTAGGAATTGTCTAGGATCTGCCTAAATACATACTGGGTGCTCAGCAAATGACCAGAACTGGACCAAAGAGAGCATATTAGGGAAAAGTAACTATGCTATTTTGATTTATAATAAGAATTATATATTTAGTCTTTGTACCTATTTCAGGCACAGTGCTGCTAAAACCCTCAGAATTTCCTAAGTGATGAGAGTGAAAAAGCTATCTTTTGTTATATTAATAAGGTAACTTTTGAACCCACCTAAGGATGGGGGCTGGTTGCTAGAAGAACCAACCACATGGTTAAAGGGCTGGAGTTTTCAGTCCCACCGCCTGACCTCTGAAGGGCGGAGGGGCTGGAGGTTTAATCAACCCCTAGTAGCCAATGATTTAGTCAATCATGGCTGTGTAAGGAAGCCTCCATAAAAACCCCAAAGGAGGGGGTCCGACAGCTTCAAGGTTGATGAACACGTGGAGATTTGGGGAGAATGGCATGCTTGTAGGGGGCATGGAAGCTCTGGGCTCTTTCCCCTCACTTTATCTAGTGCACCTCTCTTGCATCTGTGTGTTCCTGAGCTGCATCCTTTTATAATAAACTAGTGGCCTACTAAGTTAACTGTTGCAATGATTTGGTTAATGGGATCTAAGGCAGGGCCAGCCTTTGGGCAAATAGGAACTAATTTTTTAATAGAGACACAACCCCTTAGGTAATTTTCCCTGATATTTTGATCTGAGTGAAGTTCACTGAAAAAAAGCACAGTAGAAAGTATTTTAGTCCTTGTAAACATCCCATTCACAAAAGCACTGCAAGTTGGAACACAATCTTCACATCACTCATATTCAGCTCGCTTTGACAAATACAGGGTTTGTTGAGTTGGACCCTGCTCTCTGCATTTCATACTTGTTTACAAATATTTGCTAAATCAATTAAATAATAGTCGTATTGCAACAAGGGAAATAAACTTTATCTTCATGGGGACCATTTAATTGCTTTCTCCATTTTTATTCTACAATATTTTTCATTTGAGAGAAAAGGAAAATCTGGAAACATTAAGTTGTCATCGATTACTAAGGACGGGTGATTTGATAGATCTGGACTTTGAACACAGTTTTCACTATCTTTATCCATCCATTTAGTTATCCGTTTATTTATTCAGTTATTTATTTAGGCTGCGCCACAGGGCTTGGGAGATCTTAGTTCCCCAGCGAGGGATTGAACCTGGGCCCCGACAGTGAAAGCGCTGAGTCCTAACCACTGGACTGCCAGAGAATTCCCAGTTTTCACTATCTTTAAAGCCCGGTTCTTTGCGTTATACTACCCTATTTTTGGAACTGATATATTTTAGGGAATGAGTTCCAGTTCCTCTGAGTTTCTAGTTAATTAATCAGCACTGTGTTGTAATAAGATGAACAATAGACCCAGCATCAGAAGACGTGCCTTGGGTCCCAGGCCCTTCCACTTACTAACAATGAACCTGGGCAAGGCTATTTGTGTTCTTTGGTACTCAGTTTTGTTATCCATAAAATGGGTACAAATAGTCTCTGCTCACAAGTGGTCGACAGACTTATGTAAGAGAATGAATATGGGAGTGTTTTGTGTATTATAATGACCCTGGGGAATGTGGTCAGTAGGTCATGCAGTGTTAGTAAACAAATGACTTAATTATCAGATGTACCCCGTAGCATCATATCCTGGGCCTCCCACACCTTTGGCACCATCCTCAGTTCCCATCTTCTACCCCCAGCCCAACCACCATTCACTACATCAGCAAGGTATGTGGGCTCTGTTTAAAAATAGACCTTAAAGTGTCATGTCCTCGCATGATGACTGGCTACAGCCTAGTCCAAGGCGCCATCACCTCCAGCTGGAGAAATGCACTGGCCTTGGTAAGACGTTGCCCTGATGCTGCTTTTGCCCCTCTATTGTCCATAGTTGTTGGTCCTGTAAAACATAAATAATAACTCTCACCTTTTTGAAAGCAGCCACAGGTCTCCATTGCACTAACAATAAAACCCAACTCCTTGCGGTGGCCATAAATGGTCCCACGAGACCGAGCTGTTACCCACGACCCCACCTCAGGTCTATTCTCTGCCCTCCCAAGCACGCTAAGCATCCTTCTGCTCTTCCATTCCTCACAGCCTACCTGTGCCTTAAATCCTTTGCCTTCTACCTAGAGCTCTCCACTGTTGGCTCCCCATATGCTTCCAACCTTCCATTTAAGTCTCAGCTCCAAAGGACCCCGCTATCCCCCCAGTAGAAATAAGCAACCTGCTTCCAAGGACCTGATCTAAATAAGCAACCCACTGCCTTTCACTCACACCTGTGTTACCCCTTGTCTGCATGGCATTTATGGCAACTGAAACAGTCTTCATTATTGATGCACCTGCTTATTGTCTATTGCCCTGACAAGATTTAAACTCCACGAAGGAGGAGGCTTGTCTGTCTCGCTCATCACTAGCGCCCAGACCAGTGCACAGGTATGCAACTAATATATATTGGATTGATTTTGATGTCTTAAGAGTGAATCTCTTGAGATCCTGCAGTTACAGCCATGCAAACTTCTGCCTCCTCAGATGTCCGCTACACTTTCCTTAATCATTCAGGTCCTACTCATGCCTTGATTTTCTCAGCTGAGATGTTATTTTCTATGTGAAACTTTCCCTAATTGTCCAACGGGGAAAAAAATAACAACCCTCCCCTTCTGCTCCCACAGCTTTATCTTGTCTGAATGTTCATCTGTGTGTCTCTCTCTTTTTTTCCCATTATTTAAATATGTGAAGATGTCTCATCCGTCGTCTATTTCTTTGAGAGTGAGAGGAGGGAGAGAAGTAATATCTAATAATGTTGAAGATGAGTTAACCATCTTATACATATAGTACCTGCTTTAAATTCAGGACTTCAGAAATCAATTTTTCCCATTTCACAGATGAAGACATTCAAGTTCAATGAGATTAAATAAATGTCTTAAGGTGGCATATATTATATATATGTGGCAAAGTTGGGAATAAATTCTACTCTAGAAGAATGTTGAACTTAATTGAAGAGATGGGGTGGGATGGGATGGGATGGAATGGGCTGGAAGACAAGGCTGCTCTGAAAACCATGTCTGTCTATTTTGCAATTTGATCTGGGAGTCCTCTGGTATGTCCTTATTTACTGTGTCTGATTCCCTTCCCGAGCCGCTGAATCTTCACAAAGTGAAGAAAGGAGACCCAGTTCCTGGGCAGTAGTGCCCCCTTCTGATCATATCAGTGATTTCACATGTCCCTGAACGGTGAAGCTCATCGTTCTTTAGCATTTGTTTTAATGGTCAGAACGAATGGATTGTGACTGTTGGATGATACCGAAAATTAGGTTTATTTGGAGATGAGCGCATCTCAAATTGCTAAAGCTGTCATCTCAGGTCGCAAATATTCCATTCGTGCTTGAACAGAAAAGAAAAAGATAGCATCTTCCCACCACCAATGCTCTTTACTAGACAGCTTGAAAATACACTAAATTAGAATTATATTGTTCTCTCTGGCACTTGGCCAGTTTCTCACAATATTCAAGGTAATCTTTTCATTTCAGCAGCTTAGGGAAAGTATGTTTTTTTTAGTTTAAAACAAAGTTGGATTAAAACTTCACATTTGAAACACCAGGACCAGCCAAATTCAAGAAGCCAGGCTGTCTGGCAAAGGTGCCTCAGGTGAACGCACTGAGATACGCCTAAGGCTTCAGCACGGTGCTCCGTCTATGTTTTGGACAACAAATTGTGATGGGATTCAGGACACTTGTGTTCCAGCCCCTGCTCTGGCATGGGTTTACTGACTGCCCCTGAGTAAGTTGCTTAACTCCTCTGAGACTCCCGTTTCCTACACTGTTAGAATTGAGCTCCTTTCACATATTTCAGAAAACTGAGAAATAACATGGTGGCTGAAAACGGATAACGGCATCCCTAAGACCAAGTCACTCTTCCAAAGGAGCTTGTTCAAGTTTAATGTCTCTGAATCCCAATTTCTTCACTGGTAAAATGAGGAACCAGGGACTTTGTCACAGGAACGTTTGTGGGAATTAAATGGGATAATATACGTGAAGTTGCCAAGAACCTGGCTAAAGAGTTACCAAGACGCTCAGCTGTGTGGTTGTTAAAAGTCGGTTAGAATTTAGGGGTCAGTTAGCTACAGCCTGCAGATAGGCTGCCTGCTTCCATAAGGAAATTTAATTGGAGTACAGTAACACCCATCTATTTGCGCAGTGTCTATGGCAAAGGCTGAGTTGTGCGGTTGCCTTAGAGACCAAATGATCCTCAACATCAAACAAAAATATTTACTATCTGGCCCTTTAGAGAAAATTTTGCCTATCGTGGACTAGAGGATCGTTAAGGACCTTCCCAGCTCTGACTGTAGTGAGAATCCTTCTCTAACTTTCATTTCTTTCTTTCTGTCTTTCTGGTAATTCTTTTCTGCTTTCTGCTAAGTGGGGCTTTTCCTTGGCCTTCTTCTTTTTCCTTCCTTTTCTCCACAGTGAGAAAAATGCTGGGTAAATACACTGAGCCTTTGTGAAGAGAGACTGATGTGCCCCTACCTCCTGGTAGATGTAACTAGGATTGTTACCGAACCCCGTGACTTGACATCAGTAGCTGGGACTGATGTCATTTTGCCCGTGGCCTGGGCATCTTTAACCGGGCAACCATCTGCACATAGTGGTGAGAGCCAGAGAATTCTTCAGCACTACTGAGGCTTTTACTTAGCGTCATGCTTTCTGCACTCTAAAAACCCATTCTATTCAAATCATTCTTTCATACTCGACTTGGGACTTTTCGAGAGTAGGAGCTGGCTTCTTTGTTCTTGGGATCATGTATATAATCACAGTGCCTAACATTTCGGCTGGATGTTTATTGAAAGGGATGTTTTTCTTCAGACTTGTATGTTTCTCGTTAATTTCTTCTGACGCCACCCTGATTCCATGGTGTGGCTTAGTCTTTACTTGTATGTTTAAAAGAAAATAGTTTCTTGAAAATGGAAACTGACACTTTTCGTCTGTATTGTCCATAAAGTGATCAAGAAAGAAAGAACAGCTAATGGCATGCCTTCTATAATTTGGATGTTTTGAAGGGCTTTGCTCGTAAATTAAGAACAGTAAACATCCCTCCAGACCCTCTACTTGTGACAGTGTTCATGGTCACAACTCGGCCACAGACTAACCTCTGCTCTTTACCCAAGTGTGACCAAATCCACCTGAGAGACACAAGATACATTTCCATGATCTGCTCCTCGGTTCGAAGTGGGTCCAATTCAAGCCTCATCTGCAGGAAACTAATCATCGTTTCCTGCAAATTGGAGGAAATGCTGCTCCAATCAAATGCATTACGAGTATTTGTATCTTCCCTTACCAGTCAAGTTTCCTGGTGCAATGTGACATTTACCAGTTGGCATAAACCTCAAAATTATTCCTTTGGGGAAGAAATGTTTGCATTAGGAGTAAAATTCTAAGTAGTGCTGGCTTTGATGGAACTTATTTTTTCTGTTCAACCTCTGTCAATCTTACATCATTACATATGCAGACTTTGATGCTAATTCAACAGTTTTCCATCTACTTCTCATAATGTGGGCAACAATGGCTTCCATTTAGAATATGTAGTTGACATATATTTTCCAAAGGGCTTTACCAAAATTATGTCATTTAAACCTCAAAAATAACTCCAGGAGGTATGTGATTTTGCCGTACTTTAGAATTTAAAATAATAGCAACAGCAGCCACAAAGCAGACGTGTAAAGTGATCCCTGAAATTGCTTGAAATGACATCATTATCAAGTAGTGAAGTCTGTATTCATAAATGGGTCTGTGTTGGTAATTACTAAGCTATATTGATTTTCAGGACAGTCAGGGGTGAAACAGTGGAGCAGGGCAAAGGGCAGTCATCACATCAGTAGTAACATTACTGCAATAACCTACTGCTTGTAGTCTGGGTGTTTCAGCAGTTGCAGAAATTGGAGAGGACAGGTCAGATGGTCAGTCAGATGATCTTCTCTTCTTAGCTATTCCAAATCTGAGAGACCCTTTAGAGAAGGGGTTGGCAAACTATGCTTACTACATTTACAGGTGGTTGGAAAAAGTATCAAAAGAATAGATTTTGAGGTACAGGACAATTCTATGGGATTCAACTTTCGCTCTCCATAAAGTCGTATTGGATCCCAGCATCACAGTCATTTTTGTGTTGTCTATGACCACATTTGCGTTACAATAGGAGAGCTGAGCAGTTACAACAGAGATCATATGGACAGCAAAATCTAAAATATTTACTATCTGTCCTTTTAGTTCTCTGTCCCCAGTTTTGGGGCACAGTCCAGTTGTCATCTCCTGCATGGAGTCTTGCCTTGTTTTGCTGCCCTGGCCTGAATATGAATATCATGAACAATATCTACCCTAAGGTATATGATTTCACATATATTGTTAGTACTGGAAGGCTTTAATTCCAGGTAGTCTAGCTTGATGCATGAAGCCCTCCATAACAGTCCTGTCCGATAGAATTTCTTATGACAATGGAATTTTTTTTTATATCTGTGCTTTCAAATATAGCACATGTAACCATAAGTGGCTACTGAATCATTGAAATGTGGCTAGTGCCAATGAGGAATGTGATGTTGAAATTCAAATAAATTTAAATTTGAGCTCCCACATTGGCAAGTGAAGCTCTGAGTCTTCATGCAGCCTCACCTTGGTTCAGGGCCAGGTAACCCAAACCCTACCAAGGCTTCCATTTCATCTTTGGGCAGCTCTATTTGCCTGTCTTCTCTTTCATGGTGAAGTGTTTCACGGTAACATTCACACCTTAATTTTAGTTCTATCCCTTGGAGGCACACAAATAAACCTAATTTCCCTGACACTGTCTATCCTTCAAATGGCTGAAGTAAGGGAGAGTAGGTACTAACCCGTTTCAGTATCTCTGAGAGCCACGTAGCACCCTCCGAGTTTGGGCTGGAAACAAAGGGGATGTGAGCGTACCAGGAAGAACCAAGACAATTTTGGCGTCTCCTGCTGGGTATTTTCTGTCCAGCATGAAAACTCCTTTCTATATAAGAGCTTGAGTTCTAGTGGGTTGCAGGGATCCCATCATGGAAGACCAGATCTTCCTCTCCCTGTCTGCTTGAAGCAAAGGCTCAGGTATGGCTAAGCTTCTGTCAGTAAACTCTCCCCACCCTCTACTCTTAATTTGGAAAGAATGAGACAAATGAAATGGAGAGTAAGAGATAATTCATGGCAGAGTGGCAAAGTCCAATAACAGCAGTATTCTAACCACCCTGTCTCAGTTTGAACCTATTCCCTGCTATTTTCTTGGTTTCCTCAACACAAAGTTCTGGTCCATTGTATAAGCCTGCTTCTCCAGCCTTGTCATTACTTCTCTTTGATATACCTCCAGAAATGTATTTTCTGTTTAAGTCAGCCAAGTTGATTTTTGTTACATACAATCAAAAACCCTGCTTGGTATAGCTATAGAAATTATTTGTGTAGAATTATAGTTGGTTTTGAGGTTACTAGTCGATGTTCAGTGAACAGGAGGAATTTTGGTGGCTAGTTTTGGTTGACCTTAGTCATATGCAATGCAAAAGTAGTCCGGATTGACTCTGGAACTGGTAAGACTATGTTTACAGAGGTCTCTGCTGCACAAGCAACAACAGACATAGCCCAGCCCTGTAGGGGCCACAGGGGAAAAAAGGGCATGCAATGGTCATTTTCTATCACAACACTGTGATCTAATGCTGATAGGAGAGAAGAGATAAGATGAGAAGACAATAACTCCAAACAGTGAGAGTTACATGAGGCGCCGCTTTCTCGTCTCTGCCCTGGCTTTCAGAAAACTCAAAATTAAATTTAAAGCTTTGAAAGATGGAAGCTATATAAAACTACCTGCCGGAGGATTTGACTTATTTATTCTCAGTCTCTTGATATTGTCTTAGATTTTATATTCCTGTTGTAAGGGATTTTGTATGTCTTTTTGAGTTTAAGCTGTCTCTAATACTTGTTTTGAATGTGGACAATGTACAAATTTAAAATAAATGATTCATCTTCATTGAAAAGAGCAAAACTTTCTGAACACACACGATGGCTATGTGTGGAGAATAAGGATGTGACTTCCTTCCATAAGGTGCAGACGGTACATTTGGGCGGTGACCCATGTTAACAGTTCACAAACAGAGACTCTGGGTTTTGAGGACGATGGTCCAATCTACTGGGAGAGGAAGCATACAGGAGCATAAGGAAGGAAGTGATGGGATTCAGGGCTTGGTCTGCAGAGATGGCTTTGCATTTGAGGAGGCTAGAGGCTGATTGCCTTTGTAGATGGTCCAGATTTGCAGGGCTTGGTCTGCAGAGATGGCTTTGCATTTGAGGAGGCTAGAGGCTGATTGCCTTTGTAGATGGTCCAGATTTGCGTAAATTGCTACCGGGGCTTCTGTGGGAACAAAACAAGAAAGTTCACCATGAGACTGAAGACTACTAAGTGGTTTCAGAAAAGAAAGTGAGCACATTAGTTTGAGAAGATAAAGGCTTCACAGAGCATTGTCTTCACTCCAGAAGACAGTGGTTGAGTTTGACGAGAACAAGGGAAGACATTCAGAGAATAAGGTGGGTTTCTGTGTGTAGGTGTTGCTCCCAGGCCCTGGAGGGCTCTGAGATTGTTGGGAAGAAAAAGAAGCTGAAATCATGCAGAGAATAATCTTCTATCTCCAAGTCACAGTTAAGTCAAGTGCTGACCCTGACACTTAGAATCATGGATTAAATCAGTAGGTATTAAAAACCCAGAAAGAATGTCCCCAAATGAGGCTACCTCTTAACTGAGACGTCTGGTTCCTCCAGGTGGAGCACTTATTGTTTGGATTCTGGAGTCAGACAGATCCTAGTTCAGGGCATGTGCTGTGTGACCTTGGCCAAGTCAATGAATCTCTTTTGAACCTCAGTTTTACCATTTTGTTTTTATCACTTAAGATAATAGTATTTCATGTGTGGCATTTTACTGTGGGTGCTAAAATGAGACAGTGAACTTAAAATTCCTGGCATGTTGAAGGAACTCGACAAATGACAGTGACAGTTCACTTCCTAGTGCCCCTGTCTTTCCAGGCATGACTCCTTTGCTCATGCTTCTGCTGCTTGGAACACACGTCCACCCAATCAGCTCCATAAATCCGAATCCATCCACTGCATCCAAATTCACCTGTCTCCAATTCCATGTCTCCTTCCCGCACTTTCTCATCGTAGTGACTGTCTGTGGCCACTGTCTTATCATTGGGGGGCTTAGCTATACACTGTTATCACCGAGCATCACAGAGTTTTATGGCCATGACTTATCCTCCCTAGCCAACTGTCATCTCATGAAAGTCAGGGTCTGGGACTGGATTCATCCACATTCAGCTCATGTTCAATACAGAAAAACCCTCCCCAGAGCCTGCTGTCTTCCAGTCCCCACGGTAGAGACTGAGAGTACAGGGATGAGTAGGTCACAAATTAGCCTGAGTTCTTCTCCAGGGGCCAGCAATCATGACAAGAGTAAGAGTCACATGGTGTTAGGTTCCCAAGACAGACTCCTCACGTTTACTTGTTTTCAGAGAATACAACTGTGGAAAGTGAACGGTGAGAGAGCAATGCCTAGAACTGGAAGCCTGTCAAGAAATCAACGTTTGCAATCCTAAACAGAAAGGAGTGTGGGGACATGTACATGATACTGGCCATGAGCAGAGAGAAGATGCCAGAAGTGACAACTGTTCCGTAGTAACTGCTACTAAGTAGGAATCACACTGATGACAATTGAATGGGAAAGTCAACCTTAAAAAGTGAAACATGGGCCCCCAAATGTTCATTTATTTCCCCGAAGAGCATTTATTGCATATCTGCTGTATTCCGGGCAGTGGATATTTTATCTCAGACCTTCTAACTCCTCAGCACTATTTGTTCTCAGAGACCACCCTACTTCTTAAGGAGCAGAATGTAATAAATAAGCCAATAAATAGGTGAGTAAATAAATAAAACAAATAAAAATAAGATCATTGTGGATATTGGTAATTTTATGGGTGTGATAGGTAGATATATAGATATATGACTTCTATGGGTCTAAGGAGTAATACTACTGTTACTCGGAACCAACTGAAAGATGACATACATCCCACAGGTAGGGATCAAAATATCACCTTCATTACTGTTAAAGCATTACTGGAGAATGCAGCTTAGGGCTAAGAGCCCAGGGGACATGTTCACAGCGCACCTCTGAATTGAGTTCCCCCAACCTCTCCGAGGAGCCCTGGGGAACTCTGTACTTCTTTGTTTGTCTTGTTGCTAAACACCTCACTGTATAGAGCTGCAGAGAATCTGTGCTTCCTGCAAAGAGAGAGCTTAGCCTCCTTGAATCATGCCAACATTTGTTTCCTGACCATGAATAACAGCACAGAAATTACTCCAAAACAGCTGCCGTTCTTGTTCACCCAAACAGACTTTTATTTTTCGAATCATCTTATTAGATTTACCAGGTGCAAAATCCACAGAAATAAACCTAATATCATACCAGCCAAACTCATGCAGAAATTCCCCAGTATACCTTCTGAAAGCTTGTGTTAGGGCCCAAGCAAGCTCTGTCCAGGTCTGTTCTCTTCTTCCTGACACTGACAGCAGACTTGACTCCAGGAGAGATGATAACATTTTCCCGTAAGAGAGATGCTTAAGAAGTCCAAGCCTCCTGAGAAGGCTCAGGCCAGGGCCAGATCATTCAGGTTTCAAAACTCTCACTACCCATCCCTTTACACAGAGCCCTCAGCTCAGTGCCTGGCCATCTGGGGCTCTGCACAGGTACTGGTCAAATTAAACAAGGGTGTGTTCAGAAAGATGCAATATCATGCTTTCAGGGGTCACCCCTGCTCTGGGTGGGAGGTGGTACTTGATGGCCTATAAGATCATTAATGACTTATTCCTTAGTTGGGAAAAAAAGGGAGGATGGGGTGAGGGGAGAGCCATGAGAAGGAGAACAAGGAGGCAGCTTTGGGAAATGCAGCAGACTGTCCAGTATTCCAGGGGGAGAAACACAGAGGAACGTGCTCTCAAAACAGGAGGAAGTTAAGGGGTAATTAGAGGAGAAAAAAATAGAATAAACTCGCTGTTGACATTTAGCTATTTTGAGAATTATAAAGCTAATTTATGGTGATTGCCTTTAGAAGGATACGGAGCCCTTGATTTTTTTCAACAGCAGATCTACAAACATAATGGACATCAGCTATAGGCAAGATGGATGGTTGCGTCAGATACATGATGAGAAAGAAAACAGGAATTGTTGAGTGCCTTCTGTGTGTCGAGCACATTATCACTTTTAATCCTCAGAAAATCTTGTAAGGGATATATAATTATTAGCACTTTGTGGGGATACAAGAGGAAATGAGTGCAGCGAAATATAAAACTATGAAGGCTGCCTCCGCATAGATTAAATAAACAATTTTGTGGGTCCGAGGGTCTCTGTGGCGGCTGTGGGGAGACCTGTCCAGATCTGTAGACAGCCACTAGCTGACATGGGGGTCTAGGAATCGTGCCGTAAGAAATCTGGCCTTAACCTGTAGGCTACAGAGAGTCATTAAAGACTTTAAACTCAGGAGTGTAGGGATGCTTTGTAAAATTCTGAACGATCAATTTTGAAATAGAGCGCAGGAGATATTAAGATGGGGTAGGTCAAGAGGCAGGAAAAGCAGTTGTAATCCAGGCAAGAAATAATGGGGGGCGATGAAAGAGTTGTTGGGATCAAGAGTGGAGACTCAGTTCAAGAAATGGAAAGGTAACAGAATGAGCAGGAAGGGGAGATTGTTTCAAACAGGGTGGCAGAGCAGGGCAGGAGAGAGCTGGCTGGTTTTAAGTTTGAATTCTTGGATGGATGATGTACTTAGGGAGGGAAAGCCCCTCAGTGACTGGGATTATGCCGTCTCCCCTCCCCAGGTGGGGCTCTGATTCCTCTATTCTTGACCTAGCAGTGAGGGTTACTCTCAAAATGGGCAGATTCTTCCAATGCCTTGGTGATTTGGGGTGAGTTCAAATCTTACAGCTTTCCTGTGGACTCTCCTCATTTCCCTCATTGCTCTGGTCACAGCGCTGACAATTTCTCAGCTATGCTGATAATTACTACCTTCGGTTTATGTGTTAGCCTGTCCAGCTGCCTTAAGCAGCATGAACCTCAGTGATAGCTTTCTATAAGCTATTCCCTTTCTAAACCCACTGGCCTAACCTCTCCTGGCTCTGTGAACATTCCCACGCACATATTTTGTGAAGTTTATCCTATCATGGAAGAGTTAATCGTATGCACTTTGAGGCCAGACTACCTAGGTTTAATTACGGTACCTGCTGTTTACTACCTCTGTCTTTTTGAATAAATTATTGAATATCTCTGGGCCTTAGTTTTCATGCTAATATATGCTAATATAAATCACCTAGAACATTGTCTGATGTATAGAGGAGACTCAATACTCAATAATTATTAGTAATGAAGGTCACAGTGCTGACGGCAGCAGTGATGCTAATTTTGGTAAAGTTAATTGCGCCCTGTGTTTCTCCTCCTGCCACAAATATTGCATTATTCTCCACAAAGGCATTTACTGTTTTGTACGTATTAGATCTGTCCATTTTTCTGGACCTTTACATCAAATTATAAATCCCCTGAGGGCTGCCATCTTGTATTATTCATTTATATCCCTGGTACAAGGTATGTTGTCTGACCTACAGAGTCTTAGCAAAATTACTGTTCCCACTTTCCTCTTCACCTTATTAATTCTTTAATAGGATGTAAAAATGGGTCAGATTAGCTTCAAAGAAAAAAAGTGATGCTTCAACAACTTGAATAATTATGTAGTATATGAATAAAATATTTTTAAAGCTAAACCCTGAGTTACATATTGGATAACAATTACATGAACAATTTGGCGATACAAAGCCCATATTGTACCTCTTCCTATCGGCAGAAATGCAGTGAGCTGCATTGTACAGTATTTTTCCCTTTTTTGAGGTTCTTTAACTCTATCAATCTTATTTCCAGTTCAATTATGAAACCAACATACCACACATACCATACATCCAAAAACAAATTTAGTCTTCTGAATATTGATTAGCATTGTTTCAAAGAGACGGCCACTGTTTATCATTGATTTAAATTAAATACTGAGAAGGAAATTAAAGAGATTTTTATTTCATTTATGCAGCAGCAACATTACAATTTATACAAATGAAGCCATAATTAAACAGTCTGCCATTTAATTACAATCTGCATTTCATGTAAGCAAACATATTTAAATTGAAAATGCTTGTCATGAATATAAAACCAGCTTCCCTGAATAAGAATTATTGCAAATGTATAATGCACATTTAAGCAGTTGTTTTGTTTATTTTCCAGAAAGGATTGTGGGTTTTTGTGGTATGACCAGATTTATAGGTTGCATTACTTTCAAGATATATAACTGATAATACCAATTCTAATACTAATAACAGCTAATACTGTGGTAAACCCTGGTAAGCACTTAACTCACATCCACCAATGTAATAACTTAATTCGTGAGATGGGCATCAATATTATTTGTTCTAAAGGGTCCTTTTATTTTTTTCCTCTTGTTTCTTTGATTGATTGTATTGTTTTCTTCTAGGGAGGGAGAAAGTCATTAAAAACATCCATGGAGAGGAAGGAGGGCAGATTCTCCCTTTCAGCCTGGATGTACATGGAGTATAAAAGAAGGAAACAGCATCTACTTGAGATGCTGTGACAGAGAATTCAACTCAGAGGCAGCCAGGTGTAGTCAGAGCAAGGAGGTGAAGGAACAATCCCACAGACAGAAGTTTCTAAGATAAGACTGGTTCTGGGTATCACCTGGTAGAAGGTGGCATACACAGTTAAAGCACTAGTCCAGAACATATAGATAAAATTAAGGAGGATTATTTTGCATAATTTAGGATAAAAGCATTGCTTTATATTAGCTTGATAATCTTTAATAGGTTACTTAACCTCCCCGAGTCTCCACTTGCTTATCTACCAAGGGAAAATAGTAATATTTACGACCCTTCCCAGACCCCCAAGGTGAATTTCCCATGATAGTAGTTGGTGGTTCATATCTACTAGATGCTCGAAAGGGACATTTATTAAATGCTTGAAAATTCAAACTAGAATTTAAAACAACTTGCAAGAGAGAAGTGCCCCTCAACCATGAATCAAGAACTAGCTGTGAGTGGAAAGAAGGAGATCTCGAGAAATTTCACATTAGTTACCTTATCTGTGTCTCCTCGCCCCTGGTCCTGCCCCCTGGATATCAAGTAGTATGTTTTGCAATCAGAATGGTCCCTAATAATGTATAGTCCTTCTAAGGATGCGGTATCTATGGATACTGACGAAGGTAAAGTCACATGAAGCAGTTTGAATAAATAAATAAGCGAGCAAATTCACCCACAGCAATTTTAGGAATCACCAGATGGTAATTGCAAATGATTGATGTGATGTGAAATGCATTGATCTGACCAAGCGGAATTGCATGCAGGGAAAATACATTTAACTAAAGAAGGAATTTAATGGTGAGGACTCGTTCGGAGAAGGAAAGGAAACATGTTACAGGATGGGTCTGCTAATCTGACAGTTAAAGATCCAGCTTATTCACCTGCAGTGGGGTTGGGTGCTAATTCAATTTTTAGGCATCTCAGCTACTTAAGCAGAGCACTTGGCCTGCTTCCCGTCAAGTCGAGGTAAAGAGTGTTTACCAATGGCCCTCCATTTTAAGCCCTACCGAAACACTCCTCCAGAAATTAACTAGTTACCCTTCTTTTGAAAAGATTTTCCTTTTAAAAGCAGTTTTAAGTTATCTCCACTTTCCAATAACTCATGTGTTCATTCCACAAATCTTCATCCAAATGTCCCAGCTGGAAATGCGTTAAATTCTGGGGGGCTCTAGCTGCTCAGAGCCCATTGCTCACTCTTGCTGTCAGGGCTTAAGTGTAGGTATCCAATTGCTTTTTTCTTCCAATACTGTCTGTTACGCCCTGTGTCTTGCTACCTAATTTTCTGGTTACTAAGCACCTCTTCCAGTGTTATTGACTGTGGAGAGAACACCCACACCATGACCTCCTCCATAGATGCTCTCTCTCCTTCAGTCCCCCGTCTACACTGTTGCAGTGAATGGAAGCAGTGGAAAAAACTCACTGTGGCCCTGCCTCCTTTCCACTCCCCACAATTGGTGACCCAGGAATGGGGTCCTCATCCAACCAATCAGGACTGAAAGACTTCAGCCAGTCCAGCTGCTCTGTTGAGTGGATATCAGCAGTTGATGAATGACTTTCTACCAGGCTGACTAGAAAACAGTGGCAGAGGATCTGTTCATCCAAGAGAAAAGACTCCAGGAGAGACTTTATCCCAGTTCATGTCCAGGACTCAGCGAAATTCCTGCCCTTGGGTCCTGTGAGCCATCCCCTTGGTCTTGGAATCAATGCCCTTTATTTCTTAAACAAACTGAAGTAGGTTACTAGAGCATCACCCAAGTAATAGGAACATACACATTCACCAAATCCAGCTTCATGTTTGTTGGTCTTTAATAATATTATTATTATTAATTCTATTCCCCACTTCCCCTTTAGCCTCAATTTAGAGCCTTCTTGATCAGACTGACTCTAGATAAACAGACAGTTTGGGGAATATATCCCACTTCTGTCCATTTTCCAGCCTGACTTAACCTAAGTCCTCAGTCACATTCTGCTCAGCAACACCCTCTGCAGAAACGGTCCAAAACTTTCTGGTTTCCAAGTCTCTTCCCAGGTGCTAGCATTTGGATAGAGGCGCTTTTAAAAACATAACTTGAGCCTAATATCTTTACTTTTCACTGACCAGCCAAGCTGTGTTTCTATTTGGAGATCTATCCCATATCTTTTTTGTAGAATAATGAAACAACAGAAGTGTTATTGATGTAACGTCCTATATCAACTGGGAGGAATCATGGTCCAAGAACTTGGCTTCCTCTCCGTAAGCTCTGGATGCTTGCGTTGTCTTAGCTGTGGATATATGAAGATTTTCAGTCAGAAACACTTTGGGTACCACTTATTTACCTCCTAGTAGGTTCTGAGAGGACACTCTGAATTGCCTTGACCCCCTCCATTAACATCTCTACTCCCTTATTCCCAGCAAGACCAGTCTAATACCATTATTTTTTCTTTTCTTTTTTTTAAATGAAATATAGTTGGCTTACAATGTTGTGCTAGTTCCTGGTGTATTTTGACTCAACTCTCTTTACTCTGTCCTAGCTTTGCTAAGGCTAAACATCACTTCTTCCATCTGACGTGTTCTATTCCCTCATGCCAGACCCATCTCATTTTCTTTTTCTTGGACTTATATCAATACCTCCAGTGTGCCAACTCAAAATTACTCTTACTGAGAAGCAAAAGTACGCTAAGATCCAGGTCTCCTCCTTCTTAGTCCACTGTCCTGTCCATGACACCTTATACTTCCTGATGATCTGTCCTCATAACTTTTCTTTCTCAAAATTGGGAGCCGTTTTATACACTTTGACGTCTAGCCTTGACGCAGACTTTGCTATAATCATTTTCTTCAGCAGAAAACATTTCATTTGCAAGTAAACCTAGCTGTAAAATGGGTAATAGAGTGGGTCTTACTAACTGATACTACTGATTGCATTGCTTCACTAGACATTTGGTGAAATCGGTAATTAACTTTCAGGAGCTACATCCCTGAAAGTTGTTTTCTTTATTGTTTCCTTTCATTTCTCTCTAAACTAACAGTAACTGCAAATGGCTCTAGATCTGGCTGGGATCCTTCCCGATATAATCCGTTGTTACAAAGAAAAATCATTAGCATGATGCAAAATTAATTAGAAAAGTCAGTTGCGATTTATAAACATGCATTTGTGGTTAAGTAAATCTGAAGATCTGGATTTCGCTTGGTGCCCTCGGGGTGGATACTTTGCATGCTTGTAGCACACCAAACAAGAAACCTAATCAGATTGGTTCTGCCTTAAATGGAAGCCATTTGTTTGGCCCTAATTGGGATCTGAGAAATTATTAAAACATATTTTTGGAGTTTGTTCAAATTAATTATTGTGAAGCAAATGAATTTATAGGCAAGCTACTTTCTCAAAAATTTTCCCTCAAACCAGCTGTACTTTGTTCTAACAAACAAAAATTATATGAATAGAATAAATATAATGGGCTAACAGAAATCTAGGTGGAGATACCTAGATTTAGGGAAGAGGCTTGGAAGGTCATAAAATAAAACAGAGGTGTTTTTGTACCCAAGATCTCAGAAACCAATTTGTTAATCATTCTACTGTATTTCCATGAGTAGAAACAAGTTTACTGCAAGGAGAAGAAACTACCTGCTATACAGATGATCCTGGGACACATAGCTTTATTTTCTAGATAGAGACTTTTCATAACACGTAATAAGCAGTCTAGTAAAGGAGCTTTAATTTCTAAAGCCCCTGTTTGATATGGCTTGATGGGTAGAATTAATCTGGAGCAAACTGGAGTTTGCTTAGAATTTTTAGTGAGAGGAGAGTTTAGGTATTTATGCTATTTACTCTTTCTCTAAATCATATATAGCATCTGAGTTGAAATTAGGATTTGTAACAAATGAGGTACACTATTACCTTAATAAGAATTTCTATTTTAATTGAAGCCACCTATGAGAATGTGACACTTTGATGCCATCTATAACCCAGCTAACCACAATATAGGACTCCTGACTCTTCAAAACCAGTGACCATGGCCTTGACGCTATGGGCGTCTATTACTTAATTTATATAATTACATTAGGAATCAGTATCAAATCATCAATTTTTACCTGGGAATGTTGCATTTCTAAGGTGATGTAAATATTATATACTATATCCATTAGCTCTACACACGCTGGTATTATAGAAGATAGTCTGCATCTAGTAATTTAAGTAACAAGATGTGTATAGTTTTTATTTATACATGCCTGTTTCCCAAAATTCATCCAAATACATTTTGTGAAATCGGTAAATTTTCTACTTATATTCAGAATTCTATTCACATAAAGATCAGCAAATCTTTTCTCATGACCCTCTGGTTTCTATTGTTTTCTTCATTTCTCTTTCCCAGGTACACCCCCCCCCTTACAACATAAACTTCTCTGTGGGGTGATTTCAACAGCTATCAACCTTTGCATAAGCATGTTATAAGCATCAGATTATCATGCTCCTAGCCACACCCTCTCCAGCTCGGTGAAATAAAAAGGAAAGAAAATTAGACAGGAAGCATCATGTATCATGAAATATAAATGTCAGATTATAAACTATAAAAGTCAAGAATGATTTCTAAATAAATATAATTGCTTCACTTTGAAAGAGGATTTGGGTTTACATGTGATCCCGCCAGTATTTGCTAAATCAAGTAATGAGTAAGTAAACATGAAACCACATTACTGAAGGGTGTTGCGCTCAGCTGAGTTTAGGGGGACTCTGGGAGCACAGCTCAAATCTTCCATACTAGAAGAGTGAGACTGTAGGTGTGAGTGGTTTCCTGAAAAAAAAAAAAAAAAAAAATGAGACACCCCATCTGAAGCTCCATTCCCTCAAAATAAGTTGGAATTTAACTTCCAAAACAAGGATGTGGAACATTCAACAGCAAACATGGATAATGGGAAGGGAAGAAAAGAAAATACTATATTGAGTCATTTTTGCATCTTTGAAAAAAAAAGGGGAAACAGCCAGGGGAGAAAGCATACAGTAATTCATCAAATATTCTAACCCAATATCACTTGGGAAAAACTAAGTTTCTGGGAATCTGGAACCAAAAGGAACTTGAGAGGAGTTCTGTCTGGAGCCTGCAACGAGAGAGGAGAGTTGACTCCAAACATGACGTCACACAAGGACCACTGAGATGAACGAGGTGCTAAGAAGTTCTCAGGAAGTAGTTCCTGGCAAAAGCAAACACAAATCCTCTCTGGAGGAAATTATCCCCAATACAGGATAGCCATATAGTATGTTTAACAAAACATGATTTTAGAAACAAAATCACCAAATATGCAAGAAAGTATCACAAAATAAAAGCAATTTTAAGACTTCCCCTCCCCTAGCAATAATTTCAGGTATTGGAAATGACAGATACAGAATATAAAATAATTGTTATCAGATGTTCAAAGAAATAAAAGATGATATTAAAAAAAACTATCCAGAAACAAGTTACTGCTGTGAGTTGAATTGTGCCACCCCCCAAATTCATATGTTGAAGTTCTATATAACCCACAGTACCTCGGAACGTGACCCTTTTTGGAAATAGGGTTTTTGCAGATGCAATTAGTTAAGATGAGGTTATACTGGAATGGTGTGGGTCTCTAATCCAATGTGACTAGTGTCTTATTAAAAAGCAGAAAATTTGGAGACAGATACACACACAGGGAGAATGCCAGGTGAACATGAAGACAGAGATCAGGGTGGTGTTTCTCCAAGCCAAAAACACAGAAGATTGCCCACAAACTACTAGAAGCTGGGAAAAGAAGCTTGGAACAAATGCTCCCTCACAGTCTCTGGAGGGAATAATCTGCCAACACCTTGATCTTGGATTCCCAACCTTCAGGACTGTGAAACAATAAGTTTCTAACTTTTAAGCCACTCAGTTTGTGGTACTTTGTTACAGTGGCCCTAGAAAACTAATACAATATCCAAAACAACCAGGAAGGAATTAAACAAGGAAAGCTTTTGGAAATAGGAATAGAATGATTCATGTTGAAAACACAGTCAGTATTATGTACATGAAAGAGAAACCAAAACGTTCTAGGTGTGTGCAGAAAGGATTTAATTGAGGGGATCAGTTTCTTCCCAAATAATCAGTTTCCTAACCTGACTCTCCAAAGTCACCCAGAACTGATCCACCAATACTGCCATTAGAACCATACTAGGAGCAAAACATCACCTCCACTGCCACCCCGACAGGTGCCGCCCATCTTTAGGAAGCCAAAGGACAGGTAAGCAAACTCCTATACGAAGATGACCAAGAGGCAACTTCCACTATCATCACCATTGTCACCACTAGTCCCATTGTTTATCAGCACCCAGGAAGCTGGAGAAAGGACAACAGAACATCACAAGTTATCCTCATGTTTCCCCATCCTGCTGAGCCAGCAGCAACAATCAGAGCCCCACTTCACTTCCTCTTTTCAAATATCATACAAAACCATGTAGGACTCTACTTTCAATTAAATATTTAAAATAAAGCCTTTTGCTACTGTATGATTTCCAGCCAGTAGGTGACTAGAATGCAGGCTGAGTGAGCCAATACAGCATCCCAAGCAGAGGGAGGAGGAGAAGCAGACTACACAGCAGAAGCCAGCAGTGCACAGAACAAGGACCTGAAGAAATTCTCAAGAAGGTTTCATAATGATATGAGCACATGGAAACTATAACAAAGCATTAAAAGACATTGAGGAGAGAATATGAGTATGTCTTATAAGATTCTATCTGATCAGCAACATAGAAGCAGAAAAGAGAGAACACAGAAAAGATGGCAAATTTAAAGTTTTAGCTGCTAATAATTTTTTTAGAACTGTTGAAAAACATGAATCCTCAAATACAAGAAACACAAGGCATGCCAAGCAGGATAAATAAAAAGAAATCCAATCTTGGACACATTGTCATAAATAGAAGAACACAATAAAAAAACTGTCAACCTTACAAGTAGCCAGAGAGAAAAGACAGATCATTCATTAAAGAATGATAATTAGACTAATAGTAACTTCTCAATAGCAAAAAAAAAAAAAAAAAAAAAAGCGAGAAACATTTATTTTGGAAAAATAAAAATGACAGAAGGAAAATCTAAGAAGCAAGAAGGATAAATAATAACAAAAAGTTTGCAAACATGAGTAAGTATAATAGACATTGTCTGAATAACAATAATATTATTATAATTGCTGAATTTGCGGTTTATAAAATAGGTCATAATTACATTTTGAACAAGTCTCAAGTGTAAATCATGATGAGAGTTATAAAATCTCCTCTTGTTTAGAAGAGCAAGATTACACAGTGCAAAAATCCAATGGCAGCATTTGAAAGAACATAAATGAAGTGTTTAACTTAAAAACAAAATAAAATAGAACAAAATAAAATAAATAAATAAAATGAGAGAGAAAACCAAAATTATTTGTTTCAAAAGAAGGCTAGTAAAAGCGAGGGACCAGGTAAGCTTAACAAAACAGTAGAAAAGTTACAAATAGGTTGAAAACTCAAAAAATCAGTCCAAATACTCTAAATAATGCAAATAAACCAAACTTTTTATTTTTATTTGAAATATTTGAGTAACCATAGTTGTGTTTTGTCTGCAAAGGATACAACCCAGAAACAGTGAATGTAAAAATAGGAAAAAAGATATACCACACAAATAATCACCAAAATAAGGCTGGCTTAGTTTTTAAATGTCATACAAAACTGACTTTAAAACAAAATTTTCTTTTTATGAATTTGGGTTGGTTAAATACAATTCCAGCCAGTAAGTTCCTGATAAAGTAGCCTCAAAATATAGATGGACGTATTAATTAACTAGATGGGGGGATCCTTCCACGATGTTTATGAATATCAAATCACCACGATATAAACTTTAAATATCTTGCAACATTCATGTCAATTATATCTCAATAAAGATGAAAAATACATTAAAATTATCTTATCAAAAATATGTATATATACCACATAGAATAAAAGTTGAGATTAAGAAATCCCTATCACAGTGGGAAAGTTCAACGTATATCTCTCAATATTTACTATATCAAGTAAATGAAAAGTTAATGAAGATGTGTAAGATTTGAGTCATACACTAAGGAAGCTTAATTTAACAGACACACAGAACCCATCCCAAACATTTATTACAAATTATTCTCAAGGATGCATGGAATTAAACAAAATAAAACAAAACAAAATCTCACTGCATTCTGGACCATAAAGCAAGATTAAACAACTTTCCGATAAGGGGCATCAAACGAAGCTCCCTGGCTATGGTGCAATTACGTCAGTGGTAGAATTTTTACATTAATAGCCCTCAACTCTCTTACCTCTTTGTGCTCATGCCCTTGGGTACTGCCCCTCACGTGACTCTGAAACTGTCCATGTGACTTGAAGCATAATAGAAAGAAGCAGAAGATTAAGAAAGTGTTTGCACACACCTGCTTTCTCAGTTTTGGACCCTGGCCACTGTCCTGAGAACAAGGGCTGCCGGAGGGGGTGTGGAAGGCGAGGAAGTTGGCTGAGGCCCTCCTAGCCCAGTTTACAGCCCACGTCCAAATATATGACACTGTCCAGCCAGGATTAGCAAAGGTGCATACGTACCTCACACAAATTACAGACACATGAGTGAGACCAACCAACTCCAGACGAACAGCCCATGAAATGCATAGATGCATGAGCAGTGATACGCTGCTAGTGTATTATGTTACACAGTTTGGCCACTAGGTTTGGGGGTCTTCTGTGTTTGATATTATAAATAGTGTGGGGAATATTGTGTTCCTAGATGTATAATTTCAGGATAGAAGGACAAATACATTAAAAATAGGTATAAATAGATCACCCCTCCAATTCCTACAAGTTATGAGAGGAACCTTTACCTTATAACTGCAATCTTTTGAATACGGGAAAGTGATGCTGTATCTCCTGTTGCCGTACTTTGCGTTAAGTGTACACCGTTGACTCGAGTGTAGAATGTACGGAGCTAAGCAGCCTATATATTCCCTCCACTGGCTCATGTTTACGAAGCAGTGTACAACGTCCCAAGACAATGAGTCTTTGATTAAGATCAGGGATTCCTGATGGACAGCAGAGCTGATGAAACAGCCTTGTCTCTGGAGTTGCGGGAAGATTATGCACCAGCCTCTCTGCAGCTTGAGTAATTTATTTAATAGGTACACCTGCTCCTGCCAGCTGTGAAACATTTGGTAAGGTGACCTGAGGCTCATTCCAACTGCCTGGTGTCACCGGAACGGCACAGGGGGAGGGAGGAAGTCAGATGTAGGAGGGAGACATTCTGGCACCTTTGAAGAGGCAGTGGTTGCTATGGAAACCCTTTCTGGAAGAAAGTCTGTCTCCTGAGTTCAAAGGACACGCTTCTGAGATAGGTGTCAGTTGGGGGAGGGGCTAGACAGTGATTCCAGCCTCTTAATGTCTGTGTTAGGAATCTTAACGAATAATGGGGAGGCGCTGCCATGAGTGACTCTCCAACAAGGAAGACAGCTCAACAGGGCGCTCGAAAGAGAACCCCGAAGGGCACACAGAACATGAATTAAGTTTACATTTGAGTGATAAAATGTAATTTCACTGAATTCATCATAAGTTGACAAATTTTGTAGAATATTTACTCTGTGTCAGGGGCTGGATGTAGAACTGCGGGTCCAACAGTAAAGAAGACAGAGCCCCTGCCCTCAGAAACATAACTGGGTTAAAAACCCAGTGAAAATTAAGAGTGAGAAGGCTAGCAATTTGAGAAGTACAAAGGGGTCATGGAAGCACGAGGGAGATGCAAAAAACTTACTCCAGTTTGTGCTGGGAGAGTGGATGGGGGGAGAAGACATCTATCAGAGAAGAATTCCTACAAGTGGGATAGTATAGCACCGATAATGTGACTGGTTTGACACTGTCTGGGTTTTAATCTCATCTATGCAACTTAAAAAGTTTGGGGCAAATTATTTGTCAAATACTGTTGTTATAGAATTCAATGAGATACAGACTGCTTGACATAGAGTAACTGCTCCATGTGTGTTAGTTTTTGTTAGTTGTCTAATCATTATCAGTACTCACTGAGGATTCAGTATAGATGAGGCAATGAGCTAAGGGATTTTTTTTTTTCTGTGAAAGCTACTCAATGAATTGTCACCATAACAATGCTCTTCTGTGAGCACTATTTTTACCTCATTGTGCAGTGGAGGCAGTTAAGACAAAGTAAGGACAGATAAGGTCAAGATCACAGAGTTCCTACATAGCAAAACCTGTAGTCAAACCCAGCCTGAACACATTAGCTCCATTCTTAACAAAATAACTCTACAGACATAACCTCCACCACCATGATAATGGACAGTTCCATAGTGCTTTACTCTGTAGCAGACAGTGTTCTAACTTCTTACCTTACATCTCATTTAATTTTCACATAACTTAACACAATAGGTGTTATCATCTCCATGTAGCAGATGAGAAAAAGGAGGCATCAGAGGTTAAACAACTTGCGCGAGGTCATGCAGCTAATCAGAGGTAGAGGTGAACTTGGACCCAGGCAGACTGGTCTAGAGTCTATATGCTTAACCACACATCTAGATCAGATTCTCTGCAGTGGGGATTAATGTACAGGAGGAAACCTGGGAAGTGATCTCAGGATCAACACCTGTTGAGAACTCAAGGAAGCAAGGTTGGGTGAAAGGAAAGGTTGAACTGAGATTCGGTCACAGAAAGACCTCAGCAGATCCCCATGGGGAGCTCGGGAGATGGGATCAATCTTCAAAGTTGTCCCAAGTTGAGCAAAGGGGACTGGGATTTATTCTGCTGAGTGATGGGTCACTGGGTGCAAGCTCTCTAAAAAAGGCTTAAGCTAAAGGAGGCAGTGCCCTTGAGCTGAGGCAGTGCCCAGGGAGGCTTCAGCTGAGAGCGGGTAGCAGCCGGGGCCCCCAGCCGCCGGCCCTCCATCACAGTATGATGGCTGTCCCTCGCCAACCTGCCCCTTACCCCTGTCCTTCCATTGTTACACAAGAAACCTGTTGCCCTCCCAACACTGGCTGAGCGTCTGCTTCTCAGAGATGGCAACCAGCACACCTTTGAAAATGGATGGGTTTTTGTTTTGTTTTGTTTTGTTTTTTTAAAGAAGATGTTGGGGGTAGGAGTTTATTTACTTTTATTTATTTTTGCTGTGTTGGGTCTCAGTTTCTGTGCGAGGGCTTTCTCTAGTTGTGGCAAGTGGGGGCCACTTTTCATCATGGTGCGCGGGCCTCTCACCATCGCGGCCTCTCTTGTTGCGGAGCACAGACTCCACACGCGCAGGCTCAGTAGTTGTGGCCCACGGGCCCAGTTACTCCGCAGCATGTGGGATCTTCCCAGACCAGGGCTCGAACCCGTGTCCCCTGCACCAGCAGGCAGATTCTCAACCACTGCGCCACCAGGGAAACCCATGGATGGGTTTTAATGTAATCAGTTTGCTGCTAGGTGGCTGACTGGTGTCCTCAAGGCAGGAGGACATGCTAGGAGTTCGACATGCGTCTCTGCTGTTGCACCTTTGACATTGCTTTGTACTGACTCCTTGGTTCTTTGCAGTCAGTGAAAATTCTGTACCATGGAGAACGTCCCCATAGCAACAAAGCCTCCCTTGTCAAACCTTAGGTTCTGCCCCACCCCCGTCCAGCTCACCCAGGGTCCAGCCCCATATGTCCTCTCCCAGGTCCCACCAGGACGTGCTGGTTCTGTTTTGCAGCTCCTCTGGGGCAAAGTCCCTTTCACCTACTCCTGGGTGCAGCCCTTTCCTGGGTGGGTTGTGTTGCGACTCAACTCTTGCTCTGGTCTGGACTCCAGGAGGGAGTTGGAGCTGTGTCCTGAGAGGCACGTGCTGTCTTTAAGTCAGAGCTTTTGCTTCCCCTCAGAAAGGAAGAACTAGCTTTTTAACAGAGGGGAGTGCTGTGTCTACAGGACGAGAGAGTTCACAGAAATCTAAGGATCTGAATATTTTTAGTGTGTTGATCCAAACGTCCTAACTCCGAGTCTCAGAGTCCTTCTCATGCTCATCTGGGGCTCTGGCTTTGACCAGCCGACTTGCTGAAATTGATAATTCAACTGCCTTTGAAAGACAGACATCCTTACAATTAAGCCCTGGACTCCTTACTTTCTGCCCTCTGGCTTGGAGTAGGTGAGAGTATCTGTATGTTTTTCCAAGGAGGCTTTCTGACTTTCAAAGTTGGCTTTCAATCAGTGACTAGCCATCCTCAGCCCTGGATTGTCTTTTGCCTTGAACCACACACATTCAATTGTTCAATTCTATAATCCTGTAATCATCACATCTCATGAATCTCTCCAAAGCCGGAGATATCGCATCTGCTGCACTATTTCCCCACCCAGGTCAGCACAGGTGGAAGCTCTAACAAGTGCACCAACTCCCTGGGTCTTCCTTACTCCCCAGTGACAGGATGTGCGTTGCCAGCCACAGAGGGTGACCAGTTCCCAAAGCCCATTTTCCTATCTGTTCCTCAGACCACTCCCGCGAGTTCCCTGAGTGACTCTGGAGGAAGGAAGTTAACTGTGGGGTGCTCTCTGGAGCCTGAACTTGGAGGGAGGAATGGAGGGAAGCAGAATTTGAACTGTGGTGTCATGGCAACAAAGACCACAGTGGATCCCCTTGGAATTCTGCCGCTGGAGTGGTCCTTTAGAGTTGCCTGAGGTTGAGGCCGAAGCGGAGGTTTCGTATTCTCACAACAACGTACGATTGGTATGGGCTGCCTCTGAAAAGGGACAGAACATTGGGCAAGGCAGCTCAGTTAGGCTCAGGGTGATCCCCAGGGAAGGGCTGTGGGCAGGTGGCCCTCCCGGCAGCTGGGAGGATGAGCATCTCTCCTCTGAACAGGGGAATCTGGTGGTACCACAGCATCCTTTAGGCCCTTGGTGTTTTATGGCCTTGGAAGGTTACGGTAGAACCTATACCTGAGCAGTCGATGGACCTCAGTGGGGTGAGGGGTGTGGCAGATGGGGACAAAGGAGATTCATCATCTCAGGTAGAGGGAAACACAGGTGAAAAGGCTGGCCCCCTAATTCACTCACTGAACTTCACTGTGGAGAGTCATCCCACATCCTGTGACCGGTCACGCCCATTCCCTTTCAGCAAAGCATCGTTTTCATTCACATGGATAAGGAGTCAATGGCCTGGAAGGTTGGGAGAAATTCCAGTGGTCCAGGCAGTGACAGACAAGGCAGGAGCAGTGACGTCAGGAAGGGGAAAGGAATCCTGGTGTGAAGGATCCGCGATGTTCCAGGAGTCTTTGTAGCCTTTGAGAGACAGTTAAATAACATAGCGCCACGCTGCCTCGCGCAGATTGATGTCAGATTGATGAAACCGCAGAAATGCAGTTCAACCGGCACTTAAATATAACCTTGACCAGTTGTCCAGAGAGACGCACAGTCCTTTGTTGTTGCTATAAATATCCTGACATAATAATAATAGCAAATACACAGGACGCCTGGGATGCACCTGCCACTGTTCCAACTGTACAGACCCCGACCCATGTGACACCGTTCTGTGCAGTGAGTACGAACGGGATCCTTGCTTTGCAGATGCAGGAAATGAGGTACTGAGGGCTGTGTTAGCAGAAGAACCTGGATAACGTTCAGAAGTCTCCGGATGCATACTCAGGTGGGAAAACAGGAAGGAGAGTAAGCATGGGATTATCATAAAAGTCAGGATAGGCACAGGGTTGCAGGGCGGGGGAGGGCATGGGGAAGAAAGTTTATGTCCAGGAAGAGGAAAGTGGGTCTGTTACAGAGCTCAGGATGTCTACTTTCTTCACTGGGCTGTGCTCACATCAGGGCTTCTCAGCCTCAGCACCACTGACCGTCTGGGCTTTGTCATGGGGCCGCCCTGGGTGTGGAACAGCATCCCTAGATACCAATGGTGTGCTCTCCCCCGGCTGTGAGCACAAAGAAATGCCTCTGGGACTTTGCCAAACGACGCCTGAGGAGCGGAATTTCTGGCAGTTAAGGTTACTAGTTTACTAGGCAGTACAGGAGTTGGTTAGGTCCACGTTTATGGTACGCACATCTCTGCATGGACACCACATTTCCCATTAACGTGAGTTCAAACAAAAAAGAATCCAGCACAGTGCTTAGCATGTAGTAGGTGTTCAAAAATGTGATTTCTTTTCCATTCCTCTTCCAGATCTCAAATTCCTATTTCTGCATGTATCTGGGAGGTTTTCTATGGCATTTCCCTGCTTGATCCTGGCTCCGGAATGCTAAACCCCACTTTAACCCAGGCTGACACAGTCACACATCACTCCATTTACAACATCCTATTCTCACTATTTGGTAAGTTTTTTTGACTTAAAAAAGTCAAACATACGAAAGAATAAAGATATAATAAACACCCTTGTACACATCATAAATTAACAGATGTTAACATTCTGTCTCATTTGCTCCAGAACTTTTTAAATAAATACATTTAATAGGTAAATATTACAGGTCCATTTTTTCTTTGTATCCTTCTCCAAGTCTGTTTCCTTTCCTCCATCCTTAGAGGAAATTGTTATCATTTAATTTCTTCTATGATTCTATACTTTGTGTCCATGTCAACGAACAATAGTAATAACAATAATTATTGTAGCTCATATTCCTTGTCACAGAGTAAGCCCAATGCTTCCTTTGTATTACCTTGTTTAGTATTCGTAATAGACCTTTGAGATACCCACTATTATTTCCTCCATTTTGTGGTTAAGCATAAAGATGTTAAATTTATCAAGCTTACATAGTTAAATTTTACAGAAACGTTAAATTTTGCAAAAATGTAATCAAGCAGATATCACTGTCTGTTTACCCTTCTGTTTTTCTGGTAGACTATGAGCTCTTGGACAAAATGTGTCCCTTTTTCTCAGTGTCCTTGGGCCTAAGACAAATAACACTTAATAGATGAGCACACAAGTGAAAAGTAAACAAATGGATCAAGAATGAATGAATCGGGGCTTCCCTGGTGGCGCAGTGGTTGAGAGTCCGCCTGCCGATGCACGGGACACGGGTTCGTGCCCCGGTCCAGGAAGATCCCACATGCCGTGGAGCGGCTGGGCCCGTGAGCCATGGCCGCTGAGCCTGCGCGTCCGGAGCCTGTGCTCCGCAACGGGAGAGGCCACAGCAGTGAGAGGCCCGCGTACTGCAAAAAAAAAAAAAAGAATGAATGAATCAGTTGCAAAGTGGTCTGACGCAGCTTCTCCCATACAATTTTCCGTTTCCAAACTCGGCCGCAAGATGCTCTTCTATCCTCCACCACTTGTCCCATGTTCTGTCTTCTTGTGGTTCCCGCGAGAGCATCATCCCCATCCCCTGTACAAGAAGACTAAGGCTGCTCCTTGCTTAACATTCTCTTCCCCGTCACAGCATCAGAGGCCTCTTTGAAGATGAGGTGCAAACAAGGCCGGAGTGAGCCCAGGGACGTCACGGGGGAATCTGCTGCGCCACCAAGAGGGCCTGGATGGGAATTACAAATGTGCCCCAGCCTGATCTAAGAGACCGTCAATGCCAGATGGAACCAGCCCTCTAGGAATTCCTCTAGGCATATCAGTCAGGCCACGTAGGGGGGCCGTTAGCTGGGCACCATGAGTTGCTTTGGACAGACCAGGTGTCCCTACAAACGTACTCAAGCACACAAATATATTTTCCTATTAAGGAGGCATTGTGTACAGATGTTAGCTTTTTACTTTTTTTTTTTTTTTTTTTTTTTTCGGTACGCGGGCCTCTCACTGTTGTGGCCTCTCCCGTTGGGGAGCACAGGCTCCGGACGCGCAGGCTCAGCGGCCATGGCTCACGGGCCCAGCCGCTCCGCGGCATGTGGGATCTTCCTGGACCGGGACACGAACCCGTGTCCCCTGCATCGGCAGGCGGACTCTCAACCACTGCGCCACCAGGGAAGCCCAGTTTTTTACTTTTATTGTGTATAGGCTAAAGGTCAAACCTGCTTGAAAATAAGGGTATCAATGCCCACTATTTTTCTTATTATTGGAGTAAAATTGCTTTACAATGTTGGTTCGTTTCTGCTGTACAATGAAGTGAATCAGCTGTATGTATACCTATATCCCCTCCCTCTTGGACCTCCCTTCCTCCCCCCTCATCCCACCCATCTAGGTCATCACAGAGCACAGAGCTGAGCTCTCTGTGCTTTATAGCAGGTTCCCACTAGCTAGCTGTTTCACGCATGGTAGTGTATATATGTCAATCCTAATCTCCCCATTTGTCCCACCCTCCCCTTCCCCTCCTGAGTCCACATGTCCATTCTCTACGTCTACGTCTCTATTCCTGCCCTGCAGATACGTTCATCTGTACCATTTTTCTAGATTCCACATATATGCATTAATATATGATATTTGTTTTTCTCTTTCTGGCTTGCTTCACCCTGTATGACAGACTCTAGGTCCATCCACGTCTTTACAAATGACCCAGTTTCGCTCCTTTTTGTGGCTGAGTGATATTCCATTGTGCATATGTGCCACATCTCCGTTATCCATTCACCTACTTTACTAAGCACAGATGAGCCTTCCACTGTGTTGATGTGTGTAACTCGCCCAGCTCAGGGCCAGCGGGCACTGGGAGCCCAAAGGTAGTGAGGCTAGGCACTCCCTCTCCCTAAGGGCTCATCCGCCACACAGCTGATCACAGCCACTGCTCACAGCTCTGCACACGCACTAGCCTCCCCTCCCTGCCATCCCACCTGCTATTCTTTCGGCTCAGAGCCCAGGCCCCACATCTTTTCCTGCATAGCTAATTCCTACTCATTGTTTCAAGGTCAAGTTCAAATTCTCTGTCCACACCACCCACCCACCTGCATGCTGTTCTCTGGTTTGGGGAGAATTCCACAGCCACTCTGTGATTTTTAGGGTTAACGGGGAAGCCCGCATCTTCCGCTTCTATTGATTACAATTGATTATGTAGATAACCTCCCAAAATTATATTACAGTGATAACAATAATAGTAATGATTTTCCTTCCCTCTGACTGGCTTAACTTTATTCCCTGTCCATAGCACAAGTCACCATGTGACAACTTACATACTTACTGTACTTGCTTATTCCCCCCCCACCGCCCGCATCCTAGAACAAGATTACCATCAGGGCGGGTTCTCTGTCTGCCTTGTCGCCACCGCTGCATCACCACAGCCTGTATCAGGCACACAAAAGGTATGGCATAAATGCCTGCTGATTAAACGCATGGATCGAGCTCTTATGCTAAGTGAAAGAGTGAGGTAAATACTCAACATCCTCACTTCATGAAGATTTCAGAAACTTGACAGCGGTCAGCGTTAGCGCCTCTGAGTGGAGGAAATGCAGGAGTGATGGCGGGGAGGTGTGAGGAACAGGTGTGTCCAGGAACTTCGAGAATCTAGGGGGATTTGCACCCGAGTAAATGGTGCCTTCACACAGGGCTGGACCCAGGTGATTTGGGTCCTCTGTATGTGCCAGTTCCACTGAGTCACTATGCCTCCACTAAGCTGGCAGGACTCACGGGAGGGAAAGGACTTGATGAAACAGTCACATGTGTTTTGTACACTCAGTGCTCAGAACGGTGCCCAGAAAAGAGAGAGCAAGTGTCTGATGAATCATGGAGTGAATGAATGTACGAATGCACAAGTAAAAGTCTATAACCCCCTTAGAAAATGGACTAACTGGAAACAGAAACAAGGAGCTCCAGGCTTTCTGGACTGGATCAGGCTAGTAATTTCTCCAGTCGGAAGCCCAGAGGGCCACAGGTGAGGATGGGGACAGACTGACCCTGATCGGCTGCCTTGGTTCAGGAACACGGCCCTCTGTTGCCCCCTTGTGGCACCATTTGCTAGAGAGCATCCAAACACTCCCACCTGCACGTGCAACCTGCAAATGGGGTCATTCACTGTAAGCGGGAAGCTTCCGTCTTTTCACTGGAAGGTTTCTGTAATGTAGTAACTTCAGACCATATTGCAGGGAAAGTGGGGGGCACGGAGATTGCTTGGGGGAGTACTGAGGAGTCCCTTATACATAGAGCCTGATGCAAATCAGCTTAAGCTTTAGAGTGTGGATGTACAGTGAGTGTTATTATTTTCTGAGCTTGACCAAGAAAGAACTACAGATTGAAGGAATCCTGTTCTTTCGACTCTTGCCTTTTAGAAATTGAATTTTGCTACTCTGATAATTTTATGGATGGTAAACTGATTGTGTATTGAGTGTTGTGGTCTTGAAGATGTGTTGCTTCTCCATTGATGGGCATGTGGAACTCTCCACGTGGAGATAGTCTGTCCCATTTGAAATTTGTGTTGAATTGTCACACAGGGTTCAGTAGACCTTTATGTTCTATAAATAAACGCTACTTAGAACAAGAAAATGAAAACTCAGAAACATCTAAATTTATTTCAATATGTCACAGGACTGAAAGTTGCCTTTGTGTTGTAAATTACATTTCTTTTTGTTTCAGTGTTTCTTTTGCCCTTGACTATGACATGTGCCATGTGTCCTGAAAGTTGCTCTAAGAACATGCCCTCTGAAAACCTTATTAAGGAACCTATCACAAGTGAGGGTGATCCCACAACTGAATCACAGAATCATGGGGCATTACATATTGAAGGAAAGTTGGGGAACTACATTCTAATTTCTGGTTTTATCTCTAGAATGAGGGAATTTTCACTTGGCCACAAGCAGCAGCTAGATACTAAGAGAGAGATGTGAATAATTTCAGGTACTTCCAATATCATACTCAGTTTTATTTCAACTTTATCTCAACTGAAAAGGAAAGAAAGAATATTTATTGATTTCCTGCTTGTGTCAAGTATCATGCTAGGCATTTTGCACTGTTAGTTCTTTAGCCATCACCGTGATAGAACGAGAGAAACTTCTCAGCTAACTATGGCTGTGTGACAAACTGCCCCAAAACTGACTGGCTTAAACAACACGTTCGTATTTTTTTTCTCATAATTTCCTGAGTTGACTGGGCTCAGCTGGTGACCAGACTCAGAATCACTAAGATTCTGGCATGTGGCTGCAGCAAGACAGTAGCAGTGGAATGAGTCTCCTGCAGCCTCAAACTAGGCTGATGCCCAAGATGTGTCATTCACATGACGAGCAATTGATGTCGGTTATTGCAGAACTCAGATGGAGCCATTAAACAGTGCCTACGCATGACCTCTCGACATGGCTTGGGCTTCTCCAAACCCATAGGATCTCTCCAAGTCCATGATGACTGCGTTTGGAGAGATCACGTCCCAAGACTGAGCCTTCCATGAGAAAGAAAGTAGAAGCTCCCGGGCCAAATAAAGGCAATGACTAACATGGGCAAAGTATTGATATTTCCACGTAATTCTATCAGCCAAAGAAGTCGTAGAGCCAGTCATAGTGCCAGATTCAATAGAGTGGAGAGGTAAGCTTCACCTCTTGACAGGCGACCGGCACGACCATACCGCAGAAGAGTCAGTGGGATGGGGGACATCGTTGGGGCCATATTTAGACAATACAATTTTCCACAGCAACGCACGCATCTCCCACACGCCCATGGTGCTTACCACTCCCGCAAGGAATCCAGGAGCTCAACTCACCCCGTTACAGCATCTGCTCAAAGCCAGAGTCTCACCAAAAATCAGGTCCAGATGTGGAGGTTTTCTGAGGAGCGATTCTTTGAATCAACATCTTGAGTACAATTTATCTCCATCTGAGTTAAAGATTTATATCTTTAACTATGAGCTAAAGGTACAAATCAACTACTCCACAGACATCAAACATACGTTAGGCGGAAAAATTACTTCCATAGACATTCCTGTGAAAAGGACGAAAATCAGGGGGCACAAGTAATTACTAGTCTACAGTGATTCTGAAATTCAACTGGGCCCTTGTTGCCAGTGTTTTGATTTGAGACCAGCCCTGATGCCTGGGATTTTTGTTCTGCATGGCTCTTGGTCTCTGTCTGAGTCATCCATCCATTTCCCACAAGAAGTAGCCTGTGTTTACAGCTTCTTCAGCCTTTTCCTTGCCCAGAAGTTACCTGCAGTCCATTTTTGAGAGGATCCTGTCCACTTAGCACTATTTTTGTCCAAGCAGACAGGATTTCTGATAAAACAATAATAATAACAACAACAACAACAATAACTATTTAAATCAATATCTTATGCACCTTATGTGTTTGTAATGCATTTTATTGAGGGTTAGTCTATTAGAAAAGAGTCACACCAACAGCTCTTTTTGAGGTAATTCTCCCCTTGGCTTGAAATCAGAATCAGGATACTACAGAAAAATACCATTAACTTTGTAAGAAGCCATTTTTGTATAGTTCAGGGGCGCCATTAAATGTTTCCATATTTTTTTCTGAAATCTTATCAAAGGTTTATACAACCATACACTGAGATGATCTCTAGCGCGATGACTATTTTTTCTTTTCTTTCTTTTTTATTCCAGTATTTTGCTGCCTGGAAAATTTGATTGGAGAAACAATTTTATTTTTGAACCCAGAATATACTGGGCTCTTTCTATTTCTTCTTACTGCTTTGGAAAACTGAACAGTTATGTTTTGGGCATATCTCTATTCACACATTATCATATGCGGCTAAAAGCAAGAATTTGGTACTTCCACCATTCTGCACAGTAATCTCTTTAGCCAAACACATCAGATTACTATTTGTACATTGCATTTTTCCTGTTACCGTCAGTGACAGATTTTTGTCAACTTTCCATTAACATATACAGTTGACCCTTGAACAATACAGGTTTAGATTGCACAGGTCACTTATACGTGGATTTCTTTTCAGTAGATACAGAACTAATTGATCCTCCCCCAGTTGAATCCGTGGATGCAGACCACGGATACTGAGGGCTGAATATGGGACTTGAACATCTGTGGATTTGGGGATCCTGGGCCAGTCCTGGAACCAATCCCCCATGGATATGTAAGGACAGGACAGCTGTATTGTGTTTCTCCAGCCTCCTATAATGATTTGCTCACGTCCTTCCAAAACCCGCTAGCAGTCTCTTTAAGGCTCTTCAGCACAGCCCCAGGTCCAGTGCCACCTGTTTCTTGTTTCTGTTGTAACAGCAGCCATTTTCACTTCTGGTGCCAATTTCTGTTGTGGTCATCGGTTGATGTATAGCAAAACACGCCCAAAGCTCGTGGCTTACAATCATAATTGACATTTGTCTTTCTCACCACTTTGTGAGCTGTCTGGGCTCTGGTGAATTTTGTTCACTTGGGACCTTTCCTGCCATTCCACTCAGAGAGCAGCTGAGTCTTCTGAGGGCTCAGGGGGCTGACCTGTGACATGACTCACGTGCTGGCCGTTGTTGCTGGCTGTTGGCTGGCAGCTAAGCTGGTGCTGTTGAAAGGTGGCTTAGACATGATGCTTGAGCTTCTCAAATGATGGAGTCTGGGTTCTGAGCTGGAACTTCCCAAGAACAACTGTCCCAAGAGGCAGGACATCGGCACTGCCAGTCCAATTAGGGGCTATGCCTGCAACTTGCAGTGTGTAACTTCCGCTGCATTTTGTTGGTCAAAGCAGACTCAGAACCCACCACGATGGGCTTCATCTCAGGATGGGGTGTTGCAAGATAACATTGCAGAAAATCTTGCAGGATGGGAGATGTGTCGTGGCCAACGTTGGAAAATGAATTATGCCATAAGAGACTGTTCTCTAATTTTATACATTTTATAAAGGAAACAAAAATGTGTCTCATTATCTCCCATACTCAAGGGCTTTGCTCAAGCAATTATCTTCTACCTCTCATCCCCGTCTTTTCCATTTCTAATCATTTCTATCACCAAAAAGCATGTTTTATCCTCACCTGTCCTAAAGTAAAAACTCCTCGCTCTATATCAACCTTCAACTAAACCCCCATCATTTCTCCTCTTTATATCAAGACTCCATCTCCTCTTACTCTTTCTTAAACCCACTCTGATCAGGCTTTTTGCCTTCTCTCTGCCAGCCTCTTCTCTATATTTCCCCCCAAATTGTCCCTTTGTTAAACCCAGTGGTTAAAAGTTCAGTCCTCATGTTACTTGACCTGTCAGCAATATCTGATAGAGTTGACTTTTCCTCTTTAAAGCACTTTATCTAGCTTCCCCAACACCAAACTCACATGACTTACCTTCTACCTCACTCTTTCCATCTTTTCTTAGTTTCTTCTTATTTCATAAACAAAATATTAGAGTTTGACAAGTCTCAGTGTTTGGTCTCGTCCCTTGGTATTTCAAAAATTATATTATCACTCCCAATGACATGATCCAACATCATTGTTTTGAATACCTTCTCTGTGCCGTTGTTCTCCAAGATTATACCCTCAGCTTAGATCTTGACCTGAACTCCAGACTGTATATCCAACTGACCATCACCATCTCCAAGACTGTCTAGCAGGCATCACATACTTAATAGACCCCAAACCGAACTCCTATATTTATCCCCCCAAAGCTGACTCACCTTTAGTTTCCTATCTGAGATGATGGAAGTTCCATTCTTCTATGGCATCAAATTAAAAAATTCACTCTGAATTTCTCTCTTACTCTCAGACTGCATCCCTAACCCATCAACACATACTCTTTCCCTTAAAAATATACCCAGAAGATGAGCCTTTCTCATTAGTTCCACTACAAAAATCCTAGTCCAAAAGGCTACCAAAATTTTTCAATAACCTTTTCACTGTTTTCCTTTATTCAAACGTATTCCTTATCATCTATCTTTAACAAACCTTGTAAAACCTATGTTAGATTATTACACTTCTCTGCTCAAAACCTCCAAAGCTTTCTATCTTACTCAATATAAAAGTAAAACTCTCCACCATGGTCTATAAGACCTATATAATCAGCTTGCTACCAAGTGGCTTATTGATCTTTTGTAGTGATTTTACCATATCTTGGGATCAGCATTGGTCTCTCATTCTGACAAATCAATAAATTTAGCAGTAACTGTAGGTAGATCAGCCATAGCAAGGGGACACCCGTGCTGATGGGTCCATGCGTAGTGTTCATTCCTGACACCATGGCTACTCTTTTATGGCCCCCCTACATAAGGACCGGTGTTGCTAAGGGCAAAGGTGGCCAACTTCTCGTACCCACTAGGTGTTTTGGTGCCTCTTCTGTGGCATATGCTCCCTGTGGGCTCAGTGTGAAAGATAAAGGTCCACAAGCTCTGTGTCCTCTCCTATATGCCCTTCCACACTCTTCTTCCCCAGACCTCCTTTTTTTTCTTAGATGCTGTATATTTAAAAGAAAATATACAAACCCTGAAAACTTACAAAGGTCTATGATTTCATAGACAGCAATCACCTTGTTTAAGGATAAAGATAATACACATTTATTGACAGAGTGAATAAATGAGACAGATTCTGTCTAGATGAACCCATGCATCTTTTGTATCCTCTTCGACATGTGTATGATCACCCCATTTATTGCAACCCCCAAAGGGCAAGTAATAACAAAGCTGTTAACCGACCGAGCTAAGATGGGAGCCTAATAGGTCTGTGTTGATTGGATAGCACATAGCTCTCAGCACATCATGGGCTCTTATTAAATTCATTCCATATCCCTTTAAAAGGGCAAGGATAAAACCCACAAGGATAATATGGATCTGATAGTGAGGTTGATGTAGGAGGGATTTGTAAAATTCAAGATGCTACATAATTTGCCAGATTCTTAGTAAATTACCTTGGTTCCTACTTCTTTAAGGTACCTGCTGCTTCTTGAAATAATTATCATAAAATCTTAATATTAGACATTAGAAGTTGAGACCTCAGAGATGATCATACCAAATACTTTCATTTTGCAGAAGATGAAGGGACTGAAGTGCAGGATGAAGTGAGTTACCTAAAATCAACTCATAAATTAGTCCCAGAGTCAGAATCAGGATCCAGGCCTAGTTCAATCCTCTTTCCAGCGTAATGTGCATCTTCAAACAAAAATTTCATTTCATTAATTTATTACATTAAGCAAGTTCCGTCCCCCACTCCCATCTGAGCAGAATTAAACTAGCTCAAGCTTAACCCAGTTGAAGGAGCACCAACTATAACTAATTCTCATCTACGCTCCACACCCCATGCAGATCCACCGCACCCCCTGGAACAGTGTAGTGACCGTGCTGAGCTCAATTCCACGACCTGGACCCGACCCTGATGTAACATGCGGAGTGTGCTTAGGCAGGCTTTGAATCCTTGGCCAGCTCTACAAAGCTACGATTCTCCTATTTTTGCATCTCGTTTTCTTTCTATTTTTTATGTCTATGTTTCATGGTTGTTTAAATGGTAGGAATAAGGAAAGGCACACTAACTGTTGTTAATCACTTTCTATTATTTGATTTACCAGTTTGTTTCTTTTGCTTTGAAGCAGGAATCTTTAGGTGCTAGCAACAAGGACCCACCCTGACAAATGTAAGGAAAAAGAAAAGTTTATGTGGGCATTACTGGGAGGAGAAGGGTTAGTTCAAAAACCGAAGGCAGACCTCAAAAATGATTACATGAAATAAGGATTCAATGAGTTAGCATATGTACGGCATATCAAATGGTATCTGACAAATGGTAAGGGCTATGGACATGTTGGGAGCTCTAAGGCTTGGCATAGCAGAGGTTAAGAAACTTTTGATTCACGTCACCATGAATGGGATTCATTAATCTTAATCATCCTCCGTCTTTGTGTTACCCAAATCAGGATGCAAATTCCAAGGACACCCTGACTGTTCCATCTGGGATCATCATCCCACCTCCTGGAGTGGCAGGATGGGGCATCTTGCCTGGCATTCCGGTCAGTACTGCACTGCAAGGCCATAGGTAAGAAAACAAGGATCCAAATAACTGAGTTCATGGACGAATGGCTTTATTAATTTTTTAACTAAATCTATCGCTATAAGAATGTTGGTTATACGTCAACCCACCTGCAGATGAGATCTCCAATTTCTCTTTGCACATCAGTGTTTTTTCTTTAAACTGCCCTTTATCATAATAGATGGAGGAACCTGGCCTTCATAGCAGCTACCTCAGCTGCCTGCCAGGATGTGGTTTGGTCCAGCCATAGTCAAGTCATGCCAAGGGCTGAATTTCTAGATTTCTAGATTCTTGTACTGAAGGATACAGCGAAGGAGTCACAATTTCCCCACAGGTTAAAAAAAGAAAAAGACTCGTCAAATTCCACCACTGGGGAATCAGTAAAACTTGAGGACTTGAAGGAATTTGCAGCAGGTGTGGAAATTCAGACAGCTATAAATTATCACTAAATTTGGCACCAAAGAGAGAAGTATTTCTGAATAATTCTTTTATGTCTGTCATAAGAATTTGGCATGTGATTCTGTGCTGCACTGCATGCCATAAGTACAATAATTTATGGTTGGTTTCTACCCAGTAATGTGCAGTGTCGTACTTAACCTGGGAACAAGCACAATTAGAACTATAATCAGTTGTGACATTGCTTTGAAATGTTTCTACCTAATTATTTTTCTTGCTATAGTCTGGCATTAATAGCTTTTTTGAGAAGACAAATCATAATAATTACTCCACAGAAAATGGCGAAGATAAATGATATTCAAGCAAGAAGGCAGAATTGATCCAGAGACGGATTGGTGGTTGGTTATGTGGAAAGAAAGATGAAAGATCTGCTGCTTTAGTTTGGTGCGTCTATTAGCATCATCTACAAAACAAAGAGGAAGCCGTCAAGTTTAGTCTCCAGGTTCTCCTCCCCTCATTTCAACATACATCCCTGGGTACCAGGTGGCTCTCCTCTGAGCAGTGGAAAGAATGCAGGCTTTGGAGTTAGGAATATCTGGGGAAGAATTCTTGGATCGCCAAGCACTTTGTAACAATCCTACCTGAGGCAGGCACTGTTAATAGGTATTAGTCAATTACTTATGCTCCTCATTTTAGTAGCAAATAAGAATACTAGTACCCACCTTTCATGCTGTCCCAACACACAAGCAAAACCCTTGTAAAGTGCTCATCATACACAGTTTGCCTGGTGGGTAGCCAGCACTCAGGAAGAGGCAGACATCATAAGTGCTGTGACTGGTCATAGGAGATGTTTAATAAACAGTATTTTTTCCCCTATAACCTACACAGGCACTGAGATGGATCCTGTGGGTAGATAGTTCACGAGTTCTAGTGTCTAGAACTAGATCATCATTCCTGATATCTGGATTGTAATATGAAAAGACTATATCAAGCATTTTTAATAGAGCTACACGTGCTTGAAGAGGGCTTAGCAGACACATTACTTAAAGCTCTTTGGGTTACAGGAAACAGAAACCACATTGAGCGTTTTTAAAGCAGAAGTGGAGAGCAGATTATTCAGTGTAGCTGGATAATGTAATAAACAGAACTCATGGTTTCCCTCCCACAGTCAGGATCTGGGCCAGGGAGGCTGCCTGCCCTCTAGGGATGGAGGGTACAGTTGGAAATCTCTCTCTCTCTCACGCAGCACCTCTTCCACCTCGTCCTGCTGTTTCTAAACCATATTGTGGGTTATCACAGAGGTGCCGAGGAGAGGTAAAGGGAGCGGGACGTTTCTCGCCTGACTGGTACCATCAGTGGCTGGCTTCTCACCCCTTAGGTCTGGCAACTCTCCAACACGAGCTCTTCATCTGATTCCATGCTATCGTGGGTGATGCGGGATACTCTCCCATGCCCATCACATCACGTATGGTCTCTCACTTGAAGTTCCTTGACCTGGGGAAAGTGCATTCCCTCTTGGTGGTGATGTTCACCCCCTCCCCAACCCCTAGAAGTCTTGCGGTCAGACTCCAGATTCTCCTCTGCCGACCCTTCTTCTCGATCCTATAGGATAGAATCTAAGACATCCTCACACTGGCATTCTCACACTAGTGACCCACATTTTTGCCTGAACAAAATCCTAACAGGAAATCTGATCCCAGTCTAGTGATCTCCTCCACACCGTCAGGAATATAGCAAGCCAGCCTGCTCTTGTCCCTCAGACTTGCCAGAGTCAAACAGCGGTCTACTCCATCCCTCCAACATATTTTAAGGACACATATTTTAAGTTCTTCATTGGTCCTGGTGATACCTAGCTCAATTGGCCCAAGGTAAGAGGCAGGGCCAAGCACTCTTCCTCCTGAGGAGAAACAAAAGGGAGCGGGAACTTCTTTCAAAATAATCTTCTTTTAACATTTTCTTCCTATTCTTAATCTCTTGATCCTGTTATCCATGATTGTAGTTACAGTGTTCAAGAGTCAGATGCCCAGTTTGAGGCTAAGTTTCACTTTGTTAATTCTCAAGAGTGGGCTGCTACCATTTCTTTTGGTATCCAGTATGTGGTTTGGGCTGCCTTGGGCTCAGAGCAAGTCGGGAAGCATTTCATTTTGCTATCCACTTGTTTAAAGATAAGGATTTTCGTAGGGAAAATGCCAGCCTGGACCGGCAGGCTTCAGCTTTCCTCCTTTGTCTTGGGTCTTTGTCTCTTTCTTCATCTCTGCTTTATTCTTGTCTCTCTGAAGAGTAGCTGGAGATGTTTGCTCCTCAGTCTTGGATGGAAAGCTACCCTATTTTTCTGTAGATTATCTGTTGTCATTCCAGCTACCTTCCAAGATCTGCTTGACTCTGCTTCTCCCTGATGAATTCTTCAGAAGAAGAACCTGAAGAGCATATCTTGGACCAGGTGCCCAAATCTGGCCCATTGTCTGCAACAGCCAGGGACCCATCCTGTAGATTGGGGCAATTCCAAGATTAACAGAAGAGGAGAATGTTTTCTGGCCCATACTTACCTTCACAGTTGTCCATTGGAAGGATGGAGTAAAGAGAAGACCTCCCGTAAGGGGTAACACTGGAATTCAGCCCTGAAATATGAGAACTATATCCATGGACAGAGACTGGATATGGGGGAGAGGGGTCTTTCTAGAGAGGTTTGGAGAGGGCTGGTATAAAGGCTATAATAGGAACGGAAACAAACTAATTAGGTGTTTTATGTGCTTAGTAAAGAAATGTGACCGTTTATAGGTGCCAAATAGCCGACTGAGTAATAAATGTTTATTGCCTTTCTGTTGTAGCAAGAGTTAGTCTTTATAAGAAATCAACGTCATTCGTTTGTTTAATAAACACATTTGAAAACCTACTACATTCCAAGTACTCTTCCAGGTGCTGGGAGAATGTTGGTAAGTGCGAAATGTTTCCCTGTGAAGTGGAGGCAATGAGAATAAACAAATAATATTTTGCCACATAAGGCTATGCAAAGTGGTAAATGGTAGGAGGGGAGAGCTACTTTTGTTAGAATAATAAAGAAAGGCTTTTTGAATGGGGTAACTTGGAGCAGAAAAGTGAATGCAGTGAGGAAAGAGAACAGCCATCAAGGCAGAAGGGACCATAAATACAAGGGCTGTGAAACAGTGACAAACTTGGCCTGAGAGAGGAACGTGTTTAGATACGCGTAGAGAAAACAGCCGGTGAAAAGGCAATGCGTCGATGATTTCATAAGAAGGAGAGAATTTCGGGGAGGAAGGACATAGTCATCCTTCTCTTACTCTGTACAGCTGGGGATCTGGCTGTGGGCCAGCCCTGTACAATGACACCCAAAGCATGAGTACATGCATGTGTGGTGTGACTTTGTGCAGTTAACACCAGAACATCTCAGCCCCCAAGTAAGGTCGAGACTGTCTGTAGTCGCTTAATCTCTATTAAAGATGCCACAGAACCTTTATTGAGTTTTCTGTTTAGATAAAATGTAGGGGGGAAAAGCATTAACTTAATTAGGCTCACTGTCTTAACCATAAGTTCTCAATGCTGGCTCTTACTTTTCTGATGCATATGCCTTGCCTGGAATTGGGGCTCTGGAGGTTGGGAATGCCTGCATCTGACAGCAGCACTTTGGGAAACGAGTAAAAGTCGAGAAAGCAACAGAAATCAGGTTGATGGGAATGATTGGTCTTGGGCAAGGTTGCTAAAAGCTCACTCCTACAGAAAGAGCTGCCTCTGTCTGTCAGTGGTGACAACCTGCTCAGAGACAAATGAGACCTGTAGGGTCTGGGAAAGTGCAATGAGATCCCGACCTGGGACCGGCAGGTCTCTGTCAAATGAGCATCTACCTCTGCGAAAGGGGTGCCTGACTTGTGATAAATCTGCAGCTAATGAGGTCCTTGCATCCGTGCCGTTAGGTTAGAGCAATCACAGAAAACAATAGAAAGCCCTTTTCCTCTCCAGGCCCCCAGATGGGAAGAAACATAAAGACAGGGCTTTCTGCTGAATATAGTTCACCATCTGTTAAGCATGAGCCCAAGTCAAAGCACAGAGACTCTGGCCTTAGACCGGGAGAAGGTTGGATCCTGGAAGGAGTCAGGAAGGCAGTGCTTAGAGAGTGGAATCGGGGTCATCTAAGGATCTAGAGACAGTGACTATTTCCCCAGCAACACAAAAGCATTTCCATATTTTAAGAAGTTATATACCAGTGAACACTGTCTGGACACCCACCCTACGTATCAGGCTAAAGTCCAAATATTTATTTCTTTAAAAAAAAAAAGTGTCATCAAGTTTCTCTTTCTCCCTGGCTCCAGATGAGCTACGGCATTTAAAACACGGATTGATGATTTTGTGTTTCCATTCTGAGAATAGCAAGCTTTCATTTGGCACACTCTGGGGATAGAGGGGGTAACATGGATTTAAATCCAAGAAACATTTATTCATTCCTCCTTTTCACTCACCCAAGAGGGAAAAGAGGCCCATAAGGTCACCCTACCTTTGATGAGCTCATGGTACGTTCATTAGAGGGACCATAAATGTTAAAATCCACAGTGCTGTGTGGTCAGAGCTAGGAAAGGGGTTGGAGAAAACACCTAACTTCATCTGTGAGAAGGGGGTTAAAAGTCCAGGAAGAGCATTCTGGAATCAGAGTTTAGCATTGCTCTAAGCCTAAAATATATTAGTGATAGACAGAATGGAAGAAGGGCATTCCAGAACTATGGAAAAAGGGCCTGTGCAAGCATCCTGGGAGCATATAATGACTGAACTACGTAGACTACGGGAATATGGCAAAAATGGCAAGCAGCATCTAGTTGTAATAACGATAACTAGAATCATAAGCTTCTGGGTAAGTTCCCTAGGGCTGCCATAGCAAAGTGTCACAGACTGCCTAACTTAGAACAACAGAAATTTATTATTTCACAATTCTGGAGTGCAGAAAGCAAAGCGTTGGCAGGGCTGCGTGCTCTCTGAAGAACCTGCTCCTGGGCTCTCTCCTAGTGACCTCAGGTGACCTCAGGTGTTCCTTAGCTTGTAGATGTGCCAGTCCAATCCTGACTCAGTGGTCACATAGCCACCTTCTCTTCATCATCCCTTCTGGGCATGTCTGTTTCTGTGTCCAAAGTTCCTCTTATAAGGACACCAGTCATACTGGGTTTAGGTCCACCCTCATGACCTCATTCTGACTTGATTATACCTGTAAAGACCCTATTCCTAACTAAGATCCCATCCTGAGTGACTGAGGGTCAGGGCTTCAACATATCTTTCCGGGGGGCACAGCTCAACCCATAAACACTTCCTTGGCATGGAAATTGGATTTTCCAGCTTACAAAGCTCTTCCATAGCTTATAGAACTGTATATTACAGAATCCTCTTATAAAATATCTGCAAGCATGAACAATTGATCTCATTTAACTCTTTTACACACGTGGTAAACATTCACATTATAATTATAAACAGCATCTACTAGGCACTTAACATTAATCGGCACTTGATATAATTTTTTTCCAAATCCTGACAACAATGCAAAATACTATCAGTCCCTGGCTTCCAAAAGTAAACAGAGACTCTGAGAAATAAAATAACTTACACATGGCCACAAAGCTGGGGAAGAAGAAAGTTGCTGTGTTTAACCTTAAAACCCAGAGGGAAGTCTAAGTTGGACAGATTTAGTGGAGGTAAGAGATTTCAATGTGGAAGGGTAAAAATGGAATGAAGACTTCTAGTCAAGATACAGACAGAATTCATAATCCACTTCTCTGTGTTTTATTGCAAAATTATGTCATTTTTTTCTTTAACTAATTAAAGATATGTAGCACTTCTCAGAAACCAGAAGACAACCTGTGTGTGTTAACAGCAGCGAGGAACCCTAGGGGTGAGTGGAGGAGGGGGAAGTGGAACCCTGCAGCCCTCCGAAGTGGGAGGCTGGGTACTCACAGTGGGATCAAGCCTTCAGAGCCTTTGATGGAAAAGAATCCAAACATGATCCAGTGGAAAGAAACCTGGGTCAGCTCTGCCTGAAGTGAGGATCTCGGACCACGTTCACTTTAGTGAACTGGATCTGAAATAATTTCATCCAACAGCTTGAATACCACCTTTTTTGTGTCTTAGGCAATAAAGAGAAGCAACCCTGTAAACACGAACTTCATTCGAAATGTGCCTGAGAAGAGTATCAATCCCCAAGGCATACCAGCAACACGACTCCCCGCCACAATGCAAAATGCAGGACTATGTGTTAAGTGCAAAAGCACTAGAAAGAAGGAAGGCATGGTGGAAAAAAGGAACTCCCAGACAGTTGCTAAAAAAAAAGAAAAAGATCAAAGCATGTGAACGACCATAAAAAACACACATGGAAACAACTCACATTGGCGGCAGAACTTGTGAGGCAAATCTAAAAGGACTTTAAAATAAGTACATTTATAATTCTAAAAGAGGTGGAAGTGAAGAGAAATTTTGCAAAGAAAACCATGTTAAGTAAATGAGAAAAAAGTAGCAGACAGATAAAAAAGAACCACATGAAAATGTAGGAATCAAAAAATAAAGCCACTGCAGTAAAACAGTATAATAATATCCATAGTAAGCACTGATAACATATTAAACTTATTTCAGGAAAAAAATAACGAATTAGAATTTAAAACTGAGAAATCCCCAAAATATTTAAGTATATATTAAAGTATATATAATATAATATATAAGTATATATGTAACAATATTTATAATATTATCTTATATATAAAGCATATATGTTATATATGCTATTATAAATAATTATATATACTATTATATAACATATATACTATTATATAATATATATACTATACTATATATACTCTTATAAATATATAATACTATAGTATATATATAGTATATATACTATAGTATACTATATATTTTATGGTATTAGTATGTGTGATATGTTAGTATATTTTATGGTATCAGTATATATAATATTAGTATATTTTACAGTATACTTTATTATGGTATTAGTATTTATAATAGTATATATATACTAATTAGTATATTTTATGGTATATTTTATGGTATTAGTATATATAATATATATATAGCATGTGTATGAGAAAGATCTATATAGATATAGTTATAAATATATTATAGACATATATAGATATATTTGTATGCATAATAGAATATATATATATATATACATGATAGAAAATATGAAAAAGAAGAAGTACAAGCACAGGAGAGAAGCATGACCTTCAGTATACGTCTAATACACATGACTTAATATAGGGGGAAAATGCTAGTGAAGATGTGGGGAAAATGTATTCAAAGAGACAATAGATGGAAACTTTTTTTTTTTTTTTATGCGCTACGCGGGCCTCTCACTGATGTGGCCTCTCCCGTTGCGGAGCACAGGCTCCGGACGCACAGGCTCAGCGGCCATGGCTCACGGGCCCAGCCGCTCCGTGGCATGTGGGATCTTCCCGGACCGGGGCATGAACCCACGTCCCCTGCATCGGCAGGCGGACTCTCAACCACTGTGCCACCAGGGAAGCCCTGGAAACTTTTTAAAGCAGAAGAATGCATGGTGGTCTGTGCCCATGAAACACATTTTCAGTCCCTTTGGGACGTTTCTCCTTACTCCTTTCCTTCAGCCCTTGTATGGCTTGTAGATGCCATGTTCTCATTACTCAACCATCCTAGCTTCCTCCCCCATACCCCACATCTCATTTTTTAGGGCTTGGCTGTGCCTTCCACCAGGAGCTGAGTAGATGCAGCTCAATCTTCCCCAACCTCTGAGTATCATCTTGACAGTGTGTCCAGATCATACATCCAGGTGGCAAGCTGGACAGAGCCTTATCTTCTAGACCTTTGCCAACTCCAAAGCTGGAGGCTTCTCTGATAATACACCCTCTCTGCTGGTTTGATAAATGACCCACCAGCTTAATGGATGCTTCTCCTTTCTTCTTGTGCCCTCTGTTCATCTTTTGCCAGGGACAATTATTGCTTCATAACTTTCTGACTCAAAGGAGGGTTTTGTAAAACATATAATTTGCCCAAGACAGTTGTTGTGACCTGGACCATCATCAAGCAGAGCCCGCTTTGAGCACTATTGGGTACAGAGCTTCCTCTAATTCTTTATATAGTCATCTTTGAATTTAGAGCCACATATTAGGAAAGGAGACAGAAACTGAAGCAGGGTTCCTATAGCTTGGAAATTTCAGAAAGGGGCCATTCCAAAGATCAGGCTACTGTTCTGAAAAGCATGACTACAAATACATTTTAAATTACGTCTGCATTCAGTACTTTCAAACTAGGACAGCCTTGCACTAACAGATACTTGGTGGGTAATTTTTACCCTTGTATGCCTTTTCTCTCCCTGGGAAATTGAACACTTTTGATTAAGGAGGGCTATTCTTCTATTGATTTTCGAATGCTTAAAATAGGTCACATCCTGGCTGGGCTCCTGCCTACTCAGTCATCACCAGCTTTTTGATTTGTTTCTTGACTGTTTTTTTTTTTTTTATTTTTAAACCTGAGAGAGCAATGTGTTCAGATGCCTAATGGATGTTTCAATACCATTTCCAACTCATGACCCGTGACATTTTTCTAAATGTTAAATTTTCTAAATGTTAAATTTCTGATTTGAAAAATTTGCTCCAAGAAAAGGTATTTGTGAATGAGATAATGCAAGCAAGACATGAGCAGGTTTTCCATAAGGAGACTGCTGTTGCCACAAAAGGGTAACTTTAAGGAATCTTTATCAGTGGAGAACACAATGAAATCTCAAAAAAACATACAAATCACAACAGTGGATCACAGCATAGCCTAGTCCAGTCAAGTCTCTAAGGCAAAGGATGCTGTAACTACAGCGTCCAGAGCGTGAGACTGAATGGCAAATACCCAGACGCTGGAAAATCACCATGGTGGCTAAATATGGACCCTTCTCCTTTATCTGCTTAATTTTTTTTTGAAATTCCTTGTGGTATCTGTGGTCCTTCCAGTTCTAACCAGGATCTGTATCTCCATACCTCTCTCCATCTGTTTCCTCTTATCTCCGTTTTCCTTAAGTGCCCCCTCTCCATGCCTTGCCTCTTGACCCCTGACAGTCTGAACAGGCTTCTCCCTCTTACTGGAATGTATGACCTTTTGCAGCTTCCCCAACTGTCTACTGAATCCTTATCATCCTTACAAAATGCTTTAAGAGATGACTCTGAAGTTTGATGACTTGGAATCAAAGCTTAGCTTTTTCATCTACAGAGTGTGTGACCTCAGGAGAGATACTTTAATTTCTTGATGCCTCGATTTCTTCATCTGTTAAATAAGAATAAATTAAAATACCTACTTCCTAGGGTTATTCTGGGAATTAACTGAGATAATGCATGTCAATCTTAGAATTGTGTCTAATGTATATAGTGTATGCTCAAAACATACGAACCATTTGTAATTTCCTCTTCATTTATGCAGGTCATTCCAGTGTCACTTGTGTGGAAATTTGCCATTGGCTCTTCCAGACCATGTGATAATGCTTGGTGGGCCAAGGTGGAAGAAATGACATCGTGGGATTCCCTAAGCCTAGGGAATTTCTTGCAGCTTCCACTCACACTTTCTTGCTTCCTTAATTCAATAATTTAGCTTGGGATGATGAACTTAGTGATGGGAGAAAGGCCAGTTAACAGTCAGCACCAAGTGACAGAGGCTTAAGTGAGGTCATCTTAAACCATCAAGTCGACCCACCCGGGGATGCAGCCCGTGTGGTGACCACAGGCAAGATGATCAGAAGAGTCAGCCAGGAGATCCCAGCCCAAATGACTGACCACACAGTCACATACAAAGAAAACAGTTGCTTAAAGCTACTGTGTTTCGGGATGGTCTGTTACTCAGGAATAGGTAACTGATAGATCGTACAGCCACAATAATCATGAGTTGCTGAATAAGTGTTCACATTGTAACCACTTAGCAGTAGGATCTGGGAAATAAATTATATGTATGGCCATTACTAAGGTAAAGCGGACCAAAGAGAACCTGCGAAAGGGACAACATTGTAACCTGAATCATGCCGGAGGGTTGATTTCTCACTAGGGTCAAGGAATGTCAGCTATCTCGAATCTGCAGATTGCCTGAAAGCAACAACAAAATCACTCCTTTTTGGAAATTGACTCTCTGTTGAAAACTTAGTAGATGTGGGGAAGAACTGGAACTCCTAATTATTGCAGTGTGGTCAGATGTCAGTTGTTATACTTTTGCATGGAAACAGACATAAGATGGATGTTCCAAGCTCGCTGTTCGCAAAAGCTAACAAAGGACCCTGCAGCTCAGGTGCGAAGTTACCTGACCTCCTCTCCAGCTTGCTCCCCCCATGTGGCTGTGGCCCCATCCTGATGGGCTAGACACTCGCAGAGAAAGCACACATTCTACCCCTTCCTGCTGGATTAGCCGTAACCACCCTAAATGTCGATGTGATCTCCCTCCTCCATGGTTTGGCAGCCCATTTGGGGTTTGACATAACTCTATTTCTGTTAATTTTCAGAGGGCTATATTTATGACTGTATATTCATAGTCAATGATCAATTTCCCAACCATTGTACCCAGCCCATACATCAGCACAGTCCTAAACTAGTGCGGGCCTGGCGGTACTAAGATCTCCCATGTTTCTTGGAAATAAGAAATTACTCCCTAACCCACTTCTCTTTCCACCCTTCACACACGCACACACACATGCGTGTACCATAACCATAATCCATTTACTCAAGAAAAATGATCTTTCCTAAGACTCTCATATGTACAAAAGGTCCTCACTCCAGAAACACCATTTGATTCTGGTCTCTGATCCTTGGTCCTACTCCCGTCTTGAAGCCGGATCCAGCCTCTGTACCGTGACACTGAATTAAATCGTAGAGACAGTTTTGGGTGAAGTAGAAAAGGATAGCTTTATTGCTTTGCCAGGCAAAGGGGGCCATAGCGGGCTAATGCCCTCAAAATGTTGTGTCCCCACCTGGAGGGAGTAGGGAGGAGTGTTATAGTAATGGTTCAAAGAGGAGGGTATGATCAGTTCGTGGACACTCTTCTGATTGGTTGGTGGGGAGGTAAGTGGGAGTCGGCATCATCAACCTTCCGGTTCCACCCGGTCTGGGGTCTGCGCGCTTGTGGGCAGCACGCAGTTAACTTCTCCCACCTGGAGGGGGTTTCAGTATCTGCAAAACAACTCAAAGATGTTGTTATGTGTATCCCTTGAGGGGGAACCAGGACCCTGCCCCAAGGCTGCACTATTGTTTCTTTTAACTGCTCCTGCCTTGTCTCTGCATCCCCTCCCTTCCCTAAGTAGCAACTCTTTGAACCTGACTGTAGGAACTCAGGGAAGATCATGGAGGCTGAATGAAGCCTATTTCCTGTAATCAAGAAATGGAGGACAGAGAAAGGCTTTTGCGCCCAGGAGCCCCGGAAGGTCCTGCTGGGTATCAATCTCTATAGGAACAGATACCTCCAAGCTCCTTATTAAGGTTGTAGTACTTCTATTCTGGTAGAATCCTGGCATTCTCTAATTCTGCTTACAGTCATTGTTTTGTTTTTCTTTGATCTCAAAAGCACATACTTACTGTAACAAAAACAATAAAAGAAAACCAACATTAGCTGGATGTTTTGTGGTTTACTGTCGGTGAAAATCGGTATTTCCGAGGACAGTACTATGCTTTCCTCAAAATAATTCCATAAGCAAGGAAATCATTCATGCAGAGGTGATATATGCAATATCATATGGTCAGTAAGTAACCAATTCCACACTCAGACAACAATCACCTGCCTCCAAATTATCATATTTTTTTATAATCACAGAACATCTTGCACACTGGCAACAACTTCAGTAGAAATCAAGTGATCCAGCCTTAAAACATGTGGATTAGAATTGTTCTGCATTTAGTAACAAAGATCTATGAAGAAAGAGTGGGTATCTCTGTCTGGACCATGTGGAGTGAAAAACAACAAACTCACCAAAGAACACAGACCAGACCATGATTAGTTCCTTGGACACTTTGTTTAATCAATACCACCTGTTTCTTACTCAGGTGGGATGTACAATTGAGAACAGATGCAATGTGTATCCTTTAAAATATTTAGAAAGAAGCTTGTGGAGTAGACAGTAAATAATTTTTAACATTCTACCCCTTTATTACTGGCTGGAAAACTCTTACACTTCCACTAATATGAATCTTTCTCTGCCTCTCCTTCAATGGGAAGACACAGTTTATCTGGCCTCATGCTCCTTTACACAGATATTTCTTTTATCAGCACTAGTTATGTGACACTGAAAGCATCGCTTTAATCTCTAACTTCACTTGGCCTCAAGCTTCTTGAAGGCAGGGACCATTCTGACTCATCTTTTTATTTCTTGGTATATATTTTAATAACTGTGCAGGTATTTGCTGTTGATAGTCAGGAGTTTAAATGGCTCAGAGAGAAACTTTAGAATCTGCTCCCGGCCCGTGATCTCAGAGAAGTTAGGAATGGTTGTGCATTTGCATAATTGCCTTCCCTTTCCTTTCACTCTGCCTCAGTCAATTATTTGCCATAAACACAGGTACTTCAGCGTCTCCCTAAAAATCAGTCCCACTGATGAGTAATATCTAAATAGCTTCCTGTAGCAGGCTGAATAAAGACGCCAATGATGTTCATGTCCTAACCCCTGGAAACTGTGAATATGTCAGTTTAGACAATAAAAGGAACTTTGCAGATGTGATTAAGTTAAGGATGTTGAGATTGCAGACTATCCTGAATTATCCTGGTAAGCACGAGGTAGTCAAAAAGGTCCTTATAAGAGGGAAGCAGGAGGGTCAGGGTCAGAGAGAAGGAGATACAATGATGGAAGTAGATTGGAGGGATCTGAAGAGGGGCCCACAAAGCAGGGAGCCTCAAGAAAGTGAAGAAGGGAAGGAAACAAATTCTCTCTAGAGACTTCAGGAGAAATCAGCCCTGTTGACACATTCACTTTAGCTCACTCAGACTGACTTTGGACGGATGACCTCCAGAATTTTAAGATAACACATCTTTGTTGTTTTCAGTCACTAAGTTGGTAGGAATTTGTTACAGTAGCAAAGGAAGCTGATACACTTTCTTATCAAAGCACACTGTTGTCCCTAATGCAGAAGCTGTAAACGATGGGATTCCCAAGACAGTAACATCCTACACAACACAGAACCCAACTCGATCCCTTCCCTTATGTGGACATCCTCCTGGTATGGAGGATTGAGACAGGATTGGGAGATCACTTCTGTGATATGACGTCATGCAATCTTTTACATACTGTGAACTCCTTTCTAACTCATGTGTGGCCAAAGACAATGCCTATAGTCTATGATGAAGGGAACAAATTGGGTCAATCAAGTTTTCAAGTGTGCTGCTGGCTACTGTTCTAGTTCTAAATACTTTTATTCATCCAAAGGATTGATAATAAAAAAAGGACACCGTGTCCCAGCAGCCTTAGCGGCATCCCCACCAGCTCCTCCAATATCCTCCTTTTACTTTAATTCTTCCTTTTCTATTCCTTGAATTCTGTCTCCAGGAGGGGAAGTTGGCAGGGCTCTATCTGCATGAACCTTTTCCAGAATAGAGAAGAAAAGGACATGGACAAATTGCACAGACTGTCGGGGGAATGACTTTCCTTTCTTCACTCCCGCCCCCACGCCCTGACGGTGTGAGCTATTCCCTGCCAAGCAATTAACATTTCAGACTCATTTTCTCAACTTCGTAAAACCTTTTATTTCTGATCTTTTATTTGGGCCATGTTTTACTTTTCATAATTTATTTTTCATAATTTACCATGCATTTACATTTCAATTAAGGATGCTGGCTGTTTGTAAAAGCTACCCTGTTGGGGGACTGTGAAATACATGATTGAAGTTGCTCTAATCTGCAATCCCATTACTACCTCATTTACCCTAATGACACTAAAAAGATTGTTGCCCTCGATATAGCTCATCCCAGTAAGGGAAATTCCCTTTGAAGTCCAACACAAAGAAGTTATACATATTTGCATGTGGTGCTGGATATGTTAATGAGACAGTTGCTGGCTGGACTTCACCCTGGGAGTGTTCATCCAGGGGAGTCTCAAACAGATATTAAATTGTATCCAGAGCCTCCCAAGAAGATGCCCATGGGCTTGAATAATGAACATCTAACAAGAAAGCCATTTGATTACCATCACCTTCCTCGTAATTCCCTTGTCTTCTTTGGTACCCAATTTGCACATATTTTTGCTTCGAGCAGAGTGAGAGGGGAAAGAAAGACACTATATATTGAGAACCTGCTATGTGATAGACTTGTCCCGAGAACTTCTGCATATCCTGCCCCCAAGAATTCTAAGCCATTGGGAAAACTGGTGTGCATCAAATAATTATAATGTAAATTATGAAAGAGGATATGGAAAGAATAAACCAAACTTTTTTGAGCTCCTACTACGTTTAATGGAATTTGAAAATGCATTTTCTTCCCAGTATTTCCTGCTTAACCTCATCCCTTGTACTTTATTAACAACAGATAAAAATAATAACTAATCATTGTTGCAAACGTATCATGGATCAGTACATTTTTATGCCCCTCAAAGACAAAAACTTAAATAAATAAATAAAAACTAAAAAATATGTGTTCTTATTCTTCTTTGCTAAGGAATTGAAGCATACTCATAGTGCTAAGTGACCAATTCTCCCACCTGTGTGGCTCGTTATAGTTCTTTCAAATGACTCTTCAGAAATCTGTCTTCTGCCCCCAGACCTGATACTCATACTGGATGCCATAGAGAGCATGCCCAATGGCACCATGCACCATTTGAGGTCTTAGCCCATCTCTCCCAACTCTCCTGTTTTCCAGTCCTCTGACATAGTTGCCTCTTTATACCCTTTCTACATGTTTTATATTTATTACACAAAACTTTCCTTCTAATTCGACTTTGACCCTCTGGGTACCACTCCCTTGCCTCACCAAATCCCAGGACTCCCACACACCAGCTGTGAGATCACATCTCTGATGTGACTCTTCGTTCTGTTTCATGCTCTGAACATCACTTTCGGATTATAATTTCTTCATGCATCAGGCATTGGATTCACAAAACTTTTACAATGTACCCGTTCATTCATTCAGCAAATAATTTGGATCATGTTTACGAACGTTTCCATATCCCAGATAATCCTTTAAAAACATTCCATCTCTAATGTTCTGTAGTTATATGAATCTGGTAGACAGAACTCTTGTTTTATTCCCAGCTCTGACAATTATTAGCTGTAGGACTGATTCCAAAAGTTCAACTTCATGAATGGTATGCATTCAGGAGGAGTTGCTACTGAGACTAAGAATCCACCTCTATATTTCAGATCACAGGCTGATAAGCTCTCTGCATTTTGCGTTAGAGAAGAACATCCCACACTTTGCCTGTGATTTGAATATCTGACATTTCCCTCCCGCACCCTCCATCCAAATGGCAGCATTGTCTCTTTCATATTAAATAAATCAGAGGTAAAAGAAGAAAACAAGGGAATTTTTCAGCAGATGGCTCAGATTCCTCAGCTGTACAATTGCTGATCTAAGAGACTAACATTTCTGCACCACAAGATAGGTATCAAATTATATGCAAATAGGACTTCAGCTCACAGAAAGCACAGTATATTCTCAGACATAAAGTGAATGGTTTCCCTTTTTGCTTGTTTTTCCTTGCGATGTACGGCATTGACAGTAAACATTTGATGTGTTTTACAGATAATAATCTGTTTAATCAGTACAGTCACCGAAAACTAGATAGCTCATTCAGATATAACTCTGGAACAAAAAGTCAAGGGTTATTGTCTGAAGGTGCCAGGCTGCAGAGAAAAATAACAGACGAGGGGAGCCTAAAACTTGGGTTCTAGTCCGCAATGCAATTATTAATTTGTACAAGAATTTTTTAACAAGCATCACGGTGTCTCTTCTATGGTTGAAACGCCTGAGGAATGGGGCTGGCAAGTGTTTCCTATACATGAGATGCCAGTGAGGATAAAATAAATCGACAAATCAGAATATACAAGAGCTCTTGTTCTAATTATAGTTTCAAAGTGAATTCAGAGAAAATAGCCCAGAGTGGCTCATACCAGAACCCAAAGATGACATTGTTGTAGCTCAAACTTTCTAAACCTTGACATTATTGACATTTCAGACCAGATGATTCTTTCATTGCAGGGATGGTGTGGTCCTGTGCATTGCAGGAGGCTTAGCGTCATTTCTTGCCTCCATCCACTTCCTGCCAGTAGCACCTTCCCAGTCGTGACAACCCAAAATGTACACAGACTTGAACATGTCTTTAGGGAAGCCTCTCTTTCAAAACCACTTCAGCTAAATCCTACTGGTTCTATAGTTTTCCTCTGGGCTCTTTGGGTATTGAATCTCCATTTTTAAAAATACGCAAAGGTGATCAGTCTCAAGAGGATTGACTCAGAGCGACCAAAGTTGTCAGCGACAGATGGAGAAATCAGATGTCAATTTAATGCTTAAACTGAAAAATTAAAACTGGCAGCAGGCCCACTGGAGCGCTGTGCGCGCTGGTCAGAGCATGCTCTCCTGCAGGGTTGTCCACGCGTAAAAACACATTGTCATCCGAAGGCTGCTTGGAGAGGATCCTGGGCTCAGGGCAATGAAAGGGAGTTGGATCATTGCAGTAGTTATCTGCATGGAGCCAGGAGACAGTAGACAGCCCCAGTATGGTGCTGAATCCACACTGACAAATTATTAGTATTTTTTTGTCCTTTCCCTGTTTCAAGAGTCTGTGATTTCTTTCTCCCCTTCTCATATATATACATATGTATATATACATATATACACATAGATGTATATACACACATATGTGTGTATACATGTATGTATGTATACATATGTGTATATATACATATATGTGTGTGTGTATATATACATTTTTTGGTTAAATTCCATTAATTAAGCAGCTTTCTTGATTATGACTACCTTCATGGTGTGGGGTTTCTATAGAATATTTATTCTCATTTTGAACGACATTCTTTGATGCCGGGGGTCTTGCTCTTCCAAAAGCACAGCCATGCGTGTATAATATACGTGTCCCAAGGTACCCACACTTTTATTGTTGAAGAAGTGATTCTGAAATATGGGGTGTCTGGCTCAAGTATCGTGCACATTTTTAATTAATGGTGTTAATAAAACTGATGAGGATGCTAATAATTATGATGACGAGGAAAGACCACTCTCATTGCTTCCAATGAGTTCAGAGATCCTGTAGGCTCTTTGTGTTCCAGTTAACACAGCTTCTTCATACTGTTCTGAATAGAGGTCAAGTGTAATTGCATGAGCGCCATGGACCTGATAAGACTCCTATCCTCCCTCCCTTCCATCAATGACCGGAGTCTCACCACGAGGAGGTGAAGGTTAACTTCAAGTGCCCTTTACTGCATTTCCCTCGGTGCCCACAATAATACTGGGACTCCTGAGTCATCCTTTGTTTCCTGGACTCTAATCTCCATGAGGCTCTTGGGACAGTGACACAACACCATCCTGATCGCGCCACCTGGAGGTTGAGTATAGAATTATAACTAGTGTCTCTGCCTTGAGGTTGACTCCCTGATCCAGTTGAGGCAAACCAAAGCCTATCCTCTTTCTTCCTTATTTCAAATCTTTCCATGACTGTCTAATGTCTTCAGAAAAAGTCCCAAATCCTTAGCATGACAATTGTCGCTTTTCATATGGCCCTGACACACTTTCTGGCTCATCTCCCACCGCCATCCCTGTCTAGGGCTCTATATGTAATTGTAACCATGTAGTTGAGGTTCCCTGCGTGGATCACACTCCTTTACATGCACCAGAGTTTCCCCTCTGCCTGCAGTGCCCCGCCTAGTATTTGCCTTTATTTCTACTCATCCTTCAGGACTTAGGTATTCCTTATCTCCAAGAAACCCACTTTTCTTAAGTCTCCAAGTCTGCATTAGGTTTAAGGCTTTCATAGCGATCTAGGAGAGGCAGTGTATTATACAGCACAAGCACAGACTCTGACCGAGACCACCTGGGTGTGAAATCCTGTTCTGTCACTTCTTTGCTGTGTGAACTAGGGCAGGTCATTTCACTTCCCTATACCTCATGCTTTCCACCGGTAAAATGGGAGTAGTAATAATACCTATTTCATAGGGTAATTGTAAGACTATTAGTTTATATGTGTACAACACACACAGGAAGTGCTAAGTGATGCCACTATTATTATCCCTAGCATAGCAGTGCATCTTATTCCTGTAGACTTTTATATATAAACTTAATATATGGTAGGAATGCTATAAAAATACATTCAAGGTATGTCTGGACTTGAATAATGAGAAGGCTCTCAGTAAAAGTCACGCTTCAGAGACAGTGGTATGCAGGACCCATTGGAGGTAATGAAGAACATTGAAAGTTCTTAATCCTGAAGATTAATCCTCATGATTCCCATCAAGAATGAAATGGTCCACTTCATGGTCCTTTAGGAAAGAAAACGTAAATGTTAGAAAAAAAGCAAACTTTAAAATCAGGAAATAAAAATGTGACGGATAATTATATTTGTTCTCTTAATTATAATCAAATAAATGACTCAAATATATGAAGTCTGTGTTAGCTGTGCACTTCAAAAGGTCATACGATATGGAGAGAAGGAACGGGGGGCGGGCTTTGGGCAAAATGATGGTCCCTGTCCAGGTGGACGTCCGTTGACAGCGAGCCCGTGGCCAATCTTTGATGCACACTGTCTCCTACCAGCCTCAGTTTCCTCATGGGTTAACCTTGGAAATAACTTTTATCCTACAAACTTCACTGGGATCCTTAAAGAATAAGAAGAGCTAATGGATGCAACACCACTTGCAAAATGAAAAGGATTAGGCAAATGCAAGGGGCTATTATCAGAGAAAACGTGGAGTGAGGTCAAGGGAATTCTTCTTCAACTTTGCATGTCTCTGGTCAAGAAAGTATGTGTCAGTGTTGCAGAATGGCTGCAAAAAAATGATCCATGGACATAAACCTTCCTCATTTCTGACACTTTCTGTTCTTTCTTTTTCCTTCTCCCACGGAACCTAAATAAGACAGTATTCTGCTGACGGGAAAAGAAATACTTCACCTGGCCGTCCATCTGAATACACAGAGAGATGGTTAGAACCTGAGAATGACTTCAGCCCCTGGCAAGATCATTTTATACTGTTCAGAATCTGCTCTACCCCCTGCAGGGCAGAAGCGAAAAAAAAATAGCTCTTTCTGTTTTTCCCTCAAGGTGAGAAATCATAAAATAGAGATAGAGACAGAATAACACAACTGGAGAAATAGAGCCAGGAGCTCAGGGATTCTCAGGCTGTCAATTTGGCTTTAGAGATGAGGTGGGGAAAGGACGCTGGGTGTCCGCAAAGGCTGAGAGGATGGGGGGGATGGAGGAGGAGGTGAGCAGGTGGCGGTTTTGCCAAAGTAAGGGAGGCAAGACCCCCACAGCTGTGCTGGGACCCTTTTCTCCGATTCACCAAACAGGCATTGCCACACCCACACCTCTGTGACTGAGCACAGGATTTTTGACTCTGGAGTTTTACCATAGTAGGTGGAGCCTGGCAAAAAGTAGGAGCAAGATGGTGTTATGTTTATAAGCACAATGGACTTGAAGACATAACCATGGATTCATTAATTAGCTTATGCATTCAACAAAACTTTATTGAGTGCTTCCTATGCATGGGGCATGGTAGCACATGCTGGGTATAAATTAAAATAACTAGGTCCATGATGGAAAAGATTCAGAGTCCCTTGGGAAGCATATTCTAAAACATACTGCTTGAGTATATCATGAGAATTATGACCATCTAGGAAGGTCAGAATTGTGCAGAAGCAGAGTGCAGGGTATGTTATGTAGCCTGGAGTTGAAGGGGGTGTAAGGGATCACAGGAGGCTTCCTGGAGACCTAAGTCTTGGAGTCAGTCAGTTACCAAGGAGACACATGTCCTAGGCCCCTACAACTTCTTTTCCCAAACACATTCCTCCTCCGCCTTCCCAACTCAGAGAATTACATCATCCTCCCCTCGGCTGTCAGAGCTGAGTCAGAAACCTGGGTGTCAACCTGGACGCCTTCCTTCCCTTTATCTGGCTCATCTGGTCATACAGGAGAGCCCACGTGTGGGCACAGCACAGAGGTTGGAGTGACCACATTGAGGGTGGTGACTGCCTCAGAGAGCTGGGAGGGTGAAGCCGGATCAGGAGTGCAGGTAAACACGACTCAAGGATTTGAATTTTCTCTTAATGTGTACACATTACTGACCTTCACCCTTCAGTCAACCTGACCCGAAAGAAATTTCAACAAATACGTGAATTAAATCCAAAGCCTCCAAGGATCTCTCAAAAAACAAACCAAACAACAGCGACAACATTCTACAAAGTGACTTTGAGTAAAACTGCAGAAAGTGAGGACTCACGTTTGCAGGCAAGGGATTTTATATACTCTAATACACCTCTCTCCGCAGCCCGGGGAGATAGGTAACATTGACATTTCCACGCCACCACTTCATGTGCTTGGCTGTCAGAGGAAGAAATTGGACCTGTAAGTAGGATTTTTCTGACTCCCACCATACCTTGCAAAAGGTCATGCAGTTCTCTGATTGGCACCGTTGCCTTAGAGGACATCATCTACCATTTGTAAAAAGCACTTGGAAAGAGTGATTCTCGCCAAACAAAAATCTCAGGTTCCTGATGTGATGCTCTTTTGAAAATTAAGCCTGGTTGGGACTACAGAGAGGGGAGTAGCATGCAAGGGGTACTTGAAGAGCCCGCAGCTGTTTTCGCCCTAGGTTGCACGGCAAGAAACTAATGAATTCTGTTGTTTAAAATGACGAGAGATGAAAGGATGTCACCATGTATAGAGTGACAATAAGATCATCCGGTGTCAATGGTATCGTGTCAGTGGTCTTGTTACAGAGGATATGTGTGTCCCTACTGTTACCCCTCCGGGTGAATTTTGACCAACCCAACTGCTCCAGCTGAAGGATGCTTAGAAATCGATTAATGGCAATTTAAAGTTATTTCATCTGCCGAGATTTGGGCTCTTAAATAACTTCTCAGTCTTTCTGGATCTTGGTGACACTGTCCATGGAAAGCTTGTTAAAGCCTCATTTCCACAGTCATTGTCAGGATCAGAGGAGGTCATGTTAGTTGTGGGTACAAATGCTCCAGGTCGGAAAGGCAGTGTCGTTGGATGCTGGTTTCAAATTCTAGTGAAGAGAGTCACCAACTTCCTGCAAAATTTGTGCCCGAGCATCAGACCTTTTTGACCCTCAGTCTCTATGAGTAAAAGAAGACTTGTAGTGAGCATTTCATAATGTCACCGTGAGGACCTGAGATTCTGTACATAAACAGCCTAACACAGCGCGTGGCACTCATACGTGTTCACATGTGGTGGCTGTTTTCATAATGAATCCAGAAGTACTTTGCTGACGAGCGCCTCATAAATGTTAGTTCTCATTATTGTTACTATCAAGGTACAAGCAAGACAATTATGTCTTACAAGTCTTATTCTACTGGCCAATTAGACAACATTAAATTTTCAAACTCATCAAGCAAAAGGTATTGGGAGCATCAATGATGCACCTCACCTTTTCTGGCACAATATTTAACATGATTAAAAAAAAGATATATTGGATCAACCTAGAATGGTACTTCATCCTGCCTGACTCCAGGGAACAAAATTATATCATGAAAATTATAATTAATAACTACAAAATAACTTTATAACTTAAGTATCTCTTTCAGATCTGTTTTCTTACTTGGTCCTCACAAGAACACTGCCAAAAAGATGAAGGGACTTTAATATCACAGAATTAAAGATTAGTCATACCCAAGCCTACATAGTTATGCTGAAGGTCCACAGAAGGGGGTCTTAGATCTTCCAATTTGAAGACCTATGTACTCTTCATGAGCACATCCTACCTTCCAAGACCTGCCAGTGACAAGGAGAGAAGGTAAACCACAGCAAAGAGGAAGCAGGTGTACTCTGCCTCTGCTGATGGTGAGTCCTCCATCCGTGTTGTAGTACCTATGAGAGTCTGGAAAGCAACTGACAGAGATGTTATTCAAAGAATCAAAGCACCTGATTCTGAAGGAAAAAAATTCTGCAGCACTCGTTCATTCTGGACATTTTCCTGAAAGTGTTTTACATGCCAGATGCTGGAGAGAAAAAGACAAATAAGGCAAAATCCCTGCCTTCAAGGAGTCCTGGTCTTGTTGGGGAGACAAAGGGTATTAGCATACAACTGTAAGGCAATGCGGGGAACTCAGTGGCTCTCTGGGGTCTGGAAGAGCCTACCAATAGGAGTGAAGAGGGTGACCTGACCCTGTCTGAGTCTGCAAGGATGATTAGGTTTTGATCTGATGAACACGATCCAAAGACATTCCAGGAGGAGGGCACAGCATGAGCAAAGCCAGGGCAGGTAGAAACAGCACAGTGAATGAGAACCACAGCAGACTCACAATGCTGAAAAGCAATTGTGTGTGTGGCAAAGAGTGCCAAGCAGGAGGCTGAGTGCACGGGCAGAAAGAAGCCTTGAATGCCGTATCAAATTTCAGACTTTTGCTTGAAGTTCCCCTTCAATGTCTTAGATCTCTTGCTCTCAAGGAGCTCACAGTCTTAATGGAGAAAGAAGGAGGGGAAGAGGAAAGGACATCGGTTTTCCCTTGCAATTTACTCCAGTAAATCAACTATCCGGTGGACAAAATAAGATGTGAACTTACCTTAATTATAGACAAGAATTTTTTTCTAGCTGTGTGGTCACATTCGTCCTCCACAGCCTCCATGGAGCCCAGGACCTGTGCAATTAACAAAATGGAATTCATTGCACAGCTATTTCCTCTCTAAAGATGGTTCAGGCTTATTAGCTACACTTGGCCCTTAGGTATCTCTTCTAATATATTCTTCTAATCAGCTCAGAAATTATAAGATATGTTAAATTAAGGCAAGGCAATTGCTCTCCATTTTTAGTCTCTGAGCATCAGTTTCCTTATTTTAAATGATTATTATTAAACAAGGAATGACGCCCAGAAATAACAGACATATACATACATACATATGTAGAGTAGGCACTCAAAATAGTCGCAATTATTACGAAGTCTAAACTCTAGAAAATTGGAAACGTTCTACCGTATACATTTGTGGATGGCACCATGAAAATCTGAGAAGGGAAAGACCCTCGTTTCTTCATTACTCTCACCTTTTTGCTGCAAAACTCAGCTGCACAGTCAATTTTATCTTGAGAAAAAGGTATTTTGATTCTACTTTTCATTTCAGTCTTTTATTTCTCAGAATCGGCCCCCACATTCATAGCTGCCGTCTTCATTTCTCACCTTGGCGTTTGAAAATTATCAGGGAGTATCCATTCCCAGTTTCACACATAAGGTTGTTTACGGCAAACAGCCCTGCTGTTTCTTGGAAATTGGTTATGATTCAGTCTTCTGAAACTTAACCAGAAGGGCTGGAAATGCAAATAAGTTATGGTTCTGGGTCTTCTAAAAACATAGGCTCATTGTGAAACCATTTTGTCTTCTCATAATGACAGTGGTCGACCAGACTCTAAGCCCCCTGGGGTGGGGAGATTCGTGTCTTACTTAGCCTTATGTTTCCTGTATGCAGCTGGGGTTTTGACTGTTAGGCACATAACACATATTTCTCAAGTGAAATACTGACATATTATTCACCAGATATTCAGAACAATTCACCCGATAGATGAGAAACCTGAACACCGAAGAGGCTACACGGTTATCTAAGCATTCGACCTGAGAGTTGGCAAGGAGAGCAGAGCCTGGGTAAGCTACGTTTGGTTGAACTGGGACTAGCAGGGAACTTACCTAAAGTTTCAGGAGGCTGGAGGAGCTAGAGGTAAAGGCCAAAGCTGTATAATCAACGGGATAGAATGGGGAACACAGAGGACACAAAGCAGAGGAAAAAGAGGATTCCATCTCCTGGTCTCTCCATGAACAAGAACTGGACACCTACCACGTTCCAGGCAGTGCTGTCAGCCCTGGGAATTCAGTGTTAACAAAACAGAGGAAGCCCCTGCCCTCATCAAGCTTACACCCTCTTTGTTTTCATGGGCCCACAGGAAAGTACATAAGTATACTTTCTAAAGGAGAAAAGAAAAAGCCTATTTGCCTGGTAAAGATGCACTCTGCATCTTCATGTAGGGGGGCTTCTGGAAAAATGCAGAAAATGGGCCAGACTGCCCACAAGTTATTTCTTAGGGTTTCTCCCTTCTTGGTTTAACTGACTAAAATAAGTGGAAATGGTACAGAAAAGAACTCATGCGTTCTATGCATTGTGTTGGATTTCTTCCTTTTCCCCAAAAGAAGGCCCAGATATTTAAAGATAAGATAGCTGGTTGAGTTGAAGAAAGGAAAATGATATGACTGTAAACGTGGTGCCTCATTCATGATAAATCAAAATCACCATGAACGTCTAACAGCTACATCATTTCCCCACATGGAGGAAACTTTAAGAAAACCCAAGCGATCATGAGTTTTAATTTTGAATGTGTATCACGTGGCCTGGCCACCACATGGCTCTTGCCCTCTGAGGTCCATCAGCCCCAGCTCTTGTCCTGTCCTTTGTGTTTTACTAGAATCTGATGATGTCCAGAGTCAGACCCTGACCTGCTTAGGACAAGAGAGTTAAGACATATCCCATCAATACTGAATCCCATAAACATTGAATGAATTAATGAGTAAGGAAAAAAATGAATTAACAAGAAAAGGGTCTCAAAAATATTAGCAACCAACAGAGATTTTTCTCCATAAAGAATCTAAAAAACCCCAAACAAACCATGAAATACTGTTAAGAAAGGAAGGCCAAGGGCTGTCAAAAACACTTTGTGTCTAAGAAGAATTTCTCAAAACCATACTGATTTATTGGGATCCCTACAACCTACTAGTACTATAGATGGTATGATGGGTGATTGATGCTCTAAGGATAATATTTTGAGCTTCATAAGTAAGCTCTGCATTCTTCAAAAGTTATTAAAAGTGAGTTAAGGAGTCATTAAATTTAGGGATTAGCTGTTTGCCACACTTTCCCATCATCCTTTTCTTCTAGACTTCTTCTAGAAGTCATTAAATTTAGGGATTAGCTGTTTGCCACACTTTCCCATCATCCTTTTCTTCTAGAGCTCTATAAAACTTGCTCTTGCCCCAAATCTTTTGAGAATGGTGCTCTACTGCATGTGAGGCACTATACTCCCCCAACCCACAGATTGTTTTCCCTTGAATAAAGGACATCAAACCGATTACCAAATTGTTTTAGCTTTGTCATTTGACAAGGTATAGCTTAATACAAAAACTTCACATATTTACATTTGACAAGGTATAGCTTACATAAAAAACTTCACATATTTAACGTACACAATTTGGTGAGCTTGGACATATGCATACATCTGTGAAACCATCACGACAATCAAGGTAACAGACATATCCTCTACTTCTAAAAGTTTCCTTGTGTTCCTTTGTTTTTTGGTTTGTTTTTGTGGTAAGAATTTTGAATATAATTTATAAATTTTGCAGACCTCTCTTCAAAGATAATGATTAAACAGCAATGCATGGGACTGATGTAAAAGTGTCCAGAGCAGCTCACTGTGGGATCCAGGTGCTTGTTTGTTTCCAGCTTTTGTCACAAAACATTATCTGTGTTAACTTTTGCAAAGTTTCAATAATTTATCCATTATCATTGGTGAAAGAAGTGATGATCACCGTCTCACCTACTCCCAAGGCCCTAGTGAGGACTAAATGAGACCCCCAGGTAAAATGTGTTTTGCACAGTGGCTGTCATGTAACAGGGACCCAAAATTGTTTGTGTCATTCCTCTCCCAGGTGTGGCGTTTCTAGTCCACACGCTGGGATGGGATGCTAAACGCGCTCAGTGTCGTCAGGCCCTCAGCACCGGAAAGGAAACCACCATTAATCAAGCGCATTCTTCCCCATCTTACAGGAAACTTCATCAACGTGTAAATCCCACCATGTCCAGAAAGGCTTTCACAGTAATGAATTACTGCAGAGCCCCACAGCTGGTTACCTGATAACACTCGGTCTGAGAGCAGGGCGGATAATTTATGAGAAGGAAGCAGATGCTAAAAGAGAGAGACTTCACTTCTTTCTCAAGAATTCAGAGCATAAAAGTCTTCTTACTTACTCTATGGAAATGAATGGGATTCAACCAGCTTTGAGCTAAAGGTATTGCTCCTTGTAAGTGAACACGGAATTAGACCACGATGTCTAATTCTGAGGTACACAGATATTAAATCACTGGAAAGTATGTGTCATAAACTTCAGGTCTTTGACATTCTTTAATTATACTAATTTTCATTCTGCATCGGTATGTCTCATAGTTCTAAATGGTCTTCTTTTGTTATTTTTAAAAAGCTTTAAAAACCTAGAGTACCCTTAATTAATGAGATAGAATTCTATGCAGTTCTGATAACTTTGTTAAATGTTGTATTTATTGTTTTTATGTTTAGGGCTACTTTTGCTGACTTCTTTGAACTGTTTGGGCAGTCCACAAGAGGGAAGAAATCTCGGAGTTTTATCACCAACCAGAGCGTCTAGGAGGGAACATGGTAGCACAGAAAGAGCGTGAGCTTAGGACGTAGAGTGGCTGTGTTATCTTCAAGTTTAGACTTTGCCTCTACTAGTTCCTCTGTGGGAAGAACCCTGCTTTATTGACCTGTGTGCCTCCAGCAGCATTCAATTAATATTTCTGAAATACATGAATGACTAAAAAACAAATCAGTGAGCCCCCTTCCGTGTCTGAGTGCCACTAATCTGTTAAATGGTGATAATAAAGCTTTCCTTACCTCACAGGGTGGTTATAAGGAATAAATGATCATTCATTTGGGAGGGGAGGATGGTACAATAGCTAGAAAGAGGAAGGGAAACTAACATGTATTGAGCACCTATCCTATAACTGACCCTAAGCTCATCATTAGCACAGACTCTCTAATGGAATCGGCACAATGAAGTTGAGAAGTTATTTCCCTCGTCATTGTGGAGACGAGAAAAGTAGGGCCCAAAGAAGATATATTATTTGTCAAAAGTCACATATGAGTGATGACCACCACCTAAGTTTGAAAGAAGGCAGATTGCTGGTATTAGAATATGTTAATAATTAGTATCATTTATTCATTTATGATGTATTTACTTATTTAAGAAATAAACGCTGCTGTAGACACTTATTGGTTTGTCAACTCTGTTCTACTCCCTTATTCTGTGAACACCCTTCCCCTTATCAGCAGGTAACGCTGCTTCTCATTTAAACCACGTAGTTAGGGCTTCCTTTGATGGTCCTTCAAGAATCCCCCCACCCATAATGCAAGTGCTTGTTCCAGGAAGCCAGCAGGGGAGGGGAGCCTGGGGCATGCAGTGTAGGTGTCACATGGAAATCAAAGTAGGTCACTCTGAGTCCCTCCCTGGGAGTTTTACAAGTGGAGCTGAGACAGTACACTCAGTCTCCCCCTGGTGGTGAAACTGTGAGCTGTGAATTGCAGGAACTGCCGGCAGTCATGTTTCTATTGTATGCATGTACTGCATCTTCTTTAACCATTCCTCTGTCGATGGACACTTAGGTTGCTTCCATGTCTTGGCTATTGTAAATAGTGCTGCAATGAACACTGGAGTGCATGTATCCTTTCAGATCATGGTTTTCTCCGGATATATGCCCAGGAGAGGGATTGCTGAATCATACAGTAGTTCTATATTTCGTTTTTTAAGGAACCTCCATCCTGTTCTCCATAATGGTTGTACCAATTTACATTCCATTCTGTTAAAGCTTGGATATATATATATATCCATTCTGAAAAAAATGGATATATATATATGTATATGTATGTATGTATATATATATATATATATATATATATATATATATCTGATTCACTTTGCTGTATATCTGAAACTAACACAACATTGTAAATCAACTACACTCCAATAAAAATTCCAAAAAAAAAAAAATCAAGGCAGAAGTCATGTGTCTAGCTTCTCACATGGAAGAAGCCCTACGTGAGACCCCACACGGGTCCCTCCGAATGGTTCAAAAAGATTCCCCTTATTTCCTGTTTCAGACAAATCAGTAGAGCTGAGTTCCTGACACTTGGAATGATCTGTTTTATTTACAAGTTTCCCGAGTCCTTTTAGGATGGATGAAGACAGGGGTGAAAAGGAAAGCCAGTTCCGCACCAGGGAAGTCATTCTTCAAAGCACAAAGTGCTGCAGTGACTAGTACACAGTGACTTCCATGGGCTGGGTCTCCCAAAGGGTAACAAAATTGCCCCAGTTTTATTATTAGGAAATAGCAGATCTGAGATTTGAACCCAGGAAATCTGGACCAAAGTCCATGCTCTGCCCAGATGCTGCCCAGTACACCTTCCTACCAGGAACTTTTGGCAAACCTATGTCCTCTCTTTGCAAGGATGCCTTGTATTTTGTACCTGGATACTAAGGAAAGGTTGCATCATTGATGGATGTCGCGTGTTGATTTTTACTGTGCTTCTCTCAGCATCGCTGCTTCCAATCCCACCGGATGTCTGCTTGAAATATCTCCACCCAGACGCCCATCTGCCACAAAAGCCCTCCCATTGTTTCTTAGCTCTGGTAAATAATATTTATAGAGTCTCTACTCGCTTATGTTTGCATAAGCAGGCAGCATAATGGTGTGGAAAGAAAAAGAGCTCTAACATTAATAAGACATTAGACATGTCATTTTATTCCCCTGGACTTGGGTGTTAAAAGAGGCAGCATCCACCATTAATTAATGCACTCAGCTGGTCATTCAACATGTGTTCATTGGCACCTACTGTGTGCCAGGCAGTGTTCTGAGATGGTGCTCACTTACTTACCCATCTTATCAGTTTTCTAGAACAGGGAACGTAACAGGCATTCAACACATTTTTGCTGAGTAAATAGATTAATAAACTAAAATAGAAATAGTACTCTTGAAAAAAGCTAAATAATTTTGCACAACCAAGATAATTTTATGAATTTTTAAATTATATTTTAGTATAAAAGTAATTACATTATCAAAAAACGGTAAACATTAAAAATCCACTACCTTGGCCTTCCCTGGTGGCGCAGTGGTTGAGAGTCTGCCTGCCGATGCAGGAGGCACGGGTTCGTGCCCCGGTCCGGGAAGATCCCACATGCCGTGGAGCGGCTGAGCCCATGAGCCATGGCCGCTAAGCCTGCGCATCCGGAGCCTGTGCTCCGCAACCGGAGGGCCACAACAGTGACAGGCCCATGTACTGCAAAAAAAAAAAAAAAAAAAAAAATCCACTACCTCATGATTGTAATAGAACTACAATTATTAGCAATGCAAAACATTTATTTTGTTTATTTTTCTCATTCATGTACAAGTAGCAGAGCATCTATTTTTTTACCCGTCAAATCAAGTCAAAGGAAAGGAATGTGGTGAGTCTGTACTACGTGTTACATACAAGGCAAAGTGCTGGAGATAGAGAATAAATAAGTCTCTGGCATCAATGAGTTAAAATTACAATGCTAGAGAAAGACCAAAAGTACAATTCAGTGCGATGAGTGCCTTAATGGAGATGTATATATGAAGTTCGCTTTGAACTTACTGTGTAATTTTCCTTTGGCTTCTGGAAAAATCATCTTTGAGTTACATTATGCAGAATGACTTGCAAAGAATCAGGAAAAGGACTTGTAGGCCAAAAGACACAATAGCACAGAGAATAACATGAAAATGTGAAAGTGGGCGGTGCCTTCACAGACAATGGGAGGAGCCCCGCCCGGAAGCTGAGGTGAGGAGATGAATCCAGCTGGAGGTGATGCTGACAGCTGAGGGATGCTGTATGTCCGCCTCCGTTCCAAACACCAGGCAGGGACTGACGGATTTTATTCTGCTACAATTATCCTTCATTGTCTGTATGTGAAGAAACTGGGGGACAAAAGTGCTCAGAAACTTGACCGCGGTGCACAGGCTCAGGATGCAGCGTGATTGAGTGACTGAGAAACTCTGCTTACATCCAATCAGAAAGTGTCTTGGAGTAAAATAATTCACCATCCAGGAAGGTCTACATTCCATATGGATTCTCCAGTGGGTGGTACCAGACCTTAGAGAGAGCTCATGAGTAAAAACCACCTCTGCACACCCCCTGGAAAACACCTAACCCAAGAGCCTTCTGGCAAGATTGTTCTTTTTCAGCTGGACCTCACCCAAAACTCCACAAGAAGCCACTGGAGCTGGCAGCATGTAGGTTTTATGGTACTCAGACCTCATTAGCAGGACCTGTGTCTTTTCTTGGTATCCCTGTCCTTCCTCTGCCCCCAGCACCACCTTGACTGGCACGCCCCTAGCTGTAATGAGCCACCTCCATCTGAAGGGTCTAGCGTCTTTGCACGTCCCACCATGAATGGGACGTGGAGGGGGGGTCAGCTCAATGCCAGCACATCACCACCTAACAGCACCCTAGTTTGAAATGAACACAGGTACCCGTGGCACAAAAACGTGTTGACTGATGTCATCCTCTGCCCTCCTTCCAGTCCCCCATGTGATCTTACATCTATTTCCTTGGAAATGGAAGATCTTTTTGCAAACGCTAGATAACAATGTTTCATTCCCGAACATTTCACCTCGTATGTGTATCATTATTTGTCATTATTTATCATCATTATCTTCCACCAGCCCGCTTTTCTTCCCTTAATATCTTGCTTAATTTGAAGTGTGGCATTAGAAGGGAAGTTTAGTAGGAGAAATTACCAGTTCTGTCATGACATGGGAGGTAGAGGATGAAAAAGTGACCAGGTCACGGAGAAGAAGTTTTGTCTTGGATAATGGGTTCAGCCATCTTTTCTTTGGGGGAAAAAAATTTGAGCCTTCTCTTGTCCATACTGGGTGTGGTGTCCCTGCTCTAAAGCTCCCAGCACCTTGGGGTTGTCTTGCATTTCACTTTTCACAAGTCTCCTCATGTACCCTTTTCTCTGCAGGGCTATGAGTGCTTGAACTCATAGGGAACCACGTCTAGTTTGCCTAAATATGCCCCACATCCAACAAAGGCATGCACGTAGTAAAAGTAATAGCTGCATTTATCCATCACCGCATGCCATGAGCCACTCCAGGGGCGATAAGTGGGTTGTTTGATGTACCATCCTCCTCTCCCTGTAAAGTGGGTGCTGTTGTTGTCCCCACTTTACAGATAGGGGCGACAGATGTCCCTCAGAAGGACCAGAGCCAGGATAGGAGACGAAGCAGTCTGGTTCCAGTGTCTACTCTCTCAACCACTGATTTCTCCCAAGCCAAGAAACTCAGTGAATAAAACTGGGTGCATAATTTGAGTGTAAAAGAAAAATATTTTGCTGGCGGGGATGGGGCTAGTGGATTGCATTTGAGGGGTGACTCTGCAGAGGGATAAGTCTTGTTCTGATAAATTCCAGAGGAATAAGACAGAGTCATTTAGTTCTTGGGATGAAGCTTTTGGCTCCAAATAAAGAAAATCTTCCAAAAGTCAGCATTGTCTGTGAAAGCAATAAATTAACCGAGGAGTGTTGGATTCCAGGCTACTGGGGACAGCACCTCTTCTGGAAGAAGGCTTTGTAGGGGGTCCTGGAGAAGGGAATTGCTCATTGGGAGGAGGTTGAACAGAGGATCTCTACCCAGTGAAGTTAGACAGGGATCTCATTCAACACATTCCGGCATCATGGACCCTGCGGTCCCCTGATGATGGCTGTGTACAGGCTTCCCTGGGTTAGCCATCCCCGGTTCTACAGGTAAACAATTCCTGCCTTCAGGCTCCCAGAGAATTTGTATGTAATCCTGCTTCTCCGAAACTCTGGGTTTACTATTATGGGCTTGTCTCCGGGAAGGCGGTAAGCATCTTGGGATAAGGGAGAACCCCCAAGGCCACCTAGCTCTGTGCCTAACGGTAATTAATAGGTCTTTGTAAATGTTTGCTGAATGAATGTTGGTGAATGAATTCAGGACCCTTGCAGGAGGGGCGAACACAGGGTCCACCCACGAAGTTATAAATTCTTCTGGAGCGTGTCCATATTGGAGGTTCTTTAATTTCCCAACTCTGCTACCTCGTAGTTCCTATTAAACCATCAATGTATCTGTCATGGCTCAGTGAAAAGAAGTTTCTGATAACAATAGTCATAGCTGACGACAATGAAGCCTTCATTAGTGCTAGGTTCTGGGTATTTGCAGGCATCATTTCAGTTCATCCTTGAACAACTGAATGAGCTAGATATTATTTATTATCCCCATTTTACAGACAAAGAAACTGAGGTTAGGTGACTGCCCCAAGGTCACAGATAGTACATGGAGAAGTCAGGGACTCAATGAGGCCTCAGCTCCCAGGGTCTGTGCTCCTACCCACTGAGCTATGCTGACAATTAGGATGAATTCACCAGCTAGTCTGTGCAGGAACTGCATGGGGTACTACATACGCGGACATCTAATCGCCACACCAAACATCAGAGATAAATAGCATATGTCCAATTTTAAAGGTCAGAGAGTTTAAATGATTTGCTCAAGTGACACAGCAATTAAAGGTCATGGCCAGGACTCCAACTTACTTTTGCCTGGTTCCCCAGCCATCATCCTAATGTCATTGATCATCTTGGAATGTGGTATTGAAAATCAGGACCCTGTGTCCCACACATCGAGCTTTATCAATACTTCAGTTTCAAAACCCAAATACCCTTCAAAACCCAAATACCCTTCAAAACCCAAATACCCTTCAAAACCCAAGTGAAACATGACCAGCATTGAGTTCCTTTCCCAACTTCCTTCCTTCTGTCCCAAAAAAATCTTGGTATATTTGCTTCTAGAAAAAAAATATGTCTTCTGCAACGCTGGATCACACCATGTTCACAGCTTCATAGTATTCCTTCTATTGCTTAGCAATGTAAGATGAACATTGTCTGATGACTTCATTTATTCTATTACATCATTTTAATAGCTGCATAATATATCACCTTAATCTGTTCTGTAATTCAATAAAAAATATCTACTGTAGGATATATATTGTCTTCTAGTTTTTTTAAAAAAAATCACTGGAATCAAGTTCTTTGTAGACAAATAGTTGTGCATATCTCTGTGTACAGTGTGTGTGTCCATGTAAGGTATAGCTGTTGGCAGAAGAAGGCTAGGGGCCAAGTGTATGTACATTGGACTCTCATGATTCATGCTACCGAATGGCTCTCTGAAGTCTGCCCGTTTCTAGTGCCCCCAACAGGGTGTGAGATTTATCACAGCCAGACCCTCAGCAATTGAGTTTGAAAACTTGTAAACCCTTTCTGTGAAATTGACAGCAGACTTCTTCCATTTTTCTGCCCCAGCATGTATTTATGCTTCTTTAAGGCATTTCTCCCAAAGCATAAAGCTAGTTGGATTTATGTTTGCCTCCACTTCTAGTTTATGAGTTCTTTAAGGGAAGAAACCATATAAATCATTTATTTTGCAATCCTAACACCTAGTGCACTACCCATTCCATAGCAGATGCTCAGAAATGTTTACTAAATAAAACCAAGCTTTGCCAGTAGTGAAAGGGAGTCAACAGCAAATAACCTCTGGAGAATTCAGCCCCTTTTACTAAGGTGGGGTATATGTGTTCGCAATGATGTAATGCTGAGGTTAACTGAGTACCAGTTCCAAGCCCCAGAGTTTAAACCCAACTTGCCCTGGAGAACAGCACTTTAACTGAGTTGTCACCTTACGTCAGCTCATTGAACACCTGCAGCCTGCTTCTTCATATATTATACACAGATCTCCTCCTTTTCAGAGGGAAAGACCCAGAAATCAACAAAATGTACGGACCTGTTACCTTCAGTGTTTCAGCTTCAAAAACAAGTGATTTGTACCTTCCCATTTGGAATGGAGCTACCTTCCAGGTGCAGGTGTGTGGTGATGTTCATTGGCAATATCACTGAGACCCCCTTACCAATCAGTGCTCAGACACCGTGCATCCATTCTGGTCCAATTACCCCAAGGGGCATAGGGACCGACCTCATTTCACTCACCTCGACTCTTCAAATTTGTCCCCAAATATTCTACAACATGGAGACTTTGCTACATGCTCCTAGCCCTTGCCAGGATGATCAGTTCATCAATCCATCCATTGATTATAAAAAGAGCTAACAGTTATGGAATATCTACCATCTGCCAGACATTGTGCTAAATAAATATGGTAAATTAAATTATTTAATCCTCACAAGAGTGCTATAGGGTTGATACTATTATTACCTTCACACTATGGTGATGTTACCAAAAAAAGTTAAGGATATTTCCTGAGGCTGGGGTGTTAGGAGATAGAACAAAGTATGTCTGACTCCAGAGCCTTTAGATAGAACAAAGTATGTCTGACTCCAGAGCCTATCCTCTTTAAACACTATACTAGTCAACAAATACTTCTGGGAATCTAAAATGTGTAATCCTGTCTTCTAGGTGTCATCTTTGTGACACTGTCCTTCTTACCTGAACTGCTCACGTGAGATAGGTAGACCAGTGACCTTGTACGAGGACTGACTGTTTTCTGATTGCAGGAGCAATATTCAGGTGAAATTTGTTTCAGAATTTAAGTGTTTTTCATGTTGCTTAAAAAGTAATAAAAACAATTATCTGTGTATCAGATATTGGTCTCCTTCCCCCCCAACTCACTGTCTTAGGCCCTCACTATTTCTCATCTGACTATTTGAAGCCTCTTAATCGGTCCCACTTTCTAGCCCCTTGATTCTATCCCTCAAAATATTGTATGAGTGATTTGCCTAAAACATAATCCCAGCAATACCACTTTGTAGTTTACAATCTTTCAGTGATTTCCAAGTTCTTGCAGTGGTACCACGTTTCCTTCAGGACATATCTCCTTAGGAAGATATCTGTGGGGTCTGGCTAGCGTCACACTTCAATCATATAGACTTTTCAACTTTCCCAATAAAAGTCCTTTTTTTTTTCATACACTCTGTACTTGCTCTCATCTTCCATACGTCACTATATCCTGTCCTTGACTTAATTAACTCCTACTCATCCTTTCAGGTTTTCACCTTGATCCAAAGGCATCCCCTTGCTGCCTTGGGTTGAGCAAAACATCCCCTCTTTGTGCTTTGTCTTCCACACTTCAATAATGCTGACATTTGGTGTAGGTACAGCTCTCCTCACATTACATACAATGCTCTATCAAAGCCGGAGGTGACTTGTGGGAAGAGAAGTGAGAAAGCCAGATGGAAGTCACATTCCTAGGTGTGGCTGGCCCCTAAGGCCAAGTAAAGCTAGAGTCTGGATGGATAAAGGACGAGGGGACAGGCACTGTCATTGTAGTCAGAGGCCCTGCGTGATCATTAGAGCCATGATGGCAGTTACCCTGTATGAATCTCCTAGGTTTGCCGTAAGAAATGACCACAAACTTTGTGGCATAAAACAGTAAAAAATGCATTCTCTTACAGATCTGGAGACTAGAAGTCCAAAAGCAAGGTTTTTAGCAGAACCTTCCTCCCTCCAGAAGTCCTAGAAGAGAATCCTTCCATGCTGCTTCCTACTTTCTGTGGCTCTTGGCAATACTTGGTGTTCCTTGGCTTACGGACACACCACTCATCTCCGCTTCCATTTTCAAATGGACTTCTTTCCTCTGTGTGTGTCTCTGTGTGTCCTCCTTTTTCTTGTAAGAGCACCAGTCATTGGGTTTAGGGTACACTATAGTATGACTTCGTCTTAACTAATCACATCTGCAAAGATCCTATTTCCAAGTAAGGTCATATTCTGAGGTTCTGGCAGAACATGAATTTTTCAAGGACACTAATCAACCTACTATAGTTCACCATCTGGCCCCCTAAAATTCATGTCCATCCCACATGCAAAATACATCCACCTCATTCCAACGTCACCAAAACTCTTAACGTATTCTAGTATTAATGCTAAACCCCAAATCTCATCTAAATATCATCAACTCAGAAAGCTCCAAATCTCATCATCTAAATCATCTAAATAGGTATATAAATGAGACTCTGGCACCCTAATTTACCTCTAGCAAGGCACTTACCATGGTGTTCTCATTAAGTATTCCATCAAGTTAATCCCTGTCTGCATCAAAGTTGGCTAGAGACATAACATCCTACAGAGTAACCCATCCATGGGCAAAATTCCTCTCCAGCTATAGACCTGTGAAATTACAAAACAAGTTATCTGCTTCCAAAATATAATGGTGAAACAGGCATAAGATAGAATTCCAATTCCAAAAGGGACATAATAGAAGGAATAAAGGAGTCACCGAACTAAAACAAATCTACAACCCAGCAGGGCAAGAATAATTTGATATTGTATATAGGAAATTCACAGAGTTTTTAAAGAATGTTTAATAGGTAAAAACACTGGCAGCTTGTATTCAAGGGGCTGATATAGTTAAAAATGAAAAAGCTTTGGAGTTGTCAACTGTTTTACGGGCAGGAAAGCTTCTAAGCTTCTAAGCTGCAAAAGGGGATATTTCTTATGGAAAAGAAGGGAGCAGTCAGAGGGAGGAGCTGAGTGCCCAGAAGGTAGAGCCCAGAGAATGGAGCCCAGAGTTAAGAATAACAATGTACTGAAAGTCCACTCAACAAATCTATGGGAGCAGAACTGGGCCCTCATCAGGAATATTTCCCTGGCCTCAGAGTCTGGAAATATGACAACATGGACCCATCTGGACTTCAGAATTGCTATGGACTTGCAATTGCTGTGTACCTCCTATTCCTCCCTGTTTTAATAGGCGTGCTTGTATTTTATCCCTCTGCATGATCATATGTTAGGCGTGGGTACACACCTTTATTTAACTTAGATCACGAGGAGGCTCACCAGAGAATGGAGCTCTTGGAGACAGTGAGGGGGACAAGTTCACTTCCAGGAGGAAGGTGTCAGTAAACCTTATTCCAAGTGAGAGAAACCCCATCCTCATCCAGATCTGATGCAGATCATGAGGTACTGGGTTTTAAGCCTGGATATGATCTAATTGGGATGACAATTTTGAAGGTCCTGAGACTGAGATAAGCTTAAATTGTGGGAAAATGTGAATATTTTGTAACCATAGGGCAGTCTCTGGTAGACTGCAAAAAAATGACCAGAAATTCCTCTTATTTCAATATGCCCTCCCATCCCCTTTGGAATGTGACATAGTGTCTCCTTTCATCAAGAGATGGGTTCTATTTCTTCATTTATTCGAACTGACCTTGTGATTCGCGTCAATAGAATTGCAGCAGAAAGGCCATGGTGGGAGTTCCAAGTCTAGGCCTCAATAGTCCTCACAGCCTCTCTGCCTGCTTCTTTGGTACCCTGAGACTATCACATGAACAAGTCTGAGCTAACTTGCTGGAGAGGCCCTGTGGATAATGACAGAGATGCCTCAACCAACAGCCAACCACCAGACATGGACGTGAGACTATCTTGGACCACACTGACCTAGTTTAGCCATCAGATGATTACAGGTAAATGAGTGATGCCACACTAGGCCGGTAAACAATCTGCCCAGGTGCACCCAGCTCAAATCACTAAACTGGTTTTGCACAAATTAAGTGGCTATTATAAGATGATACATTTTAGGATACTTTGTTATATAACATTAGATAACAAAGACACTAAAATATATTTTTATGCAAGTGGAATAATTTGAAAAACACTAAGGATGTTTGTTATTTACAGGAATTTAAGTAATTTCTTATATGGTTTTTATACCGATACAGTTAATATAATTCTCCAGATTTTTCTGATTCATTTCAAATATGATATGGTATAAAATCAATATGTACTTGGATATCAAAACTTCTATACCATCTTATTTTTACACTATTGAATGTTTCTGTGTTCACTCAATTCAGAAGCAAAATTATAGGATGAAATTAGGGTCATTTTGAGTCTGTTTCATGTGTTGTTGCCATACCTGTTTTCACAGTGGTGAAAGGTTGCATATGAACAAGATTTTGACATGATGCTGCAGAGCACAAGAGTCCAGAAGAAATAGGTAGTTATAGAAGAGCTGAGTTCAATAAAGTGTCATAAAGGTGCTCTCAACATCCCAAATTATCCCTAATGGATAGAGAAGGAGTAAGCTCTCTCTATGCCAAGAGGACAAATCTGCCTACCTGCCTACTGAGAAGTATATCATGCAGGATAAGGTTACGCCACATATGAAAAAATATAAAAGAGAATACAAGAGATACATCTGTTTCTTTCTCATCTATAAAAGAACTGGAGGTATGCAGTGCAAGACAGATACAGCAGCTCCTCCTAGGTGTTCAAGAACCCAGGCTCCTCCCAGTTCACCAGTTAGTCATCTAAGAGGGTGACTGTAGGTCAAACTATCATATTCATGTTCCAGGTTGGAATCAGGAGAAAGGATAAAAGAAAAGCAACACTCTGATCTTTATAGGTAGACTTCTAGTAAGCCCTACATGCTTCTGAAGTCTTTATCCTTGAGATAGGAAAACTGGAGTTTCCAGATTCAGCCACTTGGTATCTGTGACTTGAAAAGGACCTTAGGAGTTCTTCTTTGCTTTAAGCCCCTTAAGTCATCTGCGGTATGAAGAAGTGGGATTTTGTCATTTCTTTGGTGTCTTCTAGTGAATCACTGGACCACCTGACTGGGAGGTTCTGATGGAATAAGTATTACTGTGTATCATGCTGGGCTCTTCTGGTTTCAAATGACACCTAACTGGTTGTAGGCAGACCAGGGCATCATCATAAGTTTGAACAAGTCACAGCAATAAGCTGAAACCGTCAAAGTGAAAAGTGGAAGATGTATGTGTCCAATGTTTGAACTGTTCTTGAGATTTCCTACCATAGAGCTGGCTTCCTTCGCGGTCCCAGCTAGCTGCTGAAACCTGCTTTCCCAGCCCAAACCCCAAGACCAACTCTTAGTGGATCAATTGGTCACCCTAAAATCAATCAATGTGTCCAAGGTGGATAAAGGCACTGACTGGTGAACCTATGTCACACGTTCTGCCCCTGGAGCCTGGGGTAGTCAACTTACCCAGCACCCTACGGACCCTAAACGGAAGCCATTGGCATTTGGAATTGGGAAGTCAGAATTGATTTTGGAGACACAACGAAGGCATGTCTAATCAAATATGAGTGCCATTTGTAATCTGTACATGTAAGCAATACTGCCCATTGCCACTTCTATTTTCACTATCATCTCTATGGTTAATAGTAATATGATTCAGTTTTAATTTTTCACCCTATACGTTACTGAATAGATATCCAGGGAAGTTCAGTGACTTGCTTCTGCTCACTTTCAACTCTGATATTCCATGTTTACGTAAATGTGTTGAATGACACCTTCCACCTAAAAGTAAGCATGGCTCCCTCACTTTTCCAACAGTGAATTGTGGGGAAGGAATTTATCCATAAAAATATGGTGAATAAAAGAAAGGACTATGTAATAAACCTCCATATGAAAAAATAATGTTTATAACAGAAAGTTTTTTTAATGGATTATTATTTTATAGTCACAAAACTAAAAATGTTTAATGAATTATCTTATTTGATCCTTTCTTCACCTCTGAAAGTTAGGTGTATTATCTTTATTTTAAAATTAAAAAAAATGAAGACTCACAGAGGATGAATAACTTACTCATGGTTCTACAACTAGTCATTGGTTACTTGGATTTGAATGGGAGTTATCTGTCTCCGAAACACACATTAAACGCCTTGTGTCTGAGAAAGGGAAATAATGTGATAGAAAGAATACCATCTCCAGGACCAGCCATACCTGGAGTCCAATCCCAAATTACCCAATAACCACGTGAGCACGTCAGAGTGAACTTTCAATTCATTGTCCAGAACTTAATTACATGATGACCTTACTTGTCTAAATGGGAAACTTTATCTTGGTGGAGAAGTGTCCAAATAAACCTGTGGTCTTATTATTATAAATGAGAGAATGCATGTCAGGGGATTAGACCAGTGACAATGAGATTGGACCAGAAACCAAGATTGGAAGGTGGGAGTACAGCTGGATGACTTTGTTAGCTCACTGCAAATTAGGAAAAGTCCACACTATATCACTGAAAAGGCAGGTGTTTGGCTAGAATGACAAGCTAGGAAGTCTGTCTTAGGTATCTCTATATCCTTGTCTTCTAGAATACTGTAGGCCTTTGGTAAAGGAGAAAGTACCGTTAAATGAATAAATTATTTTAACACATTATTTTTTTCCTTCTGAGCTTCAGTCTCCTTATCTTTATGTCATCTGTAGCATGAAGTCATGACAATAAGTTGAAGTAGAGATAATGACTGCTAACTCACAGATACACAATAATGATTAGAGTATATATAGTATATATAGTACCTAAAAAACAGTCCTTGTATAATACATGTTAGTTCACTGCCTGCAAATGCATTATGATTCCATGCCATTCTGTCTTTCTGCATTTCCTATCTACGTAGAATTTTCATTTAGAATCTCTTGTTTGACTTTGAATTGGGGCCATTTAGTTTTTCTGTCAGTTTTTCTACCCTGGTCTGATTCATTAGTGTTAATAGCAGTGAGCGCTGGCACGTCAAGGAGTGAACATTAATGACAATGGGTTTTAATTATAGAAGCCAAGGTTACAGTTGTTACTTCTGTGGGTAATTTCCATTCCTAAGTTCATTAAACTCTTAAAAGTGGGAAGGTCAATAGTGATTTATTCTAGTGACAGCGAACTCAATAACAATCTTGTACAAACAATCCTTCTGTCTTGACATATGGCGAGACTAAGAGCTAATAAAGCTGACTTCATAAGGCAGTGAGCTGTCTACTTGGATTCTTTTTTGAAAGTCCAATGTCATATAAAAAGAGGACATCCCAAGACCCTGCACCTGGGGAATAAGTTGGGAAGTGGCAGCAGCTTGAGGTTAGAGGTCCTGCTGCCTGGACTTCTCTACATCCCAGCGTCTAGAACACTGCTGGGTTTTTGTGCCAAGTGCATGAACATCTGAAGCCCTGGGTTTTGTCATCGTGTTGCCTCGTGTTGGCAAAAAGTAGAAAAACAAAATTGACACTTAGATAATTCATGTGAGGAAAGGTAGGAGGCAGAACAGAAGTAAGATGTTTCATGAGCACAGTCTTAGGGAGAACAGAGATTCTGAGAGAAAGGGCGTCCAGACTCTGGCATTGTCCTCATCCATCAATGGTGAGAAAAAGATGGATGCTATGAGAAAGGTACACTTTTGGAGTCAGGCTTGACTCCTCCTACCTTGTTATATGTTATGGCCTGGAGTGATCATGGGCAAGGGGAAGGGTCTGTGAAAATAACCCCACTTTGATCAGAGAAGCTTCCATTCTCTTACATGAGCTAAGGAGGCTAATATAAGTTATCTGAAGATTTCCTGTCTCAAACATGCAAGTCACTCTACCTGAAACACCAATAGAAAGACCATTAATCTGTCGTCTGTCCTGGAAATAAGTCATTTCATCTCTCTTTTTCCAAGTGACTTCATGTACAAGATAGAGGCCGTCTTCCTCTTTTCCTCCCTCTTTCCCTCTCCTTCCCACTCCCCTTCCTCTTTCTCTTCTTCCTCTTCCTCTCCTCCTCCTTCTTCTTCTCTCTCCCTATCCTTCTCTCCCCCGTACATCAAAATTCTACTATGTACCAGGCATCGCCCTAAACAGAGGCAATAAGAAGTACCTTTCTTCCTATTATTTCAGAAGTTTACATTCTACTAGGTTAGGAAACTAAAACAGGTAAAGAGATACATCCCATAGAATGAGTATAAGAAAAAGCACAAAAGGAGGTTCAGACAGAGAACATCAGCGTGAGAGGCACTTTAAACTGTGTAGCCTGGGAAGACACCTCTCTGGAAGTAACGAGTGAGCTGAGACCTAAAATATAGGATAGAACAGGTGATATAAAGAGTAAGGAGATGAGGATTATATAGAGGGATGGCAATAATAATTTTCCTAAAATGAGAAAGACATTGAATTAAATTAAAATAAACAGTTTGGAGCAAAATAAACAAAGAGATAATGAAAAAACAATGTTGTTTAAGGAATAGACTGGGAACCAATCATGTAGAAATGTGTAGTTTCTTAGGCCAGAGAAAAAGCACTTTTACAGGAAAAAAAAGTGTAATAGGAAGCCAATGGAGTGTGCAAGAGGCAGAGGAGTGGCCGTGTACAACTTGTTTTAGAGTCAATTTACAGCTGCTGGGTTGTAATGGGTTTTATGTGGCCAAGAATCATAATAGGGCAATTCGTTAGCAGGATATTACAATATTCCAGCAGGAGATGATGGTGGTTTAGAAAATACGGTATTGTTATCGAAAGATAAATAAAGGGATTTGAGAGTTTGCCGAGAGATTGGATGCGAGAGAAGGAGAAAAAGAACCAGGAATGATTCACTTTATTCAGCGTGATCAGAGGATCTCTGCTCATCTCAAAAGGAGTGTAGCAAAGCTCTGTTAGGAATCCGCATGGAAAACAGGAGCCTGTTCAAAATGCATTATTGAGGATTCTGCTAAGGTTTAAGATATGCAGTTGATCGACCTCGATATCTAGAATTTCATTCTTTTCTCTGGCAGCCACTTGGGTGCAAACACACACAAAAGAAAGGTGTTCTGTTCCACTGATCTGTGTTTGGAATTTTGGTGGGCAGCTAAGCCAGAAAGACACTGTTGCTAAGGAACTGAAAAGAGCTAATGGGAAAAGACACCATTCAGATGAACAGCCCTGGGCTTCGGGTGAGGGAGGAAAGAATCAGTGTCTAGGAGAAGGCAGTGTAAGGAGAGAGGAATACAGGACGTGATGGGTGTAGATGTCTCATTGCAGGTGCTGTGGGTAGGGAGGGAGACGGCTGCAAGGACAGATGATTATGTTTCGGGAGGGAGGCAGTGGTTTAAAATTTTGGTAATAATAGTGCTAGACGACAGCCGAATGTAAGGTCCAGTGGGAAGAATGTAACCAAAACACAAATGGAAGTCCCAGTCATTGGGGTTGGAAGTCAGGAACACAGAGGCGAAGATGTGGTCTGTGTGGTACCTGCTGACACCACTTGAAGATGTGAAGAATATATAATATTCTCCGATGTCTTGCTCTTAATAAGGGCTCGAAAAGTAATTATTAAAATGACTTAAATTTAGGTCTCTCTAAGATGCGTATATTTGTTTTTCTCCAAATACATTATTTTTCTGCCTCTAATAGGCTATTACAACCACAGTATTTTGAGGCCATTTTAAAAGATTTTGAAAACATTGCATAGAATCTAACGGAACACAAATATTATTGTCCATTGCTTATCAACCCAAACTGCAGTAATACATTCAATTATTATGTCCTCACCTCATTACCACTTAAGAATTACATCTAAATTTGTATTTATGCTGTGTAGTTAGGAATTGCAGGTAAGGGACAGGAGCATCCTCATTATTGGCCATCTGTTTGTAAAGAAGTAGCAGGACCAAAATTCCCAGGAACGCTTGTGGTGAATGTACACGCACACATAGAATATTAGTGTTGAAAGGACAACCCCCCCGCCTGCTTAGATAAGTAAATGTTGGCTCAGGAATTTAAAAGTCACCCAACTAGTTAGTGGTAGACCTGGACTAGAACACTGATCTGTCAGCCACCCTACATGAAATATTTTTCTTTCTAGAACTATTCCTTCTAAAGTGTCAGAATAAATCTCTGTCCACTGGGCATGGTCAGTAAATGACAGGCCGGTGAGTTAGCAGTCAGCTTCACGAGAAGCAGGCGAACCAAGGGTCAAGGGGAGCAGACTTGTCAACTGGTCTTTCTGGAGAAGTGCATCATTGTAACGGACAATCAGCCCCTCTGTTCTGCTGTGGGAACAGACAACGTTCCTCTTCAATGAAGGCCAAACACATTTCTCTCCCTTTTTCTTACTTTTCCTCTCTTGATCTTTTCTAGCATTTTCCACGTCACTGGCATGCCATTACAATTGGTGTCAATGTGTATACTGACCATCAGGTAAGCATACGAGTGATGCCCCTATCTTCCTGATTGGCAAAAAGGAATTAAGGGACCTGCCCAAGCTAATAAGAGAGCCAGAACCCAGCCTAGGGATATGGTAGGCTGGGCCCTCACTTGTCAATAAAAACAAGGCAAACAGGGCAAGGTGTGTAAGCAGTGATAAAAACACTGGAAAGACAGAATAATTGGTGGTGAGCTACATCGCCCCAGAGGAGAGTAAATATGTTTCCAAGTGAGTATTCATTCATGCCTGAATTGCCTTCTCATTCATTTCATAGCTGTGGTTTTTTTTTTAATCACCTACCATGTGCCTGGCCTGGGGAGGTCCGATGGTGCAGTATTTATGGGGTCGAGCCTTAAGCTCGAGTCCCTGCTATGTGACCTTGGGTAAAACACTTCCCATGTACAGGTTTCGTTCTCCTTAACTAGAAAGCAAAACCAATGACCCTTACCTCTATGAATCACAGTAACGATTACAATATCACAAAGCAGTCTGTAAATGCACTGATCTGGTAAATATTTGCGTGGACTCCAGGGCAGTACTGCGCTAGGCGGATGAATACAGAATGGCTGCTATCATGAGAACTACATAAAATAAAACTTAAGCTTCCTGTTCTCAAGACATTTCATCTTGTAGAGAAGTTGGATAGCGATGCCCACATATTCAAGGTGTAGCGTGATAGGCGCCTCCGAGGCAACACGGACTAACGAACACGAGAACATAAGAGAGATTTGCTTCGGTTAGTAGGATTCGAGAGGGTGTCAAGAAGCTTGAGGTCTCAAGACCTTGAAGGAGAAGTAGAATGTTAATTGGCAGAGATAAAACGGACAGGCACAGCAAGCAGCAAGAATGAAATAAATCAAGGCTCAGGAATGAGAAAAAGGAGCTGGCAAGGCATTGACAAATTGACAAGGCTGCTTCCAACCAAATATGCATCTAACAAGGTTGGTGCTAAGTCAGTAGAGGAAGGTCGGGAACAGAACACAGATTCTCAAAGTTCGGCAGAGGGAAAGGCCCCGTGCAGAAGCACCGCTCTCATTCTTCATCTCCACCCCCCTCGTCCCTCCCAGAGACAGCAGCTGGCTAGAGGTAAATTGTGTTCTAGGCCCTGTGTCTCGTTTTTATTATTTATTAGTTCAGTCCTTCAGCGGGGTGAGAATATAGAGTGTGTTGGCTGGCACATACGCAGGGAATTTATGTTGCATAGCTAAACATCATGTTTGTCTATCTCTTCCCAGTAATCTCTGATAATACCCAAATGGGCTTTTTATTTTAAACATCTGGACAGCCTTATGGTGGTTGAGAATTAAGGTGCTGAGTGAAGAAAAGAGCACAGTCATAAAGTCTGTCGGATAAACAAAGCTTTCTTTGGAACATTAACTCCTTTACTGAGAAATCTTCTCCGTTCCTCAAAACACACTTAGTGACTTTACATCTTCATCTCCAGGTAGCGCTTTCCTCATGCAAATACTCTCATGGCATTTAATGGAGTCATTAAGGTAGGAAACTATGAGATATTAGCATAAAAAGAACATTGCCGGAAAAGAGATGCAAAAGGCCTTCTCTCATATGCACCCTTTCTCCTCCCCATTTGGCGTTTGCTTTTGTTTTATAACAGCAGAAATTCCCATTGTGGGTAGTGGTAATTTTAGCTAGATAATAACTCTGTCGACACTGTCATAAATTGGCAAGAGGTGTGTAACTCAGGGAAGGGGGAGAGGCTGGAATGGAGAATAATCAAGTAGTTCTATTTGATTTTAATACACACAGTCATTCCATAAACAGAGGCTGTGTTTCCTCTTTCTTCTCAGAGATCTCTAGGGCTTCCTCTTGCCCTAAAATGGTCAGGAAGTTCTGATGGTATGTGCAGTCTACAACCCTGAGCCTTTGCAAATACCTGGCCATATGCTTGATGCCCTCCCAGTCCGGGAGTTTCTGGCCAATGACCATCTTCTCACTCTCCAAGATTCAGCTCACCTGTTTTCTATAGCATGAGCCTACCTGAACCCCACAAGTTGGAGTCGGAAGCTCACTTCTCTGAATTACCACAGAACCAGGGATACTTCTCACATGGTTTGTCATTGATATTTACGAGCATATAGCCATACTGAAGCATGGCTTGAGGTGGTAGGTCGGGATCCTTGAATTCTTTATCGCTGGTTCTAGTCCCAAGTGCAGGGCCTAGAACAGAGTTAGACATTTAACATATTTCCGTGTATTTGTTTTCTATTGCTCCATAACAGGTTACCACACATTGTGCAGCTTAACATAACACACATTACCTCACAGTTTCATGGGTCTAGGCAGGGACAGCTATTTCCTCTGCTTTGAGCCTCCCAAGCTATTATCTAGGGCTGGTATCTCATCAGAGGCGCCACCGGAGAAGGACCTGCTTCCAGTCTCCCTCGGGTTGTTGGCAGGATCATTTCCTTATAGCTGGAGGATTTAGGATCACTTTTCTTCCCCCCTCAAATTTAGCAAGGAGAAGACGACTCCAGAGTCAGCTAACAAACCACACTCTTCCAGTCTGGATACTTTTTATTTCTTTTTCTTGTCTGATCATTGTGGTTAGGACTTCCAATACTATGTTGAAGTGGGACGAGTACAAATCAGTCTTACCTAGCACAGCAGAATCACGAGAGTGGGGCCTTGTCCCTTTTGTGCATTCTGTCGATTAGAATCGAGTCACACGTCCCATGTTGGGATTACACAGAGGTATGACTACCAGGAAGTATGATCATGTCTGTCTACCACTCTACCACACAATTTGTTCGAAGGAATCTCTCACACAAACGACTTTGTTTTCCCCAGTCATAGCATCATTCAACTTGATGTTGCTGTACGCCACATCTTCTGAGTATTTAAGGTGCTTTGCTCAGTACCACCTGGTATTCCATAGGTCCTTACAGGGCAGAGTTTGTGTCTGTCCTGTTTAACAGGATATCCATAGTACCTAGCGAGGGCTTAACATATGCTAGGTACCCAATGTTATGTCCCAAATGGATGACTTATTTAATTCATGTAGAGAGCACGTGAGTGAGCTCGGTCCTTGCTATGAGCCACAATCTGTGTACCTTACCCTTCTTTATGGAATAGTTCCCTTCCATGTTCTGCAAGGAGTTAATAAAAATCAACAGTTATAGCTCATGCCAGTAACTAATTTCTTTATTTATTCAGACCTCTTCTTTAAAGCAGCTCTGCATGGACAAGTTCCAAAATAGAAGATTTTTGCCTCCAGTCAGAAAGTCTGGAGTTACTCAAACATGAAGTAGGCAGAAATAAAAGATAGTTGAAGGCACACTCAAGTTTCCTACAGATTTTCTCCTGGGTCCTTGTATTTGCACACCCTCGTGCTTCCATGCCCTCTCCACACTCCAGCTTTGATTCTGTTCTGTCTGGCTGGTGCACACTTCTGGATTTTTCTGAGAACTCTGATCCATGCTTTCCTGTCTCAATTCCCTTTGACCACCTGCTTCCTGACCCTGTATAGCCCTGAAACCTGGTCTCTCTAATCTCAGTCAATTTTGACTCGTTTTCACTCCCAGAAATGCCTGTATGTGAGCAGTTACCTGGCCCAGGCCTGACTGTATCATCTCTACTGCCCTGCTCTCAAGTGCTGCCTGTTACAACACACACAGGTCCGGTAGCTCCAAATTTGGAGACTCCTCTCAACTAGCATCACCTCCTCTGAAGACTTTATATGGAAAGACACAATATGCTTCAAGTAATTTGACAGAAAATGTACACCAAGCAGAGAGAAAGCATAAGTCTGAAGTAGTATTGATATATGAACATCAGATAAAGTATACTGTAAAATCAGGAGTATTAAGAAATAAAAAGCTCTGTGAGTCAAGTGAGGGTGACATTATCTCCATTCCTATGTGACAGATGAGAAAACTCAGACTTCTACAGCTGAGTCTTATTTAAGAATGTTCAGCTTAGAAGAGTCTCCCCACCAAACGACAAGCTTCTTGAGGGTAGAGTGTCCATCTTATAAGCCTTCATATCCTCTGTAGCCAGCAATATTCAGCATGGTGGAGGTACTCCACAATGATTGTTGAATGAATTATTGATTACCAATGATCAGGGCATGCACGATAACCCACTGACACGTTTTCCAAATTGTTATTTACGGCATATTATGTACATATATTATTTCAGTGGGCCACTAATGTTTTATTTTTCCAAGACCTTCCTTTTTCTTGGAACTGTCCCCATACCACTAGCCACATGGTTCTTGCAGAAATTACTGTCATTCTGGCATGACAGAACCCTAGGCACTCTTGATGTACCCAGGGGTGTATATGTGATACCGTGAGGTCCTCTATTTTTCTTTACTCCATAATTTTGAAACTACAGCTGAGCCAGATCCATTAACTGGGTGCCGGAAGCTGTAATGTGTAAAACTCAGGTCCTCTTGACAGTCATGATTATCCAAAATTGACTTGAAACTTGGAGGAAGTTGTTCGAGAAAGATAACAAAGAATTTGCAAAGAGAGGAAAAGAGGAGAAAAGAAGAAAGAGAAAGCTTCTGGATAGACTCAGGTGCCCCCGATTCCAGTTGATTCCTGAAACCCACCTGCATGCCCATTCTTGGTTCCTATGCAAACCCTGAATACTTTGCAAATGAGTCTTCTTTGGGCTTAAGTTGTTTCATGTTGTGTTTTCTGCTAAAAAATGTCTTAACAAACATACTCATTTACCCTTTATAGTTATTTCAAATCAAGAAAGTCTCTCCCATTTATAATCTTTTTAATGCAAAATACAAAGATTATAAGAAAAACTTTTCAAGTAAGAGACTATCACAGGCAGCTGGGGAGAAGGAAAGGAGTTTTCAGTATCCCTAAGATTCCACCATGCTGCCCACTGCCTGTTCTCTCTACAGGGCAGGCAGGTTCAGCCCCGTGCACTGTCGGGCCTGCAGCAAAAGTCCACAGCAGCGAGGACAGTGCATCGTCCAATTACATGGTCTATTGTTCCATTATTCACCCTACATTGTCTGCACCAGCCACAGCCTGCCTGCCTTCATTTCCTACTTGCAAGCTTACCCTCCATCTGCACACACCGCGATCATACTCTGTTCTGAGTCACCTCGGTATCCCATGAGTCTCCGTAAGCAATATGCGTCACTTCAATTATACATTTAGAAATAGTATCCTCAATTCCTCCTGCCCATCTTGGCCAAGATTGTACCGTGAACCTGGGAGAGTGACAGTGAAGTACGAAAGCAGAAATTTCAGGGACCCAAATTAAAGTGGTTTCTGTCCTCTGCTCTTTGATGCATACCTCAATGCAAGTACAGTCATACACAACACACACAACACACACACATCACATGCACATCACACATATGCGCACACACATCACATATACACCACACATGCTCACCACACACACACACACACACACATGCATGCATCTGCATGCACACCAGGAGAGCCTGGCACTTGTTCAGAGCAGTTAATTAATGTAACATATTTTTGGAATGCTGTCACTTTTTCTTTTTGTCAAATCAATCAAATAATATTTGCACGACGCTATGAGACATGGAAGAGAAATGTAAATTATTTGTCTGCCTTCAGGGAAATTGCATTGCAGCAGGTGAAGAAAATATACACACGGAGAACATTTCTGAACAAGCAGTGAGAAAGTACAGAACTGCAATTCAGGATCCTTGATTTCTACACCCAGCTGGATCACCAGGGGCCAGACAAACAGCAATCACATTAGTAATTATGTTTAATTTTTTTATTGAAGTATAGTTGACTTACAATGTTGTGTTAGTTTCAGGAACACAATGAAGTGATTCAGATATATATATAGATATATATATATATATATATATATATATATATATATATATATATATATATATCTCCTTTTTCAGATTCTTTTCCCATATAGTTTATTGCAAAATATTGAGTGGAGTTCTCTGTGCTAGACAGTAGGTCCTTATTGTTTATCTAGTTTACATATAGTAGTGTATACATGTTACTTCCAAATTCCTAATTTAACCCTCCTCCCCAGCTTTCCCCTTTGGGAACCATAAGTTTGTTTTCTATGTCTGTGAGTCTGTTTCTGTTTTGTAAATAAGATTGTTTGCAGAATTTTTTTAGATTCCACATATAAGTGATATCATATGATATTTGTCTTTCTCTGTCTGACTTACTTCACTTAGTATGATAATCTCTAGGTCCATTCATGTTGTTGAAAATGGCATTATTTCATTCTTTTTATGGCTGAGTAATATTCTATTGTATATATATATTTATTAATTTTTATTGGAGTATAGTTGATTTATAATGTTGTGTTAGTTTCAGGTGTACAGCAAAGTGAATCAGTTACACATATACATATATCCACTCTTTTTTAGATTCTATTCCCATATAGGTCATTAAAGGTTACTGAGTATAGTTCCCTGTGCTATACTGTAGGTTCTTATTAGTTACCTATTTTATATATAGTAGTGTGTATATGTCAGTCCCAATGAACCCAAATAGGTTCCTTTGTACCATTGTTTTTAGATTCCACATATAAGTGATATCATATGATATTTGTCTTTCTCTGTCTGACTTACTTCACTCAGTATGACAATCTCTAGGTCCATCCATGTCACTGCAAATGGCATTATTTCATTCTATGGCTGGGTAATATTCCATTGTATATATGTACCACATCTTCTTTATCCATTCATCCGTCGATGGACATGGTGGCTTCCATGTCTTGGCTTTGTACAATAAATGGTGCTGCAATGAACATTGGGGTGAATGCATCTTTTTGAATTATGCTTTTCTCTGGATATATGCCCAGGAGTGGGATTGCAGAATCATATGATAACTCTGTTTTTGAGTTTTTTAAGAAACCTCCATACTGTTCTCCATAGTGGCTGTACCACACATTAGTAATTTTACTAGGAATAATTTTATATAAGTGATTTGTTAATAAGTTATAAAAGCCTAGATAAGCAAAGGGAAATACTGTGGTAACACAACAGTAGTAGGTACCAAGATTAGCTGCCCCGTCTAGGACTGGGAAACAAATGGAAATCACTCAGGACACTCGTGTGAGCCCTTTAAACTAAACACCGTGCAGTGCCCTTTAGTCTCTGGGTTACAGTAGGGGGTCTCCTTGACATCTGAGTCCACAGTCCTCACTGTCATAGCAGCCCTCTAGTGCTGACTCCTCCAGACACAATAAGGAGGGCAAAGAAAAGGCAAGGAAATGATGGTGCTGCCCCATTGTTAGCAGCAAAACCCAGGTGATCTGCAAAGTGGAAGTCTTTCCAGGATGTGCACATCTCCTATGAGTTGACCGTACCACACCAGGTCATCAGAAGGAGAATGCAGTAGTTAGTTCCTGATATGAGGGCACAGGAGGGACAGGACTGCAAGTCAGTCTCAGAAGATTAGTTGAACACATTAAGCTTGATTTCTGTTAGACATCTGAATCTCTAACTAAGCAGCTGCCTACGTGACGCTGGAATTCAGGGGTGAAGCCCTTACTGGAGATAGTAGTTTTTAGTTAGCAGTGTCTAGTAGGTTTTTAAAGCCATGGCATCAGATAAAATCACCAATGGAGTAAATGTAGATGGAAAAGAGAAATTGAGATGTGAGTTCTGAGACACACGAGGCTTAGTGGTTGAGAGGACCGAAGGACCCAGCAATCAGCGACCGCAACAACAAAACCTGAGATAAAATGGATAGTGGAATAGACCCATGCCGTGGACACCAAGGTGACAAAGACTTTGATGCAGAGGGACTGAGGAAGTCACCCAGTGCTTATATCATTCAGGATCCAGTGAGGAGATAGAAAGCCCACCAAACACTTAAACAGAGAAAATACGATATAAAGAATCATTCAACTATGCTCCAATAAAAATAAATTTTAAAAAAATGTCAAGGCCTGGTATCCACTGGCCTACCAGAAAAATGAAGATGTATTTGTTAAGCAAAGTGTAAGATAAACATGTTATTTAAAAATATAACTAGAGGAAGAAACAGCCAAGAGATTAAATATACAAACGTTATTTTCTCTATGTATTTAGAAATTAAAATAGATCTTATAGACATTTCAAAAAAAAAAGAATCATTAGCTAGACATCTAAAAATTAAAAAGAAAAGGGAAAGCACTAAGGTATCGCAGAGCTCAGAACTTCAGGAAGCTGCTACCAACCCCAGACTGAGGGCAGAAAGAAGAGACTGGAATTAATCAATTTAGAGGCTTGGAAGAGGGGACTCAGGGAACTGAAACCCAGGTGTTCCAGGAGGGGGCGCTGCTGAGCAGACGCCGGTATCTATAAACTCAGAGGAGGGGTTCTGTGGAGCTGGGACCTGGACTTGCAAAGAAGAGAAGTGGTCAGCTGGTGCCGGCGTCTCTAGGAGACATGATACAGGTGGCAGCTGGATCTGTATGTGCATTTTGGAATCACAGGCTGCTACAGGAAGGAACTGCCACTGCCTGAATGAAGAAGCATTGCCTGGGTTATGCTGCTGGAACGGGAAGCAAAAGCAGGGACAGAAAGCAAACAGGAAGGAGGGTGTTCGTTTTCCCTTGCATAGCTTTCCTTCTGGTCTCTGTCAAGCTGGATGACGGCAGTGGGTAGCTGGGGTAAAGGTGGAGGACCAGAGATGGGCAAACACCTGAGCGAGCAGCCGAGGGGCCATCAATGTGGATACAAAAGCCACTAATAATTAGAAATAGTGAGCCAGGGGTTAGTCTACAAGGAATAGGGAGGGTCCCGTTGGGAGCTGAGAGTAGGGAAGAGACATCTATGCCTGCAACACAGAAGATTCAACATTTACTGAGCACCACACTTTCGTGCACACTATGGAACTGTGTACCTTGAGAGGCGAAATTGTGATTCGGACCAAGGGTGGGAATATTTTTTTCCCTATAAAGCATCAGATGGCAAATATTTCAGGCATTATGAGCTATGTGGTCTCTGTCACAACTACGCAACTCCACCATTGCAGCCTGAAAGACAATATAGAAATGAAAGTATGTGGCCACACTTCCACAAAATTTTCCTTATCGACACTGAAATGTAAATTTCACATAATTTTCCCATGTCGTAAAATGCATTCTTGCTTTGATTTTTTTCCCCAGTCATTAAATGTGAAACCTCACGCGCCATGCACAGCAAGCAGCTGGTAGGATTTTCCTGTGGGTTTTCCTAGTTTGTCAGCTCTGGGTTTCAACTCAGTCTCTGCCTGCAAAAAATACAGAAACCTGCAGATAACAAGACATGTGCAAACAATGTCTAGTTAGAGGTAGAAAATATGAGTATGATTTTGGAAAGACATGCAAAAAGTTCTATGCCAGTTTGGGAACCCAGGGAGTCTTTGGAAGGAGTAGAATATAAGAAACTACAATGCCTTAGGAACTGCTGACTAAGACATGGAGCGGAAGCAGAGAGGACCCCACCAGCACCCAATCTGCAGGAAGGGGATCTGCAGAGCAGCTGTTCTTATTTGAGTAGAGCTGTGCGTTGCCCTTCCACAGCCTCCCTGCCTGTCTATTTTTCATAAATTGGCCAAAACAGCAGGTTGGAAAACATCATTCTTCTAGAGTTAACATTTTCAAATCTGACCTGTCTTTATAGATCAAGGTAACACTGGACGTGACAGAAATCTGAGATGACAGAAGGGAAATACCCAGACCCTCATAGACAAAATACCATTTACCACTGCACAAATGATTTTCCAAAAAACACGAGAAGGACTTATAGGAAAGACAGGAAAGGAAAATGAACTATCGGGAAGAAATTAGCTTTTGGCCATTTGCACCCCTCCTGGGCTGCCTGATCGATGTGCTTTGGTATCTGAGTGTACAAAGACCGCATTCTCCATCACTGCAGTTCAAAGCAATTTAGAGCCACAGAGCTTCCTGCAACATCACCCTTTATCTTCCCTGCCACCCACACTCCTGTTCCCCAAATCAGGTAAAGCAAGAGGGACGGACGTTGATACCAACAAGGAAGAAAGACACAGCATTACGGTCATATGGCTCTGGGACCAGACTTTCAGGGTCAAAATCCGGTTTCTGCCACTTAATACGGTGACACTTTGAATGAGGTGGATTATTTATTATCCTGTACGTCAATTTCTTTAACTATAAAGAAGTAGAGATAATAATAGCATGTATTATTGTGACGATTAAATGGGTCAACGTACGTAAATTGCTTAACATAGTTCCTGGTGCAAAGTGAGAATTTAATAAATGTGATTGACTCAAAAGCCTAATAGAAAAGCAATACTTTCTTGCAACTTAGAGGATAAACTTTGAGCTCCTTGGTTTGGGGCCCCATGAATGATAAACTGCAACACAATGAATTTCTTAATGTTCTATAAACCTTCCACACCATTCTCACTTTATACTTTTGTACTCATTCTTTTCTCTAACTCAAAAATCTGTCCCTATCCCTGTCTTAAAATCCCTAGTCATCCTTTAAGATTCAGTGCAAAAGTTGCTTGATTTTGTACCCTTTCTCTGCCCCCAGAAAATATTCAATCCCTTCTACTATGAGGTCTACTCAGCACGACTTTTCTCAACCTGCACAGCATCTGAGAGTTAAAGTGGGCCTTAAAGAACTCTAGCTCTCTGGAACTTTTATCATAAAAGATATGGAAGTCCATTTGCATCTCTCTGGTGGAGGACAGATTTTTCTGCCCATATTGTATAACACTAGTTAGTCTTTTCTTCACACCTCAAATAGAGTTACAGGTGTTTTGCATTTACTACAGAATGTCCTCCGCCCGTTGGCTGAAAAGAAATTCCCTTCCTTGGTTCCCCTTGGTAATACTAAGAGAGACTGAAATTAAAAAGAGAAAGAAAGAAAATAAAAAGTAATAAACATCATATGGAAACCAAAAGGGAATTAAGCAGAGGGATACACGTATGTGGGAATCATAGAAAGCCCCAGTTCTGGTATGGAATAGAGGTTCCAGATTCTCCCCGTTCAGAGTCAGGAGAAGGTATCAGGAGGTTGTGCTTTGAACCCAGAAATGTCTGGGTTCATGTTCCTGCATGGGCATGTCATAATTTTTCCCATGCCAGTAGCCAAAGGATCTAATTGAGGGTGTGTCAGTTTGCACAAGTCTGCTTGGTTAAGTCATCCGGGCAGAATACATATACCCATCCATCTCTGCAAATTTGATACCGATGATCAAATATACGAAAGCATTTTGCTGTTGGTGCTGTCCCCTAATAGGTGGAAATATCACTCATGGCATGATATCTCCAGGTAGTTTTTAAAAACATACAGAATAATCTTTTAACTTTCAAATGAAGATTAAAAATAGAAAGTCCTCCAAAAAAAAAAAGAAAGAAAAAGAAATGCCTTGGTTCCGATCCCAACCCCAAGATCCTTGGTATATGAACTTGGGCAAGTATATTCATAACTGAGAATCCTCAGTCATCAGCTAGACTAATGTCAGGAAACACTAATATAAGGAATAACTATGTAGACATGACTGACAACATTTTGCACAGGGACTGACTCAATATAGGTGTGAATTAACCAAAATTAACTAACTTGGCCACATTAATGGAAAGGTGGGTATTTGAGTGTTCCATAGCCTAAGGAAACCATCTTCCAATTTCAAAGAAATGGTAAAACTTCCCAGGAGCTTTCCTTTGATTCATTTGCAGCTCCCAGCCCACTTCCTACTCTGTATAACCCAAGCAATTAATAATTCTAAAAATTATCTAAAAGCCTTGATAGCATTTAAAGCACAGACCAAGAGTACATGCAAATCCTGGGGCCCACCCACTTCTGGTTTCTATGTACCATCCTCCCCGTTGATGGGCTGGGATTGGTATTGACAATACCAATACTTTATGTGGCAAAAATTCCCCACAACTAAATAGAAAGGTAGGTAGATTGGTAAATGATAGGCAGATAAATAGACAGATGAGAGAGAGAGAGAGAGAAAGATGATAGATACCTAGTAAGCTGGCTTCATCCTACAGTAACTACAGCAGCCAATTCACCAGGGATTGTAAGGATATTTACAAGCTAGAGACCCTCCCAAAGCTTTCAGGCCTGACTGCCTTCAGTGAGGCCAGGGCCAAAACTAGTCACGTTTCTCCTCAGCTTAGAGCACGGTAGTGAATTTGCACAAATAGGAAATAAAAAGAAAAAAACAGTGGCCATACCCTGCAAACATTGGGGGTGGTGGTGCTGAGGTTTCTAAATCATTAGCCTGCATGTAAACATCTATCAAAAGTTTCAAACCTACTCTACGGCACATGAGAATCACCTGTATTTCTAAACAGTGTTGAAGAATTCTTGATAGTTTTCCATTTTTACCAAATTGTTCTCTCAAGCCATCTCCTTTAGGTCCATTCACATTCACCCAATCTGATTTCATGAGATCACCTGCAGCTATGAGATTTGGTTTGACTTTCAAACTTGAGAATTAGGTTTGAGCTTAAGTGTTGCTTTTTCAGAGAGGTCTGAGTCTTTACGTGTTTTAATTTAATTTATTTATTCCCTAACCCCATCCTGTGAGGTTGCTACTTTTGTTATACCCGTTTTATAGATGAGGAAAACTAAAGCACAGGGAGATTAATTTGCCAAAGTCTCACAGTAATAAGTGCAAAAAGATCTGAGATTCAAAACCAGGAGGCAAAGTCTGGTTTAATCCAGACCTATCTTTCTGTACCTTGAAACACTAGGATGTTCTGCCTTGACTGTAAAATTTCTTTGCTTTTGGAGGGAAGGATCATGCATTGGTGATCTAGTAATCAATGTTTAAAGCTTACTAATTATAGCCTGATTAGACATCTTATAAGAGTGTTTTTTAAACAGGTACCTGTGGAGGGTTGATCAAAGTTTGGCATTTTCTGGTGAGTCCTGAGATCTTTTTTTTTTTTTTTTTTGCGTTACACAGGCCTCTCACTGTTGTGGCCTCTCCCATTGCGGAGCACAGGCTCCGGACGCGCAGGCTCAGCGGCCATGGCTCACGGGCCCAGCCGCTCCACGGCATGTGGGATCTTCCCGGACTGGGGCACGAACCCCTGTCCCCTGCATCAGCAGGTGGACTCTCAACCACTGCACCACCAGGGAAACCTCCACTTCCTGATTTTATTTTTGCATAATTCTCCCACCCTTTTCTCCAAAAAGTACAGAATATATTTTAAAAAATATATTGCATTCAAACTTCCAGGAAACACATTTTTTTCATGTTGTAACATCTCTCACATGAGAGGTGTCTTACAATCAATGGCATACAGAATTTAATTGGCAAAGTTTTACTCTTTCTTCACAATACATAAAATTATGGAAGATTATCAACCAATGTAACCATGGAGTAGATGAAATTCAGTAAATTAGATTATGTTTTCATACTCTTCTGCTTAAAATTCTATTTCAACTAGAATAAAAGCCAAACTTTGTACGGAGACCAGAAGGACTCCTGTATTGACTATAGTTTCTTGTTTTCCGTATACTTGATGCACTGACATTTGTCACCATGATCCTGGAGAGACTGCTCCTCATAGGGCTAGCAAATTTCTAGAGATAGTGAAGGATGTCTCTGAGAGCATGCCGTTGATATAAAAAACACCCAATTCAGAGACCACACCCTAACCACCTACTTATCAAACCGTCCCACACTGATCCAATATTTCACCTCCCTTAAATCACCCTAGGGCCAGATACCAGACAGCTAGGGCCACTCTTATAGCTCAGAGCCCACCAAAATTATTCAAGCTAAGCAATACTAAACGTAAGAGTACCTACTCTGTTTTGCCCATTTCTTTCCACTAAATCCCCATAAAGGCTCTGGGCCACGCTCTTCCCTCCTGACCGACCTTGGCACTTCCCCGTGTGGCCTGCGTGGTGTGCTGTGCCCCCCGTTTCTGAGAATCTGTGAGTATGAACTTCTTTCATGACCATCATTTCCATGTCTGCATGTCTTAACTATACGCGATTAAAGCAAATCCCCGGTAGATTTTAACACACTCCCAACGATTCCCTTCTCAGACCTCCTCACGCACCTTCCTTCCCCTGCACCGACTTGGCTCCAGCCTCACTGGGCTTTTCACTATTCCTCCCTAACGACTGAGCGCTGGCCACTTCCTCTGCTTCGAGAGTTCTTTCCCCAGAATGCTATTTCCCCAAGCCTTCAAGTAATTTGACCCTTCTGATCATTCCCGCCTCAGCTTAACTGCCGCCTCCTCAGAGAAGTCTTCCTTGACTGGCCTATGTCGCCACTTATTTGGTCTCTATCACAGCTTCCTCTCTGAATACAATAAAATTATATGAATAAATATAATTTAGGTGAAATTCATATAACATACAATTAACCATTTTAAAGTGCACAATTCAGTGACATTTAGTAAATTTACAATATTGTATAACTTCAACATTTTTCAAGTTCCAAAACGTTTTCATCATCCCTCCCCCCACAAAAATGCTTACTCGTCAGATACTCACCATTCTCCTCTCCCACATCCTCAGCAGCTGTTAACCTGCTCCCTGTCTCTACGGCTTTACCTATTCTGGGTGTTTCATATAAATATACTCAAATCACTTGTAAACTTTTGTTTGGCTCCTTTCACTTAGCATAATATTTTCAAGGTTCATTCATATTTTTGCCGTATCTGTACCTCAATCTTTTTAATGGTTGAATAATATTCCATTGTATGGATATAAGATGTTTTTAACCTATTCATTTATTGATGAACATTTGGGGTATTTCTACCTTTTGTTAATCATTCTGCTGTAAACATTTGTGTACAGGTATTTGTTGGAGTACTTAGTTTCTATTCATTTGGACATAGACCAAGGAGCTGAATTGCTGGGCATGGCACCCTCTTTGATCCCCATTTTTTTTAATTTTTAAGGGTCCCACTAGGTGACTGGGGGAAAGAATGCGTGTGGATTTAATTCTCAACATCCATATTGGTTTTGAATTGTGCCTCCTCAGCCTCTCATTAGCTGGGTGCTCTTGGAATGGAGCACCTGCAGCAGTTGAGAAAATAAATAAGATGCTATATGTGGAGAATGGTGCTTTACCTTATACCCTCAGTAAACTTCCCTTCTCTCACATTATTCTCTACACCTCATTTTTTTCTGTAAAACCCAACCTCTTCATTTTCCCAGCTGGGGAGAGCAAAGGAATGAGACCAGAATATACGAAAACAATGGGAAGTACCAAAAAGAATACCACGTTTGGCAAGCAATCATTTTTATTACAAAAATATTTTTCCAGTGATTTCTTGCCATATATTAAATAGCTTTGAAAACATTTATTTGGTCTAGAGACTGTAAGAGTCAATGTTCTTGGCACCCATATGCATAAAAAACTGCTTTAGGGTATTAGGATGTAATTGATCCTTTTTTTTTTTTAAAAAAAAAGCCTGTTTCTTCCTCCTACTTAAATTGTATAAAATTAATTAAGACTTTTCAGTATCATTTTTGTTAGTATTTTAGTACATGCTTAAATGAATAAGATACACAATTTTCTTACTACATAAGTGTCTGAGCAGCTAATTTGTATAGCGTCTTTGTAAGTAAATCAATCAAAATCTTCAATATGAGAATAACTGATCATACAGGTAGTAAGAAAGCCGTCTGACTACGTAAACTACCAACATCCAACTGATAGTGTCAAGTCATTCCCATTATGATGGGCTTCTGCATGGTTAACTCCTGGTCGTGACACCATCTTAGAAATCTTGAACAAAGATGTACCTCTTTTCTATTGTTTTGTGTCATTAAATGTAAAATGGAAGAACAAGTCTTTTTTTTTTATAATACTGTGAAATAGGAAATAAGGAAATAGTAATGAAATAAGAAAAAAATCTAGTAAATCCACTTCCATGATAAAACATGGCATCATGACTTTCCCCCTTCTTTCAACTGAGAGAATTTATAGATTAACTGGGTGAAAATTCACACCTTTATGATACTGAGTCTTCTTTTTTATCTTCAATCATCAATGTGGATTATTTTTCCACTTATTTAGATCCGTGTTTCTCAATGGAATCAGGCAATTGCAATTTGAGTGAGATGCTAGTTTTTGTTTGAAACCTTCCTGCAAATTTTAAGATTTTTGGCATCCTATTCCTGGCATTCAATTAGTAGCACCTCCGGTTACTGTGACGACTTAATTGCCTCCCTATTCTTGGAAATGTATGTCCTTCAAATAATTTTGAATGTTTTTCCATTGATGCTTTTTGTATCTTTTTTTAGGTTTATTTCATTGTAACTTATAATTACCATTGCTATCATAAATAGGAACTTTTCTTCCTTTCTTTTCTTGTCTTTTCAATTTCATTCCTCTGAATTTTCTAGTTGGCTTTTACTAGCCTATTAGATATTTGGTATGTAAATTGTGTATTCAGAAACCTTATCAAATTATGTTATTAGTTCTAATTCTTTCTAGATTATTTTGTTTTTCCTAGGAATTATTGCATCATCATTAAGTAAGGATAGTTTATCTTTTTCTTTTCAATTCCTTAAAAATTTATATGTTTTTATTTCATCAACTTGGTCTTCTCCTTGACAGCATTGAGTAAAAATGGTGAGTGTGAGCATTCTTTTTTTTTTTGGACTACAAATAAAATTCTTTTAAATTTATTTTCAAATAATGTATTATTTAATCATTCATTATTAAGAACTTATTATTCAAACATTTATTATCTAAGTCATGGATGGGAACTGAATTGTCTCACATTATTTCTCTACCTCTGTTGAGATAAATATATAACTTTCAGGTTTATATGTGAATCATATTAGCTCATGTTTATAACGTTAAACCACGCTCACACTGCTGCATCATGTTCTTTGGTCCTGATGTGTATGCTTGTGTGTACCTGTGTGTTTAATGCATTACTGGATTTGTTTTGCAGATCATTCGTCAGTTTCTGTGGGCACTACTGCTCGTGTACAAAAACTTCCCTTCTGTGTTAGATTCTGGAAAATTTTCAGTTATTATCTCGTCAACTATTGCTTCTCTAACATTCTCCTCCGAAAATATTTTATGCTTATTTCAGCCTCTAAAACTATTTTTCCATGCATTTAACTATTATTTCAAATTTCTATCTTATCTCTCTGCTGGGTCCTAAGTGATTTTATCAGCACCATCTAGCAATTCATTACTTTGCAACTTTGTCTTGGAAGTCTACAGTTTATCTGTTTATTGCCTATTTTATCTTCCTTTTTTATTTTTGGAATTATGTGCTTTATATCTATGCTCTCATATTTCATTTTTTGCCTGATTTTGTTTCTTTTCTTCTTTTTAATGAAACCATGCCTTATTTATCTCTCGAGTAACATCTTAAACACACTTTGTCAGACTAGAATACAGTTGTAATCTGATGGTTGATTATGTCAGCCTGATTTAATCCTGGATTTTCTTGTGTTTTGGAATCTTGTTTTGGAAACTTGCTGTGAACGGAAGTTTTTTTGTGGTTTGTTTTTGTTTGTTGGTTTGTTTTTCTGGTTTTGTTTTCTTGTCTCCTTCTTTTCCTCCACGCATCCTTCTATGTTTCTCATCCCCTGTAATCTGGTATTGTCATCATTTCCATCATTTGTGTGAGGCAGCCTGCTCAGTCTGAGGCTTGATGGTGGACACGTGGAGTGGCTTTCCAGGGGTCATACTCAGGATATCTCAGCTCTGATTCCGGAGCCTGCTGTCTGTCTAACTCAGTAACTGGCCCCAAGGCTGTGTCATTTCCCTTATGCTCACGCCACCCCCGAGATAAATGTCTTCCAGGAGCCTCGACTCAGGTAAGCTTTGAACAAAGTATTTTCCAGCTTTTTTGAATGAGTAATTAGTAAACCCTGGTAATTAGTAACTTTAATTAGTAAAGTAAGTAACAAATATCTTTACAATCATCTCTATGATTATTTTCCAGAAAAAGAAGGAGCAAAGAGAAACCCAAGCAGATGCTACTATTGATTGATTATTTTTAATTTACTGATTGCCGAATTTATCCTTCTGAGTCAGGTATCGTTTCCATTTTCTAAATGGGTTACCTGAGGAACCACAGGATTAAGGTTCTTTTACAAGTGTTCGTGGCGACAGAGGGGAAAGGATTTGGAGACGGGTATTCCCAAAGCTTCCCTGCATTCTCTTTATCTCACTGCACCATATCATTTGCCTTTAAATAAAAGTCTCACATGAGTATTCCCTGCGGAGTCTGGTCAATCCTTTCAGATATCAGAGCTGGGCAAATCTTTGCAGAGTGTATTTCCTGACCCCTGGGTTTGACCACGTGATTAGCTTTGGTCAAAGGGATTTTCGTAGATGTGATATGAGCAAAGTCCAGAAGGGTGCTTGCCAACTGGGTGTGGCCATTTGGGGTCATTGTCATTGCCGTGAGGATATGCTGGCGTAGTCTGATGGAGGATGAGTGAGAAAAGGGGCAGATCGAGTCAGGCCAGCTGCCTCAGAGAAGGGCAGCTGAGATCAGAGGATAGCCAGCCAACCCTGCCCAGGTCAGTAATCACTGTCAAAATCAACAGAGTCACCTAGGCAAGACCAGCTGACTCCAGACACTTGAGCAAAAAATGCCTGCCGCTGGATGCCCTGAGGATCTGAAGTTCTTTGTTACACAGCATTACTATGGCAACAGGTAACATACACCCGGGGAGTTTCCCCAGCCCACTAGAGTGCAGGAGGTTATAGCAACGTGTGGTTGGCAACCAGAGAATTGCATCAACATGGCCAGAGTCGTCTTCAAAACGCTGTATGAGCAAAAACCCAGCAAGTGAGGCTCCTCGATAAAGTCTAGGTCTCTAAGTGTGTAGGCAGACTTTACACATGGAATTCCCAGGGCCACCTTAGAGAGTGGTTACTAACCAACTTAGAGCACTTACTACACGTCAAGAACTTTGTAGCCACTTTCATGTATGTTTGCCGATTTCTCTCAAAACAACTTATATGAATTTAGTATTCGCATATATTATTCATTTATAATAGATAATGGTACATATACCAGGAAACTGAATCCAATAGTAATAAGAAAGATACAGTGAAAAGTAAATCTCTCCCACCTGTATATAAGTGTCGTTTTTTTTTGAAACAGTCGATTGGCTAGTTTCTTATGCATCGTTCCAGAGAGGGGCCGGCAAAACAATTAGCTTCTACTCTAAAAACCCTTCTGCAAATACACCTATACGTATATAAAATTACAGAAGCCAGCCTGCCATGTTGGTCACCACTTGCAGTGTGTCCATCTTAACAGACCACCATCCGAGGCACGAGTGACTAAGTGACTTCCACCAATGTCACCCAGAAAGTTGGTCTCTAAGCTCCCAACTCACTAAACCCCACACTGAAACACAGCCTCTAGGAGAAACATAGTCATTTGTACATTATTACTCTTATTTTCCTCTTGTAACAGGCGCAGTATCATGTCACATTAAGAAGAGCCACACTATTGAGAGTTCAAAGCCATTGTGTCCCTGTGAAGAAAGGCCCAGAGCGCCATCTATGTAAGTCTGAAAGAATCTCCCTCGCTATTGGAGTGCAAGCATTGCTACACTGAGTAGGGTAATAACTAGAGTCCACACTGCTAAGACCCTTGCTTCTTCCACCTGCCTGTGTATGTCTACATAGTCACGTATTCATCGTCCCCACTCATATCCATGCAGCTTGTCCAACTGTTTAATCCATGTTAAAAGAAAAAAGTGGATCAGAATAAATTTAAAAGGACCTGAATGGTTGCTTCCATGTCCTGGCTATTGTAAATAGTGCTACAATGAACATTGGGGTGTATGACTCTCTTTGAATTATGCTTTTCTCTGGGTATATGCCCAGGAGTGGGATTGCTGGGTCATATGGTAGTTCTATTTTTAGTTTTTTGAGGAACCTCCATACTGTTCTCCATCGTATAGCCAACTCATTTTGCTGTACAGCAGAAACTAACACAACATTATACTCCAATAAAAATTAACCAAAAAAAATTTTTTAATTAAAAGTTCAAAAATAAAAGGACCAGAATGGTGTGTGATGTAGTGGAAAGAGCAACAGGCTTTGTACGCAGGCATCAAAAGACTCCTAGCCTGGCTCTCTCCATAACCAGCTGCGTGATTATGATCAAGATGCTCTCATTTCTGGGCCTCCGTTTCTTCATCAATAAAATGGAGAGCATGATGTCCGCTTGACAAATTAGTATTGAGCACTTCAGAATCCAGGTGCATCTTCCTGGAGAAAAAGAGTGAGGCTGCTCATTCAACAACTCAGTGACTCCACAGTAATAGAAAGTGGAAACTTCCTAGAAGGCTCGTGGCCATGGTAACTTTTCAATACACTGAGTTACGCTTCCGTCTGCAGTCCCAGCTTTACTACCCAGAATGTAAATTTCCAGGAAAGAATTCAGTCCTTGCAACTGAGGATCTCGAGGGTAAACTCTCAAGGAACCAATGCTTCTCTGTTGTGTCTCTGGTCTATACTGGACAGAGACTGTGCCTAGGGTCAAGGGGCCTGGTACTCACCTAGCTTTTCTCTTTCCAGCTGTCCTCTTGAGCCTACCAACTCACAGAGCCTAAAGTTCTGTGCTGGAAACATGAGAATTAAGAACCCAGTGCTCAAAATGACCATGAGCTGCATTTGACAGACAATTTTCCATCCTCCATCAACACATTGGATTTCTTTGTAATTGCCACCAACACTACCAGTTTTGCTTTCTGACCCTGCCTACCTCCTCGCTGGACAAAACATCCCAATTTCGAGCTTAAAATGGAAACAAGAACTGAGGACTTTTTAAAAATAGCTTTTTAATGTATAGGTGTCCTCTGGAGGTTCCAAGTATATTTCAAGATAGAAACTGATAAATGATAATAACAACAGGGAGAGACTGCTGATTCATGGGAGGAATTGAACTTCCCTCGGCCCTTGTGCTGGCCCCCAGCCAGCTGTGGAACAGATGAGGCCAGTCATTGTTTTAGAAATAAGAATCTACTGAAATGTGTAGACAATTCGTCCATCTCTCCGAAGAGAGGTAAACAATTCAACAAGAGAGGTAACAAGCCATCATACAGCAATATCCATTTTAAAAACAATCCCTTACTATTTTGAGCAGCCTTGGAAAATCCCCCAGGGCAACCTGGTTTAATCAAAGAATGACATTTTCCACTTCTCATAAGAATAGATGGGACTTAATCCTGGACTCATCATGCCTCAGTCGTGTGGGCACAGCCCCTATGTCCCTTGTAAAGACAGAATGCACACCATCTCTAAATGTCCTGCTAAAGCTTTTATCCCCTCCTCCTAATAACTATGCACTATTTATTTTTTTAATGATGAAATTCCACCTGTTTGCATTTGTGGACATGTACGTCCCATGGATAGATTAGAAAAAGATCACAAACATGACACAAGAGAGCTCAAGTGGAAATCAGCACAGGTTATGCCTTCTGTCCTATGAAAGAATTCAAGGAGTCAGAATCACCCTCTGCTTGCTGAAAGGTGCACCTGTTGGAACTTGTGAAATTTGGACATGAAACTTGGGTACCACTCTTTCTCCTTCACCCCCAGTCTCTGAGGAAGCAGACCGTGTCTGGAACTCAGGGATGTATGTATGACGAAGAGTCCAAGCTTTGGCATGGAGCTGCCTGCCACCCAGGCTGCGTGTTGGCAAGGTGAGAAAGGGGAGTAGGTCGGTATCCTCTCTGACATTACATTTTCCAGAGAATGAAGCTCTTTGATCAGTTTCTGTCCCTGCAAGTTCCGAATTTTCCATCTCATCCTAATCAAAAGAATCAGAGAATGATTTATCAGAGGTAACTTTCTTAACTGGAGGAGAGCCTAAAACAACTGTCTTGCTTTTTTTCCCCCTGGGGGATGGGTAAAGGGGGAATTAATTGGTCTTCTCCTCAGGAAGGTGCCAGACACAGAAAGATATTTCCTAACTCCAGCTCATAGGTCTTTCCTCTGCTCTCTGGTCTAAAAGGGAAATTCCATTTGTCACGTTTCTTCCTTGACACAGCAAAGCAAAGACTGTTACTGCGGGCATTAATGTAACTTTCAACAATGGAATAAACTGTGAGCCTCAAACATGAAACTGTGGACGCGATTAAGAACTAGGATGGAAAGTTTCTGCCAGCCAGAGAATTAGGGACTTACCGTCTCTAGAGCAGGCTGTGTTTTAAAGTCTCATTTTGAAGCTGAAATCTGTCATTTACGTTAAAAAGCAAAGGGTGAGGGTGGGGAGGAAGAAGTTCCGAATATGTCACCTGTGGAAGGACCACCTTGCTTGCTCATTTCCCTGTCATTTGGGAGAGCTATTATAGGCTCTTCTATGAGACATTTAAAACCTCTTTAATACGGGCTTCCCTGGTAGCACAGTGGTTGAGAATCCGCCTGCCAATGCAGGGGACATCGGTTCGAGCCCTGGTCTGTGAGAATCCCACATGCTGCGGAGCAACTGGGCCCGTGTGCCACAACTGCTGAGCCTGCATGTCTGGAGCCTGTGCTCTGCAACTAGAGAGGCCGCGACAGTGAGAGGCCCGTGCACCGCGATGAAGAGTGGCCCCCGCTCTCCACAACTAGAGAAAGCCCTCGCGCAGAAACGAACACCCAACACAGCCAAAAATAAATAAATTAATTAATTTTTTAAAAAAAGCCTCTTCAATAATCTTCCGGAAATTTTCAAAATTTGCCCCAATTAAATTGTCAGATGAGAGACATGTATGACAAATGTCTTCTAGTGGATGATCCCTTGACAACCCAGCATTTGGCATCTCCACCTGCTCTTGGCCTTGGGAAGCAGACGTAAGCGAAGGTGGGAGAGGATCCTCAGCCTTGATATCAGATTCTGAAGTCTGAAGAGGGGCTCTATCAGCGAAATGCTGTTTTCTTCATCTCACATCAGCCGATGCCCAGTGAATAGCTATTTAGTTCTCAGCAGGCTCTTTATTAAAGGTACTGCAGTAAGGCAAGGGCTTCAGTCCTCCCCTAGTTTATCTACAAAACTCATGTATGACTGGCCAGCGAACTACAAACTGAAGAGAAGGACAGTCCTTTCCTCAGAGAGCCGTTGTGAGGATGTAGTGGGACGATTTGCATCAGGTGCTAGGGGTGGTTCCTGCTGCACAGTTCCCCTGAATTGGAAAGAAAAGTACAGCCTTGAATTCCAGTTCTATTGCTCTGTATTCTTCTGGTGGCCAAGCTGTGAAGCAGGTAGCAGTCTGCCCTGCGGTGGCTAAGTTTCTGAAGATGGACCCAAGTCTCTCCACAAATGTGTTCCAAAGTCTAGGTTGGCTGGAAGTCATAGGAGATTTCGTTTCAGACTCCAACACAGACCTAACTGACTTGATTCCTCTTTGGATCTGACCCCTGAGTCAGCCCACAATTGGTTAAGACTGATGGGTTACAGGGAGACTGAATCACTCAACAGCACCTCTCCTCCAACTTATATCTAAGAAGGATGGGATAGCTAAGACAACTAACCTGCCCAGAGGGACCCACTCACCATCCTATAATTAAGAAAGTCAGCCTTCCTTCACTCCTCCTTAAAAACCTCCCCTTTCCATTCTTACTACAACAAAATACAATGTCTTTCCATCAGACATTTATTTTTGCCCTGACCGTGAAGCTACCGCAGACCGTGAAGCTACCGCAGTAGATGCAGAGAGGATTATGAAATGGTCTCTGCCACCAGGAAACACGCTACAAGTGAAGGAGACAGGTTGGAAGCAATTAATACACTTCGGTCTCTGTTAGCAATTACAAGTATAATGTGAAATGACCTGGATCCAACTCTCACCAGCAATATGGTCTTGGGCAAGTTAATTAGCCTCTTTGGGATTCCATTTCATCACCTGATAAATTAATATGCTATTCCCCTTTCCTGATAGGATTAGAGACAATAGCGATTGTTAATGATGTCAATATCAATGCCACTGTTTTGCAGGACTGAGAGCTTTCTAAAGGAAGTAGATGGGCTCGCCAATCTACCTGCCGTTCAATCAGCAAGTACTTACATAGAACCAGACAGGAGACCATAGGTCTAGGCTTGTGGATTTTGTAAAAGATAAGGTGGCTGATCCTTAAAAGCCTTTAATAAAAGCTACTAAAGTGGACGTTCCTGGCTTTGCATGTTTTGAAAACGTTGCTGCCCGTTGTCAATGGGAGAAAAATGTCAACAGCAGAGAGGACAAGGATAGCCAAAATCTCCACTGCTGTTGTGTACGATCTAAAATCAAGTCTCAATATTATGTAATGTCTTGACATCTGGTGAAACAGGGAGAGCTTCCGTGACCTAACTGCAAATTCCACTCCCCACTGTGCTCCCGTGGGTAAAGTCTCATAGCCAAACAGCTCTCTGTATCGAAAGCACGAGGCACAGCTCCTGCTTACACCTGAGGAGTAGGTTTCAGTTTCCTGCCAGCCATTGGAATTATTCAAACAAGCCAATCACATCCTCCCACGGGAAGAAGGGGACACCTCGCCCCCTGATACTACAAAGTCTGTCTCCTACAGCCCCGGGATGTTTGTTCTGTCCTCAGATGTAATCTTCATGGCACGTGGTGTGCCCTGAGTGGCACGTGTTCTCCTCTTTTGGGCTGTGAGTACATGCGATTAATAACCTGCTCATGCCTGACTCTCAGTGACTACATCTCAAACTTCTGCAGCCCGCAGAGGAGCACTGCATATGGTGAAATCCATCAGAGCCTGGGACGTTCCCTGGAGGAGGCGTAGGGATGAACTGCTAGAGAAGAGACAGCTACCTCCAGGATGACAAATCAGCACCTCCCAATTTCCATCTTCCTGAAGGTTTTTAACTCAGTCCAGCGAGAACCTCTCCCTGAACGGTGCATGTCTGTCATCTTATCACGGAAACCCCTAGTAAAATCTGATCTACTTTATAGAAATTTTCTAGGACCTTTTAAATCCATAAAAGAAAGCATAGTGTTCTTTTAAATATGTTTCATAGATAGACAATGCATTCTACTAAAAGATATTGTTTTCTCTGTTGTCTCTATTTTTTGGCTCCAATTATATTGTAAACTATTAAAAGCCAGGAAGCTCAACCTTTCGTTTTCAGTATTCTTCTTTGTGGAATCTACTATATTAACTGCGTTAACCTGGCTGACCTTTGGTAAATATTGATTGAATCAAATTAAATTGAAGGACAGCCTGTCTCCAAGTGTGATTTCAGAATTAAAAACACAGTGTCGGGCTTCCCTGGTGGCACAGTGGTTGGGAATCTGCCTGCCGGTGCGGGAGGCATGGGTTCGGGCCCTGGTCCGGGGGGATCCCACGTGCCGCGGAGCGGCTGGGCCGTGCGCCCCAACTGCTGAGCCTGTGCTCTGGAGCCCAAGAGCCACAGCTGCTGGGCCCGCGCGCCTGGAGCCCATGCTCTGCGGCGGGTGAGGCCACCGCAGTGAGAAGCCTGCGCACCACAACTGGAGGGAGCCCGTGTGCAGCGGCGAAGACCCAACACAGCCAAAAATAAATGAAATAAATTTGTTTAAAAAAAAAAAAAAAAAAACACAGTGTCTATGTGCTGAACTCGGGGGCATACTTCCAGGGACTTGAGGGCAGTACGAGAATGGCGAATTTTATCCCCTGTGAGTTCAGCACCTGAATACCTTTACTCATCCAGTGCAAGTGAAGGGATGTGAATCAGAGGAGGCTGTGGTTCAAACATTGAGCTCTGGGTGAGTCAGGTTCTGAGTTTACTGTCATCGTTCACTTTATTCCATCAAAGCTTGCATACAGTTTGAGATCTGGACATCCCCATGTGGATATGCTCTGGTCATGTCTTTTCCAGTATGTCCAAGGTGACACCTATCATCTGTCCCCCAAGAGAGCATCCCTTCCTTCTTTACCCTACGTCAGCTCGCTCCTGGGGGGTATTCACTAGAGTCTGTTTCTACTCCTATCCCATTCTACTACATCATTCCATACTCACATCCCAATGCTTAAAAGCAAATCAGATTCTCATGGTCAACAAGATGGTGAGTATCATGATTTATGTGTTTATACACACACACACACAAATTTGACATTTGTAGGTGGGCATTATATTTCCTATTTTGCATATTAGAGATGACAGGACTTACTCAACGTCACATAAAACACTGAGAGTTGCAAATGAAACCCAAACCTGTTTGATGCTGGGACACACGCTCCTACCATAGCATCAGATTGTTCAAAGACATCCGTATCAACACTATTCTCATCTACCAACTCCTACATTTTCTTCTAGCAATTAAACGTTATTGGTCGGCTATCAGTTTTCTTTTGCCACACAAATGCCAAATTTAAGCAATCAGCGCACATCTCTGAGTTCTGTCGTTTCAATCATGATTATCAAAACTATTCAACTCATTAAATATTACTGAGCACTTAACCTGATAAATATGATCGTAAACGGATGCACAGGTGAAACGGGAGCAGACTGATTCTTCAGAGAAGCAGTTGGACAAGCCCTCAGCTGCCCACTGCCTCTGACCACCAAGCTTGGGCTAAGAAACATTTCACTGTGTCCAGATGCACTTCTTCAGGCAGAAGGCGGAATGCAGGGGGGGGCTTTCTGATTAAGCAGCGTGGGGCAGGAACTCACTCACCTTTCTATCTCTACCGCCTGGTTTATTGCCAGTAGGTAGAAAGAAATGTTTTTCAAAGAATAAAAGCTATTTGAGCAGTTGACCTGTAATAAGAGGGGCATAAAACCCTTGGACTGATCTCTGTCAACTGATGTCCTGATATTTGGTCCTATTTTTTTTTAAGAAAAATCAAAGCATGGTCACATCCACATAAAGAGAGGCTTTCTCACCAGACTAACTTATCTCAGAAGTCAACAAATTGAAATGTAGTAAATTAAGGAGAAAAGGAGACCAGGAACCCTTGACCCTTTACTGTCTGCATTTAACCAGCCTGCAGTAAAAACTGGAAAATCCATTAAAGAGACAGACCCACTACTATACATAGCACAGGAGATCATTTAGAGCATAAACTAGTCATTTCAACACAGTAATCTATGTAATAAAAGTTGTATGTGACGACCATTTGCAGAAGCTTTACACAAGGTCATGGGTGGCCAATCCAACCCCTAGTCCCCATAGGAACAAGATCCGTTTCTACTGAGAGGATAACTACACACATGAATGGTGCCCATCCAAGTTCATGCCATCATTCTCTGAAATTGTAGGGCGCTGGAGCTGAAAAGAACACAGGCTGGAAATTCGAAAGGAGCAGTGTTCATATCTTGACTTGGCAGCCTAAGGAGTGCTGTAGGCGAGCCTGGGCCAGGAACTCGACCTCTGGAATCCTCAATGTGCTCATTAGAAAACAGGGATACTAGTGCAGGCTCTGCAAAGTGATTGTAAGGATTTATTCATTCAGTGACCACGAAATGAAATTTCATCAATGCACAAATGTCATAGGATCGTTGTTCAATAAAGAAGAGTTTCTCACCCGGCTCTTTTTGAATTTTTCCCTAACATCTGAAAAGAACGCTTGATAAAACACATGTTGGATGAGAACTGGCTTATATATGTGCTGCATAAATTCCAAGGATCAGTTGCCCCAACCCCCAGGAGATGGGCTTGGTACAGGTTTGTACGGAGTCTTCTTTTCCTGCAATTCCTGTTCATCACGATTGTGGACTCACAGCTCCATCTCGTGGGCATCTGAGGACTTTCCTTTTCTTTTTCCAGACTAGAAAATCCAACAAGGTAAAAGGCTTCATCTCTGCCAGACACAGAGAATACAAAAACCAAAAAACACCCTCCCTGACCTCAAGAAGTAAAATCCCTCCTGGAGAGAGGTGCACGTCCACGACTTGCTGAAAGAGGAGAAGCCCGTGTAGCCTGCCAGGCAAGCTTCCACGAAAGTGTTTCCAGCGCACTGGGAGTGATTGGAGGCTTCCTCGGGGAGGTGGCAGATCTCAACAGTAACAGGTGAATGCATTGAGCGCTGCTCAGGGCCGGCAACCTTCTAAACACCTCGTGTGTACTAACTCATCTCATCTCCACAGAAACACCGTGAGCACCTAGGGAAAGCGGGTCTTCAAATCCAGGTGGTCTGACTCTCAAATTCAAGTTCTAACCACTCGGCAATAAATGTCGGTTCCGACCAGCTGCACGGTAGTCTGCCTTTCAAATCAAAGACAGAAACTGAGATGTGTTAGCATCCAAGTTCCTTGACTCCAGATTCCATGATTCCATATGAAGGAAACTACCTTCCTTCAACCCAGCCACGGCCAATGGACAAGAACTTTAGCAAGCAAGTTATAACGGCAGGTGGTGAGGTGGTGAGGCTGGAATGGGGGCAACTGTACATTCCAGGGGGAGGAAGTGATCTCGGCAAAGAATGGCTGTAGAAGTAAAGAGTGATTGAGGGAAAGGGTGGTTGCTGATGAAAGGGTGATTGTGTCACTAGGTTCTGTGGAGAACGATGCAGCAGGGAGGGTGGGCGGCATGTTTTGCAGTCTTGATGGTCAGGCTATACAGGGAGGGGAAGGACCGTGGAGACTGAGGGCTAGATTCAAGGTTGCATATCGGCTCTTCATGCACTGAGTTCTGTGACCTAAGACAAACCGAGCACTTATCAACTGGGCATCGTAATCCCAACCTCACACAATGGCTTCTGATACGGGGCACATCTCAGTGAGTTCCAGGGGCAACAGCAAGGAAGAGGTGGTAGTTGAAGAAGCAGGGCAAGGTGGGAAAGAAATGGGAGCTGGAGCAGGTAGACATCTGTGCCCCACCATAAGGGTTTTATTCTGAATGTGATAGAAAAGCATCAGAGGGTTTGGGGCAGGAAGGAGGCATGGTATGATTTATGTTTTTAAAAGATTCTCCCCACAGGATTATGGGCAAATCTCACAAATACATTGTACAGGGAAGAAAACCATGATGCCAAAGGATACATGCTGGATTTCTTTATCCAGAGTCGGAAGGTGAGCGCATCCCTTCTCTGCTGACAGAAGTCAGGGTGGTGGTCTCTGTGCAGAGCAGCTGGTACCTGGAGGGAAGCGGGAGGCAGCTTGAGGATGAAGGTGCAGGTTCTCGATCTTCATCTGAATGCTGGTTATAAGAGACGCCCGATGTGTAAAAATTCATCAGGCTCTGGGCTTCTTGTCTGTGCATTTTCCTGTATCATATTACACATTAAGACAAAGTTTAAAAGGAAATATTCCTGTGGGTCTTGTATGGGTGAGAGATGGCAGAGAAATGAGACAGGAGACCGATTAGGAGGCTAACTCAACCATCTAGGGGACAGACGGTGAGGGCTGGGACTAGGTTTTCTGGCTGCAGGTGGTAAGTAGCTGTCAAAGTCATTCTCCCCACCTCCATCTCCATCATCGCCTCTTCCACGCCACTATCATCTCTCTCCTTCTAACGTGTCTTTCAACCTTCATGTCTCCCCCTCTGTGTACCCTGCTCTCCTTCTACGGCTGTGGTGAACGTTTGAGTGCAGAATGGCCCTCTTCTACTTAAAGCCCTGCAGTGGCTTCCTGCCCACGTCCCCTTTCCTCTACCTATGCTGCGACAACCACGCTAGAGATGTTGGCTGATTTGCCAAGCTCCACGCTTTCCTTGGCCTCGGCCCTGGCCATTCTCTCTCTTCAGAATGCCCTCCCCAGATCTTTGTCTTAGTTTTTGGATTCGTGTTCAGGTTTCAATTCTGTAAAGCTTCTCCTCAATATTTAATCTAAAGCAACCACTTACTACCCTTCATTCACTATCATCTTACCCTGTTTTACATATTTTATAGCACTCATCGTTTCTGAAAATGCTGTTGCATTGTTTAGTTTAATTGCCTATCTTACCAACAAGAATATAAGCCCAGGAGAGCAGGGACTTTACTCTTCCCTGCTGTATCCGCAAAGCCTGGGATGGTGTACAGCCCCTAATACCGCTTAATAAATGCACTTGGCCATGGGCTGTAGGAAGGTACTATGTGGTGTGGCTTCTGCCAAAATCTTCCACCTTCATTTATCACTACCTGTCCTTTGCCCCTCTAGTCTCCACACTAAGAGTTTCTCAATACACCGTTCTTTTTCTCCCTAGAGTGCCTTTGCCATTATTAGGAATCTGGCACACTCCCTACCATGATTCCAGATCAAGGAAGTCTCCCCTGGGAATGCCCCAAAGGAGAACGGTCACCTCTGTCCAAGGTGCCAGCCCTGTAGGTGTGCACAGCTCTATCAATTCCACTGCCTAGGAGGCCATGGCAAGGGGCTTCGTGTGTCTTTACTGTTGGGACCAGGTTATGGTGGCCTCACCGTCCAGGAGGGCAGAGAAGATGCTCTTACAAAAAAGCGACCACAATGTGGAAATAGTCATGAGACATAAATGATGTTTACATCCTGGGCTCTGAGAGGGATAAGGAAGATGTGTCCCTATCCAGAGTGATCTGGGATGCTTCAGAAAGGAGGAGATATCCACGGGAGGTTTGGAACAATGGGCAGGATATAAATATTTGTAAATAGAAGAAAAAACATCCTTTGCTGGTGGTACCTAATGCACAAAAGCAGGGATGAAACCTGTATCATAGAAGGTGAGGAAGTCCCCCGACGTGGACTTTCCAGTTAAGCTCGGGTGTTTCTCTGGTGTCGGAACACTTCCAATGCTGCCTCAGACAGGGGCCAGCTTGAAGGCACAGCGGCAGGTCGTCACTGCCACCGACATGATGAAAAGCCTTTCTGTCTCGGTCACATATCCTACACACAGCCGTGTTGTCAGGAAATTAAAGAAATTCTTAAAACTGCTTCTCTACCCTGAGAAGGGGTATCGTTTCCAAGGAAGAAGGTTGAAAATAAAGAAAGGAAAAAACATCAGAATGAGTAAAAATACACAAAAATATACGTAACCATCGTTCTTGTGAGCTTCTTAAACCATATTTGTTGGTTGAAACAAAAACTACAACACCATTGGACTTGGTGTTCAATATATCTAGAGAAAATACTTAACATGGTTATATTTTAAGGTTCGGAGAACAAAAGATCCTAAATGAGAGTAAGTTTTTCACAAAGTGGAAAAACATTAATGCATCAGCGCACCTGGGTATGTGCAGTACAATAACCAGAATACACACTAAGAAAAATATACCAGTTAATACGCTAAAAATGCTACAACTAAGTCAAGATGTAATTCTAAAAAAAAAAAAATGAATGGCCCACAGAAAGGCAAGAAAGGAATGAGAAAGACAGCAAACCAGAGGCAGAAAATCAAGTGGCAGAGACCCAACCCCTGCCTCCAGGAAGTACCATGAAATTAAAGATCTAAATACACAAGTTGAAGGACAGAGAGTGACAGAATTAAATGGAACACAAAAGCTTGGAGTCAAGGGAAATCATGGAATATTTGATGACTTGTAAGATGTACTGTACTGATAAAGTTGAAAGAGCAGGGAATCTGTAGAGATAAATGAACCCAAACAGGAGGCAGAAGCCAGGGGTTTTTATGTTAGTTTATGTATTTTGAACTTTATTCTAAAGGCGATGAGTAACTCGTCAAGGTGTTAGTGTGTGGGTGTATGTGAAAGAGAGAGAGAGAGAGATTTCAGCATACTTATATATATACATTTTAACATCTTTATTGGAGTATAATTGCTTTACAATGGTGTGTTAGTTTCTGCTTTATAACAAAGTGAATCTGCTATACATATACATATGTTTCCATATCTCTTCCCTCTTGCGTCTCCCTCCCTCCCACCCTCCCTATCCCACCCCTCCAGGCGGTCACAAAGCACCGAGCTGATCTCCCTGTGCTATACATCATACTTATATTTTTAAAGCTAATTGGAGAATGAATTGAAAGATGCAAGAATAGAAGAACAAAGACCAATGAGGTACCTACCATGATACTTCATTTTAAGCAATTACGATGCTTAGATTACGAGATGGCTAAGACTCGGGGAAGAATGGCAGAAATTGTTTAGTAATTGATTCTGAGGTCCTGAAGCAAACACTACTGGCAGGTTCTTGAATTTGGATTGCTTTAATCTTTTTATCTCTTCCATCTTATAAGTCATGGATGAAAGCATCCATCTGTATTCTTATTTTTCAAATATATTAGTCACGGCTCTTTGTAAGAATATTGTAAACCAGTACAATCTGGTCCAAAAATCTCTGAGTTTATGCAGGCATGTGCACACACACGCGCGCACACACAGATTTGAAACAAAGACTTAGGAAACAGCATTTAACCTTCCTAACCGGGATGTACCTAGATATTGTTTATCCTTATTTCAATCCATTTCATGCCATTTCTTTCTATGTCAGAGCATTTCAGTGTGTTAAATTAACAGTAGTGTTTCAAACCTAAACGCATTTCACTGTATACTAAATAGTAATAAATTTCTACTCATTGTTTGGAAAATATCCTGCCGAATGCAATGCCCATACGCTTTACGAACCTACATCAGCATGGGAGACTGAAAACAACTGCTAGGGGCTCCCTTCCAGCTCCACCCCTACTTTCAGAATCAGTGGCTTCAGCTTTTGAGAGTTTGGATATATTTACGAGGTGGCAGGAGAAATACTGTTATCTAGCCTCCATTGGATTTAAGCATAGTTTCCCTCCAACGATGACTTTTCACTAATTTCAACATGATCAACACATGAGGAGACCCATCCATTCAGCACTGATTCTACAGAGTTATGTCTCTGCATGAACAAGGACACTTGTCTTCTTCTTCTTTCATATTTCAGCAGTGAATTTTCAAGACGTATAACTGTTCGGTCTCCAGTCCATGCTTTCTACCAGCATAACTCAAAATGTGTTCTGTGGGACACTAGATTCCTGGTGCATATAAGACACAAAAGTTGCTTAGCCAAATTGCTTTGGGAAACTCTGGACCAAATAATGATAAAGGAGCTTGTTTACTGCAGAACTTCTTAAAGCTTTTAATAAACTACATATATATATAGTTTATATAGAGAACTTTTAATAAGCTACATATAGATGTAGTTTACTATATGTAATTTATTATTAATATACATATATAGTTTATATAGTATATACTACATATAGTACATATATAATTTATTTCATATGTAGAGCTTTTAATAAACTGCATATTATATGGTTTATTCTATGTATTTTATTATATATATACATATATAATATAAATATATATATATCTACCCTAAATTCTTGATTCTATATCTAACTTGAAATCTCTATCTGAATATATAATAAGCATCTCAACTTTAACATGGACAAAACATACACTTTGAGTCTTCCTTCCCCAATACTCGATCTTCTCCTCGAACTCTTCCAAACTGGCAACACCATTTTCCAGGTTCTTAGGTTAAAATCTTTAGTTTTATCTTTGACTGACTTATTTCTGAGGTGTAAAACTCAAGCAATCATCAATTCCTGCCCTTTCATACGTTGAAAATACATCCCAAATCCACGCCATCTGAACTCGTCCAAATCACCATCATTTCTAACCTGCATTAGTATAACAACTTCTAAATGGTCCCTCTACTTCTAGAAGTGATTCACTTCCATAAGTGCTCTATATGGGACTCAGAGTGGAGTCCTTTTACAGTGTAAGTCAGACCATGCCGGCTCCTCCAGTCAAAATCTTCCATTGACTACTTTTCATATTTGGAATAAAATTCAAAAGTGTTACCATAGACTTCAGTATCATTTGGGCCCTAGCTACCTCTCTCACTTGATTCCCTACTCATTTTCTTCCTTCAGCTGTTCCTCCTTTCTCTTTTTCAAACGTGCCGACTGCTCTCCTATACCAGGGATTTTGTATCTGCTTTATTCTGTGCTTGTGATGTTCTTTGTCTTTCCATTTTTATGTTTCACACCCCTTCATTATTCAGTGCTGGCTTATTCACCAATTTTCCCACCCAGCCTGTCTAGAACTGCATCTTTCCTCACTCTTTATCCTCTTTCACTGTTTATTTTTCCTTTCCTTGGCGTTTATCTCTACCTTGTATTGTTATTTCTTAGATTTATGCCCACTTTTGTTTGCTGTATGTTCCCAACTAGAATATAAGCTCCATAAGGGCAAGGACTTTATTTACATTATTAGCCACATCCCATCACCTAGAAGTACACCAGAGACATGGTAGGCATTTAATAAATAAGTGATGAAAAATAAATAAATGAATATGATAATATGCATTATTTAACATAGCATTTTCTCAACACATTTGAAAGTAATGCCTCCCCCACCCCAGAACAGCTCTGCCACCAGAAATCCTTTTTAATTTTTCTCCCACAAAGCACTCAGCCTCTACTTCAAATAAAATTACAAGATGAGTGCTTTGCAGGGAAGCCAATTTATTATTTTCTCTAGAAGGACCACTGTCTCGGTCCAGCTTTACCTGTCCTACATTGACTTATACCACATGTTTTAGGTCTAAGTCATCACCAAATGAAGCACAGAATCTTGCTCAGAACAGTCTCAGCCAATTTGGTTTTGATGGATTTACTTAAGAATGTGATGAACATAAATCTGGAAGAAGGTTGTTGGATGTGCCTTCTTTCTTCTTGGGAAATACTTTAGATTACAAACCTTTTTTTTAACCCACTGGAATAAGGCACCTGGAAATAAGTCCATACTGATAGTTCTGTTCTATCTCAAGTGATAGAGATGGTCACAGTAAACAGTCAGTGGTGTTAGAGGTTGAGGATTGGAAGGAGTGGAAAAGCAGGAGGCAGGGAAGGAAGAGGAGCAGAAGGAGAAACGAAGAAGAAGGAAGTAAAGGAGGAGAAGGAAGGAAGAGGAAGGAAGGAAGGAAGGAAAAAGAAGAAGGAAGGAAGGAAAAGGAAGGAGGAAAGGAGGAAGGAAGGAAGGGGAAGGAAGGAAGGAAGGATGATAGAAGGAAACTAGGAAAGGAGAGAGGGAGGGAGGAAGAGAGTCAGGGGAATAGAAGAGGAAAACAGGAAGAAATCTTGAGGGAAATGTGGAGTGTGATGGTGAAGTAATAATTAAAGAAAATGTAAAAGGAAGAAGGAAAGAGTAAATTATATTGATAGAGGAGATGATAAGACAGAAGATGGAGGAGATATAGAATCACTTCTTATTCTACAAGACCCAACTTTCTACAAAATCGTTACCATGGTTATAACAGACTCTATCCAAAGTCTCAAAGGAAAATAAGAGCAGAAGAAGGACACGTTCATCATCCCCCATTTCTTGGAGGAGAAAACTAGGCTCAGAAATGTTCTTGACCCGGTTCGTCACAGCAGGAAGTGGGAGAGACAGGGTATGAAGTCAGGTCTCTCCATCTGCAAAGCTTCTACTTTCAGTACTGTATTTACCAGCTTCCTTTCACTTTCATGCACAATATACTCACTTGAATCTATTATATAATTATATATAATATATATATATAATATATATATAATTATAATCTATTATCTAATTAATAGGAAAACAAACAAAAGAAAAACAACCATCTTCCAGTGGGAAAAACAAAAAGCAGTGTCGTGGCTGATTTGTCAGGAGAAGACAAACGAGCGACAAATCCAGAACCACAAGAGGAAGTTTGCATGATATGTGGGTGCAAACTGAAAAGAGAGGAACACTAGAGGCCGAGCAAGCAGACAGGCTCATTAAACAACTTTGCCCTTTATGAAAAGGATGCTAATAAGTGCAGTATTTTCACTCCAAAGGAGGAGAGTGAGTTCCATACTGAGTCCTCCCTGTGTGAGTTTTTAGAAAAGGCTGTTTCTTATTAGACACCATTGGAGCTGCCAGAACTCGCCCTTGGGAAACCATGGCCTTCTGCGCGGTGGTCCAAGCCTCGTCTTTAATGCCGACTGTCTCGCCAGCGAGTCTGCTTCCTTCCTGAGAAGCTGTGAAAATGCTGGTTGTGAATACTAGAGGTGGGGGTGAGAAGAGGATACTTTTGTGTAGTCACAGGGAGAAGACTCGTGATGATGTGGGAGAGGAAGAAGACCAGGGCACGGGCAGGGGTCCATTGTATCAACTACGCTTAAAAAGTCTACCACATATCATACTGTTTCTGAGTTGACATTTTTCTATTGGGTAGACAATAGACAAATGCAAATTTTGCCTATTTAAAAATTTTGTTCAGGGGACTTCCCTGGGGGCACAGTGGTTAAAAATCCGCCTGCCAATGCAGGGGACACGGGTTCGAGCCCTGGTCCGGGAAGATCCCACATGCCACGGAGCCACTGAGCCTGTGTGCCACAACTACTGAGCCCACGTGCCACAACTACTGAGCCCGCGTGCCACAACTACTGAAGCCTGCGTGCCTAGAGCCCGTGCTCTGCAATAAAAGAAGGCACTGCAATGAGAAACCCGTGCACCAAAACGAAGAGTAGCCCCCACTCGTCACAACTAGAGAAAGCCTGTGCGCAGCAATGAAGACCCAACGCAGCCAAAAATAAATTAATTAATGAATTAATTTTTAAAAATTTTGTTCAGACTGAATTTACACTCAGAAAATGTGCAAGAGCTGCCTTTATACATATTCCCATTGCTTCTGCTTTTTTAAGCTGGCTCTAAGGCTCAGATAGTAGATTATAACGGACCAGAGTTCAGCTGTATTATGAATTAAAATAACATCTGCGGGCAAGCTTGGGAGCTGGCCCTCTCTTCTCACATTATTTTGATTAGACTATCTACCGGGAGCATCAAGTAAAAAACATTGCTGGAAGACAGGTTAGTCTTACAGTGAGCACTGCATATCCCTGGGCCCAGCAGAAGAACCCAATTTTTTTACTATTTTTAAGCATATGTATTGAATGCTACACTGATCAGGGTTCATTGACAGACAACAGAATCTCCTCTAGCTAGTTTCAGGGGATTTATTACAGAGTATTAAGGAGTTAATAGAATTATTGGGAGAGCTGAAGAAAAAGAATCTACTAGACTGAGCGTCCAGAGCTCACTGTAGAACTGACTCATTGGTGCAGCAGTGCCTTGCAGGACCTGAAGGCTTTGGAATTAGAACATTGTCTGCCAATCAGGGAAGCCACGTACAACCAGGGGGCCCAGAGCCAGGCCATGATCAGCATCAACTAAGCAGATGCCTTTTTCCTTAGCTCTGCTCTGAATTCAGGTGAATATTTTAAATTGGTTGCTCTAAATCACATCTGGAACTCTAATAACAAGCAGAGCTAAGGAAAACTGGCGAAAACTGAGGTTTCTAACCCCAAAGGACAGGAATGCACACAGCGTTTGGAGTGGATATCGACTGATCCAATCCACAGTATTTACTAGAAGAAGCTTATGGGTTTCTCCTCAACTAGCTCTCAAATTAAAAAGAAAAAGAGTTGAGAATGCGTGACTTATTTTTTCCTTTTTTCCCCTTTTAAAATTTTATTATGTAACATTCAAAACATGTCATCATGTGTAAATAATAAAGAAATGAAAAATCATCAATCTACCAAGGGACTTACTTATGCTAACCTCAGAAAATGACAACAGCATTTTATGCTACAGGTACACAGGCCAAGTGCAAAAAAGTAACTGCTGCAGTGAGCTACTGGGGAAAGTCTAAAAGAGATCATGCAGAGGCCGGCCCTCTCTGCCCTCTCTTCATGTTTATTTGAGTTCACCTCATTCCAAACTCTTTGCAGACACCTGCTAAGAAGAAAAGGGAAGGCTGATGTTTTTTGTGGGGTTTTTTTTTGTGGTACATGGGCCTCTCATTGTTGTGGCCTCTCCCGTTGCGGTGCACAGGCTCCAGACGCGCAGGCTCAGCGGCCATGGCTCATGGGCCCAGCCGCTCCGCGGCATGTGGGATCCTCCCGGACCGGGGCACGAACCCGTGTCCCCTGCATCGGCAGGCGGACTCTCAACCACTTCGCCACCAGGGAAGCCCCAAGGCTGATGTTTTGAAACAGAGGTTTCCCCAGCATTCAGAGCTCCTGCATCAGGTTCAGTGGCTCCAAGGTGGTCATTATGCATGATTTTTAATTATGGTTTCAAAAGTACAAACTCTTGGGACTTCTGCAATATCTCATATATTATTATTCTTTTTTCAAAAATGTACCAGTAGTATCTAGTCATACTGAAACAGAGCAGGACCCTATGGTCCTTCTCCACTGTGTCCTCTGCCTGCCTCATATCTGTGGAAAAACTTTAGCCAAAGAATAAGTTTAATCAGAGAAGTGAGAAAATGCAGAAACAAAGGTAAACAGTCAAAGGAGACCAAATAATAATAGTTTAGTCATTACACATAGTCAGGGACTTTTAGTTCCTCCTCAAGGGCTACAGATAATATTCTGAGCCATATCCTGTGAGCTGTCTTACAGATACTGAAACCCACACCAGGTGGAAGAAGTTAACTCCATGATGACCAGAGTGTAGCCATGACATAAGCTGCCACAATCCCGAGAACTGGCCTCAAGGAAATGGGAACAAACCAAACCTGGAACTGAAGACTAACGGTACTTAATCCATTTACAATGCTTGGTGTCAGTTTATTTATCTCTTGTAAAAGTAAAATACAGTGTGTGTGTGGTGTGTGTGTGTGTGAAAAATAAAATAAAATAAAAAATAAATAAATACCTTTTAAGATTAAAAAAAGAAAGAAAGAAACAACAATCAAGATGATGCTAATCAGACCACTGATGACCAATTTCAAGATGACTGTCAGAGCTGCCTGTGCTCTTTCTGCATGGAGCCCCTCCCTCCGCATACAAAAGCTCTTGCCCCCTGATTGTTGGGGTGGCGGGGGGCGGGGCGGGGAGTTGGTCATGATTTCATTCAATTCTCATAAAAAACCTGAAATTGGAATTATGACCTATGTTTTAAAGACAAGGAAACCGGGACTCCAAAAGTCTAATAAAATTGACAAAAATCTCAAACTCATAAGTGGACAACAGATCAAAACTCAGATCGATATAAAGACAGCCACTTGTCACTTGATCACACAGTCCCTCTGAAACAGCCATTTAAAAAAAAAAACTGAGTTAGGAATAAAAATTCTAGGGAAACTGAGTTAGGAATAAAAATTCAAGGCAATATATTGGGACAATTCCATCTTTCAACATTCTTATGTACGTTCTTGGAGGGAGAAGGAATAGATCCAGATAAAGAATTATGCTCCTTATAAAAATTTTAATTGGTAAACTTTGAGTATCATCTCAGTAATTGATTTGGATGTTTATATTGAGAATTCTGCTTTCTCTGTCTATTTAACCATTCATTACCATAATGCTACAATACTTGGTGGCCCCAAGCAGAGTAAACAAATGGAACCTAATCAAACTTAAAAGCTTTTCCACAACAAAGGAGGCCATCAACAGAATGAAAGGTTGGCCTAGGGACTGGGAGGAGATATTTGCAAACGATGTGGCCACAGGAGGTTAATGTCCAAAATACACAAACAGCTCATACAAGTTAATATCAAAAAAATAAACAACCCAATCAAAAAATGGACAGAATACCTAAATAGACATTTTTCCAAAGAACACAAAATAGACATTTTTCCAAAGGTGGCCAACAGGTACATGAAAAGATGCTCAACATCACTAATTATTAGAGAAATGCAAGTCAAAACCACAATGAGGTAGTAACTCACACGGTCTGAATGGCCATCATCAAAAAGTCTACAAATAATAAGTGCTGGAGAGGGTGTGAAGAAAAGGGAACCCTCCTACACTGCTGGTGGGCATGTAAATTGGTGCAGCCACTACGGAAAACTCAGGAGGTTCATTTAAAAACAAAAAATAGAGCTGCCATATGATCCAGCATCCCACTCCTGGGTAATATATCCAGAAAAAACAAGAACTCTAATTTGAAAAGATACATACACCCCAGTGTTCATAGCAGCATTATTGACAACAGCCGAGACGTGAAAGCGACCCAAATGCCCATCAATGGAAAATCGGCTTAAGATGTGATATATGCATATATATTCATATGTATATGTGAATATTACTCAGCCATAAAAAGGAATGAACTATTGCCATTTGCAGCAACATGGATGGACCTAGAGAATATTATCCTTAGTAAAATAAGTCAGAGAAAGACAATACTATACGACATCACTTATGTGTGCAATTTAAAAAATAATACATAGGGATCAATATACAAAACAGAAACAGACTCACAGATACAGAAAACAAACTTATGATTCCCAAAGGGGAGAGGGAAGGGGCGGGGCAAATTAGGAGTACGGGCTTAACAGATACAAACTACTATATACAAAATAGATAAGAAACAAGGAATGACTGCGTAGCACAAGGAATTATACCCAGGATCTTGTAATAGCCTATAATAGAATATAATCTGTCAAAAAGCAAAAACAAATCACTCTGCCATATCCGTGAAACTAACACAGTATTGTAAATCAACGATACTTTAATAAAAAAATGGCGGAGGGCTTCCCTGGTGGCGCAGTGGTTGAGAGTCCGCCTGCCGATTCAGGGGACACGGGTTCATGCCCCAGTCCGGGAAGATCCCACATGCTGCGGAGCGTCTGGGCCCGTGAGCCATGGCCGCTGGGCCTGTGCGTCCGGAGCCTGTGCTCCGCAACGGGAGAGGCCACAACAGTGAGAGGCCCGCGTACCGCAAAACAAACAAACAAACAAACAAACATGGGCTGTGATGAATTAAAGGTGTGTATCGAAACCCAAGGGTAACCATTAAAAACTGAGAAAGAGATACAGAATATGCCAACAGTGGGGATAAAATAAAAATATAAAAATATCCAGTTAACCCAAAAGCAGGCAAAAAAGAACAAAGGACAGACGGAGCAAATGAAAAACAACTAACAAGGTGGTATATTTAAACCAAAAAATATAAATAATTATAGTAAATGTAAGTACGCCAAACACAACAATTAAAAGGCAGATATTATCAGTTTGGAAAGCAAAAAGAAAGGCCAAACTATATACTGTCTACAAAAAACACATTGAATATCAACATATACATAGGTTACAAGTAAAGCATGGAAGACAAACACTGCAAGCACTCATTAGAAGCAAACTGGAGCTGCAGCGTTAATATCATAGACAGAAGACTTGAAAACAAGACATTTTACTGAGACTAGAGACAACACAAAATGATAAAGGAGTTACTTTCCAGGAAGATATACCAAACCTAATTTTATATCCATCTACAAACACAGCTTCAAAATACATGAAGCAAAACCAGTAGCTCTAAAATGAAATATAGGCAAATCCGTAATTATCATTAGAGATTTCAATAGTCCTCTCTCAGTAATCAGAACAAAACAGAAAATCAGTAAGGATATAAAAGAACTTAACACATTGTTGAACAGCTTATCTATCTGAGTTTCATAGAACATCCAGCAACAAAAGAATTTTTTTTTCCTAGTGCCCAGGGACCATTCACCAACAGATACCATATTCTGAGGGGAATGGGAGCTTGGGGGGTGGGATAAACTGTATATTCTTTGGTCACATGGATTTGAATTAAAAAAACTGATAACAGAAAGCTATCTGGGAGAAAAACCATCAAATATTTGAAAAATGAGGAATACACGTAAATATAATTCAAGGATCAAATAGAAAATCAGAAGAAAAATTAGAAAACATTTTAAATTGAATGGAAATGAAAATATGGCATAGTAAAAACATGTGGATACAGCTACAACAGGGCTTAAGGAGACATAGATAGCATTAAATTTTTATATTAGAAAGGAGGAAAGTTCTCAAACCAGCGATCTGAGCATCTACCTTAAGAAACTAGGGAAAAAAAGGGAACCAACTCAAGTAAAAGAAAGGAAAAAATAAAGAGGAAAAAAAAAAACCAATGTAATTGCAAAGAGAAAAAAATAGAAAATGAATGGGGAAAAAAGTTTCTTTGAAAAGATCAATAAAAATGATAAACCACTAGCCAGACTGAATAAGGATAACAGAGAGAAGACACAGGCTGCTCAAGTCAGGACTGAAAGAGGGGATTTCTCCATAGAGCAATACCTCAGACATTGACAGGATAAGAAGAAATACTATGAACAAAGTTATACCTATACATTAAACAATCCAGGAGGTGAAACAGACAAATTCCTTAAAATACATAAAAATAAACGTAAAATCTCAATCAAAAAGAAATAGATTACTGGCTAGTCCTTTATCAATTAAATAATTGAATTCGTAGGTAAGCGTGTCTATAGAAAATAAAAAAGAAATATTAATAATCGATGTTCTAAATATCTGTTTGAAGAATTTAGGAAAAGAACAGCAGATTAAACCCAAAGAAAATAAGCAAAAGGAAGGATCAATATAAAAATACAATTTAATAAACGGGAAAAAAAGCTTTCCATAGATAAAAATCAACACAACACAGAGTTGGTTCTTTGAAGAGAGAAACAGAATTGAAAAGCCCTAGCAAAAATGATGTGAGAGTCAGAGGCAATACAAGGAAGTATCCTGAATGATCAAAGGGGACAGTATTCTAAATCTTACAAACATTAAAATGTATAGTAAATAAATTACTAACATCTGCATTTGAAAATGCAGATAAAAAGGACAAATTCTTATGAAAACAAATTTTTCCCCAAACTGAAACAAAGTGTAATAAAATCTGAATAATCATATTAAATACTTCAAAGATGTACCTGAAAATATCTTCAGGAACAGATGGCTAGACCAATAAACTCTTCCAGGCATTTGAAAGAAAAATTATACTAACAGCATGCTTCTCTTTCCCCCCTCCGAAAATGGGAAAATAGAGAAAATTCTCTGACTTGCTTGGTGAAGCCTAGACATAACTTCTAGTGTGGAAACTAGAAAAGGGAATAACAAAAACTGAAAAGTACTAGCCAATCTCTCTCATAGACAGAAAATGAAAAAATCATCAGTAAAATACTAATGGATATGTAATAGACATAATAAAATGGGCATCAAATACTTTTCAATCAAGTTGGGTTTATTTCAAAAATGCAAAGGTGGCTTAATAATTGCAAATTAATCAATATAATTTACATTATTAACAGAATGAAGGAGAGCTGTCATATGATCATCACAGTAGATGGAAGAAAATCATTTTACAATGTCAACATCACTTCACAATAAAAAAGAAAAACTCTTAGCAAAGGATAGAAGCAAACTTCCTTAATAGATATTATCCACAAATAATCCTGTAGCCAGTACAAAGAAATGAAATGAAATAAGATATATGGATCAGACAGGAAGAAAAAAAGCGATGTTATATACGGGCAATATAATTGCAAAAGTAGCGTATGTAACAAAGTTGACCAGTCGCCCTTTAGAACCAAGAAGTGAATTTAGATCATTGTTGGATGCAGGTCAATATACAAAACTCAATTGCATTTCTGTATTCCAGCAAAAAATTTAAAACATGCATTTTTAAAATGCCATTTAAATTATCATTAAAATGTCAAATATCTAACAGTAAATCTAATAAGTGACGTATAAGACCTGTAATTCACAGCACTGCAAGACACAAAGGAGACAATTAAGTGAAACCTAAATGAAAGGAGAGATATATCCTGATAATAAATTGGAAGAAACACTATTGTAAATATTTCAGTTTTCCTCAAATTGAACCACAGGTTTATGGTGATTCTAACAAAATACCAAACAGTTTTCAAATGCGAATTGATAAGGTGATTTTAAACGTGTATGGAGTTTCAAAAGTGACAATAACAGCTAAGGCAAAACAGGGAAAAAGGTGGATAATTTATCAGCAGACAATACGACTTATTATAAAGCTATCATAGCAGCTTTGATGACATTAGGTATTGGTACAAGTATAAACTATACAGCAAAGTCACCCTTAAGCAGCTTTCTAGGGTTAGCAAGGCAGAGTTTGGAGTCAAACAGACCAGATCTTGAATTTCTACTTTTTCTCATTGTTGTGGCTTTGGGTAGGACATTTAATATCTCCAAACCTGTATTTCATCTGTATATAGAGTTTGCCAATAATTCAGATTAAGGAATCATTATAAGGATTAAGTTAAGTAGTATATTTAAAGCACATAGCATTGAACACAGTTCCTGACACACTATTTACCCCAGAAATTTTAAATATAAGTGTCAATGCACGTTAAACAGTTATGACAATATCTGGTCTGTGGTAAGCCATCAGTGTTAATGGCAATCGTTATATTAATATTAATAAAAGCTAACATGGAAATAATTTTCGCCCAATGTCTAGCACTTATTATTCACTCTCTAAAAAGGATTGTGCATGAATATTCAGGAGTGACACAAATTCTAAATACAAACAGACTTGTCCTTGGTCCTGAGGTAGGTAATTGCTCCACATCTCCTGGTTTTCTAAAAGACCTGGAAATTGTAGAGAAAAACATGAAAACAGCTCTCTGGTAGTTATCTGTGAAGTATGAGGACCATGTTGATAATAACTAAAAATTGCAGTTAGAGGAATTTCTTCACAGTGCCTCTGGGTCCCATCCCCCTGGTTTCACTACAAGTGTTTAGCCATTTTCAATCTGTGCCTCATTAGATAGATACCAGCATGTGCATCTTACAGGGACACTTGGAAAATAAGCTTTGTGAGAAGGGGGTCCTCTTTCACCCTCCCAACCTTTTCCACTCTGTTCTGCAGTTGCTAAGGGACACCGGAGATTTGGGACAGAGCCATCTCACATCTGAGTCATATCACACCATTTCTTTCTATCAATTTACATGTGAGCAAAGGACATGAGAGACATTTGCCATTTTATCATGTTGTGGATTACATAGCTCTTGTGAAGTCCCTTCACTTTCCTATAACCTGACCGGACACCCGCAGGATCCAGGAGCCCAGACGCTCCAGTCAAATGCAGTCATTTTATTCCTGGACAGAACAGGCATAGGGGACCCCATGACCACCCACGTGGCCTTGGTACAGCCACTTAACTTCTACACACCTCAGTTTACCTTTCTGGAAAATGGGAAAGTAAAGATCGTTATCTGGCCCATGTTGAGAATTGAATGCAATCTAGAGATATCAGCTTTGCAGTTCTACCTATTCATATTTTGCCCCAGGGAATTTCCTCAGCTAAAGCACTACCTTCATCCATCCACCCCAGACTCCGGAACATTTCCCAATATAAACCTTCCAGTCTCTCCTCCAGGCCTTTGCTCGGCAAAGGACCACCCCCAGATGTGCTCTTCTCTTCCAGATGTGCCCATGGGAATAAAACACTGCTTTCTAGGGAGAGCCCAGCTCTATCTTTTAACCCAGTTGGAATTAACCTTATTGGAATCCAGGGATTCTCAATGCGAGGTGATTCCCCACTCCCGCTCCAGGGACATTCAGCAATGACAGCAGACATTTTTGCAAGGGGTCAGAGGAGATAAGAGCCCCATCGGTCCCACCTAGTGATGGATAAGAGGGACCCAGTGGATGGAGTAACGTAGATGCCCTGGAGAGACCAGTAATTTGGTGCTCTTCAAACTGAAAGCCTGTAAATATTTGTCTAACATTTATTTCACAGGGGCTTGGAGGGATTGATTTGCTATTAATGCAAAATGTGGGCACATCCGTGTGTTTCTTTGGTTTGAACATTTTACTGCTGTGACAGCGTCTTGTAAGAAGAAAATTGTTTAATAGAGTAATGTTAGATTTTTGTTTTGAATTTGCTTTGTATTAACTTCTCACTTTGGCAGGGATGATGTCCAATTATATTAGGCAATTTCTTTTGCGGGTGTTGAGAACCCTTATGTGTTAACCCTTATAGTGACCAAAAGGCTGCCCTTATACTCTTCAGGGCATTGTGCTAGGCCCGTTGAAGGACAAAGGAAAAGAAGCAGCGAACTCTTCTCTCTAGTGGAGCAAAGTCTAGATGCAGAGAATCGCAAACTGCACGTCATACAATCTCAGGGATTAGCCTTGTTTAGGGCCACCACATTCCATGAGAAAATAAGAAGGGAGTTTAGCCTCACCTCAGGCATCTTAGAGGGTTTATTCTGGGTCTGCGTTATGCTGTGTACTGTCCTAAATGCCTTGGATAGAGATGAACAAAACAGACAAGATCCTGGCTTTCATGAAATTTATATTCTAGTTGAATTTTAAAATATCCGTATTAAAAAATGGGCAAAGACCTGAAGAGCCACTTTTCCCATAGAAAATATAGGTCCACAGATACATGAAAAGGTGTTCAACATCCCTAAGCATCAGGGGAATGCCAGTCAAAACCACAATGAGATATTTCCTCACACTTCCTAGAATGGCTACTATCAAAATGACACGAGATAACAAGTGTTGGTGAGGATGTAGAGAAAAGGGAACATAAACGGATTGGAAAACAGTCTAGAGCTTCCTCAAAAAATTAAAAATAGAACTACCATGCAATGCAGCCATTCAAACTTCTGGGTATATATCAAAAAAACAAACCAAAAAATTTCCAAGAGATATGTGCACTCCCATGCTCATTGTAGCATTATTCACAATAACCAAGATGTGGAAACAACCTAAGTGTCCCTTAATGGATGAATGGATAATATACAGGTAAAATGGAACATTTTCAACCTTATAAAAAAAGGGAATCCTGTCATTTGTATCAATATAGGTGAAACTGGAGAGCATTATGCTAAGCGAAATAAGCTAGACAGAGAAAAAAAAATCCTTCAGCTATCACTTATATGTGAAATCTAAAAAAAATGTTGAATTCATAGAAACAGAGAATAGAAAAGTGGTTGCCGGATATTGGCATGTGGGGAAAATAGGAAGAGTTTGGTAAAAGGGTACACACTTACAGTTATAGGAATAATAAGATTTTAGGATCTAATGTAAAACATGGTTACTACCGTTGATAACACTGTATGGTATAATTGCAATTTGCTAAGAGAGTAGAACTGAAATGTTCTCACCCTAAAAAAAAAAAAGATAAATATGTGAGGTGATGGATGTGATAATTAACTAGATTGGGGAAGGGGGGAGATCCTTTCACAGTGCATTTCTATACCACATCATCATGTACACTTTAAATACCTTAAAATTTTATTTGTCAAATATACCCCAATATACAGTTACCTGTGCTGGCAGAGAATCACGCAGTGGCAGAGGGTGACTTTGGGGTGGGTGGTCAACGGATGCTTCTCTGAGAAGGTGAAAGTTTAGCTGGAATTTGGTTGGCAAAGAGGAGCCCGCCATGCAAAGGCTCTGCCTTCTAGAGAAAGGCCCCAAGGTGGGGTTGGTCTGGGGTGTGTGCTGCATGGGTGCAGCAGAGAGAAAGGGCAGGAAAGGTGACAGAAGGGCTGACAGTGCTGCACGTGGACCAGAGCATGGAGGACCCACAATGCCAAGACGAGGGGCTTTATTCCAGGTAAAAGGTAAAGCCATTTGAGTCTTAAGGAGGGAGTGGCATGGTATGACTTTGCTTTGGGAGAATAGATGATAGGAGCTCAAGAGAAGGAGGTCGTGAGAATAGGAGAATTAGCAGTGGTCCAAGTCAATGATGATGATAGCTTGAAGTACTGTGAAACCATGAAAATGGCAAGAAGTCGTCAAATTTGGGGTGTGTTATGATGGAAGTGTCAGCAGGACTTAATAAAGTGATGACTATGGGGCAGTGAGGAAGACAGAGAGGTGGAGGGTGATTCCCGGATTTGTACTTGAGCGTCTCATTCCATGGAGGTTCCATTTACTGCAATGGTGAACCCTGGGCAGGGAGAAACTCTGAGGAAGGAAAACCCCAAAATTCTGATTTGATAGATCGAGGTAGGTATTCTGGACAGAAGAATGTACAGAAGTAGCAAAATTAATACTGACAAGCAATGTCATTCTAGTAAGCATTGTGCTAGAGAAATAAACATTTACAGTTCAGCTAAACAACTCTTTACTGCGTGGCATCTCGTGTAAACCTCTTTCCAGCTGAATAAGTCAGTGTCCACATTTTTTCAACCTTAGTCCTCCCGGACAGAGCCTGTGTTCTCCCCTGGTCTGTCTTCGTACAGAGCTCGGACTCCTTCCTCTCCCTTGCTGGGGCATCCAGGAGGGACCACGCAGACCTTACACGTGGATCCTCACTCTTTTTGTCCTCGGGGTTTGGAACTTTTAATAAGCTCTATCAGCTCAAACTCTGCAAATGCGGTTATTCAATTAGGTGCGAGATCTGTTGTGTCTTTTTAAATTCATTTACCAAAGGCACTGGGAGGAAGCGCAGAAAACCTCATCGTTGCTCTGACTCTAAGCAGGATAACCCACCAGCTCATAAAATCTAAATTAAGTATGTGCACTATGGAGAGGGACCCTTTGTTATGATGGTAACAAAGGAGGTGTTGATGAAATTTGTGCAACAGACTAAGGAGGAGTTTGGTTTTAAATCTTCCAGGTGTAGAAATGTATTATCCTCCTATCCAAAATTGGTTTGAGCGATCATCGTCTGCAGTGGTGATGCCCATTGCTTCTAGAAAGTCAAGATTTTTTTTTATCGATTTCCAGGACTGCTTTTTCACTGCTCAACCAAGCCCTACTCTTACAATCCGAACAACAGAAAAAGGTGGCAGTGGGAAAACAGTGGTGGGTGGTGATATTGAACGTAGCTGTGTTATCTCAGACAAGTCCCCAAACCTCTCTGAACCTTTGGATAAAGCCAATCAGCAAACACAGATGGCCCATGACTTTCCTCTGATGCTGAGTTCTAGTTTCTCTCCCCTATTGTAATAGCCTTGAATAAAGTCTTCTTTACCTTGTTTGACTTGGTCCAGTGCAGTTTTTGCTTTGACACATTGAATGATTGCTTTCTGTATTATTTCTACCAGTTCAATTCGTTGCTGTGCTGGCAAAAGTGTCCACTGTTTCACACTAGACTGAAGCAGGTTTCTTTATCCCCATATGCATCCCTGATGCTGATCACAAGATCTATTCATAGTGAACGGTGGGTGAATGGATAATAGTGAACAGTTAAAAAGCCCCATGATCTGTGCTCTGTGCTATGTTCTAGACATGTAATGATAAGCAAGAGACAGAGCTTATCGGTGGCTGGATCAGGTCTTATAAGAAATTTAATTTTTTCCCTAAGAGCAGTGGGGCTCACTGAAGGGTTTCAAACAGGAGGCAATATATCACATTTGAATTTTTAAAGATGAATTTGTGTAATGAGATTTTTACAGATATAAGGGCTGAATTTTCCCCCTATGATGTTCTGAGCCCAATGTCCATTAATTACACTGATTCATTTCTAATTATCATCCTCAAGACAAGAAGACAGGCCCCCATAAGCCCTGCTGTAAGGGTGACTGTGGAAAGGGCATTAAAAAAAAGTGGCCCAAAGCCTCTTCCATTTCCACTGGAAAATTCCCTTTAATTTATTGGAAAATTCCCTTTAATTTATTGGAAAATATATTATTGGCAGGACTAATAATGATACAAAACCAAAAAGCAAATATGAATGCTCAACCCACAAGCCCAGGACTTCATTAGAACTCGTCCAACATCTGGTCTCCCATTAAAAGGGCTTAGAGGGCCCTCCTGATGAATATGTGAGCAAAAGCCACTCTCTGTCTTTCAGCCAGAAGTACATTTTTTAAGGGACAGGATAGAGAAAAGGAAACTTGGGGTAGAAAACTTTACAAAAGCAGCCCCAGACCGCACTAAGGGACGACCCACTGATGGAGAAGCAGCTGTAACAGGTAGAACTCCAGGCTAAAATGGTGTCAGTAAATCCCCCACATATATAAAGGAATCCAGGTTGCAGCAGGACCTGCACGGGGCCGGGGGTCTGGTCTCCTAGCCACCAGCAAGAGGATGAACTATGTCCTGGAGCAACTGAGCTGCCCTGAGTCTCAATTCTCTGTATTTGTAAAACAGGTGATTTTAAGGGGACACTTCCATTCTAAAAATGCCAGTCCCTCTCTATTATAAGGAAAGAAGGGACTGGCTTAAGTGTGGCCAAGAGCCACTAGGTCCTGGGGGAAGCTTAGCCAGTTCTTTTCATTTTTGGAATCCCTGGGCAGCAGTCTGCGGGCAAGTGCATTCTCCTCCCTACACACCATCTGACAAGTGTCTACATGCTACCTGACAAATGTCAGAGCCTTTCATAAACTCTTGGAATAAGTGGATTCATTTAACATAAGGATAAATAAAGAGGGACAAGAAAAAGAGAAGAGAGGGGAAATGATGCTGCCAGGACGGTATCCTGTTGTATGTTATTAACAGCAGAAACTCTGGACCCAAACTCCCCAAAGTGAATTCCCGGGTCCCTAGTTTCCTTCTCTACAGCTGTGTGTTTTTGGCAAGTTACTCTCTGAGTTTCAGTTTCCTTGTCAAAAAAAGGGGAATGATGTTCATACGTATTTCATGGAGTTTTGAGTATCCGATGGCATAATGCCTGTGTTGATAGAAAGTTTTACTGTCCAAAGGATGCCCCATTAGGCACAGAATCAAATCTCTGGGGGATGAGGGTCAGTGGAGAAGAAAAGGGTTTCAACTTTTAAAACTAAAGACCCCATACATGGTCTTTGTCTGACTTTAGGTAAATGAAATCTCTTAGCATTGCTGGTTGGCTAGCAATAGCTGAGCTGATTGGTTGAAAGGCACTGGACCAGCAATTACATACACAGGGACCCCTCTTGGGATTGTGGCATCCAGCTGGCTTTGCCTGGCAAGAGACAGGCTTATATGGTGCTCTGTCAGCCTGACACCGTTGCCAGCAGGCAAGACACACCACACTATCACATGCAAGGTGTTTGGAAGAATTCCTGGCACATAATGATATGTTAATATAATAAATATCACTTAAAATACCATATAAGAAAAATACTAGAAACTAAACTATAGTTGTTATTAGAGTTACACCAAGTCCCCTGACAGCCCAACAGTTCCAGGAGCCATCAACATTGACCCAGCAACTGTCAGCTTGATGGATACACTGTATCTGGTGCATACTGGTCTGTACTGTGGAGCTTGTCTTAAATGTTTTGCTTCTCTCAGCTGTGCTATTTAGAGTTTCATTGCATATGAAGCACTTTTAACTGCACAAGCCCTGCCCGACATGGATCTGATGCTGAGCATTGTGTCCATGAGTTCCCCCATTTCAGTTCAGAATGCTATGTCATGGATGCACTTACAGTTTCACCTCCAGCCAGCACCCACTCCAACCCTCCCCTCTTCCTTGTCACATGACAGCCCTCATCAGTCTCCAAACACGAATCCCCATACGCCTGTGTCTCTGCTTTTCTCTGACTGCACACGCTTCCTCCACATCCCCCTTCTGGAAACCTCTGGGTCTTTGTTCACAGTTCAGGCAAACCTTACCCTCGTTATGCACCCTCCCATCCCAGCTGCCCTTAGCATCGTTGATCTCTTATGCCTCCGTCTCCCTAGAGCACTTTCCACCTTGCATTGCCTTATACTATCTTTGGTTCCAAGTTTATCCCTCTACATGAATCATGGGAAAGTCAGGAGGAAGCACTCATATCTACAGGGTCCTTCATGAGGCAAGAATGTCAGCAGTGCATTACATGTGCAAAGATTTTAGAAATGTGTGCGGGTAGGGGATGGCAGTGGGAGGGGGTCTGGAAAGTGTCCTTGAAAGGCACCACAGTTCTGGCCTTGTGGATGGAGACTCCAATCCCCTTGGGGTGAGAGGCAGAGGCACAGGGTGGAGGAAACAGTTACAGTATGTCTTTCTTTCCCAACATGTTATACAAGCATCAAGCTGGTTCTCCTTCTGCCTTAGTGGAAACAGAACGCTGGGCCAAGAGATCGTGCCTGGCCGCTGTTCTGCTAGGTTGACTCACAGCTATTTCTGAGGCTTAAATGATGCTTTGTTTAGTTTTTGTGTTTTTTTTTTGCGGTACGCGGGCCTCTCACTGTTGTGGCCTCTCCCGTTGCGGAGCACAGGCTCCAGACGCGCAGGCTCAGTGGCCATGGCTCACGGGCCCAGGCGCTCCGCGGCATGTGGGATCTTCCCAGACCGGGCACGAACCCGTATCCCCTGCATCGGCAGGCGGACTCTCAACCACTGCGCCACCAGGGAAGCCCTGTCTAGTATTTTTAATGGGGAAAAAGTAGGAGAAGTAAAGGGGTTAGATTTGGGAGGATACATTTGCATTAAATTGACTTTTCCTATGAAGAATTTTTTCCCCTCTTTATTTGCAAGTTGCTTGTAGGAGCTGAAGTCTTGGAAGGAGCCACGAGGGACCTGCTTCACGTGGGATGTTTGCTCCCTGAACTTGTCTGAGTGTTTGCGGAGAATCCTGCCTCCTGTTGCCCCACCACTGCCCTTTCATCTGGGGAACAATAGGAGTGGGCTGACTTAGCACCTTATCTGGGATCTCATGGGACAGATCAGCAGAGGCCCCAGACAGAAAACCGAAGGGCAGGGAGGACCAAGGTCACAGGGCTAAGAAGTGGGGGCTGAGTTTCCTGCAACCTCGTGAAGCGTATAGCATATACAGGGCTATGGCTACTGTTTACAAACGAGGAACTGGAAATCTAGAAAGGTCAATCCATGTTTTATTCGTATTTGCATATCCAATGATCATTCCTCCAAGAAGAATACAGACAGGGAAAAAAAATCAAACCTCAGTAATACAAGCAGGCACCAGTAATATTATTAATAATTGTTAGCCATAAGAATCAACAACAATAATACTATTATATAGCATGACGCGCACTCAGAGACAGAAAGCACTGTGAGGAAAAAAGAATTCCGCCTCTTGCAAACAGGGAACACTTTCTGAAGGAGGTAGTGATATAGAAACAGCATCTTTCCTCATTTATTATGCTTGTTGTTGTTGTATAACTACTTCACTGGGATGTAAGCTTCATTAAAGCAGGGCTCTTGCCAGTGTTGGTCAATGATTATCCTGAGTGCTTAAAAGAGAGCCTGGAACCTTATAACTTGTCAATAAATACTTGAGAAATGAAAGAATGAGTGGTCTCCCAATCTCCAAAGGGCTCCCTTTGCCCTACGGCCAGCCAGGGAGCTCCTTTTGAATGAAACTAGTAAATGCCATCTTTCAGAGGGGAATCTGAGCGCCCCTTTCTGAGAAGGCAACTTGCAAGCTGATCACTGAATGATAAAGCCAGAGTCCGCTATAAGGAGAGTAGTCTATTCTCCCACGGATTTCCCTAGCACCATGGCAGCAGAGGGGCCACCACTGTCAGGGCTTGTGGATGGAACTGGGATAAATTCACTCATCAGGTTAATATTAGCTAAAAGTCCTAAAAAGTCATGCTGCCGTAATCCCAGCTTCTTGACGTCCACGCTCCTCTCTTGTTTCAAATTCCATCTTTCTTTTTCTTGCTCAGATTCCAAGCAACTTGTGGAAGCAGGAACGTCCAGGCTTCAGCGGACTCTCTGCTGTTTGCCAGGCACTGGGTGCCCTCTGCAGGCTGCATGAATCTGTCTCTGCCACCTGCTCTGATGTGCCCAGATGTGCAACCCAGGGAGGGCTCCCTCCACAGCTGTATTCTTGCAGCCAAGGGCTGCATTGCCTGTTTCCCCCATGAGCGAGATGGTAATAGGACACTTGAGAGTTTCCATGTGGCTGGACAGAGCCAGTGATGTCCCCCAGGGAGACAGCCTCCTCTAGCAGGAAGGGCTCCAGCCTAGGAATTTGTTAGTCAATATTCATTTAGCGCCTACTGTGAGTAGGTGCTTCATGAATACCATTCATTCATTCATCCACTCACTCATCAAATGTTTATTAAAGACCTACCACGTGCTAGGAAACTAGAATGAGAAAGTGGAAAGCAAGGCAAAAAACAAAAAATTCCTGTTTTCATGAAGCTGATATTCTAGTGAGAAAAGACACCAGATAAGATAAATAAGCAAAACAGGTAGTGGGTTAGTTGCTGATGTAAGTGCTGAGGAGAAAAATGGGCAGGAGGAGGGCTTTGAAGCTTCTGAGGAGTGGGGAGGGGGGAGAGCAGGGAGGTTTTACACCAGGTGTCCAGGGAGAGCCTCGTTAAGAGGGCGACTTTGCAGGGATGACCAAAAGGAAGGAACATAGCAGGAGGAGGCTCGCAGCACCGGAGGAAGGGCATCGGGAAGAGGAACAGCCAATGCAAAGGCCTCGGGGCAGTGATGGGCCGTATGTTTAAGGAACAGCAAAGAAGCCCATGTGTCTGGGCGGGAGACAGCAAGGAGGGAAACGGGAGAGAAGCAGATTAGGCAGAAGTGACAAGAGGCCAGATGAAGCAAGGTCTTAGAAGTTCTTATAAGGAGGAGAAGAAGAGCCTCAGAGACCAGTGCAAGTTTCAGTGTGAACTCAAGCACACTGTCTTCTGAGCCATAAGATAGGGATAATAATGCTGGCTCGCGGGATTAAGAAAGTGCCTGGTCCAGTGTCTGACACTGCGGTGGGGGGGGGGGGGGGGGGTCCACTGAACACCGCTGTCCATCAGCACCCATGCACATTCCTCATTTGCTCAGTGACTTAGGATCTCTGAGAAGCCCGAGGTGAATGGTGAAATCGTTTCAAATCATCCTGCCTTCGTTCATTCTGTGCCTGGGTGACCTTCTGCTTCCCCGTCAAGGTTACCGTCTCTCCCTGGGGTGCTGTTCCCAGACATCAGCCATCGTAAGAGTATCTTCATCTGCAGCTCCACTAACATTTTAGCAGAAAGTACAACCAAACCCAGAAGGAGAAATTGGGGATGGAATGCTTTTTTTTTTTCATTTATTGGAGACATAATTTTGGTCAAACACTTAAACTCTCTGCACCTTGGATTCCTCACCCATCACATCGTCCTGTCTTATAGAGCTTGGCAAGGGTCCAATATGATAACGGGCTTGAGCACCATTTGTAATCCGTGATAACTGCCAGGTGTCTTTACCCGGTACTTCATACAACAATTTCCATTTTCAGAGACTCTTAAAATGTTTGCATAAAATTAGAGCTGGACTTAAGTCTTGACTTTGTCATGAGTTATCTTGGAAATATATGGTTAATTTCTTTAGCGTCTTAGAGTCTCAGTTTCTTTCCATCTAAGTTGGGGGTAATAATATTTCCTGCTTTTCCTATTTCACAGACTTGACTGGGACAATGAATGTTAAGGATCTTTCAAAAACAACCATAGAATATAAAACTGGGAAGAATGTGTTTAAACTGGCAGTTTAAGCTAACACTTTTTACTCCAATTTGTATAATGTTGAACTCTCCTTGTTCGGAACAACACTCAGAGGCAGAATCTTTGATGGGAGACCCAGGACTGTGGTTTCTCATGATTCCACAGAGACTGGACATAGGAACCCAAGGCAGCTCCAGGCTGGTTACCTGTTGTCACCTCTGTGATCAGAGCCCCCTCTCACCAGTGCACCCCCTCCCCGGCAATGACTCGGCCATTTGCTCAGGCTGCTCTGCTGTCTTTCTGCTCCTCCCAGGTGCAATGGCCCTGCCCTCGCTGCATTCTTCAGTTTTTTTTTTATTAATTTTTACTGGACTATAGCTGCTTTTCAGTGTTGTGTTAGTTTGCTGCTGTGCAGCAAAGTGAATCAGTTATACGTATACGTATATCCCCTCTCTTTTAGATTTCCTTCCCATTTAGGTCACCACAGAGCACTGAGTAGAGTTCCCTGTGCTCTACAGTAGGTTCTCATTAGTTACCTATTTTATACATAGTAGCGTGTATATGTCAATCCCAATTTCCCAGTTCATCCCACCCTCCCTTCCCCCCTGGTATCCATATGTCCGTTCTCTACATCTGTGTCTCTATGTCTGCTCTGCAAATAAGTTCATCTGTACCATTTTTCTAGCTTCCACATATAAGTGATATTATATGATATTTGTTTTTCTCTTTCTGAATTACTCCAGTTTAGATTCTAAAGATACAGTGATATCCTTACTGGTTTGGCTGACTTTCTCCACCCCTGTTCTGCCTGTCTATTACAGGTCACTGGCCGCTCTACAGAAGCTCTGTTCTTGGCTCAGAGGTTCACCCCTGGTCCAACGAGCTGTGGTCGGTGGAAATAGGATCAGGTGGTGTAGACATCACACCACACAGACTGCGGAACTGCCGGGGGCGCCTTTTCCCAGCAGGAGCTATACTTACAGGCAGTTTCCACCGGAAGTGGGCAGTGGGCACGGACTCATCGTGAAGGACCTTTCGGTATAGCAGAAAACAACGGGCTCTTTCTCCCACGGCGTGCTGCTTCTGATTCTCCAGACACAGTCAGCCCAGCCACCATCCAGACACCAAGAACTCACCCTTCCAGAGGCATTTTGAATGAGCGACTCTGATTGTTAAAACGTCCACGTAATCAAGGTATGCTGAACATAGCAATGAGGACTTGGGTGTCTCCTGTTCATTGAAACACAGCCCGTTCCTGACCTGAGCCTCCTAAGGTCCAGTCTGGACTTTCCTCACTGCCCTGTTCCACCACCTCAAGGTACCGTGGACCCTTCCTCTGGTGTGCATTCCAGAAACAACCATCATATGCCAGATGTCCTCTGACCAAATGTAGAAATAACCTCTTCAGCCTTAGGTGCATTTCTAAAGAGTGGCTACTGTACACGTCATAAACGCAAAGTCCTGGCAAGAGAAAGTCAAAGGATTTTTTTTATTATTGTTGTTGTTGTTTATCGTTGATACACATCACAAGCTACACAAAACGCCGACCAAAAAAGCAAATGTAGAAAAATAGTAGAATTATATCGGTTCTGATGACTTTGTTATTCCCATCATCATAATTTTACAGACAATTTCCAAGGGTGTGTGGGAGATTGTAATTATTGTACACAGACATTGTCACCAGAATAAATATGCATTAGGAATTCACAGTGGCATCAAGCTATACATTCAGGTTCTTTTTCAGAGAAAGGGACCATGTTGAAGACACTGCCTCTCTTTACCTTCTACAAGGTAGGAGGTCACATTTGAAAACTGAACTAAAACAGAATAGAACAAAATAAATTCCAGAGCCCTACATTGTACGATTGATAGACAAAAGCCACAGGTTAGTTCTCCTGGTCGAGCCTGAATGTGATAATGTTTATGGACACCATTAGTGGACCATTTATTTGCTTGATCATTATTTTTATCTGTTAATTTGAAAATAAGTAGAAAGATTAAAACCACAGAGCATCCAAAGAGTCTGTATTGCAGACAGATAATATGCCAGTCAGGAGGCGGCATTTCTTGACACATTGAGCTGTAATATGTACCACGGAGCTTCTCCTTTTGCAAATTTCCTGACTTGACACTGACCTGGGGATGGCGTCAGTGTCACCAAGGAAGCTTTGAGGTCCTGCTTGAGTGGCACAGCTGAGATCACTGCAGCATCTCATCTGGGCTGGTTTCCTCCTTCCAGACCCTGATGGGATGCTGGAACCCCAATATCAGGAGTTTGACTTGTTCTAAGAGGCGCCAGGACAATAATATTCTCAATGTTTCCCATCTGCTCTCTTGCCTTATTTTATCTATATGGACATTCTTCTATTTATGTGGATGTCCACTCCCCGTCCGGCCCCCCAGATTATACATTTTTGTATGGCAGGGTCTCGTCTGACGAACTTCTGTAGCCGCCAGTGCTTAGCACAGAACTCGGCACAGAATAAATAGACACTGTTTAAAAAGAAATGCATTCAGGTGTAAGTTATAGGAAGATCATGAATGAAGGTAAAAATCACAGACTTTGATTTTGTTACACACAAGCAAGAGAGTATGTGGGACAGAGTGGGGTGCTCTCTTTTAAGAAAAAAAATTGTTTAAAAACAAGCAAAAGATATATGCATAGGTTATCAGATGTACCTGGCTTATTATTAAAATTCCTTGGAGCAAGAAGGATGAAGCAGGGTATTTCGCCATATGCAATAAGTTTAACCTTGGACTAAAAGACATTTCAGCCCAAGTGCTAAAAGTCTTTTCAGTTTGATGCAATAAAAAGATTCTGAATGACATTTACAGAACTAACACTTCCGAACACCTTAAATTGGATGTAATATTGTTCTCAGTTGGGTGTCAGGTTTCAGCCCTTCCTCTCAACTTAACAATGACTTACATTATACCCTGAGCAGGTAAATAGTTTTACTACATAGATCATCCAATCATGCACAGAACTGAGCTGGAAAACTCCAGTTTGGAGGCTCCTGGAATCACAAAAAAATGTTCTGATTTCTGGAAGGTTAAGCCTGAAGTTTCAAACACAGTGGATCTCCCTCAAACCGTTGTATATGAATGTAAAAATGTATTGAGTTATTATAACGAAAATTCCTTAGAGCTAACTTTTGCTATAAAATATTTCTGAGCTATTCCCCCAATTTTAAAATGCTTACTCGACACCGGTACTGGTCCAGACACTCTGCTTACCTCTTTCTAATCCAGACCCCCCCGCGCCAACTACCTTTCAAAGGAGACATTTTAAAGCCTGTTTTATAGATGAGGAAACTTGACCCCAGCCCCTGGCTTGAAGGCATGCCCCAGAGACACAGTAATTCTTCCCATTACAGAACACTGCCATGATGACGTCTCCTCTCATGAAACTACTTTCCTCCTGCAAATTCAGAAGCTTAGAGGGTAAACGTGAGCGAACGTCAAACCCTTTCTTTACGGGAATCAGTTACTGTGTATTGGATGAGGCGCTAGAGAAGAAAACACAAGCTTCCAAAGAACCAGCCCTCTTTGGTACTTACTTACTGAACCCTAACTCTGTGCCAGGCCATGGGATGCACTGATAAATTAGACATGGTTCCTGCTCTAAGGAGTACATGTGTGGGGGACCCCCCCCCCCAGAACACAGGAATGAGATAGGAGTGGGTTCATGGAACCACGAGACAACTGAGCTCTGAGGGCAAGACACAGAGCTCAGATTCATCCTGAAGCGGGAATCTACAATCCATGAACCACTGAGCAGGTTCACAACCGAGAGTACAAGGAATTGATTCCCAGATGAGTATGACCAGCCATTCCAACGTGGGAAGAGCAGAAAGAGACAGGAGGTGTAGATGGAAGGCATGGTCTGGGGCAGCTTTGGAAGGAAAGGCATTGTGGTCTAGGGAAAAGTGGTTTCGGGCTAGTAGGAGAAAGAAGAACTCGAGACATAGGGACTGAGAAACACAGATGATTAACCAAGAGCCAACAGGCCAGCCCACCCCAATCGCCCCATTACGCTGATGGACAGTGCTTTACAAAACCACCTTTGTCACTGAATGATGGCTTCCTTTGCCGTCTCATTTATAGGTTTTGTAGGTGCCTTGTACAGGAATATGTTATGAGAGAAAGCTCATAAGATTACAGTTTAGGAGATGAAGACTTGAACCCTGGCGTCGATCTTAACAGACCTGTGACTTTCGCAATTTATTAACTTCTCTGGGTTGGAGGAATTGTAGCAGGAAGGATAAAATGGAGGCCCAGGGCTCAAATCTTGACTCCACTATTGCTAAGTTGTGTGACCTTCGTCAGGTTACTTGACTTCAACCAACATCATCTGTATATTGTGAGTTTTACAGATTAAATGAAATCAAACACGCACAAGACTTAGCAAACCAAAGTTGAGCATTGTATGTTATTTCCATTCCTTTGCTCCTTCACCTGTTAAAAATAAGATCAATGAGAGCCCAGGTTTGTGTTACCTCTAAAAATCTCTGAATCTGTGTTGAGTCATGAAGTTTGGGGTTTGAGGATTATGTCTTACAGCCATATAATCCTAACCACATCTATGAAATGAAGACACACACATTCTCCACTGTATAATTTAGTTGTGAAAAGATCAACTGTAGGGAAATAACCTGGTTTAGATATAAACAGAGCAGGACCATCCACAGTTTACATCTGTTCTAGAAGCCCAGTTCTGTATAGTAAGGACATTCCTTTGTGCTACAGAAGGCACTGGGGTCCTTTTCCCTAAAATTAAAACCGGTTTTTAGAATTTGACACACTGAATAGTAAGGTGCATTGTTACCATTCGACATGAAAAGCAGCACACTGGGAGGATTTCAGCTTTTCTTTTCTAGATTTTCCATAGAGCTGTCTATTGAGACATCTCTAGCATTATGTGTAATAGGAAAGAGGTACCATGGAAAATAAAGCTTTAAAAAACAAAGGCAAAAGAGGAAAGACTCAGGAAGGCACCTTGAAGGTTTAGAAAAATCTTCATGGGGGCAGCTCTTTATCTAAAAGAAGAAAGGATGCATGTCTCTGTGTCCTATTGCCTGTAACGTCACCACAGCACTCCCTTACTTTGTCATACGTAGATGAAGACCCACATGGTTGTTGTTGGTTGTGTAGGTTGGAAGAACATAGCTCAGGATGCTAAATGTCAGATAGAGTCCGAATGAAACAACCTATTGTTCCTCTTCCAATTCTGAGATTTCATGGTTTTAATTTAAAAACAGCTAAAAATAAAACACTAAGTTTTATGGTTGTCCCAGATCCTTTCAGTGTTTCGAAATATATGATGTATCTTAATATCTCAATATCTCTACAGTCTAGTACAATACCCAGCACAAAAGAGATTTTCATTAAAACATGGAAAGAAAAAGTGAATGAAAAAAATCAGAGAAAAATACTGATCCAGATGTTAGCACATGGTGCTTGGTTCTATAAATTAAAGAATGACATCATCCTTCCTAAGGATATTGGGATGGACACCTTGTAAGAATGGGGTAAGAAAGCACCATTCCTCTATGTGTTCACTGCCATGACCACTCTTCTTCTGATACAACCTGTGCAGCTGTACATGGCAGCCCTGGTTATTGCCAATGCTTAGAAGTAAACCCTGTGAAATCAAAGCAAACAGCATGGCAAAAAAAAAAAAAAAAAAAAGACCAAAATTGTCAATTACATTTGGGGGCTTATAAATTCCTAAGAGCATGCTTTCAATTCAATAACCCTGGAGAGAGACGTGATGACAGGGCTGAACCTTGGTCTCCCACGGGACCCTCATTACCGAGTAGAAATTTTCCGACTAGTGTTAACAATGGAAGTTTCCTCCTGATAGGAGAAGAAAATCCCCGCATGGTGGCTGACTTCTCACACCTCTTTTCTGTCACTCTTGTAAATGCCCAAATTGATTCTCCATCTGCCTGTCCAGTGCACAAAAGGCTCCCAGCTCCCTCTCATCTTCAACCTTTCACACATTCTGTTCCCTCCCTGAGAGTCCCCACAACCCACCTTTTACCCAGCCAACTCTTCTTCAGCCTTGTGTCTGGGTTTAGATATCAAGTCTTCCACGAGGCCCTTCCGGACCACACACCACGCCACATCTGCAGCGTAGGTTGGATGTCCCTCCTCTGGGCCCCCATCAGATCCCTGCCACCTCCACGGTGCCCACCTGCTCTAACTTCCCGTTTGACTGGCTGTGTTCCTTGCTAAACTATGAACTACTGGATCTTACCAATGCATTTCCAGCACACAGTAAGCCCTCGATATGTATCTGTTGAATGAATGAATGAATTGATGAACGTGCATTTGGTGGCAACAGGCTGTGCAAGGTAAGCATCTCATTTTCCAGGTCTCCCTTTCAAAGGCTCATTCCCAGATTTCTCTAGGGAGTGAAGACTGGACTTCTAGAATCACCTTCATCCTGCCTGTGCCTCAACAAAGCCCTCATTGTATCATGTTGTAATAACAAGACCAGATCTTCCTCGGGCTCCTTGAGAGCAGGGACTCTGCATCTTACCCTGTGCTCTCACCTGGCACGGATGCAAGTTGCTCAGTCAATACCCGTGGACTCCAGAAACTAACAGGAATCGAATTCTGTCCATCTTCTCCCCAGGTGCACAACACCCCAGCTGATTTCAACCTGCCGTGGAGGTATTTATTTTGCCCCAAGGTCCCTTTAGATTTACATCTGCTTCTCTGGGTGTATCTGGCGCATGAACTACAAATTCCAGCTCATCTCGATATTACGCATGTTTACTTCTAACTAGTTCTGAGAAACTTAACAAGTCATAGAAACAAAACAACAGAAAGTCTGCTGAGGATGAAGACCTATTACTATGTTGGCAGGCATTCTGTTATAATTTTATAGTCGATAATAGAATGTCCCTGTTTTACATTTCATGTATATATTTTTATGTGTATATATATATATACATTATATATCTATACTTCAATAGAAAGAGACATAAAAAAGCCTTTTCAAATGAGGCGTGACACGCAACACTGGACACCCTTATTTACAATATAGAGATGTACTTTCTACACAGTTACAACAGATGCTCAGAGGCCAGAGAGGGTTTACAAAGACAGCAGAGCACCCCTATAAAAAAGAGGTGCACCACGCAGCTGGACGTTTATTGCCATTAGTTCTATGTCCAGACAGCATATACTGAAGTTAAAAATGGCATCTGGTTATTGGAAAAGACGATGATCATTGATTCGCCCTGGCTCCGTAACCGCTGGCTGCACGGTCTTTCAAATGACCAGGGAATGACAAACTTTGCTGATGGGCATTGGGAACACAAAAATGAAATGCTCACCGGAGGGGCAGGGCTCCTCATTTGGCCAAAAAGGAGAAGCTGCTACAAACGTATGGTCCTGCACTGCGCTTGGGCACTTATCTGGACCAAGAAACACAACATCACAGGCTGCATTGAAGGAAGCATATTCCCTCTGGGTTATATAGCAGACTGGTCTTGTTCGTAAGTAACCAGAGTCTATGCTCATCGGGAACCTGGAAAAGTACCGAGTGGGAGAGTGACCAGAGGACTTACTGATCCCATACGTGTTAAGACCAAGATACAATGAAAGTTTGAAGAAGACCCACAGAAACCCTACATCTGTTGTGTGGGAGTCTGTCTTTCAACTCCCTCCCCACCTTTGCCCTTCTTAAGGAATGCATAAGTCTGCTCTCCTGCAAAGCTGTCCACCTGGACTTGATCTCCATGGTCTACTTTGTTTTCCAAAGTCACATTGCTAATATGCAAGGAACTAAAATTCTCAGATGAGTCTAGAATCACTTGGCTTATTACCATGGCATTGGTGGTCATCACCAAGGTTCTGGTCCAGGGGCTGGGACCACGCATCTGGTCCTAGATGAGTTTCTACATTTTTAGAAGCAAATTTTGCAGCAGCAGGAGTTTTTGCCTCTGGAAGATGGGTCTCCCGTGTTAGTCACCCCTATGGTCCTGGGTCATGCATCCCTTCGGTACAACTGATTCTCTAGTCTTCCTTTAACTCATAGAGTGTACACAGTCTTTGGGACCATATTAAACACCCTGGTAATTTTCCAAACTTCCCCTTAAGTCACTTACCAGTAACAATTTAAGGTGAGTCCTCGACCTGGCTGTTGTTCTCATCTCTGATCTCACGTTTGTCCCTGTTGTCTCTTGGTTTGTATCAGTGGTGACCTTTCCTAGCCCTTTATTTTCCTAAGGCAAGAAGACATTTCTAGTGAAAGATAACCAGCACCCTTCTTAGAGCTCCCCTGAGGTTTTAAATCCAGCACTCCTCCAGTTAGATGTCTTTCCCCTTCCACGGAGAGGAGAAGCAGCTGGCCATATGAATGGTTTTGATTTTTTGCAAGTGCATCAAATGCTAACATAGCATTTCTTTGGAAGTGTATCAGCAGGAGCTTCACACATGTGCATTCATCTCAGTGCCCCCTTCTGCTAGGTTTAGTCTCAGTCAATCCTCCCTACCACAGACAGAGATTTCAGCAATCGTGAAAGTAATGTGCGGACCAAGGCTACGCACAGAAAAAATCTGGAGAAGTAGCTGGAGCAGCCAGTTCACCAGTTATTTTTTCTCTGCAACAAACTTGCATGTACCGATAGCATCACCTGCCTCTCCCCATACCTCAAATCACCCCACCCACTGCTGTTATGAAATAAAATTGGAGTTTACAAAGCATTCCTTTGTCCCTTGTTGAGAAAACATGAGGAGAGAATGAGAATATGGGCGTCACATGGTCTTCAACAAGTGGCACATTTGAATCTATTAAGGACTGTATTTACACAGATATGTTCCACTTCTGCACAGAGGTTAACCTGAGTTCTGAAATGCTTGTGTGCATCAAAAATGATAAAGCTATGAACTAGTTACACACCGAACAAATCTAGTTAAGTTGGAGTGATCTCTCTGTGAGCCAGTGGTAGTTAAGAAGGTGGGCTCACCAACTCCAAGTATTGTTTCTTTATTTTCTCAGAATTTTCCTAGAAAGCATCTTGAACGAGACGCCAGATGGCTAGACAGGTTCGGGCAAAGTCTGTTGTCTTTTACACTATGGGTTCAGCTTTCCCAAATCTCCAAAGTGGAAGCACCTCGAATGTCTGGTCCTACCCCACCCTCCATCCCTCAGCGCCTTCCTCTCTGAGCTCCAGCCTGGAATGACAGAGGTCTGTAAAAGGATGTCTCAGCCAGGGCTCTTACGGATCTTCAACGTTTCTGGTGAGCTCCCCAAGGCCGTTCCCTCAAAGCCGCTACTTGAAGTAGTTGAGTCCTGCCACCAAGAAGAACTTCTCCAGGAAGAGCTCGGAGTCCAGTACAGCGATGTGAGCTGCTCGGCCAATCAAGGTGTTGGCAGTGCTGGGCAAGGCATGGAACACGTTGTGTCGAATCAAAGTGCAGTCCTTGGCGTCCACCAGAGGACGGAGAAGGTTGTTGATCATCTCTGCGAAGACGGGTCCTGCAAGGAGGGAAGACGGACAGCAGATGGGGGCAGAGCTCAGCAGCAGAATCTAGAGAAAAGGGCTGGGTGTGTGTCGGGCGGCTAGTCCCGAGCAGAACGGCTGATGCACCCTAATGGGTACAGCACCTTCATGATTTCCTTCTGCTTTTAAAGCAGAAAGTCACTGAAACGCAGGAGGAGAAGGAGAATAGGAAAGGAAAGAGAAGGAAAAAGGAAAAGGAATGTGGCTCACCTGTGTGTCTGTCTTTGAGGGCCGTTTTACACATCTCGATCCTGGCTGAGTGAAATGGCACATAGCGGTCTTGGGGAGAAGCAACCAGCACAACATTTTTAAAATACTGCAGACCTGCAACAAGCCAGACGGTGCTTTAACCCAGGTAGTTTCACCTTAGCCTCTGCTTTGCATACATTTTACAAACTTGCCCCAGAGAGAGGAGAAGGGAGAAGACGCCAGACACACTGGTTGAGTCACTGCATAAGGACCTTCTGGGTTGGGAGGTTGAAAGAGGGAAGGTGGCGGCTTTGCCCTCATCAGTCACGGAAGCTAAGGAGACACGTAGCTCACTACTCTGAACAGTGAGAGATAAACAACACGGAAGTAACAGATGTGCCCTTCTGGCTGGGAATACTGGGGAGTCCATGAGGAAGTAAATCTAGTACTTTGCTCCTTGCCAACCCCACGGCTCCCTTCGTTCCGGCCTCGGTCATGTCACCTGCTTGAGGAAATCAACCTCTGACCTCATCTCCCTGCAGGGAGCTTCACCTCCCTGGAATCAGTCTCACACTGAGGCAGAGGGATCTTTTAAATTAAGCATCACAGCCTATTCTTTCAGTCCCCAGAGCCCCTCAGGGATCTCCAGGTGCTGCAGTGCTCTGCCCAGGTCCTCCACCGGCCTGCTCTCAGCTCAGGGACCCTGCGGGGGACGCCTGCACTGACGTGAGTCTTCTCATCCAAGATCACAGCCCAAGACCATAATACACTGGGGACTGGCTGGACTCAGTGACCGGCAGATACGTGGCAGGGGGTATAAAGACCAGCCCTTTGCCCTCCGTCAGGATACCTCTGTAGGGCCACCCCAGCTCCCAAGCTCCCAGAGGGTGGGGCCCGCTGAGATGTCTGGGGCGACCACGTTGTGGTCCAACTGCCCTGCTGCCCGAGCCTCCTTCCTCACTTCCCCATGGGGGATAACCCTCAACATAGCACACAGAGACACACGTGGGTAAGGAACTTGACCAAGGTTATCGTCAGCCCAGGGCTATGCCGGACTCACATTTGAGGAGACAGGGATATCATCAGAGTCAGTGTTTATAAATGAATGCAAGATTGTGGACCATAGGCAGACCCTGGGCCAGGCCGGCTTGCTCAGCAGGACTGAGCGGGACAGTCGGGCAGCCTGTCTGCTCTCTCCGGGGACACGAGGCCACAGCTGTGCTCTGTTCACTCCCGGCAGGTAGGGTCTTCGACATCTACGTGTGCTTCCTTATTACGGGGTGCGGGTGAAGGTGTGATCTCAGGCCTGCGAGAGGGACCCCCATCTCCCCTTGCGCTGCCAACAGAAATGGACAGTGTCCACCTGCCCTTTTTGTAGGTGGATCTGCACCTGGCTGAAAGAGCTGGGAGTTGGCACATAGACCTTGGGGCCTGTGCAGTTAGGACATTAAAGGCTCGGTGGGCAGTGGCTCTGCTGTAGAGATGACACTGCACACACTTGCCTCTCATCATGATACCATCCCCAGGCCATGGGGGGAGGCGGTCCAGGGGCAGCTGAGTTCTTGGGTAGCTGTTGGCCTCTCCATGAGTTGAGGAGACTGTGTAACAGTGCAGCTCATGGTGACATCCTTCCGTGAGTGAGTCAGCGTAGCCCTGACTCTAATTTGGGGCTCAGGAGTTGGCTCTCCGTCTCTCACTCATCGCGGCCTCGGGGTGCTGCGGGGGATCCACTCACCTGTTTTCTGGCTTAGCTGGTAAAGGAAACATTTGCGCAGATCAGCATTATCCCTGAAGGTGAGCTGCAAAAGGGACCCGGATTTCTTCAATTTCTGCATGAGCCACAAGCCTAGAAAGAGAAAAATAAAGCCAAACCCACATCAAACGCATCAAACAAAAAGAAAGCAAGAAAGAATGGGGAAAAGATGACATTAAACTGATTTGTTAGCTAACTTAGGAATGAGAGCGTGCGAGGCAAGTTAACAAATCCTTGGGAAGTCAGAGGGACATCTGTGTTCTTATGGACTGGTAGCGGGGATAGAAGATCTTATGAGACAGGCTTCAGGAGTCATGAAGCTATCCAAACCCTTTGACTTTTCAGTCCCCTTCTATGAATCGAGCCTAAGGAAACTGTCCTAAGTACCGAAAGTACATAAGAGTGCTCCTTACAGATCCACTTAGGATACCAAGAAGCTAAACTCAACCTCTTTCGAAGTCTCTCCATTTGCTACGGTTATGCTGACACTAACACGGGTGAGTATGAGCCTTATGTCACAAGCACAAAGCAATGAATTGGATAAAAATGCAAGGAAGATGGCGGTGTGGGAAGACGCGGAGTTAGCGTCTCCCCACAACTAGGGCGCCTGTCGGCTGCTGGGGGGGGCCTCTGACCCCCAAGGAGATGGGAGGAACCCCAGTGTGAACCAGTAGGACGTGGGGGGACCTAGGTGGGGAGGAGAAGTGGAGGCCAGACAAGATCAGCGCCGCCGAGGCCGGGGAGATGAGGAGAGGCAGGCGGGAGGGACTCTCCGGGAAGAGCGGGAGAGGAGCAGAGGGCGGTCGCCTGGGCCCACTGGGGCCGGGGAGCCTGCTGAGCTCCCAGGCTGCTCCCCTGCCCTCCAACGCCCACCCCTCAAGCCGCATTGGTCCTGGGAGGATAGGAGGGAGGCTGCGGAGATCAGGAGAGGCAGGTGGGAGAGGCCCTCCCTACCCACGACCCCAAGAAGCAGGAGAGGAAAGGAGGGCGTTTGCCGCACCCACTCGAGCCCAGGAAGCCTGCTAGGCTCCCAGGTGAGGTCCCCTGTCCTCTGACACCAGGGTGGGGGGCACGCCTGGACCCCTTCTGTTCCTTGAGCCTAAGCCCCACCCCCCAAGGCCCCCCATCCACATTCACACCCACATGCACACCCCCATATGTGTATATATATAATGTACATGTTTATAGACATATATAAACACATACACACACATACACACACATATAAAATATATATGTTTACAGATAGGCACATGTATATATATACACACATCATGCATGTATCCATACTTATACACAAACATATACACATTAGCTTCATTTTACCAATAAGGAAACTAAGTAGCACAGAGATGACACGTCTTGGTCAGAGTCTTCCTCGAGTGCCTGGGTTAGAGCTTAACCATAAGCTTGTCATGGAAGTGACATGATTCAAAGCCCATTGCTATAGACTGAAGGTTTGTTTCCCCAAAATCCATATGCTGAAACTAACCCCCTCCACGTGGTGGTATTTGAAGGTGTGGTCTTTGGAAGGTGATTAGGTCATGAGGGTTGGACCCTCATGAATGGGATTAGTGACCTTAGAAAAGAGGCCCCAGGGGCTCCCTTGGCCTTTCTACCATGTGAGCACACAGTGTGAAGACGGCCGTCTGTGAACCAGGAAGCAGGACCTCACCCGATACCAAATCTGCCAGTGCTTTGATCTTGGGCTTTCCGGCCTCCAGAAGCGTGAGAAATAAATGTCTGTTATTTGTAACCCCCCCGCTACCCAGTCTATGGCAACCTGTTACAGCAGCTTGCATGCACGGACACCCACGCTCTCTTTTCCCCACCCCTATTTATCTTTATTCACAGAAAACTGAAGCAGAAGAGACCTTGCGGAACCTCTTGTCTCATCTCATTCAGCTCACAAACGAAATAACATCTTTCTGAGCCCAGGTCTCTTTCCACCATCTCACGCTTTGAAGAGGTTCCAAAGCCACAGGTTCCATCAAGAAGAGCATGTGTCTCTGGTTCCCCCTCCCCTGGGTCCTGAATGAACTCTGAGGAATGATGAGGCTGGAGAGAGTCTTACCTGTACTGACCAGGGTGCTGTTGTTGTACAGGGTCCCCAGGTGCGGCCCGGACAGCGACAGGAAGGTGTGGAGTTTGTTGAGGTAATACCGGAACCGGGGCCGCGTTAGGACCGATCGGATGATGATGTTGCCCAGAGAATGGCCGATGAAACTGTTGAGAGACAGAAGGGGTCCACGTGAGTGACAGCAGGAGGCTGGCTGCCTGGGAAGTGCTGCACCAGGAGCGCCAAGGGGTGAGCCACCCTCCACCTCCCATGGGATTTAGGGGAACCAGCAGGGAGAAGGGGGGCCGCTAACTCATCCCCATAGGGTTTCTAAACGCTGGCCACGTGAAGCCCGAGGTGGGGCCTTTGCGAATGGAAGCTCTGAGCCCAGTGTGGTCAGAAGAGAAGTGTGGGCATCTTGGTGTTATTAGAGCACCCTCCTCCCCCCAGTTCTGGTCTCTGTGCCTCCCTCGGTGCACCTGGGGGTTCTTTCTGAAATTCACATTGAACCCTCCTGGTCATTCACAGGGTGAAACCCCAGCTCCTTAGCCTGGCTTACGAGGCCATTCATGTCCCGACTTCTGCCTGCCTCTCCAAGTTTACTCATCCCTCGTTCACTCAGTACAGTTAGTGAGTTGCCTGCTCTCAGCCCACAGCACATGCTCTGCTCCAGCTGCACTGCTGCTCGAAGATCTCTGGATTCGACACATCATCACTTTCAAATTAAATGATTATCTATCAAAACCCTATCATATTATATATTATAGTAGCTCCCTAGCTCTTCTCGTGTGCGGCCTTTTATTTTTACCTAACTCTGTAGGCCTCTGAAACCTCATCTGTTGAATAAAGAAGTGGTATCTTAGAGGCCTAAATGGGGTCACGGACATTGAGGACTCACCACTATGTCCACATCTGCAAGTGCCTGAGAAACACAAGCTACTGACTATCACCTTAACCATCTCAATATTTACGCCAAGTTGCCTGTTACAGTGGAAGGACACACTTAGCACTGATTCAAACCCTTTTACGGGGCAGGCGACGCATCCCCTCAGGGCTGGTCCCACTTAACAGATGGGGAAACCGAGGTTCAGAGATGTAGAAAGCTTGTAAAAGGTTATATGGTAGAATCGGGACACAGACTTGTGAGTGTTAGAAGAATGAGAATTTAAAACCTAGGATATTTGTTTAAGTCCAATTCTCTTTCTACTGAGCCACACGGTGTTTATTCTCCTGCACACCTGCTATGACAGATATGGGCGTGTCAAGCAGCCCTGGTACCCACTTCTGTTCTGAAAGTAATCTACCCCCTTAAAGGTCCCAAGTTAACTTAGCCCAGACCGGTATACAGGCGGCGTCACGCTGAACTTGTACACAGCAAACACGTAAAAGTGGCACCCCTCCCCCCAGCATTAACTACCTGTGGTTTCCTTTTACCTAATTCGCGATATGGAGAGGTTGTACAGCTGGATGTGCTGAATGATTTCATCCAGTAACCGATCGGTCATGGTATCAAAATCTGCAAACGTGTCCATCTGGAAGGAGAGAGAGGGAACGGCTACTGGGGAGGGCGTGGGGCCAGGCCGGGCCCCGTGCACAAGCCCATCTTCCTCCACTAAACACCACCGTGCATCCTGGGGGCATGCCCACGCCTGACATTGGGGTACAAATCAGTATTCGACAACCTGAGAAGGACCCCCCGATTGGGGCTCTCCAGGTCAGACCATGGGTTCCCTCTTTGTGAGGCGACAATGGTGCCAACGCTTCACAGAACGGTTGGGAAAAGTAAATGAGGAAAGACGCCAACTGCTCAGCGCGTCGCAGATGCTCAAAGCGATCCTCTTTCCTCCTGCTCACGTTTATACCCCACGCACCCAAGGGCATGCCTTGTATAGAGCAGGTGTCAAAGAAAAGGCAACAGGACGGACCACTAAGAGAGGAGGAATGAGACTGTACCTCCCAGCGTTTGCCTGTTGATTATTCTCTGTACGATTCCCATTGTCAGTGGTCATGGGACCCTTTAGTTATAAGTAGTGCTATGCCTCCAAAGAACACTTAGCTCATCCCTCTCCAGTCCCATGGAATGGGACTCAATGACGACATTCCACCCAGCCCCACCTCTTGGCCATGGCATCTCTCAGCTCTCATCTACCTTGACATCCCATTAAGGCTCCGGACCTGAAATGGCAAAGGCCCCATAGTCTACCTCTGACTATGAAAAGGTCATAATCCAGCTCCCTTGGTTACAAAGATGCCAGTGACAAACTCCTTCCCCAGTACAGACCCACGGATGCCCAATCATTTATGCTCTGAGCTGTCACTCAACCTATGACCTGTGAGGTCAAAAGGCCCAGTCACGTGACTCACATGTCCCCCCTTCTTACTATTTCCTCCTCCCAAAAGAAAACGAGCTCTCCAGACCTTCCAAGTGCCTGGGAGTGTTCCTTGGTAAAGTCCCCTCCCATCTGTGTGGCCATAAACCACCACGGTGACCTTAGGAGGCTCAGGTAAGACACGAATCAGGGATCCTTTCGGTTCTGATGCTTTTGTTGTCATACCTGATTCTTTTCAGACATTAGGAAGTCCAGTTTTCCTCCAGGGAGCCCCAGTTCTATGAAAGTCTTTACCAGACGGAGGTCTGCACTGTTCCCTAAAAACGACAGATAACCCCACCACGGACCCACAATTAATCAGATAACAGCTGACACGCAAGGGATTTATTTCTCACTCCTTTCCGGTCCCCCTCCCATTTCCCGCTTTCTCAATAAGTTGATAATAAAAACAACTAAACGTGTCCAATCCACTGGTCCCCGTGCTGCCCCCTCCTCCTGTCCGCACGGGGTCAGGGCCTTTCTGGTATTCCTCCCTCAGGGGGATTATTCCCTGATCTATAAATATGTGGCTTGTGAACGTTCTGTACACAGGAACGGTGGAAGGCACGCCGCCTCTCCCTTCTTTGACAGGCAATTCTGTTTACTCAGGACATTCTGCAAGTGGTGTCACTTAATGATGACACACGGACGTGGCACAATGTGATATCTACAAGTCCCCTCTCAAGTCGCTTCCTTAATGCAGGACTAGTTCTGCCATTTACAGGTTGTCAGCAAGGAAGTCCCTCAAACAGGGGCACAGTTATGTGCAAGAGAGTACGGATCACCCCTGGGAACCAGAGGCAGCAAGGGCAAGCTCCATCAGGGCAGAGGAAGAAGAGCTCAAGGACTTGAGGCTCTGCTGCCAGTAGCAAAGCCACAAAGAACACACAGACTGCATCCCTGAAGCGAAAATCACGTGGAAAATAGTTGATATAACAGCATAAGCTTCTTGTTCAAGTATGGTTAGGGGTAAATTTCATGCAGGCCATGGGGTTCAGTGGTAGCTTAATGAATGTTTTAATCTATTCCTCAAAGGGATCCCTACCGAGTTGAAAGTCCGAAGCTGCTTATGTGGCTATATAGGTGACCTACTTTACCATGTAACCGTCCTTTCAAAGCAGCTGGGAAACTAGGAGTGATATCGTTGACTACCAATTTTATACCCTTCTTTATGAAACCACCAAGGGATTCAAAAGAGGATGAAAACGCCATACAGAATATGGGAGAACTAAAGATGTTTGACAGACTCCTCCTAATTTTCAAGGATGACCTAATAGAAGGGTGACCCACGACGATGGCCCGTCAGAGCACATGCTCATACACGCAGGGCTACAGTTATAAAATACTCCCTTTCTTTTAGAAAATGTTTCTATTTTGTACTAGTTAAATTTTGTTCATTCCTTTCATTTCTGACAGTAAAAGTCTGCTCTTTGGTCCTGTTCTTGTTTAAAGCTACCTAATGGCATTCTACATTGTGGCCTTAATAAATATGTATCAGGTGTTTCTGTTTAGCACAAGGAGTCTAAGGAAGGGATGACAGTGGGCCCCCCTCCTTCAGCTGTTGAGCAACAGAGAACTTTCTGCAACTTAAAACTTTCTCAAAAAATATGATTTGAGGGCTTCCCTGGTGGCGCAGTGGTTGAGAGTCCGCCTGCCGATGCAGGGGACACGGGTTCGTGCCCCGGTCCAGGAGGATCCCACATGCCGTGGAGCGGCTGGGCCCGTGAGCCATGGCCACTGAGCCTGCGCGTCCGGAGCCTGTGCTCCGCAACGGGAGAGGCCACAATAGTGAGAGGCCCGCGTACCGCAAAAAAAAAAATATGATTTGATAACGTGTTCCACTGAGGACACTTACAAGAATATAAATCTTGGGGTTTGGTCACAATATGAAGAGTTGGGCAGATACCCATAACCATTACCAATTTCTTCAGTTCTCTGTTAACATCAATATAGCCTTGTAAGTGGAATGTAACCAATGGATCCTGTAAAACTCGGCAAAGTTTAAACATATGGACGTGGAACTAGAGAAATCACCTTCAGAAGCAACGTGTGCTCTGTTATTGGATGTCTCTTTGATGATTTTATGCCCAAGTGACAGTGCTGTGATTGGCGGCTCCGTTTTCTGACACAGCACAAAGACTGCAGAAGCTGGCCTATCTTTATAGCATCCCTCTTCTCCCACTTGCAGGATGGAGTCTGACCAGATTTCTTATTTTCACAAAGAGATTGAGAGGCTTATCTCATTTTAATTTAATATCAGATAAGTAAGAGATGCACACTGGTCATGCAAGGCCATAGGTCCTGTGTTAAAAATACACAGGATGAGTGAGGACGTTATTCTTTGTCTTTCTGGAGGTCCTTCTGATTGGAAGCCCCAGTTAAAAACAAGCATGTTTTCAACAGCTTAATACTTCTGCAAAGAGAAAGTGAGTGTCAAGCTCAAAAAAGTCTTCCGACATTGGCACACATCAAACTTTAGCAAACTTATTTTGTTTATATTAATTATTTTTAGTCTGACTCTTTGTGTGTAGCGCGTGAGTCTAGTATTTAATTTGTGGTGTGATTTGAAGTTTATTTTTTTCCATAAATACACTCAAAAAGTATGCCCATTTCAGTACAAATTTTGAAATTATAGTACAAGGTACATGGGTAGAGTAAATAAGGGGAAGGGAAATGTGTGAACAGCTGAAATTTGTGAAGCACTGAAGTCAGTGCAGAGAGAGGAAAGCTCATCGGAAAGAAAACCCAGTGTTGAGAAAGACACAGTGGTGTGAAAGGGTCCCTGTCCGTGGAGATGGGAGTGAATTGGTGCAGCTGGAAGAGGGGAGAGCAGAAAGGGCAGGAGATGAGAATGACAAGGATCAGATATAAAGAATATTTTATGCTGGGAATTTTCGAAGCTTCTTAAAATAGGAGTTCATTTTATCTTATTTTCTGAGAGCTACAAAGAGCTTCCATCCCAGTGATGGAATGACCGGACCTAGTAAGATTTTAAGAAGACGACTCAGGGATGTGGAGGGAGGTTCGGGTTGGGGGAGAGATGAGCTTGTTGGTAAAAGGCAAAATGAAACCGTGGGCTCTGGAGCCTGACAGATGGGTTTTAATCCTGACTCAACCGCGTTAGCTGTGGGACCTCATACAAGTTACTCAGCTGCCCTCTTAGTCAGTGTCCCCACTTATAAATGGGGGTGATAATAGCAGCTACCCTGCAGGGCTATTGTCAGGATCAACCACGTTAATAAATGTTAAGTATCTAGAGTGGTCCCTGGCCCCTGGTGAGTGATGTATACATGCTGGCCATCATCAAAGTCATCACCACCATCACCATCATCATCATCATCATTATCATCATCTGGAATGATGATCTACCACTGGATTCTCTGCCACTTCACTAAATAGACCTGTTGACTTAGCGTCCCGGCATGCAATGCATATAGCCAGGTGTTGATGTGGACAATTAAATGCATTAGCCCCAAGAGTGAGGAAAATTAAGGATATTAACAAGAGCATGTCACAGAAGTGAAGCCCATCACCATTCCCTATTTGATCATCATAAGAAGAATGTGACCCCCGGTTTTGCTACTCATCACCACTGAAGCCCCAGAGGAGCCCTTTCACTCCTCTGACCCTTAGTTATACATTAGAATCCATAAAAGTGGAAGTGATTTATTCATTCCATTCATTCCTTCATCGCATTAATTCATTCATTTGTGTATTTCATTAACTCAACATATTTTTTTGCCAGAGAGATCTTTTCTTTGAGAGCAAAGCCATGCCATTTTCCTAGATCCAGCCTACTTACTAATGTTCCACAGTCGCTAATTGAACATTTGTTGAACAAGTCCCTAAACTAGATTAATTCATGAATATGGTAATTCGTCTATAGCACAAAACTTTGAGGAGGAAACCCTTGTAGAACTCACCATCCAGGCCATGGACACAGACTACCAGGTGAATCCCATCTTCCAAATTTTCTTCCTCTTCCTCTGGTGGGAAATATGGTATGTCAGAAGCTAGTACAGATGAGTCACTGTACAGAAATCCATCAATCTTCAGTTCTTTTTTAAATTTTTCTTTGGCCTGATAAAAACTGGAGAATACACTAATTAATCACGAGCCGAGCTGTGTGTTCCATGTTGAACAGGAGATGCATTGAGCTGGGATGCAGGAGTGATGGACAACTACAAGGAAGTATCGGCCAAGCAACCAAGGCTGAATGTGGGACCTCATGGGAGATGCTAGTGAAAGAAGGCTTGTTCTGAACAACGAGGCAGAAGAGTGACCCAGGAAAACCAAGGGCTGTATTGATCTGGGTTCTGCAGATGTGGTTCCTGCATTGAATAGAACCTCTGAGGTTCCCTCCAGCTCCAAGGATCCACAAAATCTTGAAGCGATCTTCCGGGAGTGAGAGTTTATTAACCTGCTTCCACGTACTTCTCCAGCGTCATCCACTAGCCTCCAAAAAGAACACATTTCTCATAAAGTCCCTGCATGAATTATGCCTCTTGTCTTTACTTCCATGCCTTTGTGCATTTGGGTCTATCTGTCTGAAATTCCCTTCCCACCTGGTTATCCTGTTCTTTGCCTGGTTACCTGACAAGGTGGTTAAGACTACGGACTCAGGAATCAGACTGCCAAAGCCAGAATCCCGGCTTAGACACTTACTAGCTGTGCACCAACTGCTTTATAACCTCTCTGCATTCACTTTCCTCATTTGTAAAAGGGGAATAACACCTGTATCGAATTCATAAAGTTGTCTTTGCCTTGTTGTATTAAGTGATATAATCTATTCAAAATGCTTAGAACAGTACTTGTAACAGATTAAATGTGAAAAAGGAGATGTGATCGATTACCAGCCATATCACCATCATTATCATCAACATGGTGTCTCATATTTTCTCCTTAGCTTAGGTATCATCTCTAAAAAGCTTCTCATGGCCACCATCTCTGTTCACACTCACTGCCCCACAGCCAAATGAGGTCCTTCTCTTTCTGGTTCAGCTGTGCACACATGAACCATCCCATTTACTCAACTGCCCTCATTTGCTTCTGTCATGTCCCCGTCTCCTTATTAGACTGAGAGCACAGTTACAACCAGGACAGCACTGGCCAGGCACTGGACAGTGCCTGCTATGCACTGGTTAAACTGACGACGTGGGCGTATAATAGGCACTTAATGGTCTTTATAAAACATGGGATCCAAAATTTACCTGCCTGAGCAATTTCTTTGGGGGATAACTTTAATGTGTAACTGTTTAGCATTTTTTGAACAAGTGAATGAGATGGGATGTTTTGATTAAGTGATTCCATACTATACTTAATCAAATACATAGTTTATAGGTGAGGGAGTAATAGGAATACAAACCCAAGACAAGGATAAAGGGATGGATTCTGGCATTTCAAAAGGAGCGATAAACTTAAGAACCACACAAAAGGGGCTTAGGAAGAAAATCTGAATTAGTCCTATTCCCAAAAGGTTCTCAAAGAAATGTGCCAAGACAGAGGTACAATGACACTCATAAGATAGTTGTTCATCATAAGAAAAACTGAAGAAAAAACATTTATGGTTTATCTCTAAAGGATCTTGTTAACAAAATCATGGTACATTTATACAATGGAATATTACACTAAAATGGTAATGCAAAAATAGATTTATAAATATATAAAGACGTTTGCAATATATTAAGTTGGAAAAAACTTAGAGTTTGTCAAGAATTGTCTTACTTTTGCAAATTAATAGTATATACGTAGAGGTGCACACAGGAAGACGTATAGATGAACTTACACAGGGGCTATATTTGAGATGGGCTTATTGATGATAGTTTTTACTTCTTTACACTACTCTACATTCCTGACGTGTATGATAAGAATGTAACACTTTATTTAAGACAGAAAATAACTGATATCACAATTTTGAAATAGTATGCCTGAAATTGAGAAATATGTGGAAGAATCTAAAAGATGGTGCTGGTGTAGGTAAGCCACCAGCAAACCTACCTGAACATCCTTTCACTGACTTCCTCTTCCAACTTGCTGGAATGGTTCGGAACACCTCCAAAGGAACCCAAAGGTTGATGAGTGATGGGAAATGGGGTCTGTTTGGAAGAGAATCCAGCCCTGGCAGGGGTCTCCTTGGGCACAGACGAGAAAGGGAGACAGGTGGCAGTGCACGACATGGATAAGTTGACGACCTCGACGGCTTTCAGGCTGTCCAGAGAGAAGGTCTCTGCAGAGGTCACGTGGGACAGCATGACGGAGGGGCCTGCCCTCGGCTCCTGGTTTCCTGTAGCTTGGGAGTGAATGGAGTGAGTCCCAGTGGAGCACACAGCGCCTGCTTCACGTCCATCCTCCGGGAAGGTGTCAGGTCCTCTACTAAGTGCTGTATCATCAATGACGCCAGGTGAGCTGCTTCGCTCACCTGCTGAATCCAGGTTGATGATTTCGGCAGCTGACGTACAACTCACTTCAGGCACCTCACGGCGGGTGAAATGCTCAACGTCCAAGATGCTGCTGTTGGAAAGAGCTCTTTTCCCCACATTAGAGTCTTTAGGCATGCGCTCTGGGGTCTCCATGAGTTCTCTAGGAAAAGCTCTGTACCTAGGGGTTTCAAGTGCTGGGATGCGTGGTATTTTTAAACTCAGACCTTTGGTTTCAAGCCCTGGAGGGTTATCGGTTCTGCCATCAAGACAACAGGGTCCTTGAGGATCAAGCGGATCCTCTTTACCTTTGGGGATATCTATGTAACCAGGGCCCTGCTGGCCGTCAGCATCTGAAACTACCTCCACGAGAGAATGGTGAACCCCAGCATTACTCAGTTGAAGGCGGTGTCCGGAGGGATCCGTGCTCCTGGCGTGCACAGCTGAAGTCTCAGGAAGACCTCGCCCTTGCTGCAGGGAGTCCCCACCTTCAGCAGACTCCTCGGGGCTACTGATTTGGGGCGCAGAGACAGACTTGGTCAGTTTGGTGAGCGCCAGTTCCCTTTCCTCTTCCTCAAAAGGCAAAGAGCTAATGGAGGTGAGAGAGGCCTGGATCCCGCTCGGCAAACTTGTATTGCTCTCTGTGTGTCCGCCCTCTAAGGAGTTCCTGTGTAGGGCATGTCTTCGAACCAGCTGGTGCAAGACATCCCGGTCACTAGGTAACTCCTGGGCTCTACTCCGAGCCTCGGACCAGGCAACGGAGCTTGGTTCACTCTCGATGCCTGAATCAGAGATGATGGACGAGGATCTCTTGATGACCCCAGAGAGTACGGACACTCCCTCCCGCTCCTCTGAGTGAGGGTCCTCTGGGGAAGCCTTGACGTCCAAGGGATCCCTCAAAGAAGAGCTGAGTGGATCACAGGGCTCCGAGGGGATGAGCTTCAGACTTAGCACCATCTTGCTCCCCTGGTCTGCTCCCTTTCCAAGAGTACTTAACTCATGGAGTGTGGTTTTCTCTGAAGAGCTGGCATCGTGATGACCTCCACCTGCTACCCCTTTGCTTAGCTCAGTTCTGTCTAATTCATAGTTATCTCGAGAGCACCCGCTCTCGTGCTGGGTACTGGTGACCGCTATGGGGTCAGCTCTGCAGGGGTTCTTATTGCTAGAATTCACATCCATGTAGGTCAGTGCTGGGGCCTGGTCATCCTCTGGACCAGGACTCCTCCTGGGCAGGTCCTCATCTGTCGGCGGCTGCGTTCCAACATCAGACCTTTGGCCAGTCCGACGTTCATCTTCAGGCAAACCTGGTTTGTTCTGGAATTCACCAATTGTCAGATACACCTGAGATTCCGAGCACACGTCCATATGACTCGGTGTGGTGACATTCTCATTTGGCCCTGGACACCTAATAACCTCTTCATTAGAGTCCATTTGGGGTGGTTTCATGGTGGGCAAGACAAGGTCTTCCCTCAAAGATGATTTTCTATTTACAATATGGTTCTCCTCTCTGTCGTTTAGATTCAGTATTGCGGGACTTGTTGCTGCAACATCAAAACCAGGGTACACACTCAAATTATGCCCTACAAAAAGAAAAAAAGAAAGAAAAATGTGTTATACTTTAAGAATCTACATTCATGGGGCTTCCCTGGTGGCGCAATGGTTGAGAATCCGCCTGCCAACACAGGGGACACGGGTTCGATCCCTGGTCTGGGAAGATCCCACATGCCGCGGAGCAACTAAGCCCGTGCGCCACAACTACTGAGTCTGCACGCCGCAACTACTGAAGCCCGCGTGCCTAGAGCCCCTGCTCTGCAACAAGAGAGGCCACCGCAATGAGAAGCCCGCACACCGCAACTAGAGAAAGCCCGCGCGCAGCAACGGAGACTCAACTCAGCCAAAAAGAAATAAATAAAATAAATACATTTATTAAAAAAAAATCTACACTCACGAATTACCCAAATGCCTGATTGTATAATAAAGAGTTTGTCTGGACTTTGTTCCTGCTTCCTGGGAGATATCCTCTAAATTCTTGGAATTTCCCAAGCGATAGGAATGTCAGCTATGCATGGTGGATCCTGAGCTAGTGATAACGAGGTGACTCATGGTGAGTCCTCTGATAGTCTGTGCTGAGGAGGTGACTCAGGACGGAGGCTGGCCATGCCAGAAAGACCGACCACGTGACTAGTTGACTGAGGATTTGAACGAGGTGACATCGGTACAACCTCTGGGGAGGAGAGATGGGCTGGGGATCGAGCTCCTTCACGCGGCCCACGATTCAATCAATCATGCCTACATTATGAAACGCAGTATGAACTCTAGACATGGAGGATTGACTAAGCTTCCCCGGTGGGCAATGTATATTCATATACCAGGAACAGCAGTCCTGGGGGCATAAAAGTTTCACGTTTGGGACCCTTCCAGACCTCGCCCTATGATTGGCTGGTCTTTATTTGTATCCTTTCTAATAATACTGAAATCATAAGTATATCCCTTTCCTGAGTTCTATGAATTGTTCCAGCAAATTACCAAACCTGAGGGGGTCATGGGAATCCCTGGATTGGTAGCCAGTTGGTCAGAAGTCTGGGAGGCCTGAGAACCCCTGAGCTTGTGGCTGAGTTGTGAAGGAAGGACAGTCGTATCAGAGACTGTGCCCTTAACCTCTGAGGTTTGACCTAATACCGGATTATCAGTGTCAGAAATGCGTCACACTAATGCAAAAGCTGCCACCGATTATAATTCTTGATTTACCTTTTACTTAGTAAAAAACCATTTTGAATAATTACCACTTACAAATAGTAAAACATGTACCCATCTTGTGTACAGTATTTACAGAGTATAGAGAATCCTTTGGAGCCAGGAGCCCCTGGTCTCCAATCCTGACACTGACACTTGCCAGCTGTGAGACCTCGGACAGTTAGAAAAAAACAATAAGCCTTTTTCCTAGTTGAATACATTTTCTTCTCGGGTGGGCAGGTTCATAGTAACCAGTGGGCCTCACAGCCATAGCTCAGAGCAGACTTCTGATATGAAATGGACACATGGGGAAGACAGATTTCTGCTTTCTGACGGGAAACACTGCCAAGCTTGAGCTCCGTAACCAGGGCAATTATCGTACATGGCACTCAGACCACAAGAGGCTCCCAGGTTCCCTTTGGTCTTTATAGCAGGGTGGAGGCGCGCCAAAGTGTGACCTTCTTTTTCTTACTTTTCTTGAGGGTAAACTATTATGTCTCTCATTCTCTCCCCTGGTCTCTTTTCTCTTCTATTACATTCCCCTCCTCCTTCTTTTATTTTCTTTCTGCCTCTCCCTCTCCCCCTCCCAATATGCATAATTGGGATAAGTGCCTGTAACACAGCTCTTTTGAGAAAGCTATATGATAGATTATTCAATTTTCATATACACCAAACACACAAAAAAGGGGACTGGCCTTTTATTTTCTTTAAACAGTTTAAATCTTCCATGCAATTTTAACGAAGTTAAATGAATATAATCATTATTAACATTACCATGGAGTAAACCATTGAGACACTTACTTAAAAACTACACGGAGCTTTTAGACATCATCATCTCATCCTCTGAGTGAAATTTAAGGTTGGGTCAAGGATTAGAACAAAGATTGTGAAGAATGAATCTCTTCCTTCCCTGGACATGTTCTTTGCATCTTGAGACACTGAGCAAATTTCCCTTCCTCTGGGGAACTGTCTCACACCCTACAGCAAGTCAGACATTCTCTGTTGCAAATTCCTAGTGTCTCCTCTACACACGTGTAGTGTAACACATCTACCACCAAACCATGATCCATGTGGGCATGGCTTGTTCCCCCTGGAGAGAAGAGTTTGTGTTTTATAAGTATCTATATCCCCAAGGCTAGCATCCTGGCTACTTCACAGCCAATGAATTGTGTTCATAGAATGAATTGAGAATAGCTCAGAAATGCAGCAGAACAATGACTATTACTCTCACCGACTGTGCTGGTGTGAAAAACACAATTTCAATATTATTTAGTCCTACAAATGGTAGATTGACATATCCTATGTGCAAAGCCCTATACTGGGCCAAGGTTTAGAGAGAGGGAAAGTGGGAATCAGTTATAATAGTGAACCACTCTTTGTCTTTATGGGATTTTCAAAATATTGGGAAACAAACATGGTACAGGACAACTGGGTCTCCTACCAAAACATGTGGGTTGTATGCTGGAAAATACGAATTGAGCTTCTTCATAAAAGGAGACAATGGGTCAACCTAAGTAGGGAGGATAGTGTGCGCAAAGGCACAGGAGTCTGGGCGGCATAGTCTGCAGGTGTTGGTTGGATCCCACGTGGACGCAGCAAGAGTGAACAGAGGAAGTGGGGGAAGGGCATGAGGTTAGACAGGAAGAAAGAGCCCACAATATGGATGAACTTGAGTGCCTCGCAGGAGTAAGGAGTCTGGTCCTTATATTACAAGTAACAGGTGGATTAGTGGGTTCTTGAAACAAAAAGGAAAGATTTATCATAGGCAGTTAAGACAGGACATAGGAAGCCCAGTGAGGAAGTAGACTGTCAAAACAGCTATTTTAATTTCACTACTACAACTACGGGAAAAATGAGAGTAGCAAAGGATTTGATTCACAGAGGATGGATTTAGACTCAGAGACTAACGGTATTAGTTGACATGCATTCGTAACTTCCTCTGTGCCAGCGGACGAAACTATCCACTGCTCCCAGTAGCCTATGGAGTAGAAACCACAACCCCTGTTGCCCAATTTCATATAGTTACTAGATGTTGGCAAAAAAAAATTCAAATCCAGGCAATCTGGCCAACTTAAGACCTTAGGAAAACAGCCGAATTGCCTTGGGACAGGAGAGCGAGGGGGTGGGTGAGAGAAGGGATTACAGATCATATAGACAGAATTTGCAAGTTCGTGGTACAGGTTAAGTATTCCAGCCACAGTCCTACAGCAGACCACGAAGAAACATTACAATTTTAGTATGAAAACGAAATTCTTTTCTTTCCCTTTTTCCACTACACTAAAAGAATGGAATACAAACCCAAAAACTTCATTGCAAATTATAAAAATTAAGGCCACCAAGCCCTTGAGGAATAAGAAAATAATTCTTTATTCGCTAATACTTTTGCTCCAGGATTAAAGCATCACCAAAGTAAAGTGTAAAACAGCAAGAACCTCAAGAATAGCTTTGGGAAACAGACTCACAGACATAGAAAACAAACTTAGGGTCACCAGAGGGGAGGAGGAGAGAGATAAATTAGGAGTTTGGGATTCAAATATGCACACTACTATATATAAAATAGATAACCAACAAGGACCTACTGTGTAGCGCTGGGAACTATACTCAATATCTTGTAAAAACCTATAATGGAAGAAAATGTAAAAAAAGACTATATATATTTACATAGATATGTGTATATATAACTGAATCACTTTGCTGTACACCTGAAACTAACACAACATTGTAAATCAACTACTTCAATAAAATTTTCAAAAATAAGAATATCTTTGGGGTTTGAGCATGGATATAGGTGACTCTGTAAAAGTAGTTTTGGGGATGGGGATGGATCAGGTGAGAGGCGTGTGAGGGAAGCCTTGGGGGAGTATCCAGGCCTCTGAGAGCAACTGCCTCGGGGTTCTTCCAGGGAGATGTGACCGTAAATGCTGGGGTCCTAGCCTCGGCCGAGTCCCATGTCCAAAGCACATAACAGAAGTTGTAAAGCAATGCCGGTCCTAAAATGCTCTGTAGATGTGGACGGTGCATGGCTTCCAGGGACCTGCGTGGGCAGATGGCCCTAGAAAGACCTCCCCTAACAATGTCTTGCCGCTGTGGAACACTAGGGCAGTGACGTGATGGGCAGTAAAGAGGGTGGTCAGGGAGCCCCAGAAAGGCTGAGATTGACTTTCCAGCTAAAGCTGCAGGAGGGATGGGGCTCAGCTGAAATGAGGTTGGTTTATAAAACATAAAGCTATGTGATGGTATATAGAGCACAGGTGAGCTGGGGGACTGAGATGTATACCCACTAGAGCACCTATGAATATGCATGTAAAAGGAAGACTGGAAGGTGAGCTGAAGTCTAATAATGATAGTATTGGGGGTCTGAGAGTGGGTGCTTATTTTAAATATCTTCTCTAACTGTTCAAATTTTCTGTAGTTCAATCATATAACTACAATGAAGATCAACGTATGTACATATGTACACACACACACACACACAGTCTCAATCCAATGTTCTGAGCTTTTTTTTTTTTCTTTCAATATATATATGTATTTTTTTTTAGATGGGTGCCAAATTTTATTTATTTATTTATTTATTTTTTACCTTTATTGGAGTATAGGTCATTTACAACATTGTGTTAGTTTCAGGTGTACAGCACAGTGACTCAGTTATACATATACATATATCCACTGTTTTATTTTTTTGTTTAGATTCTTTTCCTATATAGGCCACTAGGGAGTATTGAGATAGTTGTGAGCAGCTGGTTGGCTGCCATCTCTGGAGCTCACAGCAGTCAAGCCGTCATACAGAGCGTAGACACTAGATGTCAGGGTACAACCGAAAACCGAATAACATCCTTGGTTTGCAACGTTGCAGCCCTTGGAAGTCACCTAGACTTTTTTAAACATCCTACAAATCTCAGATTGCAGAAATTCTGAAATTTAAGGGGCCCCTCCTTTAATGATGGGCACCCCAATAGAAGGGTTTAAAAAATATTTTGCCCAGAGATGACAAGCCGACACGGGCTTTGGCACTGCAGTGACTCGGCTTTGAATGCTGGCTTTTACAAGCTGGGTCATCTTGGATTAACATTTACCCTCTTTGTGCCTCAGTTTTTCTCTGTTAAATAGACTTCTGAGGTTGTTTATAGGGTTAAAGAGAGAAAGCTCATAAAACCTCCAGCATAGGGGCTGGCATAGTTTGGTCCTTTAAGGGATCATGGGTCTCTTTCAGCTCTGTCATTTGTACGAGCTTGTTGTGTTTCCATGAGCAGGGCTGTGCAGGGGACAGGGAACGGACATTCTCTCTGCAGTTTGCACTAGGCTCCTTCCAGTTGATGGGTCAGTTCATTAACAAACTCCGTGCAGCCCCAGCAAAACAGATTGCAATCTGCACACACAGACACACACACACACACACACGTTACCTCTTCCCCCTGAAGTGAGCTGTTCATCCATTAATCCATATATTTATGTGCCCACTTTCTCAAATACTTTACCTGGCTCGTTCCATAAAGCAAGCACCGCATAGGAATGTCAACCGAATGCCATTTAGGTTCAACCAGAAATGAATTTATATTTGAATTGTACATTTGAGACAAGAAAAGATCTCCATCTGACTCTCAGGGGACTCTGGTGAGGGGGAGAATTTGGTTCCCATCTTACAGGTGAAAACACTGAAGCACTAAATACAATTCCACCCCAGGAGTCCAAAAGGGAGTCTTTGCTATAAGTGTCCTTGGCTTCCATTGCTTTGTCCATTCACGGCAACAAAGTCATTTCCAATAACAAGCTTAACCTTAGCTCTTGCTTCTCCTCTAGGAACTGACAAATACTTCATTGATTTGTTCCCATGGCTGCTGGGATGTAAACAGAGCAACTGATGGGAACCCAGTGGCAAGCCCTACCCTTGAGGTTTCCAAAGCAAAAGAGAAGACACACCTGTGGCAGGGCAGTCCACATATCTGTCCTCGAAGATAACGGGCAGAGTGTTCCAGTCGCCGTCAATGTCCAGACACTCTGCGGGGAGCGGGGGCATGGTGGCGAGGTACTCCGAATTCCGGACATCCAGAGACAGCTGGCTGTGGGTCTGGATCCTGGGGAACACAGACCCGATGAGCATTCAAGGAAGATTTGAAGGTTTTAAACTTACTGTTCCATCCCTCTTATCCCAAGACAGCATTCAGAAGATGTTCAGTAGACTCTAACAATTGTCGTCTGTCTGTCTCCCCTCCCTTTCTTCCCAGCTACCTACCCAGCTCCCAAAGCCCTAGTCTGCTTTGAATCAGAACTGCTCTGGGTGCTGACACGGATTGTGTGTTTAGGCAAAACCCCAGGGCATTTAGCGCATACCAATTAGTAGAATGTAATAAATACCATTCTAGTGGAATGGACGCTGAGTTTCTAAATGGCTAGGAATCGTAAATTCGTGTTTTGGAGGAAACACCTAAATCTATATATACTTTACTCCTATTTCTCTAACTACCTATAGCACTTAGGGTCTTAATCATATTTGGTGGCATCTGAATTCAGAACCATCTAAAATTGCCTTTTTACTGCTTGCTGTGTGGACAACAGGATCCTTGATTAGGGTATCAATTCCCCTAGTTCAGGAGCCATATTTCTGGTTTCCTGCCTATAGGATTTTAAAAGGCCCCTTGTTCCTCCTCCATGACCCAGATATCACTCCACGAGTAGCGATATGATTCCAGAATTTGAAATAAATAGTATTCCTAGTTCAAAGGCTGGGCTGGTGGAAAATGTTTACTCCCTTCTCTCAAGTCCCTGCAAAATGACAAGAGTTTATTTTTCCCCCATGAAGGGAAAATTATTAACACCCCATCATTTTTCTCCATGCCAGCTCACTCACTCTTGCCCAAGCGAAGATGATGCTCTTATCGGGTTGGTGAGTTTGGGAGAAGAATTGAGCACGCATAGCTACTTTCTGTCTGTCTGTCTTTCTGTCTCTTTGTCCAACTGCAGACGTTTTTAGAGCAGCCTGACTCTGGAAGTCCCAAACTCACTCTCCAGCCCTTTAGATTATCTGCCCGCAGAGAACAGTGCTGTAGCTGTGGAACGTTGCACAGGCCAGAGCAACTTCTGTAATCCAGCATCCTCAGTAAGAAATATGATGAAGAAGGACATGTACGCACATATGCTATTTTATATACGTATATTTAACATAAATATTAAATGTGTATTTCATTTGCCTCTTATTTCTCAATGGGATTTTAACCTATGAAAGAAAAAGAGAAGCAATTTATTCTCTCCCTCAAAGCCATGAAGGCCGTTGCAAATTCATCATTCTTTGGACCTCTGTCTGAATATTTAAATGGAATTTTGTTGCAATCAGTTCTGCACTTCTCAGCTATCATCAATTTTTGGTCCAGTTTTCAGCTTATTAACAAAGTATATTGATTGAACACCAACGTGCATAGGATGGTGTGCACAGGGTAGGGAGTAAACCTAGAGGATTGAAACTTCATTCTGGACCTTAGGAACTTATAGAGTCATGAATAAGTTAGGTGGTTAATCAGGTAATTATAATACAACAGGATAGGTGCTGGAGAGTCAGAACTAAGTTATTTCAGGCAGGGAGTTCTCTCTTGCTGGAACGTAGCATACAGACATTGTGAATGTGACGACACACCTCAAACAATGCTTCTCACGTGTTAACAAATAACTAAAAATTCCAGGGCATGTACGCTATGAGCTACCACCTCACACCTGTTAGGATGGCTGTTACTGGAACAGACAAGCGTTGGTGAGTACGTGGAGAGGCTGAAACCCTTGTGCCCTGTTGAGGGGAAGGCAAAATGGTGCAGCTGCCGTAGAAAACAGTATGGAAGTTCCTCAAAAACTTCTAAATAGAGATACCATATGAGCTGGCAATCCCACTTCTGAGTATTTATCCCAAATAATTGAGATCAGTATATTTAAGAGATATTAGCACTCCTATGCACATAACAGCACTATTCGTAACAGCCAAGGTATGAAAACAAGCTCACTGCCCATGGACAGATGAATGGATAGAGAAAATGTGGGACAATGGAATATTATTCAGCCTCGAAAAAGGAGATTCTGCAATCTGTGACAACAGGGATGGATTTTGAGAATATTCAGCTAATAATGCCAGTCACAGAGGGACAAACATTGCATGACTCCGCTACACAGGAGGCGTCTACACTAGTCAGATTCCTAGAATCAAAGAGGGGAGGGGTGGTTGCCACGGGTTGGGAGAGGGGAAAATGGAGAACTGCTCATCACGGGGCATAAGGTTCCAATGAAGTAAGATGAAGTGCTGGAGCCAGTTCATATTGGCTTGCGAGAGCCAGCTGCTTACATCTCTTCCTGAATCCACATTCAGTGCTAACACATCCCTGGCTTGAAATTGACTATGGTGGGAGCATGACACATGGCAATTGGCAAACACTACAGACTGGAGGTTTTTTTGTTTGTTTTCGCTTTCCTGAGAGCTAGTTGTGAAACATTTATGAGGACCCTGGCCATACCTCTTCTCATAATTTTCTAGGTCCTTACCTTGATGTGTTTTTCTTTACTGATCACTGTCTGAAATGATATCATGTACTTCTTGCCTGTCTCTCCACTAGAATGAGTGACCCATGGGGAGAACATCTTTATTCTGTTCCCCAGTGTCTATGTGAAGAGCAAACATTTGTGCAAGTCATCAGGCATCACCTAACTCTTTCTGAGCAGAGTCTGCAGCTGCCCCAGGTCGGGTCCTGTGCATGGATGTTCTCATGTGACCCTCACAACTATTATCCTACCCATTTTAAGGAAACAAGACTAGGTGAGCTTCAGGGAAAAAACAAACAAACAAACAAGCAGAAAATTAATTCTCTCAAGGATCTGCTGTGAGTAGAGGAGCAGGATTTTGAACCCAGGTCTCCCGGATACCATATCATCTGTACTTTGTACAAGTGGTTGTCATTCCAACAAAACTCTTCCAGGACGCTAGCTGCCTATGTGTCTGTCACCTCCTTGTGTGTTCACACTCCTTGGGAACGCAGCCAGGGCCTGGCGGTCTGAGGTTTACATATCGTTGTGGTGATTTGGAATCAGATGTCCTGCAGTAGTCTTGAATTGCAGTGCGTTGCTCAGTGGTCCTCAAAGTGATGCTTATATTTGCCAAATTAACTCTCCCAATTTTCATTTTAAAAAATACAGTTGGTTCTAGCAGGGGGCTGGACTGAATGAATGAATGCATGAGCGAGTGACTCTAGATATTTCTAGAAAAGCCATTTTAACATGAGATATGTTTTCTTTGGTGCCCCTCTCAATTTCAGAATCCATGAGGCAAACTTCAACATTGCTGTAACTTTCCAACTAGAATTAAGTGTGGGGAGAAAATAAGGTTATAAAGATGAAGGTGAAAAGATCTTCGCGTCTGGCCTAAGTGATGGATGGATTTCAAGTGTTTCTCCTGCTGGATTTACTATAGCATCTCAAACACTATTCCATCCACATTTAGTTCGGAGGCAAACGTACTATTCAGAAACCCAAAGAAATGCTTGGACTTGTGCAGCCACGGCCAGACATCTTGGAGGAAGCACTGATTGTGCCCACAAGTGAAATCTACAATGAGAGACAATGACCTCATCTTATGTCAACCCTTTGACTTTTCTGATTTTTTTTTTTTTTTTTCAGTACGCGGGCTTCTCACCGCTGTGGCCCCTCCCATTACGCAGCACAGGCTCCGGACGCGCAGGCTCAGCGGCCATGGCTCACGGTCCCAGCCGCTCCGCGGCATGTGGGATCTTCCCGGACCGGGGCACGAACCCGTGTCCCCTGCATCGGCAGGCGGACTCCCAACCACTGCGCCACCAGGGAAGCCCCTTTCTGAATATTTTTAAAATTTTTCTGGAGGAAGTCAAACTTAGATATTCATCTGTCCTCCTAATTAGGTAGTTCAGCCTTAATTCTTATGCTAAATGCATTTCATAGCTGCTGCAAAGTCTCAGGTGAATTTTTTTTTTTCTGACATTGCTTGTGCCCACACCACCTGCTTCTAATTCATTTTGCAAAGAGGACTCAGCACAGATGTCTTCAGGGACCTAGGAAGTCTTGATTCTGTCTACAAAACCATAAGGATACTCAACAACAACAAAATACTTTGTCTACTGATCTTCTCTGACACCTGCCAGCTCCTGCCTCTGCAATTTGTCTGACTCTTTTGCCTTCAGAGAAAATGCACCTGAATGTGCAGAGGTGGGCAGACTTCTCTCCTTCATGATTGGAGATGAAGGGAAGAAATAACTTTGAACAAGAACGTCCTTGGCGCTCAGGGTTCACGATGTGGGCATGCAACTGGTTACTTACAGATTTTCCTGAAAGGTCAAGACTGCAAGTTTTTGGTGCTCCATATAAAAGAAGGCCTCAGAAAACCTTCGGACCTGAGGAATAAAATAGTATAAACAATGTAACTCACTGGGTGGGTTTGGCCTTCACTTTTTTTTTTTAATTAATTATTTATCTATTTTTGGCCACATCATGCAGCACGTGGGATCTTAGTTCCCGACCAGGGATCGAACCCGTGCTGCCTACAGTGGAAGCGCAGAGTCTTAACCACTGGACCACCAGGGAAGTCCCTAGCCTTGACTTTTTAAAAAGAAATTAAGGCTCAACGAGGGAAGTAACATATATTAATATCAGGGAGAGCTTAGCCCACAGCCCAGAGGTTCTGAAACACTAGTATTTCTACGCACCCCCAGCTGCCCTCTCTCTTTCTGGTTCTGAGCACAAACCTGATTTATGGACACAATTGAATGCATGTTTATGAATCTGCTCTCGGCTTGCGTCCTGTCGTTTGTACATTTAGGCCTTATTTCTTCTACTAGAATATGCGACCCTTGAACACAGAGGCCATAGATAAATGCAGATGAAATAGACCGTGCAAGGCTAGTCACGCAAGTGTGTCCGCTAAGCACTTTGCAGACTTGGCTATTTGGTCCTCTTGCTGGAAATGAGAAGACCAACGTCTTTTACTATGCGTTAGTACCCACCACTGTGTACTCAAGCTGGTGGCAAAAAATGTGCTGGGAACAATGGAGTAGATGTGAAGACACTTCTGTGAAACACTAGCAAAGCACTTCGTCATACCCCTGAGATGGGCTTGCTATCGCTTAGTAGCCAAGGAAGGTATTTTTTGAATAGTAGAGCAAAGATGGGAGAGCCGAAGGAAGTTCACAAAGTTTCACTGCTAGTTCAGGGTGGAGAAGGGCTAGTATTGGGTCTACAGAAGTCCATCCCGACTTTATTCTGCCCAATGAGCCAACTGTTGTAAAGCTTCCTTGAGGATCACTGGTGCATGATTTGAGAACTGATACCATTTAACCCCTTACCCGCAAGGTGTGATGCTCCTGGGTGAGATAAGCGGTCACTTGGGAGTGTAATGTCACCGTGTCCAGGAATTGGGTCCACAGAGCCATCAGGTGGGAGGCCAGCTGGGCAAGATCCTTACTTATCTGCTCAGCTATCTTCTCTGGATTATTCAACATCTGGGGAGGCAAAAGGGTGGCAGTAAAGGACCTCTGCTCCATGAAGCTACTGCCTCCTGAAGTCTTCACTGGCTTCTCAGCTTTTAACGAATCCCTCTCCTTTCTCTGGACTCTCCTCTGCATCCTATTACGTTCTGAACTCATTACTCGACAATCATGATAGCTTCCACTTATTAATATTTACTAGTTGGCAGGTAGAACACTAGGTGTTTTTATATGCCCTTTCCTATTTAATCCCCACAATGAACCTTTGGTAAAGTTACCGTAGCCATCATTTTATACAAAAATTAAATGAGAGAGGATGAAATGGCACACCCAAGGTCACACAAAGCTGAGATTCAACTGTAAGACCATCTCACCACAAAGCCCCGGCGCTACGCTGCCTTTACAGAGTAGGCGTCGTAAAACATCTCCCGAGAAACAATACAGTCTTTATAACCTCACGGCATCTGACTTGCTAGGTGATTTCCACATGGCCGTGCTCAACAGACCCGCCACCATCTTCCCCCCAACACTCCAAATTTCTTAAGAAGGATCCCAGGTTGTCTTAACGAAAGCTTGAAGGACCCAGCCTACAGAGGTCCGGAGCCCTTGCGGGGACTTTTGGCTAGCTTCAGTTTAGAACTACGAGAGCCGTCTGCCTGGGGGTAACTTTCATTGTGGAGAGGTGAGAAGAGAGATCACATCTCTGAGGACAGCCAGAGAACCAGTGGTCCAAGCCTAACTGAATTCTACGCTTCATCACTTACCCACCAAGAATTTAATGTGCATCTCCCATATCCCAGGCACATGTTTAGAATACATGGGAGCACAAAGATGAATTAGAGAGCGTCTCTGGGGACTTCCTTTGCGGTCCAGTGGTTAAGACTCGGCACTCCCAATGCAGGGGGCCCGGGTTCGATCCTTGGTCGGGGAACTAAGATTCTGCATGCCACAGGGTGCGGCAAATAAATAAAGTGAAGTTCAGTAAATGTATTCAAAAGAAAAGGAGTGTCTCTGCCTGCAGAGAGCCTCTTTCACCAGAGGAGACAGGAACGTGGGTTAACCCTGAGGAGTAGAGCCAATATTTCATAACTTTAAATTTAGTATAATCTGTAAAAATATCAAATACTATGCTGTATATCTGAAACTAATATATTGTAAATCAACTGTATTTCAATAAAAATAGGTTTATACCATCCTTATCCTTAATATGCTTAAAAAGTCAACTTAAGAACACTGAAAAAAAGAAGAGTGGTGGGCATGTGTCTGTCTTAGAAGACGCAGCAGGACACACAACCATTGCTGTTTCAAACCCATCTCTGAGCTCCTTCTTTGCCATGTGCCTCAGTTTCTTCATCTGCAAAATGAGTGTGCAAAGCAAATAACCCTTTATCGGGTGTAACAATGTATGGGGAGACTAAGTTCAAAGCCGCGCTTGAAACGCTGAAAGTTCCCTTCACTCTTCTTTGACTAAAGGCTGATGCTAGTATAAGGCATGCTGGGTGGAGCAAAGCATCTGAGAGTAAGAAAAACAGAGAAGGGCTTCCCTGGTGGCACAGTGGTTGAGAGTCCCCCTGCCGATGCAGGGGACACGGGTTCGTGCCCCGGTCCGGGAGGATCCCACATGCCGCAGAGCGGCTGGGCCCGTGAGCCATGGCCGCTGAGCCTGCGCATCTGGAGCCTGTGCTCCGCAACGGGAGAGGCCACAGCAGTGAGGCCTGCGTACCGAAAAAAAAAAAAGAAAAACAGAGAAGAAGGAATTTGACACTCTGTAGGGCTCTTTAATTGTTGGGTATTGCGGCTTTGTAATTAATGACTAGCTTCCGGGTACAAGGCATCATTCACCTGCGGCGTCTCTAAGCTGCTTCTTCCAAGAGGAAAGATCAGTCTTTGGCGACAGCACAAGCTACAAAACTCCAAAACGAGAGCATGGCCCTGTCTTCTGATAGAAGCACTGTTTCCATCACTGGCTCTGCTGGGAGACAGGGACCAAACATGGAACGTCCACTCTTGGTTCAGTCCCATAATGCATGGCCCAAAGTCTTAAGAGGCAGAGAAGGAAGGATTGGGTTGGGGAGAGTAGGGGATGTGACTGGCCACTGGAAAACCTCGAGGCTGGAGAGTAAGGCTTTTAGATGGTCTATTAGTGGCTTATCTTGACATTCTCCAACACGTTACCCTCACTGCCAAGCTCCTGCATCAGCACCGGACACCTTTCTGCCCCTGACGACGTTCCCGGCCTTCCCTCTGGCGCAGTGCCGCCCATGGCTCCGGCCACAGCAACCTGAACACACAGCTCTTTCCAAGCACCAGGGCCTTGATCGGGCTGCACGTTCTCCTTGGAAGGCCTCCTGCCTCTTCCAATCTCCTTTCTCCCTCTCTTCACCACTTCGGACTTGTCTGTTCTCCACCAGGTAACTGTTTCAGAAGCCCGTGCAGTCACTCTTGCTCCTGATGGTTCTTTCAGAACTTCTATCGTGTGCCACGTGTAGGCCTAGCCTCCCTTCTCCTTGCGGTCTACTTGACCTTGCACAGACTACTCTCATGGTACACTTGCCATATGGTGCTTCGGTACCCTCCTTTGCCTGCACCCCAAGCTTTAGCTTTCTCAGTATTCTCGGTACCTACGCCGTGGCCGATGGATGATGGAAACTCGGTAACTCTTTATTGAGTCAGCTGGTGACTTTGCATCAGTGAGAGGCACCCGTGCCTTAGGAACTGGACTTCCTTTACTGGCCTTCTCGCCCTGACACCCACGGCTCTCCCCACTGTCCACTCCAGCAATTCTGGCAAACACAGCATGAATTCTGAGCTCAGCCCCCAGAGAGGAAAGGAAAAGCCATTCATTAAATGTGTCTGCGGGAGCACTATTTTCTTCCCCGAGCTGATGACAGCAATGGTTCCAGGTAAGATTGAGGAAGCTTCTAATGAAGCCACAAGAGGACCTTCCTGCTCTCACAGAGGCCTGGGCCTGTTCAGGTACAGATGATGGGTGTGGAAGGGTCTCTCTGGCAAGAAAAAGAGAAGCCCTTCACGCCGACAAGGAGGCAGTCTGGACCCAGTGCCATTTCAGGTGAAGCTCCTGAAAAATATACAGCCCCCCCTGCCGTGCTTTTCATCTGGGTCTAGCCACGCTCCTTTGCTCATTGACTCACCACCTCCGCCCCTTGCTCTGTTTACTGAAGTCTGAGCTTGGAGTATGCTGAGCTCTGGGAAGCCAAAGATAAGTATGTCCAGTCCTGGAAGGGGCACATGGTCCAGTTACAGCTATTTATTTCGATAGTTAGACCTACAAAGTACTGTGAAAGAGATACGTCCTGAGTGCTGTGAAAGGGTCATGGAAGGCTTCCCGGAGGAGGTGATGCCTGCGTTGCATCTTCAAGGTAAGCAGGTGTCAGGTGGAGAAAAGTCTGCTTTATACGCCCTGAGCTAGCCGCGTTCTCTCACCATGGGCCTCACTCCTGGCTGCATGCTGAATCACTGGGAGACGGTAAAGCGTTTGGGCCCATCTCTGAGGGTAGGACTCAGACACCAGGATTTTTCCATTGCTGTCTGGTAGACACTCAACATGATTTGAACCTGTTTGCTGAGTTTCATTAGAACCTTTCCACCCGTTACGGAGAGCACAAGCCATCCCTTTTCTAATCAGGCTGCACAGCGGGGATCCCGATCGTGGGCTCCAATCACCTTTCCAGCCCAGACCCCCAAAACTGGCTTCAAAGGCTCCCTCTGCAGCCGTCCTGGGCCCCGAGCACCCACGGTGCTTCCGTCAGGTCGAGTCTCACCCTGGCTTTGCATGGTTGTTCCCTCCCCGCCTCACTCCTAATGCCACCTAGAGCCTCCGGTGCTCACACAGGCCCCTCGTCTTACACTTCCTGGTCCAGCACTGATGCTATGGAGAGCTCGCGCCTCCTGCGTGAACAAATCTGTTTCACCCCAGGCTGTTAGTCCTGGGAAGCTCTCTGCCATCTCGGTTGTATTCCCAACAAATAGCAGAGTAGCTGGCACACCGTAGGTGCTTAAGAAATGTGTATAAGGTTCACACAGAGTAAAGGTGCAGGTGAACTACTCCATGAGTGTAGAGCTCTATGTTTTCAAATTGTCTTAAATCACCTGAAACAGTTTCCACTGTCCAATCCGTCCTTGAGATGGATGCTTTTGTGACCATGTGCTTGGTTGACCACTAGGTGGCGATGTCCTGCCTCTAAAAGTTCTGTGGGCTGTGAATGTGCCTTTTGGGGAGGCGGGGGGGGGGGGGGGGGGGGGGGGCAGGGAGGAAGCTTTGTTTCTTTCACTCCCAGCACCAGGCCAGCCCTTTAAAAAACCGCAGACCAGGCTGTGCTCCTCCCAGGCTCCCCCTCTCCCTCCGTGTCACCCAGCTGCATCCCTGCAGCAGTCAGCTAATTTGGTTGCTTTGTACCGAATAAAGCCTGAGGCAACACCGTCACTCAAAACCAGGGGCCTTTTCCCTGCAGTTTGGGGGCCGGTACCAAAGGAAGCAGGCAACCCGCTGGGTTTTCATGAAATATATCTAAGAACTCATTGGTAGCCCGAGCTGTGGCCTGAACCACTGCAGGGACCAGATGCATCAGTATTGCAGTGGCTCACAGATGGCCTTGGGTTCAGGCCCCCGGCCTATCCCTTAGTGGTTCAGGGACCATGATGCTCCTCTGTGTCTGCTTGTGGCCAAACGCATGGGGGCATATCCATGTCTCCCCCTGCACTCGCAGGCTGCAGTGGGGGAACCCCTGGTGCATTTGTACGTTTCAGGGGTACAGCATAATGATACGTGTACATACTGCGACATGACGGCCACAATAAGGTTACTTAATACACCTATCACCTCACATAGTTACAATTTTCTTTTTCTTGTGATGAGAACTTTTAGGATCTACTCTCTTGGTAAATTTAAAATATATAATACAGTATTGTTAACTATAATCACCATGCTGTATCCCCAGAACTTACTTATAACTGGAGGCTTATACCTTTTGACCACCTTCACCCATTTCCCTCACCTCCCCCCATCGTCCCTGGCAACCACCAATATGGTCTCTGTTTCTATGAGCTTTTTTTTTTGTTTTTAGATTCCACATATAAGTGAGATCATACAGTATTTGTCTTTCTCTGAATGACTTAGTTCACTTAGCATCATGCCCTCAAGGTTCATCCATGTTGTCACAAATGGCAAGATTCCGTTCTTTTTGATGGCTGTATACTATTCCACTGCACACAGACACACTGCATTTTCTTTACGCCTTTGGGTGGACACTCAGGTTTCTTCCATGTCTTGGCTATTGTATATAATGCTACAATGGACATGGGGGTGCAGATACCTCTTCAAGATAGCGATTTCATTTCCTTAAAATAAATACCCAGAACTGGGATTGCTAGATCGTATGGTAGTTCTGTTTTTTAGTTTTTTGAGGAACCTCCATACTGTCCTCCCCAGTAGCTGCACGGATTTTCATTCCCACCAACAGCGCACGAGGGTCCCCTTTTCTCCACACCCTCGCCAGCACTTACCCCTTGTCTTTTTGATGAGAGCTGTTCTAACAGGTGTGAGATGCTATCTCACTGTGGTTTTGATTCATCTGGGGAACTTGTAATGAAAATGCAAATCCCTGAGCTCTACTCCCATCTACTCTGTTTCAACCTGTTTAGATGGGACCCAGGCCAGGGTGCGTCTAAAGTCCAAATGTGTTTCTACTGAGAGGCCAGGGATGAGACAGAAACAGTGGTTTAAAGGACAGAAACGCCAAGTTTGCAATGAGACAGTCTCGTGAGTCCTGCTCTGAGCATGGATTAGCTGTGTCACCGACCCTGAGCTACACACTCCTTTCCACCTCATCTGACTCTCGTTACAGGAGGATAGCCGTGCTCACCCAGACCGTCCAACGCAATGGGATGTGAAAGCGTTCCAGAGACTGTAAATAACAGAACAGCGTGCGTTTGCCAAGTGCTCACTAAGCACGTACTCTTAATACGTGATTGATGAACTTTGGGCAAATGCAAAGCACTGTTTTCAAAATCATCATCTTCATGGAAGCTGGCCTCCTGCCACGTGTGAGCCATCTGAGCACGGGTGCAAGGTTTCTGTCACCCTCCGTGAGAAGCACACAGCCCGTAGTCAGTAAACGTTTGTTAGATGCATGGTTAATAGACAAATAAAAAGTGTGAATGTCAGGGAAACCAAGACCTGTTAACCTGTTTGGTGTTTTTCAAAATATCTAGCACATGGCCAGGCACACGACAGGTGTCTAAGAGACACAGTGATTTACGGCAGTGGATGGAAGAGTATTTCTTCAGTTTAAGATCTAACGTGAGGTAACCAGTCGTGTCTTTTCATCTCCGATTTCTACACCAAGCAAGCAACTATGTTTGCCCCACATAACTACTGCCATTCAGAACTAAGGAGTCAGTTTCCTAATTACCTGTAGCTCTGAGCACAGCTGAGAGAGTGTTTCTTCAACAGCAAGTGACTCTAGGAAAGAAAAAAAAAACCCACACAATTAAATGGACACACACTGAAATGCAGAATTTGTTAACGGAATGAACGGAGCACAGATTTCAAGTCGGCATTGACGTCACAGAAAAAAATACAGCTTCTGTGGACTTTCCTTCTCTATTCTGTCTAAAGGGTCCTGTTTATAAAGAGGGTGATTTGGAGCCATGTGGCTTCACACCAGATAAAGGTCAACATTGTTCCATGGATGCATTTCTGAGAAACAGGAGAGCCCCACGTTCACTTTGCGTGGTCCAAGGCGATTCCACGTTCTGTTGTGCTTTTGCGGGTATGTAGCACGTGCGGGCACGCGCACGTACACACACGTCTGTGTGACACGTCTAGGACCTGGATCTGTAGGTCCTTCATACAGGTGGATGTTCAGAAGTCCAGGGAAGCGGGGTAGCAGAGCTAAGACTACTGCTCAGCGCCACCAACTCGTCCCAGCCTTCCACACCAGCAACAGAGAAGCCCGCAGCCCCGCCGTCTTACAGCTTGAACGGGGTGGACTCTGGCCACTTGTGGTTTCCTGGTCGCAGCTTTGCCTGGGTTTGAACTTTCCCCTAGTTCCGTGAGGCTGTGGTCAGACCTTGCCTGTGGCCGACGCTCACAGATGAGCACATGCTGCCCGCCCAGCAGCTGTCCTCAGCTCTGTGAGCCCCACGAGGCATAATGCACTTTTATCACTGATCATGGCTGTGCGCTTGGGGCCTGGCACGGTATACCCATGCACACAGTAAACATTCAACAAAATATGGTGAGTGAGTGAATGAACAAATAAATTCAGTTCCTTTGGGTTAAAAAAAAAAAAAAAAAAGTCGAAGGAAGAAGCCAACTGCTAAGACACTGTTTTCATTCTACCCCTGAGCTAAACTGGCTCTGAACTGTGTGGGTCTCCTGTGAGTGCATCTGACCTGAAAAATTTCAACTCCAAGATCACGTGCTTCAAAGAGGGCATTAGAGCTGACAAAGCCAGATGGTAAGACGGCACCAGAAATCCATGCAACAACAACAACGTTGCCCCTACTCCTTCATCCTGCGCGCTAGGCGCTGTGTGTGAGGGATCTGGGGGTCTTCTGCCCTCCAAGACCCCCAGTCTAGCGGGGAAAAGAAACATGCAAATAAATGATTGCTGTGTGGTGTGTTCAGTGTAATAACGGATCATGCACAAGGCCATCAATACTGCCAGAGCATGATTTTCTCCGCAAGGAAGGTCTCAGGGTGCAGGGAGGGAAGTTGAGGTTCCTTCCCGGCAGGATTGTTATTACCCTTGAATACCAGGCTAAGGACCTGGCTTTTGTTCTAGGGGCAAAGGGCCTCATTAGAAGACTTTGAGCAAAACCACAACCCACCACCTGCTGTAAATGAGTGTGACCCGATATAAAGACTCTGCCCCGGGCATCACTGAAGAATCTCTGTGCTCCTGCCTTGTTGTGCCACACACTGTGACCCTGAGCAGTCATTTCACCTCTCTGAGCTTCAGTTCCACCGTCTGTCAATCAAGAGGGATGAGGCCCAATGACCATGATGTCTGATGATGGACAAGAAGCGATTCACCCCCAGAAAACCAAAACCAAATATGGTGACTACTGAGAGCTTGCTAATGTCATCCAGATGAAATATATATATATGTAGAAATACCTACATATATAAATGTAGGACTGTTTTATACTCTTGTAAGTTGCAATACAGTAACTACAGCCTAATGAAGAAAAAGGCTGTCAACAGGCATTTTCCCTTAGAAAGCAACTCCACATCATGTGCCCACAGCACCAGGTGGGTAGTAGGTGTTTAATAAATGCTTCGTGGATGAATGAATGAGTAAATGAATGTGACTCGAGGTGCTTGCGTCCTTCCTCCCTGCATTGGCACGTCCAAGATTTTCTCCGGCTAGAATGATGTCGAATACAAAAAAAAAAAAAAAATCTGAAACGGTGCTTGCTACTGTGACATTTACAAGAGCATGCTGACTTTTCTCGAGCCCCAGTCCAAAAGAGGAAGTTCGGTCAGCTGCTGGGGTGAGGTTTCCCCTGTGCCCAGCCCCTTACCCAGCTCCATGCGTGGCAGCTCAGGGATGTCCCTCATGATGGTCAGGAAGTAGGCACGGAGTCCCCGGTAGGCGTGTAAGAGCAGGAAGCACACGTCCCGGTGCCACTTGTAAGCATGCTGCATGCAGTTGTCAGAGGGCACGTAGAAGCTCCCCTGCAGGGGGAAACAGAAACGCAAGCTGACGGCTACCCACGTGGCCAGGTCCTGAGCAAAACGGGGAAGCGCTTCAAGATGCCAACAGAAGAGCTGGAATGTCTTCCCTCTCCCTCTGCATGGGGAAACCGGTGAACCTGGCCAAGCCTCTATCTTACTGTGTTCAAATTAAAATAATAATAGTAATAATAATATTAGATGATGGTGATGATGAGGACACAGACCTCGCAGGTTTGGGGCAACTGAATGTCACCCACTTACAAGCCTCTTTCTCTTGCCACTGTAAGAAGAAGCCATGGGACAGACTGAGGTGGGCTCCTTTTCACAGGGAGATGAGGCATTTAGAAAGACCTTTGTATTGATGGATGAAGAGCACATGGTGCTGAGAAGGAGAAAAATGCTTTGCTGTAAAATAGGAAGCAGTTGTGAGTTGCAGTTCTCAGTGTTGGAAGTGTAAGAGACTGTGGATGTGCCCACGCAGTGTGAGAATGCTCTGTACATTCTACTGTTGGTAGCTGTAGGACGCATTACAGCAGTAGAATTCCACACGTGTGGTTTGTCTGATAAGGAAAAGATGCTTAAGTCTACAGTTTACTTGGAGGCCCAGACATGATGAAAAAGAAGGACCAGGACAGTTCTGACTTCCCTGCAACCCCACTAGAGAAGGATGGCTTGGGGTGAATTTCAGGAAGGATTTGTTTTAAGAACAGAAGAAGGAAATCTCACCAGGATGGGTTTGGGCAGAAAAAGGGAGGCACTGAGTAGTAAGCTTGAGAATTCCATGGATGTAGGAATCTACTGCTCACGTGGATGAGAGGAGCGCAAGCAAATGTCTGTTCATGACCCATCCAGGGCTTCCTAGCCTGTCCTGCTGGGAGAAGCGCCAGGGGCAGTGTTGGTGGAATTGCATCCTCTTGGTTTCTGTGAGTTGACTCGCATAGTTGCCGATGTGGCAGCCTCTTGCTTCCTTTGTTTCCTTTTTTCTTTGCTGCCATCTGAGAGGGTTGAGTTGGTCCCGTGGGGGCAGGACAGGTCTGATAAGGGTCAGGAGCCCCCTGAACTCCATCTGTAGCCCCAGTGGTTCCATGAAGGCAGAGAGTGCTGGGTATAATTACATTCGCTCTCATCACCGCATCACGATAGTTGGGTCACGGCATGCAAGGTGGTACAAATTAGGAAACCCGGATGGAAGTCTCAGGTCTGCCGTCACCTCACTCTGAGACGGTCTTAGATTCGTTCCCTGGGAGAAAGACTGCAAGACAGAGATTGGCCTGCAGGAAGGTCATGGCGTGTGCTCTTGGGAGCAACGACCATGGGAGAGTAGGGTGGGGCAGAGGGAGGAGGTGCACTGCGCCGTCGTGCAGGCACAGGGACCTCAGTCGATCCCAGGGGGAGCTCTGCACCTGCAGCTGTCTGGCCTTGAGACAGGGGCCAGGTCTTTGTACCCATGCACTGACCGTCACTGGGCATGGGTTACCTCGGGGAAGAGGTGTGACCTTGGTCGGCAGCTCTCCCAGACAGGGCAATTCCCAGAGAGGGACTTGGCCATATGCAGTTGGCCACCATCACCCTTGGTAGAATGAGGAAGGAGTGATTCAGGCCTGAAGATGGAAACTGGGCACCACAGAACTCCCCAGAGAAAGTCTCAACAGTACCCCTCACTCCCCAGTGCCTCAAATTAAACCTGGCTTTACGTTATGAGGTCCTTTCTGATTTGAACGTAACAGAGACATTCAACAAGCTTTGTCATAAAAAGACTTTTCCGTTTCATAAGCAGAAAATTCAGTCAGGACATCTGTGGTTGCCAGACACTCAGGGTAACTTGCATATTCCCATTTCTCATCTTTCCTATTAAGATCAGAAGCCAGTACAGTTGTAGGAAGACCAGCAAAGCTTGTGCCTAGCAGGGTGTGTGTGTTGGACTCCCCAGGTCTATAGAGCAAGAAAGAATCCGCTATTCATGAAACATCTAGATATTCCCATCATACTGTATCTCAGTGGATACTTAACAATCACCTTATAGGCAGATATTCTAATATGTGTTCAAAATAGAATACAGATATGGTAAAAATCTCAGTATTACCAAAGGAAATACAATATAAAGTTTCCTATTCCCTAGAGTCCAATAATTTTCTCGTACATCCTTCTACAAAGCTTTTACGTGCGTACGTACCTATGTGTATATATGTGCGCTTATATACATGTATGTCCTAAAAGCACAGAGAGATCCTCATGTTGAAAAATGCTCTTGATATTTCTTGGCTACTCATTTTTATCACTTATGCCTTGAAGTGACCAAAGAAGTGATAGCAACTCCAATGCCCGTTTCATAGATTGAAGACTGTGGCTCAGAGAATCTAGAGAGCTATACGAGTCACTGTGCTTTGCCCGCAGCAGAAAGGATTCTCAAGTTCAGGTGCTCAGTGAAGGCAGGCCTCTGTCATCTGCCATGTGTGCCTTTGAAAAGCATGGCTGGCAGAGGACAGCAGCTCCGCTAGGTCTGCTTACTTTGACATAGGCATTAATACAAGTCCTGCAGTGACTCCATTATCTGTGACTAAGCAGAAATGAAAGCAGACAGAGGATTAACAAAGGCATCAGATCTCGCAGCTCTGAGTCCACAGCCTGTTTACCTCAAACACCCCTGAACCCTCCAATTTCTGGTCCTGCTACCTGCTCCCAACTGCATTTTCTTATCACCAATGCCTCCTTTTGACGGTGCTCCGAGACCCATGGAAGAGGGCAATGGATCTCCAAAGTATGTTATTTACTAAGTTTCACTTTTAAGACTAGACACCAATAGCATATGGATTTTTCGAGAGAGACATAAAGAAAATGTTGGAGAATCGTCATAAGGCTGATTTGATATGATTATTGAAATAATATGAAGTCAAAGTGTTAATCCAAAGAGAAATCCTAAAAACATATGGCTGGAGATTATCATAAACAAAGCCAGTGCCATTTTCCATAAACACTCAACAGCACGACTTTTAGAAAGTGAATGATTTGCCACAGAAAATCCCATTAGCCGGCCCTCCAGGCCTCCAGAGCCAGCACTGAGCAGCCAGTGCCCCCCCCCCCCATTAGAATTGCATGAAGTGGATTGAAAAGCCCTGCCCAATCTCCCCAGCACAAAGAAAGAACACTTTAGCATCCCTCCTTTTCAACGGTCTGGAAAGGAAACCCTAAATAATACGACAGATGCATGCAGGGTAAGCAGAACATAGGCTGTGCGTAAACTCACAACGGAAGGCTCCTGACCAGGGCCCACCCCGCGGCATCATCTGTGCGACATCTGTAAGAAGGGGATGATAGTAATCCGGCTGTTAGGGTTGCTGTGAAGGCTTAAACAACACCACTCAGGTAAAACACAGACCTATGTGATGCCTCAGTGTAATGTCAGGGTGCGCTAAAAGGAAAATCTTTTTCAGTTAGGACCCACCCGCTGATGGCCTCTGGAAATGGGTCTATGGATTATACAGCTCAAACCTCAATGGTCATCCACATAGAAACCTGCAAATGGATTTTCACCGAATGGAAGTCTTCTGGGAGCTGTGCAGGGATAAAGCTTGGTTAGAACACAGAGTCTGGAGTCAAATAGGGTCTATTCCTTGCTTGTGGACTATCACCGTGACTCAGTTGGTCCTCAACACCTGAAATGCCAGTTTCCTAACATGAAAAGTGGGGATAATAATAAAGTTAAAGTGTTTAGTATAGTGCCTGTACTATATTATATAGTGCCAAGTACTTATATTAAGTACTTGTTAAATGTTAGAAGTTTTGCTTTCTCATTCGTTTATTACCTAACAGAGGTACCTTGCCATCACATCAGACCTTTGCATACATGCCTCTCGAATGAGTCTGCATCTCTACATCTAATTACTGCCCTGGGCTCTAGAGCTCTATTCCAAACTGCTGATTGGATAGCTTGCCTGTTGTCACACACGCACCTTGAAAGGAGCTTATTACTGCCCCCCTTACCTGGTCCTTCTCTTCCTTCTGGTCTTGGTTAATGGACCCACCTTGCCCGACATCCAAGAAAGCCAGCAAGTTCCTCTAGTCTCCAGACTTCCTTCTCACCCCAAGAACCAGTTATGAAGTCTTGAAAGTTCTAAAATGCTCTTGCCCCTGCCCTTGTCTGAGTCTTCTCTATTGCTCACTTTAATTATTAACACATCCTTCTCCTGGGTCTCACTGCCCAGGTCTTTCCCTTTCATCTGCAGCACCAGTGTGTTCCCACTGTCTACAAGATCAAATTCATATTCCTTAGCATGGCATTCAAGGCCTTGAGCCCCGATCACATCTCCT